>NC_064640.1:777070013-777670013 GCF_023864345.2 Schistocerca serialis cubense
CAGCCTCCATCTTAAGGTTACCCAGCATCTCCCTCAAGGCTCGCTCTTATTCTGTGATGACTTGTACATTCACTAGAGCGCTCGCGGCAGTTTATGTCACCATATGTTCTTAGAAGCGTAAAGGCAGAAGGTTACTCTACTGGCACTTTACTAAAAATGATTCAAATGGCTCTGAGCACTATAAGACGTAACATCTGAGGTCATCAGTCCCCTAGAACTTAGAACTACTTAAACCTAACTAACCTAAGGACATCACACAACACCCAGCCATCACGAGGCAGAGAAAATCCCTGACCCCGCCGGGAATCGAACCCGGGAACCCGGGCGTGGGAAGCGAGAACGCTACCGCACGACCACGAGATGCGAGAGCCCGTAAAGCCTGGTGTCAAGAACACAGTACATGGTCACTGGAACAGTGGTCCAAGGTTATGGTCACGGACAAGTCCAGGTATATAGTCTGAACAGTGATTCTCGCCGGGTTTTCATCTGGCGTGAACTAGGAACCAGATACCAACCCCTTAATGTCCTTTAAAGGACCTGTATGGAGGTCGTGGTTTGATGGTGTGGGGTGGGATTATGATTGGTGCACGTACACCCCTGCACGTCTTTGACAGAGGAACTGTAACAGGTCAGGTGTATCGGGAGGTCATTTTGCACCAGTATGACCGCCTTTTCAGGAGTGCAGTGGGTCCCACCTTCCTCCTGATGGATGATAACGTACGGCCCCGCCGAACTGCCATCGTGGAGGAGTACCTTCAAACAGAAGATACCAGACGAATGGATTGGCCTGCCTGTTCTCCAGACCTAAACCCCATCGAGCACATCTGGGATGCTCTCGGTCGACGTATCTCTGCAGGTATTCAAACCCCTACGACACTTCAGGAGCTCCGACAGGCACTGGTGCAAGAATAGGAGGCTATACCCCAGCAGCTGCTCGACCACCTGATCCACAGTATGCCAAACCGTTGTGCGGCCTGTGTACGAGTGCATGGTGATCATATCCCATCATGATGTCGGGTTACATGCGCAGTTTGTGGCGTTTTGTAGCGCATATGTTTCGGGACGGTTTTCTCAACTTATCACCAATACCGTGGACTTACAGATCTGTGTCGTGTGTGTTCCCTATGTGCCTACGCTATTAGCGCCAGTTTTGTGTAGTGCCACGTTGTGTGGCACCACATTCTGCAATTACCCTTAATTTATGAGCATGAGTGTAGTGTGATTGAGCTCTGTTAGCACCTAAGCCTCGTGATGACTGGGTGTTGTGTGATGTCCTTAGGTTAGTTAGGTTTAAGTAGTTCTAAGTTCTAGGGGACTGCTGACCATAGATGTCAAGTCCCATAGTGCTCAGAGTCATTTGAACCAACTATTAGCACCTAAAAGTTTTAAACGGCCTTATTGTGGGTCTCCGTTTGGCCGGTTGGACGAATCATGTAATATCCAGATTTGTGGCGCATTATGATGCGACGCATCTGATCACCACAGGAGAGTAACGCCGCACTGAGAACCAAGCACTTGGTAACCCATTCACATCTGCACCTGCCAGCCGAGAACAAGTAATAGACTCCCTGCAATATTCTATATTATTCCCCACTGTTGGTCAGAGGCTAGAGATATTCAGTCTAGGGGACTACCATCTCATGCCTATGCTGCCCTTAACAACACAACACAAACAGTCGCCTCTGAAGTGGTGCCGAGACGGGGAAGCATGGACTGTTGGTGCATGGCGTCACATTTTGTTCAGCGATAAATCGTAGTTCTGCACTACCCTGAATGACCATCATCGGCAAATACGGCAGCGATCTAGGTAGAGGTCCTATTTTTCCATTGTTTTGTAGAGTCACAATGATACTGCTTCTGGCATCATGGCGTGCGAAGCTATGCGAGGTGACTTCAGATAGCGTCTGGTAGTAATTGAGGGAACTCTGGTGACACGAAGGAATGTCTCGGACATCCTGCGTCTTCAGGTATCGCGGTGCCATTTTTCAATAGGACAATGCTCGTTTACACATGACATGTATCTCTATAAACTGTCTGCTTGATGTTGAGGTACGTGTGGGATCAGCAAGGACATCAACTCAGTGTTCCCACCTTTCGCCTTAGGTGGGTACGTAATGAACTTAGGAACATCGTTGAACTGGATAGTTTCGGTGCTCCAGGTGTTATGGTGTTTGGAAGTATAAGGCTGCAGAGGTGTACTGACCTCCAAATCTTCAGATACTATACACTCACCAGTCAACGTTATTCTGACATTGTACTCTTTCCCCACTTGCGTCTCTTCAGCGGTGCATTCGTCTCTAACTTCATTTTTATCGATGACAATGAGCGACCGCATCGAACTGCGCAGACAGAGGAACTCTTGGAACAGGATGCAATTCGGTGAATGGACTGGCCGGCCCATTCCCCCGATTAAATTCCAAACCAGCGTATCTGGGATTTTTGGGGAGACATATTGCAGCACGCCCACAGGAACCAAGGACCATCCAGTAGTTTTTAACGACGCGGGTAGGGGAATGGAACGTACTGTCACAAGAACTTCTCACCACCTTCGTGAGCAGCATGGGACCACGTTGAATAGCATGCCACTGCTGTCCGTGGTGATCACACACAATAATAAGGATCACCTCCCGCCTTTTTTATGTCCAGGGGACCATCATAAACCGTGGCGCCTTCAGTGAAATTATTGACTTTGAATAAAAGTGTCATTTCTGTTCGTATCATAGAGCATTTCTTTCTGTTACTTTCTGTATTATAACATACCAGTTCTTTCTATCTATGGCCCAAGTTCCATCATCCTAATTTACTTGGCTGTAGTACATAATTCGAAAGTTAATTTCATCCTTAAGCTTTGCACACCAGTGTATCATATGCAACAGCCTTATTCACGTTTCATGCCGAAGAGCTGGCCTAGTGGCATGGGTTGCTTCAGATAACGCCAAAGCCCTGGGTAAAGTTTCTAGATAGGGGTTCCTACCCTAAACTGTTACTCAAGACACCTTCTACAATGGCTCGCACTTTGTCGGTATCGTTTCGTTAATATTTGTGTTGTATATTGGTTACTTCTATGTATCCAGCTGAGCATGTAACCACAGACACCCACCATTCTGTCAGTGTCCAGTGCGGTCTACAAAGTCACTCAAGTATCTTGCCCAATACATCAGAATGCTATAGTGTCTCTGGTCTATTTTAAGTATTCTACAGTCGCAAAGTCTTTGACTTCTACCGAAATGGTCAGAGTAACAGAACTTTGACGAATATCTGGATGATCTTAGGGTAACTCTGCCGACCGCTGTGGCCAAGCGGTACTAGGCGCTTCAGTCCGGAACCGCGCGACGGATACGGTCGCAGGTTCGAATCCTGCCTCGGGCATGGATGTGTGTGATGTCATTAGGTTAGTTAGATTTAAGTAGTTCTAAGTTCTAGGGGACTGATGACCTCAGATGCTAAGTCCCATAGAGCACAGAGCCATTTGAACCATTTTTTTAGGGTAACTCTACCAGCATTTAAAGACATTGTGTTATCTGGGGAAAGCCATACAAATGAGCAAATGAGATACAGCCAATGGGGAAGGGTAAGAGGCGAGTTCCTGGCACTATAAAACTCAGGAATGCCGATTAATCCATGATACTCATCTCAAAAAGTCAGTCAGTCCACTCAGATGGCTGTTTGGCACAATTTTGACGCCCTCATGCCATAAAAATTTTTCGACATAAGGGAACCTAAAAAGAGGCCGTCTGATGGAGAAATGCACTTCTGCGACGCTGAAAGATATGGTGGATGATTATAAAAATTTTTAGTTTTCTACAGCCAGCGTTGAGCCTACCCAAGATCAGCTCGACAACAGTGTGGCAACCAGAATGACAAACAGGCAGAAGAATCGTACTGCAGATATCGTGGCACACAAGTGAGGCTATGGCCACATATTGCTCGAGTGAGATGTCTGAACCGCTACTTCAGCAATATGACCTCACCGTGAAGGGACCATAACGTCACTCTGACAGTAATGCAATGTGCCATAACAATGTGTAAATCTTACACAAGAACGCCTTTCCGCCAGCTGACAGTGCAGAAAACTCCAAGCTGGAGAATTCAAAGCCACAACTGTGAAATTGAGGTGTAGTGAAGATCAGCGACGAGCACAAAAAACCAGGCCACATTCGGTCATCCTAGCCAATACGTACCGTCAATGCTTTTGATAGACATCTATAAATACTCAGGCTGCTGAGCCCTTTTATATTCCAGTTGCATTGAGCCAGCTTCGAGTCAGGATCTGTGATGTGCTGACTACCGTTTGTTAGACGCCTTCTACCTTCGAGACTGCTGCCAGCATGGTCTGCTGACCTTAGCCACTATTAGCAACACCTGCCACCAGCTTAGCTGGCCAATCTACATGGCACCATTCTTGCTACATTAGCTTCTGTGACCTCGCCGACGGCCTCGAAAGACTGCTGAGCTGGAGACATCAGCACAGGTGGATTGAAAATAGATCTCAGGACATATGGAGTACGGAGATTATAGAGAGGATGGGAAGAGAGGAAGCAGAGAGGAGGAAACAAGAGGATATAGTTGAGATGCCGCAAGAGGATCCCAACTGTAATTTACAGCCAAACAGAACATGACTAGAAAATACATCCTTTGTGTCTTCCAGCAACGTAGGACACAATTCGCAACCTCTTCACGCAATTAGTGAAAACGTAGTAACATTTGACGACATAAGAGACACGTTGTTACAGGAGAAACACCAACGCAAAAAACCGTTTCTCATCCTGTAGTCGAGATTCTATTAGGAACACACTTGTTTACAGCAGTTATTGATTCTGGTTCACCTGTCTCGGTGATTAATGAAACAGCCGTTAATAAATGCAACCATGACAATTCTTCCGCTAAGCGAAACTAACATAAGATGAACTGTTTCCGGCAAAGGAGTCAATGTGAAGCAACAAGCACATTTATCATTTTCAACTGTAGGTATCACATTCTATTGGAACTTCTGGATTGTTCCCCTCCTTGCCATTGGTGTAATAATAGGCATGGATATTTAGTTATATATATGATGCGATTATTGATTTTAAGAACTCATATCTTATACTTAAGAATGGTAAACAACAACTCGCTCTGGAGTTTAAAAACACGCTTTCGTCAGAAGAACAAGACGTTAACTGTATTGAGCTCATTTCTGCATCCAAAAACACCATTCGGCAAAACAAAATATTTACAGACATCTATTTTCACAGTAATAATGTCCTACCAGATGATTTCGACTACAATGTAGCACAAACAACTTTTGAAAAGCTAAGTCAAAGACGAGCTACTACGGAAGCCAATAGACAACAATTACATGATATCTTACTGCAACACTCTAAGGTATTCGAAAACGCTCCCAAAAATGTTTGCTTACTCTCAGGCAGAACGGCTGTCTCAGTAATATAGAGAAATGCATAAAACTCCACTGTATCCTATTGTTCCCATTAAAATACACCACATGACCGCTGTTGATATTTTTGGATCCATTTCAAGGTAGAACAGAGGATTTTTTTTTCACTTGAACCTAATCGAAATTTGTCACCTTTATGCAAAGCAACAGTCAAAATCCTAACAGCAGAATTTACTACAGACTTTTTGCCACATGCTGGTCACATCCATAAGGTAATTTCTGATAATGGATCACAATTTCGATCAGCGATTTGGACACGCACGTTGAGAGCTAGAAATATTTCTCCTATTTACATATACCGATATCATGCATCTTCCAACCCGTCAGAACGTTTAATGAAGGAAACTGGTAAACTTTGTTGCATTTATTGCCACAAAAAACATACTGAATGGAACAAACACTTTTCAACATTTCAAGATGTCATCAGTTCCATTCCTAATAAATCAACAATGTTATCTCCGTATCGGATTTTGGGTACTCACACATAATTTGTCGAATAAAGGCAAAAGTCGATGTTGCAAGTTTGAACTTCTTTATTCAGCATCTTACAGGATTCGTAGCTTATCGCACCCAACTGTTGTTCATATTGCAACGTTGCGGACAAGGAAGTCCAGAGGCAACCATCACATTTCTAACATAAAAAAATTCATTGAGTAAACTTTGTCTTTTCTCCTTATTATGAGGCGCTAGTTAGCACATGTGTCACAAATCGACATAACATTTATTTAATTTCCATAATTTTTTTACCTTAACACTTTTTTGCACAACGTCTAATGCCATTAACATGTATTATAATTTTCTATGTCCTTTTGATGTGTTACTATGCCCTCACTTACACTATGTTACGTAAGATTAAGACCCTTTTTCACATTGTAATTTTTATTATTACTGTTCACTCATTCTCATCATTCTTGTTGCAGACTTTTATGTGCTATGTAATTATACCAACATAGATGTTATGCCTTTATTAAGCGCTAAATTCGCGCAAGGATCGCATCGTCAGTGAAAATAAGTCAGTAAGACAGAAACAAACAAAATGCTGCACAAATAATTCCTTTTACGAACTATTGTGTTTTCTCCAGGACTTGAAAGATTATTAGTGATGATATTAGATTTAAGGATGCTTATGGTGTTTATTATGTTTTGCTTTGAGGATATTCATGAAATGCTACTAATATTATGCTCATGCTGATACTATAAAGATATAATGAAATGAATGATTACTTGCCTACGAGATATACACTACTGGCCACTAAAAATGCTACACCAAGAAGAAATGCAGATGATAAACGGATATTCGTTGGATAAATATATTATACTAGAACTGACATGTGACTACATTTTCACGGAATTTGGGTGCATAGATCCTGAGAAATCAGTACCCAGAACAACCATCTCGGGCTGCAATAACGGCCTTGATACGCCTGGGCATTGAGTCAAACAGAGCTTGGATGGCGTGTACAGGTACAGCTGCCCATGCAGCTTCAACACGATACCACAGTTCATCAAGAGTAATGACTGGTGTATTGTGACGAGCCAGTTGCTCGGCCACCATTGACTAGACATTTTCAATTGGTGAGAGATCTGGAGAATGTGCTGGCCAGGGCACCAGTCGAACAGTTTCTCTATCCAGAAAGGCCCGTACAGGACCTGCAACGTGCGGTCGTGCATTATCCTGCTGAAATGTAGGGTTTCACAGGGACCGAATGAAGGATCGTAGCACATCTGAAATGTAACGTTCGCTGTTCACAGTGCGTCAATGCGAAAAAGAGGTGACCGAGACGTGTAACCAGTGGCACCCCATACCATCACGCCGGGTGATACGCCAATATGGCGATGACGAATACACGCTTCCAATGTGCGTTCACCGCGATGTCGCCAAACACGGATGCGACCATCATGATGCTGTAAACAGAACCTGGATTCATCCGAAAAAATGACGTTTTGCCATTCGTGCACCCTGGTTCGTCGTTGAGTACACCATCGCAGGCGCTCCTGTGTGTGATGCAGCGTCAAGGGTAACCGCAGCCATGGTCTCCGAGCTGATAGTCCATGCTGCTGCAAACGTCATCGAATTGTTCGTGCAGATGGTTGTTGTCTTGCAAACGCCCCCATCTGTTGACTCAGGGATCGAGACGTGGCTGCACAATCCGTTACAGCCATGCGGACAAGATGCCTGTCATCTCGACTGCTAGTGATACGAGGCCGTTGGGATCCAGCACGGCGTTCCGTATTACCCTCCTGAACCCACCGATTCCATATTCTGCTAACAGTCATTGGATCTCGACCAACGCGAGCAACAATGTCGCCATACGATAAACCGCAATCGCGATAGGCTACAATCCGATCTTTATCAAAGTAGGAAACGTGATGGTACGCATTTCTCCTCCTTACACGAGGCATCACAACAACGTTTCACCAGGCAACGCCGGTCAACTGCTGTTTGTGTATGAGAAATCGGTTGGAAACTTTCCTCATGTCGCCACCGGCGCCAAACTTGTGTGAATGCTCTGAAAAGCTAATCATTTGCGGTTTCACAGCATCTTCTTCCTGTCGGTTAAATTTCGTGTCTGTAGCACGTCATCTTCGTGGTGTAGCAATTTTAATGGCCAGTAGTGTATAATGATGACACTATTTTATGGCGTTATTTTATAATGTGTATGTATGTACAACATTACAGGGTTCTTTTGTTTAGCTCGTAGTGGACACTGATTAGGACTGATTTTGAGGAAAGTGACAAGATATAATACACTTCTTACACTGTTAGTTTTGTCTGATGATCTGTAGATGATAATACTTTTTTGTGCTTCTAATACATGACTTTCACATTTACACTCTAACATCTAACTGCACTTTACAGGTACAACAATCTTCATTAGTCATTCTCATCCTTGTATAGTTTACTTTAATGCACTAGTATAATATGCTTCTACTTAATAAACCTTTTGGCATATCTATGATATTTTGCCATTCTTTTGTTTTAACAATATGGTCACAAATTTTCATCTGTATCATTTTCTCTTGAATAATGATGCATGACTATGGACGCTTACAATTTATATATTGCAGCTACACAGTGCACCACATTTTCTTACCATAATACTATCCATATCCCAGTAGACATGCGCACTACCCAATAACTGATAATTTATGCTACAAATATTTACACATGGAAGAGCAACTATGCACTGTAGGCCTCAGCTTGCCACTTATTATTTATCACTCATGTATCTTATTGTTAGTGTTTACTTTTTAGGCCTTATGTTGAAACTTAACAACGAAAACATTCACACTTTATAGTCATGTTTTATTACTGCCACAAGTTGCCACTTAGTGTACTATTCCATGTACTTTATTGCTATTATTTGCTATGCATTGTAGGCCTTAGCTTACCGCATATTATTTATCACTCATGTATCTTATAATTACGGTCTGCTATGTATGATATGCCTCATGTTTCCATTTATTATCTGTAAGATAAAGCTTCTTATTTAGTCTCTTTCAGGAATTCACTGTATACATTTGTATAATTAGATACTAGATAGTATATGATGTAATGCTGTAAATACTACAGAATAGACTTTGATCATAGAGACAACTTCTCATTCATAGATTACTAGCTTAGCTATAAACATTTTCTTTGATTTCCATGGTAAATTATTCAGTTTTTACCTAACTAGGAGTTTGCCAACATTTTGTACTAAGTACCATTACTTAGTACTACTGAGATGTTGCTGTACCCCTTGTATCAGCAACAGACTTCATACTCTTTATATTAAACTATTTGCCATTGTCCACCTGAAAAGTAAGCCAACGGATATTACTATCATGCGTTTTACAACTTGACACATGATTTCCCTGTGAAAGCAGTAAACAGTAATCATGTACTGAAATGCGAGTAGGTACCGTAGTTATCCCCATCATTACTATCCACTACTCTGAGTCCTCCAAGAAATCTTTAGTTTTGTTATAGGCATTACCTTTGAAGAACGTTTAAGCTGTCTTTTTTAACAATTTCGTGACGGCGGCTGAGTGTGACTCGGGCTTATTGGTGTTGCCGAGCGGCCTGAACCCGAGCGTGACTGGGGCGACAGCCAACTGCGGATTTTTCACTGCCTTCTAAGTTGATAGAATATCCGTCGCATGTTATTGTGTTCGTCGAGCTTCCTGCATCATGTGTTGCTGCCTGTTGAGTGTTTCAGATAATAATGAAACATTTACTGTTGGTAAGTTCTGAAGGGAAAAATATGTATTTACTGAGGTTTTATTTGATTTTTTCTTTGCGTGTGTACAACAGAAAACACTGCTAAGATAAATGTATCGTAATTTTCAGAGAATATCGATGCTGATGAAATAGGTGAACAAGAGGAACGTTGTAAAATTACCGCCGAGTTTGAAACTCCTCCGCCATCAAAAAGGTACGGCGCTCTCGAAATGAAGACGAAGGTACAGTGTGGACAGAAGATGATGTTTTGCCGGATGTTCCTTCCTGTTTTTGGGAACGTAGTGGAGTTACTACACAAATAAACGAAAACTCAAGTGCTTACGATTGTTTCAGTGTTTTCATGACAGACGAAATTATGAAAACAATCAAAACCGAAACTAATAGATATGCAGCAAGTATCATCAATAAAATGAAAAGGAATAACTTTCTATAAAGACAAACAGTTTGTTTGCTAAGTGGCAGCCTGTGAAGCTAAGTGACGTTTATTCTTTTCTTGCTATTATTTTAGACGTGTGTCTTGTGAAAAAGTCGTCATTGTATGATTATTGGTCGACAAATTACATGCTTTCTTCGTCCTTTGCTCCTAGTATAATGAGCAGGGACAGATTCAAACTACTTCTGTCAAACTTGCACTTGAACGATAATGGAAATTACAAACCTAAAGGGCAACAGAATTATGACCCACTTTTCGAAATTAGAGCGTTTTATGACTGTACGGTTCGATCATGTCAGTTATCATATGCTCCCTCCCAACAATTGACTGTAGATGAAGGCATTTATGGGTTCAGAGCAAGAATTCACTTCAGAGTTTATACGAAAAATAAACCTGAAAAATATGGTATGAAATTATTTATGGTATTAGTAATACATTCCCTGATTAGCACAACAGATTAGTAGGTGTATTCACTTGTTGCAGTAAGGATACACAATTTTTAAATAGCTCTTCAAAACGAGCCTGATTGCTGCTTCCAATTAAAATTCTTATAGTCCTTTTCTGCAGCTTAAAATCCGCGTCCACGTTTTGTGCCTCTCTCTGTAATGGTGTGGGGCGTGTGCCGTTGGAGTGATTTGGGACCGCTGATACGTCTAGATACGACTTTGACAGGTAATACGTACGTAAGCATCCTGTCTGATCACCTGCATCCATCCATGTCCATTGGGCGTTCCGACGGACTTGGGCCATTCCAGCAGGACAATGCGACACCCCACATGTCCAAAATTACTACAGAGTGGCTCCAGGGACACTCTTCTGAGCTTAAACACTTCCGCTGGCCACCAAACTCCCCAGACATGATCATTATTGAGCATATCTGGGATGCGTTGCAACGTGCTGTTCAGAAGAGATGTCCACTTCCCCGTACTCTTACGGATTTATGGAGCGCCCTGCAGGATTCATGGTGTCAGTTCCCTCCAGCACTACTTCAGACACTAGTCGAGTCCATGTCATGTCTTGTTGCGGCACTTTTGAGAGCTCGCGGTGACCCTACACGATATTAGACAGGTGTACTAGTTTGTTTGGCCCTTCAGTGTATGTTTCTTGCCTGACAATTGTTTCACTAAAAATTTATCATCAGCACATGCGTGACCAATTTCTACCTTTTGCACCTTGAAACCACTAATTTTCTGTTGTTCTCATTTACATCTACATGGCGGAGGATACCCTGCACACTACTAGTCATTTCCTTTCCTGTTTCGCTCGCAGATAGAGAGGGGAAAAACGACTTTCTGTATGACTCAGTAAGAGCCCTAATTTGTAGTATCTTCGTGAACCTTACGCGAAATTTATGTTGGCGAAGGTACAATCGCTCTCAGTCAGCTTCAGATAGCGGTTCCCTAAATTTTCTCAATAGTGTTCCACGAAAGAACGTCACTTTCCCATCAGGGATTCCGTTTGAGTTCCCGAACCATCTCCTTAACGCTTGCGTGTTGTTCGAACCTACCGGTAACGAGTCTAACAGCCGGCTTCTGAATTGCTTCGATGTATTCCTTTAATCCGACCTGGTGTGGATTCCTAACACTAGAGCAGTACTCAAGAATAGTTCGCACTAGCTTTCCATATGCGGTCTCCTTTACGGATAATCCACACTTTCCTAAAATTCTCCTAATAAACCTAAGTCGACCATTCGCCCACCCTACTACGATCCTCACATACTCGCTCCATTTCATATCGCTTTGCATCATTACGACCAGATACATTAGAGGTTTGTTTTTGGTACTCACTCCCACTAACTTACACTTAGCTGACACTCATCACACCAACTAGAAATTTTGTCTACCTCATCTTGTATCATCCTACTGTCACTCATCTTCGACACTTTCCCGTACACCACAGCTTCATCAGCAAAAAACAGCAGGTTGCTGCCCACCCTGTCCGCTAGATCATTTATGTACTGTATATAGAAGATAATAGCGGTCCTAACACACCTCCCTGGGACACTCTTGACGATACTCTTGTCTCTGACGAACACTACCGTCAAGGACAACACAATGGGTCCTATTACTTAAGAAATCTTCGAGGAACTCACATATCTGTCAACCTACTCCTTATGCTCCGACCTTCGTTAACAGTCTGCAATGAGATACTGTGTCAAATGCCTTCTGGAAATCTAGAAAATATGAAATCCAGCAGTCTCCCTTCATCCATAGTTCGCAGTATATCATGTGAGAAAATTGCAAGCTGAGTTTCACACGAGCGATGTTTTCTAAATCCGTGCCGAGTCGTGGACATAAGCTTTTCGGTCTGTAGGAATTTTGTTATATTCAAACTCAAAATATGTTCTATAGCTCTACAGGAAACCGATGTTAAGGATGCTGGTTTGTAATTTTGTGGATCTGTCCTTTTACCGTTCTTATATACATGAGTCGTCTGCGCTGTTTTTCAGTCGCTTTGAACTTTATTCTGGGAAAGAGGTTGAGTACTCTTTGTAAAACCGAATTGGGAGTCCATCCCGACCTGGTGACTTATTTGTTTTCAATTTCTTCTGTTGTTTCTCTACGCAAGGGATGCTAATTACTATGTAGTCCATATAGGGCTCTGTGTGATGGACGATATGTTTGTAATATTCTCCTGCGTCAACGATTTCTTAAAAGCGAAATTTAAAACTTTGGCTTTCTTTTTGTTATTTTCACCTGCCACACCGGAATGGCAGAGACGTACGAATTTCTGCTACCATTTGGCTACCAAAAGTTTGGAAGCTTAACACCAGAAGAATTACATTGGATCCACAAGGGCATATGATCAAATCATTTAAATTTATCTACATGAAATGAACGAAGGAGAGCCACAAAGTTTCAACAACATCAACCTTTAAAAGCTAATAAACAAGACTGAACTACGGAACAGTACGAAGGCATAGCTTTTACAAACCAGATAATAGTTGCAAATGGCTCCTGCCATCCTGCACAATGCAAGAGGTCGCATGCCCAAATTGCTCATAAATTGAGCAATATAATTGAAATTTTTCATATCCTCCTGGTAAAGAGGAGTCCATTAAATACCATCATTGTAGTCATAACAGAAGACTAGGTGCCTTAACGCATACATAAACCTATGCAAATCTGAACTCAATACCAAACCCTGTATGAAGAATAAAGAAAGTCAAAAATATCAGAAGATATTGTAATAGTTGTTTTGTGAAAAGCCTCAAGAACGCCTGAGATCAATTAGCAGGTATTGCTAAGGTGGAGAACGCAAAGAAACATATAACCAGCATTCGACTTCTACAGTCGCACAAAATAGCGACCGATGATTATCCGAGTGTTCAGTGCATCACAGTTCTGGACGCAGTAATAACAGGAAGACGTATACAATTTCACCCCAGTCCTGAAGGAGCAGCTTACTTTAAAATGAATAGAATCTTCCAGAGGAATTACTCACTATTTGACTGGTCACTAGCCATACCCGAGCTATCTTAAAAGAATAATTCATGGACCGCGCAATATACGAGTATATGAGTACGGGTGTGAAGGAACTCCGTATCATGTGGTATGAAAGTGTAACAGACAGTCTGTACTGATAGATACGTACTAAAATGAATTTCTTACAGAATCAAATAATCACTATAACACCGAGTGAAACAAGCTTTGACACCATGTTAATGAAATAATGAACAGGATTTGTACAGCATTGTGGGCCCAAGCTTACTCTGCCTGCAACCCGCATCACACCGAAGTTACGCAGGCAGCCTACTTTCTTACAGCCAACACTCGGGGGATGCCACGCTACACACGGCCGCAAAATGGCTACCGAAGAGCCGGCAGGTATCGCTAGCCCCATGGACTTCTTTCATACGTCGCTCACGCGACCGGAAACAAGACTGACTGTATTTTGGCACCGAGGGCTGTACATAGGCCGACGCACGGGCCTTGAGCAGGCTGTTCACTCCAAGAGGGTTTCCTGGGCCAGGTTCCGAATGCTTACGCACTTCTTCAAGCAAGAGCTTACTCTGGAACTGTCACTAAGCTTTCACCAGCGCTTTAGCCAGCCTTCTCGTCCCGGAGCCTGCAACGTGGTCATCCAGGACAAGACGTGACCCCGACGAGTGACCGACCAGCAGACAGGTAATATTTCAGAGTTTGTCATGAATTGGACTTCACCAGACTTAAACATTTTGCTCCTTGTAAACTCTGACTCTTACTGCTCCATTCCAGACATTGTTCCTGCATGAAGTATGCCAAGAACTTTTAGTCGGACTTTTCTCCTACGTGAGGTGGGCCAAGAACTTACACAGGGTGGTCCATTGATAGCGACCGGGACAAATATCTCACGAAGTAAGCGTCAAACAAAAAAACTACAAAGACGAAACTTGTCTAGCTTGAAGGGGGAAACCAGATGGCGCTATGATTGGCCATCTAGATGGCGCTGCCATAGGCCAAACGGATATCAACTGCGTTTTTTAAAAATAGGAACCCCCATTTTTATTACATATTTGTGTAGTACGTAAAGAAATATGAATGTTTTAGTTGGACCACTTTTTTCGCTTTGTGATAGATGGCGCTGTAATAGTCACAAACGTATAAGTACGTGGTATCACGTAACATTCCGCAAGTGCGGACGGTATTTGCTTCGTGATAAATTACCCGTGTTAAAATGGACCGTCTACCAATTGCGGAAAAGGTCGATATCGTGTTGATGTATAGCTATTGTGATCAAAATGCCCAAAGGGCGTGCGCTATGTATGCTGCTCGGTATCCTGGATGACATCATCCAACTGTCCGGACCGTTCGCTGGATAGTTACGTTAGTTAAGGAAACAGGAAGTGTTCAGCCACATGTGAAACGTCAACCACGACCTGCAACAAATGATGATGCCCAAGTAGGTGTTTTAGCTGCTGTCGTGGCTAATCCGCACATAAGTAGCAGACAAATTGCGCGAGAATCGGGAATCTCAAAAATGTCGGTGTTGAGAATGCTGCATCAAAATCGATTGCACCCGTACCATATTTCTATGCACCAGGAATTGCATGACGACGACTTTGAACGTCGTGTACAGTTCTGCCACTGGGCACAAGAGAAATAATGGGACGATGACAGATTTTTTGCACGCGTTCTATTTAGCGACGAAGCGTCATTCACCAACAGCGGTAACGTAAATCGGCATAATATGCACTATTGGGCAACGGAAAATCGACGATGGCTGCGGCAAGTGGAACATCAGCGACCTTGGCGGGTTAATGTATGGTGAGGCATTATGGGAGGAAGGCTAATTGGCCCCATTTTATCGATGGTAATCTAAATGGTGCAATGCATGCTGATTTCCTATGTAATGTTCTACCGATGTTACTACAATATGTTTCACTGCATGACAGAATGGCGATGTACTTCCATCATGATGGACGTCAGGCACATAGCTCGCGTGCGGTTGAAGCGGTATTGAATAGCATATTTCATGACAGGTGGATTGGTCGTAGCCGGGGTGGCCGAGCCGTTCTAGGCGCTACAGTCTGGAACCGCTCGACCGCTACGGTCGCAGGTTCGAATACTGCCTCGGGCATGGATGTGTGTGATGTCCTTAGGTTAGTTAGGTTTAAGTAGTTCTAAGTTCTAGGGGACTGATTTCCTCAGATGTTAAGTCCCATAGTGCTCAGAGCCATTTGAACCATATTTGAACAGCATGCGTTCTCATAAATGATAAGTTCACAAAGGTACATGTATCACATTAGAATAACCGAAATAAAATGTTCAAACGTACCTACGTTCTGTATTTTAATTTAAAAAACCTACCTGCTACCAACTGTTCGTCTAAAATTGTGAGCCATATGTTTGTGACTATTACAGCGCCATCTATCACAAAGTGAAAAATGTGGTCCAACTAAAACATTCATATTTCTTTACGTACTACGCGAATATGTAATAAAAAATAGGAGTTCTTATTTTTTTAAAAAACCAGTTGATACCCGTTTGACCTATGCCAGCGCCATCTATCGGGCCAACCATAGCGCCATCTGGTTTCCCCCTTCAAGGTAGATAAGTTTCGTTCATTGTAGTTTTTTTGTTAGACGCTTATTTCGTGAGACATTTGTCCCGGTCACGATCAATGGACCGCCCTGCAGTTTAAAACTTTGTTTATTTCATTACCAGAATTTCTGCCTGGAATGCTCTTTTGTACTTAAAACAGAAGAATTTACTCCATTACCAGGCCTTCTGCCTGATGTATTGCTTTCGTTTGAACCAGAGGAGTTCCTCATTACCAGGCACTCTGCCTGAAGCACTGTTTTGTGTTCAAGTCAAAAGAATTTATTTTGTTCGTGCATGTTTCAAGATTCGTTTTCCAAGAAGGAAATTTATATTCGCTTAACTCAATTAGTAATCCTGATGTCGTTTCATGCCTAAGTCTTTACTTTTTGACCCCCTGTGGTTGATATTTCAACTGGCGATGAGGCGTTTATCGTTTTTCCAAATCAGTTTGCATACTCTTGCTTCCAGCCCAAGTTGACTTAGCTTTTGTTGGTGTTTTCGTTTCTTCTGTTGTGTTGTGGCTTTTGTTCCGCTTTTACGTTTCCCATTACATCCCACAGCTGTTGATGACGTCGTCTTTGTGGAACTTCACTTTCACGAACTTCCTCAGCATACATTCGACGTTTTCTTGTGTGTCTCTTCTCTTTGTATACCCTTCAGTCTCTTTGGCACACACCCACTTTTGACACTAGTCTTAGGCATTTGAGCCCAACACATTGACCCTGAATTTCTGATAGTGCGTCAGGTATCTGCTCCAAAATGTCTAATGCACAGGGGAAACCAATTTTTTTTTCTCCTTACTGCGCTACCTCTGGCAGACGCAAAGTTGCTTTCTGGAACCCCTGGCGGGGGTTCCCATGCTCTCAGAGTTGCCCTGCTAGGTTTCGCACCTCTACTGCAGTCCATGATCCCTGGCACAGCGTCTCAACTGGGGCGAGCATCTTCCCAACTATGGAGGTACCTTGCCACCTTACCCGCCTCTGGCCATCACAAGCGCAGCGCTGCTTGCTATGGCACACGCTACACCGGAACTCATGAGCAGCATCATGACACCAGCAGCTTCCCATCGCCATCCGCATCGCTCCATCAACATCTGTCACAGTCGGTCTACACCACCTCAGGATGCAGCACTGATATCTAACGCTAACTTGTGACTCCTTCTCTCCCTATTCCTTGACCACATTCGATATAGTGCCTCCTCTCCCCAGCTTGGTCCAGCCCCTTCCTAATACACAAACACACTTTCTGCTCCTTTTGGTCCCCCATTCTTGTAAATATCTCCCAGTTTCCTTTTCCATTCGTCATTCATTCACTCAGAGTGTGTTCTCTGGACCAATTTCCCTCCCAAGTGCTTCAGCGTGATACTTTTCCCTCCAGAGTGCTTCTGCAGAACAGTCCTTTACCCTATTAGCATCTGCATGACATGTTTTCATCGTCAGGGCTATCACTCAGTGCCTTTCCATCCCAAGTGCTTAGGCGTAATGCTTTTTCACCACAAGTGCTTTACTCTACCCTTTCTTCCATCTCCTTTTCCATGTTTTTCTAATCTCGGATTCCAGTGGTATCCTAACAGGTTGGTACCAGGCAGAGATCTCATCGGCCACTGACGATATTACCGACCGCTACGTGTCCTCCTGTATCAGCTCCAAGATCGTTGCCGCTGGACGACCTGGAAACCACCACAGAGTAGGTGATGTCCAGCCTCCAGTATGACACTACGCTCGGTGCATGCCAGATGCCCAATACTAAGCGAGATTCTCTGCCTGCCCTCAGGACTGTCAGCGCTTTCAAAGTCCCGAGGTCCAGACTTACTAGCATCACTGTCTCAAGCTGTCCAGTGGTGTTCTCTTGATCCAAGGGGACAACGATCACACCAAGGTCATCATCTGGCCGGCCTCCAGCTGTGTACTTCGTCCTTGTTCCACGTCAGACACTGAGGTTTTGTTCTCATGAAGCACCTGACACTCTGGCATGTATCTTGGAGAGAAATAGATGCTGCCGTCATCTGCTCTCTGGTCAGACCTGCCAGAGTGACCGAGCCACTCCACTGTGTCGCTTCTTCTCATGGCAAGGTACATCTGTACCTTGGTCTCAGTTATGTCTGCACTTCGCGGGACCTCTCCTGCGCTACTCTTGGATAATCGCCGTTGACGCAGGCAGTGGTTTTCCATACGTTTCCCGAATATACAACACATCTGCTGGGTAAACTATCCTTACTCTATGCAGTATTTGTGCAACTGAGGGGCTCCTAGAGACGATCGTCACTGACAATGGCCCCCATTCAGCATCTGCAAGGTTTATTACCTTCTATGGACCAAATGGCATCAACCCATCCACAAGGGATGCTTCCACCCAGCCGCCACTGCATTGGCTGAAAGTTTCGTCCAACCTTTCAAAACTCAAAACTCTCCAGACTAACTCGCCATCATTTCTTGGAGCAAGCTGTCACTTTGTTTCTTACATAATACCAATCCACTCCTCTGAACAGGTCAACCCCAAATGAAAAATTACACGGCTGCCCTCACAGATATTAACTTTCCATTCTTAATCCTACTCCGACCCTGTCCTTTTGTCGGCTTTCCACACGATATAGGTCCTCGATCCTGTTTGGGCTCACGTTTTTTTTTTCCGCGGGCCACAAAAAGTGGCTTCTAGTCGTCGTTTCCCGACTCCTGGTGGCTCTATGACGGAAATAAAACTTTCGGCTGTTACCTTCTGCTGTAAACATGTGAATCAATTGTGGCCTCGGCGATGTCCGCTTCCTGAGCCCTCCAGTTCACTCCCCTGTTTCGTCCCAGATGTAGGACCTTTTCAGCTTACCGTCCTGGACGACACGGGCGCCAATCAGCCTCATCCAACCACAGGGCTCTCACAGTATTGCTAGAGGGCACACCACTCAATGGCTGTCACGCTACACCGACTGTATCCTGACGCCAAGGGATGTACTTAGGACAGTGCAAGAAGCCTGAACAGGCTGTTCACTCTGAGTGGGCTTCCCGGGCCAGGAGAGAAATGATTATGCACTTCTTCAGCCAGGAGTTCACTCCAGAGCCGTTGCTACGCTGCCACCACCGTGCGATATAGACTTCATGTCCCAGACTCTGCAGTCTGGCTATGCAAAAGAAGATATGGCCCTGACATAATGACCGACCAGTGGACTTATAATATTTCAAAGTTTAATTCAGCTTGTCATTATGAACTTTGACTCTTACTGGTCCCTTTCGAACATTCTTCCTGCATGAAGTGTGGCAAGAACTTTTAATCTGACTTTGTTCCTACGTGATGTGTGCCAATAACTTATATAATGAAGAGCCAAAGAAACTGATATACTTGCCTAATATCGTGTAGGGCGCCCGCTAGCACGCAAAAGTTCCGCAAAAAGACGTGGCATGGACTCGACTAATGTCTGAAGTAATGCTGGAGGGAACATACACCATGAATCCTGCAGGGCTTCCATAAATCCGTAAGAGTATGAGGAGGTGGAGATCTCTTTTGAACAGCACGTTGCAAGGCATCCCACACAGTTTTAATCTGCCAGGAAGTTTCATGCTCAATAACATTCATGTCTGGGGAGTTTGGAGGACAGACAAAGTGTTTAAACTCAAACGAATGTTCCTGGAGCCACTCTGTCGAAATTATGGACTTGTGGGGTGGGGTGTCCTGCTGGAATTGCCCAAGTTCGTCGGAGTGCTCAATGGACATGAATGGATGCAGGTGATCAGACAGGATGCTTACGTACGTGTCACCTATCAGAGTCGTATCAAGATTATCGTGGATCCCATATCCCTACAACTGCACACGCCCCACACCATTACAGAGCCTCCACCAACATGAACAATCCCCTGCCGACATGCAGGGTCCATGGATTCATGAGGCTGTCTCCACACCCGTACACGTCCATCCGCACGATACAATCTGAAACGAGACTCGTCCGACCAGGCAACATGTTTCCAGACATCAACAGTCCAATGTCCGTGTTGACTGGCCCAGGCGAGGTGTAAAACTTTGTGTCGTAGACTCATCAAGGGTAGACGAGTGGGCCTTCGGCTTCGAAAGTCCATATCGATGACGTTTCGTTGAATGGTTCGCACGTTGACACATGTTGATGACCCCGCACTGAAATCTGCCGAAATTTGCACTTCTGACACGTTGAACGGTTCTCTTCAGTCGTCGTTGGTTCCGTTATTCCACCATCTTTTTCTGGCCGCAGCGATCGGACATTTGATGTTTTACCGGTTTCCTGATTTTCACGGTACACTCGTGAAATGGTCGTACGGAGTAATTCCCACTTCATCACTATGTCGGAGATGCTGTGTCCCATCACTCGTTCGCCGACTGTAACACCACATTCCAACTCACTTAAATGTTGATAACCTGCCGTTGTAGTAGCAGTCACCGATCTAAAAACTGCACCAGACACTTGTTGTGTTATATGCGTTGCCTTCCGCAGCGCTGTATTCCGCCTGTTTGCATATCTCTGTATTTGAATACGCATGCATATACCAGTTTTTTTGTCACTTGAGTGTAGTTTAGAACTTCGTTTATTCCATTACCAGGTATTCTGCCTGAATAATTTTGTGTTCAAGCCAGAAGAGTTTATTCTGTTCGTGATTGTTAAAGACTTGTTTTACAAGAACGAAATTTATGTTCTCTTAATTCAGATAACCTCGATGTCGTTGTATACCTGTTCTATTACTTTTTAACAGCCTGCGGCGGACACTTGAAGGAATTAGATATATGCACAACAGAAAGATGTGTGACAGCAAGAAGGGGAGAAATCTGGGCAGCCGTCTCGCAGGAACTGGCCACAGCACGAAAAAGAAAGCAGGAATATGAAGCAGAAGGGGACAAATTTACGGAACTGACATTAGAGCAAAAGAGAGCACGAAGATGAAACAGGCATGAGATTGACATAGATACAAAAGATCACCGGTACCAACCGGACGCTGTTTGTTGACTCAGGGTATACCATGTTTATGACACTGTAGCAAGGACCTCTCATGGAACGTTACAGAGCTGCCGTCCATGGGATCCGGAAGGGCTTCGGCAGGTACGATCGCGGGAGTGCTACTTGCAGAACCTGAAGAAAGAAAAGACCACACTGACTACCTACCTGAGTAGATGAAGACATCAGTCAATCTGCAAATGGCTGGCTTTCCCCTGGATTCCACTTTCCGTGCGTCAGAGGCGAAATTAACTTGAGGACTGCATGCAGGTTCCGACTAAAAAGGTTGGAAACAGTTTTACTTTACCGTTTGTTAAACATGCATGAGAAGGACAGCATTTTTTTCGCAATTCTGTATATTCTTATTTCAGATTACCAAGTGAATTAGCTTGTACACATTTTATTATCATAATTGCATATAAGTAGCAGAAATATTTCGCACTACGTGTTTCAGCCAGAACTAAACTCCCTGGAGACAGACATATAGCTTGCTGGGAATCGGAGATGAAGTGTTCTGAATAATGAAACACAGTAAAGCAGGCAATATGAAATGGTTACCTTTTACTTTAGATATATTTATTTAGAAGTGTAAGGTCTGTATAAGTCGTGTACGCAAATCGAAGTTATCATACAACAAAGTATGTCTTAGTTGGTTGTCCATGAAACTTGTTTCTTCCTAACGTTTAGTCCAGAGCTACGTTGGACATCTTCAACGCGCTCCTGGTTACACTGAGTTTTGCCGACTCAGCCAGGAGTACTGATGTTACAGTTGTAGATCGCCCTCAGCAGCTGCAAATTCGTATCTGCTGTTAGTAGATCTTCGACTCTCGTGGATTGTCAGTACTCGCATCTCGCGGACTTTCTGTGCTATAGCCAGACAGGTTGAATGATAGGAGCAAAATGCCACTGTTCAGCAGGCACTGTGGTAAATTCATCCTGTGTGTTACCTGCCCAACTGTGTGGAAGCGTGGGGCAGTAAGGTCATTATAAGTCTTGCTGACTTCGTTACCAAAATTTACTCGATTTCCTCCTCGACAGCAAGTACTTCTACTCAGACACATAAAATATTTGTTTTTCGAGCGGCTTTTTAGTTTTACAGCAGATCCTTGATTTCTGTAAACGATAGTTGTGCTTTCTTTGCACACAAAGTTCGACGTTTTCACATCTTTAACCTTTCTGCTGTCCTCAGGACTTCGAGAGGACTCAAAGACTGCTGAGTAAATTCGTGTAGGGTGCGGGACGTGTGCTACAAGGCTATTAGGGTATACACGGGGAAAGCATCCTTCCCCAAAATCAGGGAGAAGTGAATGATTAAACATCGGCCCCAGATGGGATGGGGCATGGTTCATTTCTTCAGCAGCCATGGGCCATATTCCATGTATTTACCGCGTACAGTCCTGGGTCACGAGGCTGATTAAATCAGTAGAGAGAGAGAGAGAGAGAGAGAGAGAGAGAGAGAGAGAGAGAGAAGTGCCTTAGAACACAAACTCCCATGCTACGATCTTTCGTCTCAGGAAACGCGGTCGGGGCCTAGTAAAACTACAGTGTGTTAACTGTAAGACGGCAGAGTTGTGAGGGGAGTGCGGGGATAGGAGGAAGCAAGCATTGACTGGCGAAGGGAGAGGAGCCGTTGGGGGGTGGGGGGGAGGAGGGGGGAGGGGACAAGGCACGCCTACCAGTTGCAGTGCTGGCACTACAAATTGCGCGTCATGGTTACACGAAAGCAGACGAAAGGTTTGGAAGTAAAACTCGCTTTAAATGTTGTTCGTAAACGAAACTGAAATCGTCATGTACATTAAAATCTATATATATACACTCCTGGAAATTGAAATAAGAACACCGTGAATTCATTGTCCCAGGAAGGGGAAACTTTATTGACACATTCCTGGGGTCAGATACATCACATGATCACACTGACAGAACCACAGGCACATAGACACAGGCAACAGAGCATGCACAATGTCGGCACTAGTACAGTGTATATCCACCTTTCGCAGCAATGCAGGCTGCTATTCTCCCATGGAGACGATCGTAGAGATGCTGGATGTAGTCCTGTGGAACGGCTTGCCATGCCATTTCCACCTGGCCCCTCAGTGGGACCAGCGTTCGTGCTGGACGTGCAGACCGCGTGAGACGACGCTTCATCCAGTCCCAAACATGCTCAATGGGGAACAGATCCGGAGATCTTGCTGGCCAGGGTAGTTGACTTACACCTTCTAGAGCACGTTGGGTGGCACGGGATACATGCGGACGTGCATTGTCCTGTTGGAACAGCAAGTTCCCTTGCCAGTCTAGGAATGGTAGAACGATGGGTTCGATGACGGTTTGGATGTACCGTGCACTATTCAGTGTCCCCTCGACGATCACCAGTGGTGTACGGCCAGTGTAGGAGATCGCTCCCCACACCATGATGTCGGGTGTTGGCCCTGTGTGCCTCGGTCGTATGCAGTCCTGATTGTGGCGCTCACATGCACGGCGCCAAACGCGCATACGACCATCATTGGCACCAAGGCAGAAGCGACTCTCATTGCTGAAGACGACACGTCTCCATTCGTCCCTCCATTCACGCCTGTCGCGACACCACTGGAGGCGGGCTGCACGATGTTGGGGCGTGAGCGGAAGAAGGCCTAACGGTGTGCGGGACCGTAGCCCAGCTTCATGGAGACGGTTGCGAATGGTCCTCGCCGATACCCCAGGAGCAACAGTGTCCCTAATTTGCTGGGAAGTGGCGGTGCGGTCCCCTACGGCACTGTGTAGGATCCTACGGTCTTGGCGTGCATCCGTGTGTCGCTGCGGTCCGGTCCCAGGTCGACGGGCACGTGCACCTTTCGCCGACCACTAGCGACAACATCGATGTACTGTGGAGACCTCACGCCCCACGTGTTGAGCAATTCGGCGGTACGTCCACCCGACATCCCGCATGCCCACTATACGCCCTCGCTCAAAGTCCGTCAACTGCACATACGGTTCACGTCCACGCTGTCGCGGCATGCTACCAGTGTTAAAGACTGCGATGGAGCTCCGTATGCCTTGGCAAACTGGCTGACACTGACGGCGGCGGTGCACAAATGCTGCGCAGCTAGCGCCATTCGGCGGCCAACACCGCGGTTCCTGGTGTGTCCGCTGTGCCGTGCGTGTGATCGTTGCTTGTACAGCCCTCTCGCAGTGTCCGGAGCAAGTATGGTGGGTCTGACACACCGGTGTCAATGTGTTCTTTTTTCCATTTCCAGGAGTGTACATAAACATGAATGTATGTATGCTTGTCTATTATGCGCTCACAAACCATTCATTCGATTGCAATGAAACTTTGGTGAGTTGTTCTCCGAACGCCCGAAAAGAGTAATGGAAAATATGTAAGTCTGCAGGCTTTCGTGGCCGTTGTCACTGAAGTTAAAATCTTCTGGGTTATTAGGCCGCGTCATGTTAATAGTTTAACATTGCTGGGAATGAAATAAAATTGCGAGCAGTGGGAATCGAACCCAGGTCGCTGCATGACAAGCCTTTACCTAATTAATTATGTTACACATGCAACAGTGACCTAACTCTTGAAACATTGTCCATTAGTGAAGTTAGAATCTTCTGGGTTATTAGGCAGCGTCATGTTTCTTCTAAAATGTTCGACGTTTCGGCCTAATAACCCAGAAGATTTTAACTTCACTAATGGACAATGTTTCAAGAGTTAGTTCACTGTTGCATGTGTAACATAATTAATTAGGTAAATGCTTATCATGCAGCGACCCGGGTTCGATTCCCACTGCTCGCAATTTTATTTAATTCCCAGCAATGTTAAACTATTAATTATAAAATTTAAATATACTTAAACAGGTCATATAGTCTAACGTAACTGTCAATCTCTATATATATAAATGAATGTATGTATGTCTGCCCTCTGTGCGTTCCCAAACCATTCATCCGTTTGCAATGAAATTTTAGTAATTTGTTCTCCGTACGCCCACGAAGGTTCCTAGCCGAAAAAAAGAAATAAGACACATTCTTGAGGAGAAATGACTTCATTAACAATGAGATGCCATCGCGGGAAAATACCCAGATTTATGCATCCACTATTTGAGAATGAGAGCCCTTAGCGACTAGCAACAAGCGTTACATACAATTTCAAACCTTTACGAAAATTTTTCTCGCTGACACCGCCTCTCCCCCGCAAAATAATGAAAGGAAAAAAGGTTGTCGCTTACTACATTTTCTCAGTACATACCGTAAATCTGCCGCAGTAGGCATGACGTATTAATGTATTATTTCGTTACTATTTACTCTAATTGCAACATATTTCGCATACAGTATCCAAATATAGCAGTAAATGCGCCGGCAAATTTATGTCTCTTTACGACATATAATTCAGGACATATGGCGTGGTAAACATCGAGATGCGTGAAAAAGTGTCGCGTCAGGCCACGAACAGCCATATATATTTGACGACCAAAATTATCTTGCGATTTTCTCAATAACGCTTGAGAAGTACGCGCTACTGCTTACACGTTTTGTTGTCATCATGGAGTACTACGAGTGTACGAAGTTTAAAGTAAATCCGCGTTCCAAACGTCGTGGCCTTTCCCCTTGTAAGTCCCACTCAAGGTCACGGTACGCCTAGCGCATAACCCCTACGCTAAAAGCGTAATTAAATGAATTTAAAAAAAAACACGGGAGAGATAAGGAAAGGAGATAAGGAATTTTTATTGTCTAAAATAGAACATACAGTCACCAGTGATCTTTATTTTAGAATTATTGTTCCCTACTTTGGCCCAAATAAACAGGTATTCGTCTGAATTCAACTACTTCTTTCTTCTTGTAGACAAAGTAAACGGCTTGTCTAGCACCAAAGTACCATAGGAAACCTTAGCTAGTAAACCTGTAGTCTCCGCTATACTCCATGTCTTCCAAGCCAAGACGTTTGCATCAGGGAAAGGTTCAAGGCCACCGTAGTGGCATGGTTACCCCATACTACAGTCACGGTCAGCCATGTACTACCTCCATACACAGCTTCAACATCACAAGTGAACTGCATTCGTAGCCCACGAAAAACATTTGGATCACCCACAAGCTGCTGCTTATTGAATTGACCAGCCAAGTCAATCTCCATTGCTCTCAATGACTTGTCCACAGGAACACTGCGCCGCAAACGGCGACGATAACCACCTTTATAACGATGTCATAAAACAGTCACTAAGATACCAGACTTGTGGCCCAATATTAGGGACCGTGCAGAAAGAAAGCTAGAGCGTTACATAAAGATTGCTTGCAGAGACCAGAGTAAATGCGGCAACGAGCACAGGCGGCGACTGTTTCTGCAGGCAATGCAAGCAAGGCAGACAGTAATAGTAGAGGTTGCAGATCAGACAACGACACAGAGGAAGACGGACTGATGTAGAATATTGACAATATGTAAAGTGCTTACATTGGCTTTGTGGTAAGCTAGAACTGCTACATGCTTACGTAGGTGAATTCCACCACCTAGGCGTGAAATAATACTGACCACTACATTATCCAATGCACAACACAAACATACAGAGGTTGGATAAAATGTGTGGAAACACTGCGAGGAATGCATGCTTAAACGTAAGTGAAGATATTAGCCAGGCCTGCATTTTGCGCTGTAATATTTGGCCACGATCGGCCCTGTGCAGTGTCCGCAACGCATTGCAACTGTCAGTCATGGTCAGCACAACATTTTGTGTACATTTGAGTGCATTATGTCGGAGCTAAGTGAATGCGAAAGTTATTAAATTGTTTGTGCTCGTATGGTGAGTGTTCCCGCAACCAAGTGAGCTGAAGTGTTTGGTATTTCAGGAGGCACGTATCGAAGATTTATACCGCATGCAGGGAAAGCAGAAAAACACCATCTTCTGAGTCACAATGAGTGCGAAAATTTGTGTTGAGTGATCGTGACAGATGTTCATTGAAGAAGATTGTAACGAAAAATAAGAAGGTAACAACTGTAAAAGTCACTGCACAACTGAATGTTGCACTCGTGAATCATGTCATCGCCAAAACAACACGAAGGAGCTCCATGAGCGGCGATCTGTATGGCGAGCTGAAATTCCAAAATTACTCATCAGTTATGCAAATGACAATAACAGGGAAACGTGGTGACAGAACCCTAGGGCCTAGACTATAGAGCGATGGAAGAATGTCATTTAGTCGGATGAATGTTTTTGCAAGTGTGTCCAACTTCTGGAGAGTTTACGTCTCAAGAGTGAAACATCGCGAGGTTTTGGTCATAATTTGAGCAGTCATATCGTGATATTTCGTGGGTCCCACGGTTGCTCTGCAAGATCGCATCGCTGCCAAGAATTATGTGACCATTTTGGCTGATCAGGTCCACCCATGGTACATTGTTAGTTCCCGAATTGAAAGGCAGTGTTCCAAGATGACAGAGCCCCTGTTCACGAAATTCACATCGTCCAGGAATGGTTTTGTGAGGACGAGGATGAATTGTTACGTTTTCCCTAACTGTCACAGTCATCAGATCTCAGTATTGTTGAGCCTTTGTGGTCAGCTTAGAAGAGCAGAGAGCATGTTCGCTATCCACCTCCGTAATTGTTAGCTGAACTTGAAACTACTTGGCAGGAAGAACGTATAAAATCCCTTAAAAATCATACCGGACCTGCATTTAACCACTAAGAGACGACTGGAAGCTGTTTTGAATGCCAACGGTTTTTCCAACACTCTATTAGGCATGGTAAAGTGTAGCATTTTTCTTGATTCCATATTTTGTCCAAACCTTGTACGTATAGACGTTGTACAAGCTAAAAAAACTTTGGTGGGTAAAGTTTAAATAAGATATTAGTTAATCGTGACTGGTGATCGTCATTGGAGGAAAATGTGAAAGGTGTACGTTACAGTAGCAGTACGTGTATATTGCGGAACTAAAGAATAGAGCACGCTCCACTG
Source organism: Schistocerca serialis cubense (assembly GCF_023864345.2). NCBI lineage: Eukaryota > Metazoa > Arthropoda > Insecta > Orthoptera > Acrididae > Schistocerca > Schistocerca serialis. Next base: position 777,097,980 of record NC_064640.1, read on the forward strand.
TGGAGTGAATGAAAAATCGAGAGTATTGTAGATGCAGCACCACGCCATCTGAGGGCGACAGGTGAGACATATTCCTGCGGTTCATGCCCTTGCCTAGGGAGGAATAGTAGTGATACACTGAATGTCTTAATTTTTTCCATCTTAATAACTAATTTGTTAATGCTAAGCATTTCCGTTTGCCAATTAGTTATGATTTCAGATATATATAATTACATGTATAGGTTGACTCTTACACAGAAGATTACTGCAATCAGCCACTTTTTACAATGCTGTTTATTTATTTAAACAGCGCCGTTACCGGTTTCGACTTGATCCCCCTCACTCGCTTGTCTCTGCCATCCTCTCCCACCTCCGTCCACTGCCGCGCCTATATTCCCACGTCCCACCTGCTCTCCATCTCTACACTCTCCATACCCTCGCCCAAGGTGGCTTCCACCAACTCCTACTCCCTGATGATGCCCTCATCCCCTCCATCTACCCCTCCTACCAACTATGATCCTCCCCTTCCCCCCCCCCTGTGTTTTTTCCCGAGGGCACCCTCTCTCCCTTCTCTCCCTTCTCCCTTCCTCCCTCTCGCCTCCCCCCTGGCTTCCCCTACCCCCTACCTTCTTTCCTACCCCTCCCATCTCCTCTGCCACTGGCATCTCCACCCTCCCCTCTCCCTCCTCCCCCACCTTTTCCCCTTTTGGCAGGCCCCAGGACTCGTACACGTACAGTGAACACTCGCGCGCTGGATATCGTCGCCAGTGTTTGTGTGTGCCGTCGTGTTAGTGATTCAGTGTTTCGTCATTTGTGCTCCTTCGTTCACGTCTGCCGTTTCTGTCGTCTTTGTTACTGTCCGAGTGCTGAACGGTTTTATTTGGACGCTGCACCTGTGAACGACTTCATGTATTTTAATTTTCTGTGTCTACTGTTGTCTATCCACCGTGTTGTTTCGTTTTTCGATGTCTCCAAATGTAACTGAATGTATTCTCTGTGGCCGAAGAGCGGCGTAGTCTTGCCGTTGCCGGCCTGCCTTTCAAATTGACAATAAAGAAAAAAAACCAGTTTCGAACCGATAGGTTCATCTTCAGACGGCTAGTTCACGTTTTACATTACATTTCGTGTTTTGATTCCCCACCTGACGAAACTTCCTTGGGGTGGCGATGCCCTACGACCAAAACAAGATGTGATACAACGTCTTTTTAATTGTAATTGTGCCTCTGCATCACTTAAAATCGTCGAGAGGCACAATTAAAATTAAAAAGACGTTGTCTCACATCTTGTTTTGGTTGTAGGGCATCGCCACCCCAAGGACGTTTCGTCAGATGGGGAAACAAAACACGAAATGTAATGTAAAACGTTAACTAGCTGTCTGAAGATGAACCTATCGGTTCGAAACCAGTAACGGCGCTGTGTAAATAAAGAAATAGCATTGTAAAAAGTGGCTGATTGCTGTAATCTTCTGTGTAAGAGTCAACCTATATTTTGTACACAGCCACAAGCTCGACGTGTCAGTTTTTGACGAAATAGCATATATAATCACAACTCTCATAAAAATTATGCAACAAAATTTGTAATTTCAAGTACATGAACAACTTAGCATTGTGAAAACACGACCTGACTTCACTACCAGATGTCAGGTCAAAATGGCTCTGAGCACTATGGGACTTAACAGCTGTATTCATCAGTCCCCTAGAACTTAGAACTACTTAAACCTAACTAACCTAAGGACATCACACACATCCATGCCCGAGGCAGGATTCGAAACTGCGACTGTAGCAGTCGCGCGGTTCCGGACTGCGCGCCTAGAACCGCGAGACCACCGCGACCGGCGATGTCAGGTCAAATGTAAATTATAAATAAATAGATAAATTTCGTCTTGGAAACCAAGTGATAAGCACACACTAATTCGCGGAGCGTAGTTTTTGCTCCTTTGAAACTGACCGATACTTTTACCAGTATAGTTTTCTCATTTTAACAGAGCCTGGCTAAACAATATTTAATACTGTCGTAGTCCAGAGGGGAGCCTAATGAAAATATCTTCTCGGTGCTTCTATCAATAAAATCATGATGGACAAGGCCATCTGTTGTTACATTCTGTAACCATATTAGCTAACTGCATGTAATCCTTACTTTTTCTTTTGAAACATTTAATGAATTATGAAACAAGATTAATACTTAAATTTTTGCCGGAAACTGCTGTCACTGATGTATTGTTCCAGTGAATGGCCTGTCAAGAATGTAGGATGACGATGGGAAATTTTGGTTCTCACATACTCGTTGAACACTCGGACAGGACTATAAATATTACTGATGAGAGGCAGTTTCAGGACGAACTGACACCTCTGTCCCTCCCCTCGCACCTGGTTTCCAGTACTTGGACAACATTGCACACACGGAACTCAATGCCCCTATCGCTACACAGGATCTCATTGCTACACTCCGCACAAAAAGCAACACCGCTCCTGGTCACAATCGTGTCACCTACCGTCACCTTCGTGAAGCTCCTGTCTCTTTCCTCTCCACCCTGGCCAGGCTCTACAATGTAGTCGTGTCCACCAGTTACTACCCCGACCTGTGGAAAACCTCCCATATCCTGATGTTCCTTAAACCTGGCAAACCGCCGTCCGCCATCTCCTCCTACCGTCCCATCAGCCTTACCTCGGTCTTCAGCAAGGTCCTGGAATCTATCCTCACCTGACGCATCCACCAGCATCTCCGCCAGCACCGCCTCCTTCCCGTTACCCAGTGTGGCTTTCGGCAGTCCTTCTCTTCCGACGACCTTCTCCTTCACCTCACTCATCTCTTTTCCGACCAGCTTAATTCCCGTCGCTCCGCAATCTTCCTCTCCCTGGACCTCGAACGAGCTTATGACCGCGTATGGCATTCCGGTCTTCAAGCTCCAAACCTTCGCCCTTCCCATTAACTACGTTCGTCTGATGGACTCCTTTCTCTCCTGCCGTCCTTCCTATGTCACCATCCATAACACAGATTCCTACACCTTTTTCCCCTCCGCCGGTGTGCCCCAAGGCTCCGTCCTCTCCCCCCTTCTGTACCTTTTGTACACGGCGGACATGCCGCCGCCGTCACCCCCCGTCCACCTTCTCCAGTTTGCCGATGACACCGCCTTCCTTGCCCTTGCCCCCACCCTGCAGCGCTCCCAACACCTTCTCCAATCCCATCTTGACCAGTTCACCGCTTGGTGCAACCAATGGTTGCTCAAGGTCAATCCCTCCAAAACCCAGGCGATCATTGTAGGCAAAACCACCCCTTCCTTCCGCCTCCTTGATTTCTATCTCACCATCTTAGCGTCACCCTCGACTGTCGCCTCTCCTGGACTCCCCATCTCCAGACAATCCAAGCCAAGGCACGCTCCCGACTCTGTCTCCTCAAGCTCCTTTCCGGCCGTACGTGGGGTCTGGACCCCTCCGCCATCTTCCACACCTATAAATCCCTCATCCGCCCTATCCTTTGTTATGCCCATCCGGCCTGGATCTCCGCCCCCCCCTACCTTTTATAAATCCCTCCTAATCCTTGAACGCTATGCTCTCCGCCTCGCCCATCGCATCCGTCTCCCCTCCCCCATGCGGATCCTGTATGATATCATCCCCTTCCCCCACCTCCTCCTTTTCCTTGAAAGGATACGGATCCTGTACACCTCCCGCAAACTCGATCCTCCTCATCTGCTTGTCTCACCCATCCTCTCCCACCCCCGCCCACTGCCGCGCCTGTATTCCCACGTCCCACCCGGTCTCCATCTCTCCACCCTCCTTACCCTCTCCCAAGGTGGCTTCCGTCAGCTCCCCCTCCCTGATGATGTCCTCCTCCCCTCCATCTACCCCTCCTATCGACTTTGACCCTGCCCCACCCCCCACTTCTGGTGTCCTTTCCTTTAGGCACCATCCCTCCCTTCTCTTTCCTTCCCTTCTCTTTCCTTTTCCCCCATCCCCTCCCTCCACCCCTCTTCCCCTGGGCTTCCCCTTCCCCTTCATCCCTCCCCCTATATCCCCTGCCCGTGGCATCTTTGCTCTCCCCTCTCGCTCTCCCATTCCCCTTCCTCCTCCTCCTCTCTTGGCAGGTCCCCGGACTCGCACACGCACAGTGTACATTCGCGCGCCGGAGGTCATCGCCATCAGTGTCTTGTGTGTGTGCCTTCGTTTGTGTTTAGTGTTTGTTCGCCGTCACGCCGCCACTGTTCACGTGTACTGCCGCCATCATCCATGTTATGTGCACCGAGTCAACTAGTGTCAGTGATGTTTCTCGTCCAGCGTGAACGACTCCATGTTTTTTGTTTTTTAGTGTCTACATTTTTTGCCCGCCGTTTTGATTGTATTCTCTGTGCGCCCTATATGTATTACATATTGTAAAACCCAAGGCTGAAGAGCGGCGTACTCTGCTGCTGACAGCCCGCCATGTGTAAGGTGATCAAAATCACAATAAAGAAAAAAAAAAAGTTTCGGGGAGGTCTGGAGCCGTCTGCGATAAGACAACAGGAATCAACCAGGAAAAGGTTTTCCATCGACAACTGTAAGTAAAGGCTTTATTAGCGATACAGCTTACATCTACAGCCCTTCTGGTCGAATTTGGTAAATAAAATTTGGTGTTTCATCATGAGAAATATACGAGTTGCTTACCTATAAAGTAATGCTCAAGCAACGGGAAACTCAGAGCAAATTATCTGAATTTACGAAACGTTGCTGCATCAACTATTCATTCAGGCAAAACCCCAATGTTTCTGGTGATGAAATTCCGTGCCATACCCATACTTTTCCCTACGCGCATTTCAAAGATGGGAAGTTGAAGAGGCAGATAGAAGATTCGAGGCAATGCTTGTATCGTGCCTACGTATCTTGGTCGTAATAGCCTTTCACTTAAAACGAATACTGAAATAGCACATTTGAAATACACATTTCGTATTTGCACACGTATCTAATAATGTCGTTTCCTTCTCTTTTTTAATTACTTTTCATATGTTGTTTTCTATCTACTTCCTTCGAAGGGTACGTTCTCAATTGGATTCAAGATTCCCTTCATAAATGTAACTTTCAATGTAGTTCATATCTTTTGCGAATTAAATTGTTCGTTTCATTTTCTTTAAATCTATGAATATAATGAAAACTGGAAGGTATTGATCAATCTTCATATAACGGACGTCTTCCTGGATGAAATCTATCCTCGGCGGAAACGTCCTTTGTCTTAAACAAACTGTTACTTCTCTGACTGTTTGTAGTGTTTTGAACAAGAATTGTATCGTACAAACAGTGAGGTAATGCATCTGAAATTACAGTCACGTTTTTTAACTCCTTTTTTGTATAGGGTGTTGGTGGCCGCTCATAAAACATCTTTATCCGTTCACCGTTTCTTCTCACACAGCTCGAACTGTATGGACACAGGGTGTCTACAACCATTTTATGCAGTGCCGTCCGGACTGAGCCCCTCCCAACTGCTTTATTACTTTTTCACCTCTCTGTGTTTTCTTCTTGACAGTACAAGCATTGAAATAATATACTATATGTTTGTTTATTTTTTTGACTTGGATTCGCCGGCCGGAGTGGCCATGCGGTTCTAGACACTACAGTCTGGAACCGCGCGACCGCTACGGTCGCAGATTCGAATCCTGCCTCAGGCATGGATGTGTGTGATATCTTTAGGTTAGTTAGGTTTAAGTAGTTCTAAGTTCTAGGGGACTGATGACCTAAGAAGTTAAGTCTCATAGTGCTCAGAGCCATTTTGACTTGGATTCCATACTTACGTCTAAAATACATCCTATCATACGACGTACGTGTGAATGTGTTATAAAACCTTAATGTATTTTTCGACAGTTCTGATTCATCTCGTCTCATCCTTCCTTTTCTATGTGATCGTTTTACGTGTCGGCGTATGCGAATTGCACCTTTTCTAACCTCACGGAACTCAATAAAGTATTCCTAATTTTCCAGTGGTGTTTCATTTCTTCACGACACTGTGTATGTTACATCATACGCCACAGTCACGATTAGGGCATCCGTTTCTTCGCTTCCTTGCTGCCGCGGAGCTTCCATGTTCAATGGATAGAACACTAGACACTAGGGAGACAGTGGATCGATTCCCCACATCCTCATTTAGGTTTTCTATGGTTTCTACAAGTCAACTGAGGCGAATTGTAAGGTGGTTTCTCGTACAATATCACGATCATTTTCTTTCCTTATCACTGTCAAGCACCATTTTTGCTTCATATGATCTCGACTTTGACGTTGCTTTAACCACAGTTTCTTTTTCGTTGTTTTTGAAGTCTTCTTAAAAGAAATGGAATTGATTCCAGTTTTCGGTCCATATCTGTCAGGGTCCTCGGAGTATAAAAATTTCATAAAAAACTTACCGTACATCAAGAACGGCAGGAAACTCGTAGTAGTGAAGCAACCTACTTCTCTTAATAAATGTAAGTAACCTAATCCACTCTACATACTAGCTAGATTCCTTCCATAGGATGCTAACGAATTAGCTCAACTTTTAGTATTCAAATACAACCACTCACTCGAAGGAAGATCCGTACATAAAGACCGAAAAAATATACAGGTCCCAACTGACATTCACTTGTACTTGGATTTTGGAACATGTTCTGTGTTACAGCATTATGAAGTACCTCGGAAAAAAACTATATATTGACGCACAACCAGCACAGACACAGTAAATACCGTTCTTGTTGTGAGTTAACGAGCATTGCGCTCTCATTTAAATGTATGGCCGAAAGAGTCGGCTTTCCGGCATCCACAGGACGTTGTGTTACGACTCAACCTGTGCGCAATAAGTTGCATGATGCACAACTTCACTCCCGATGTCCAGGGCGAGGTCCATCTTCGCTACCACGACTCCATACAGCGCGATACAGATGGGCCCAACAACATGCCGAATGGACTGCTCAGGGTCAGCCTCACGATCTCTTCACCGCTGAGTGTCGCATATGCCTTCAACCAGACAATCGTCGGAGATGAGTTTGGAGGCAACCCAGTCAGGTTGAACGCCTTAGACACACTGTCCAGAGAGTGCAGCAAGGTGGAGGTTGCCTGCTGTTTTTGGGTGGCATTATGTGGGGCCGACGTACGTCGCTGGTGGTCATGGAAGGCTCTGTAACGGCTGTACGATACCTGAATGTCATCCTCTGACCGAGAGTGCAACCATATCGGCAACATATTGGCGAGGCATTCGTCTACATGGACGACAATTCGCGCCGCCATCGTGCACATCTTGTGAATGACTTCCTTCAGGATAATGACATTACTCGACTAAAGTGGCCATAATGTTCTCCAGACATGAACCCTATCAAACATGTTTGAGATAGATTGAAAAGGGCTGTTTATAGACGACGTGACTCACCAACCACTCTGAGGGATCTACCCCGAATAGCCGTTGAGGAGTACGATAATCTGGACCAACAATGCCTTGATGAACTTTTGGATAGTATGCCACGACGAATACCGTCATGCATCAATACAAGAGGACGTGCTACTCGGTATTAGAGGTACCGGTGTGTACAGCAATCTGGACCACCACCTCTGAAGCTCTCGCTGAATAGTGGTACAACATGTAATGTGTGGTTTTCATGAGCAATAAAAAGAGCGGAAATGATGTTTATGTTGATCTCTTATTCCAGTTTTCTGTACAGGTTCCGTAATTCTCGGAACCGAGGTGATGCAAAACTTTTTTTGATATGTGTACTTAAAACAAGTCATGTCTTGTACCCTGGTGCACAGTACACCACAGTTACCTGGCAGATCACTCTGTGGGTATCTCCATTCACACAGTGAATGCAGTTCGTTGAATTCTCTGCAATTCCCATTTAACGTGTTGTTGTCTATTTCCGTCACTTTCCTAGCCCATGGCACGCACTCCAAGCCTGTGTGACCTGTTTTATCAGCATTGTAGCAGAAATTTGTGAACTGTTTCGCCTGCGTAGTGTGAACCCTTCCTTCCACCTTATATTTACTAGAGTTACTTGTTATATGCCTTTGTAAACAACAAGTTAAACATATTAGTTTTTTTCATTCCTTAGCTCACTTCAGTGTTTCGGGTGTACGCTCATTCCTTGTTCGTGGGCTATTCCTCCCCCTTTCATTGGCCATAGAGAACTTTCTTCCAGTAATGCTACACTGATGAGCCAAAACATTATGACAAATGCTTAATAGTTTGTTTGTCCGTCTTTGGAAAGAAATATATAACTGATTCCGCGTATCGTGGATCCGAGAGGTTTTTGGTAGGTTTGTGGAGGTGTGTGACATTAGATGTCTACGCACTAGTCATGTAATCATGTAATTCGCGTAAGCAATGAGCTGCTGATTTGCGTACGCTCTGATGGCGCCCGGTAGCAACCCAGATGAGTCCCATAGGATCTACATCAGGCGAATTTGGACTCCGAGACATCAATGTGAGTACACTATAATGCTCCTTACATTACTCTAGCACCGTTCTGGATTCGAGACATGGACAGTTACACTGCTGAAAGATGACATCGCCGTCGATAAAGACATCAAGCATGAGCGGATGCAGGTGGTTAGCAGCTGTCAGCGTGTCATCGATTACTACCACAGGTTCCATGCAAGTGAAGGAGAATGTCTCCCATAGCATAATACAGTTCCCACGAGCATGCGTCCGTGGCGCACTGCACTTTTCGAGCCGCCGGTCTCCTCGATGACGGCGTCTGTGAGACGACCAGTGACCTAGTGTAGCAAAAACGTGATTCACCTGAAGAGCCAACACGTTTCCATTGATCGACGATCGATGGTCCCGTGTCCACTGCAATCGTACTTACGATGTCGTTGGGTCAACCAGTGAATTCGTACGGAAGGTCTGCTGCAGAGGTCCATGTTCGATAATGTATGATGTACAGTATGCTCTGAAAAACTTGTGCACGTACCAGCATTGTACTGGCTGAGATGCCGCGGATCACCATCTATCCTACTTTACAGGGCAGACAAGCCTCCAAACCCCACGTTCTGCGAAAAGTCGTGGACGTCTAACCATTTACCGCCTAGTGGTAGTTTCACTGTCCTTCTACCTCCTTCCATAGATGATCACGACAGTAGCACGTGAACATTCGACCAGCCTAGCCGTTTTTGAAATAGTCGTTACATACTTCTGTTTCTGTTACCACGTCACGTGCCTGCAACGCCACCAAGTGGCATCCAGAGTCGTGGTAGGCCGTGGTCATAATGTTTTGGCTTATCAGTGTAATTCAACTGCGGCAGGTAATCCAGTTTCGTCACCTCGACTTTTGATTATTGTCTCTATCGTTTATAATTCTTAGCCCTTATATAAAGCATGCTCTAACCAAAAAGTCTACTGTCTCTACGGCACTTTTTCTGTTTTCTCTACTTATTACACGTGTTACGGCTTCCATAAAATATCTCTGAATTTAGTCAATCATTTTGGCCTAATGAAGAGATTGGCTCCCAATGGCCTTGCCTTGCCTGTGTCCCAGTTTCGCTAGGACTGTGGGTATAAAAAACAAAAGTCATGGAATATGTTTTTTTAAAAAAACTGTATTTATTCAAAATTATCTCCATCTGAATCAAAACATTGTTGAAATCGCTATAAAACAGTTTTTTAACAGTCACTGCAGTCCTTTTTCGGAGTTGCATTTAATACTGCTCTGGCTTCACTAATTCAAATGCTGAATCAACATTTTCATATGAATTCACTCAGATTCCTCTTGTTGCTGTCAAAATATTTCCATAGTACACACAACGCTCCTTAGCCGCAGTGGTCCACAACCCCATGACGACTACCGCAGTCCACTTCAACCCTCCATCACCCCACACCGAACCCAGGGTTCGGCCCCCGGTGGACCCCCTCCACCCCCCCCCCCCCCCCCACCCACCCCAGGGAACGCCCCCGCCAGACACGAGTGTAGCCCCTATGTTTGCGTAGTTGAGTAAGGGCTGTGCACGCGTATGTGGAGAACTTGTTTGTGCAGCAATCGCCGACATAGTATAGCTGAGGCGGAATAGGGGGAACCAGCCCGCATTCGCTGAGGCAGATGGAAAACTGACTAAAAATCATCCACAGACTGGCCGACTCACCGGACCTCGACACAAGACCGCCGGGCGGATTCGTGCTGGGGACCAGGCGCTCCTTCTCGCTACGGAAAGCCGTGCGATAGACCGCTCGGCTAACCGGGCGGGCTACTTAGATAGGTACTGGTTTCTTTTGATCCTTGGCGATGAGTTGACGGCGCTTGTCTCGATCTCATGGCCTTGCTCACTGGAAGGAGGAGATTAGTGTTTAACGTCCCATCGACAACGAGGTCATTAGAGACGGAGCACAAGCTCGGGTTAGTGAAGGATGGGGAAGGAAATCGGCCGTGCCCTTTCAGAGGAACCATCCCGGCATTTGCCTGAAGTGATATAGGGAAATCACGGAAAACCTAAATCAGGATGGCCGGACGCGGGATTGAACCGTCGTCCTTCCGAATGCGAGTCCAGTGTGCTAACCACTGCGCCACCTCGCTCGGTTTGCTCACTGGGATAGGACCTTACGCTTGAAGGAGGATGTGGCCCTATGTCTGGCCACTCCTGCTTTCCCTGAATGTGCCGCTCCTTGCGACTAGCCCTGACATGGTATCGTCCATGGTGATACCGGACTCTATGTGCAGCGGCGGCTGATATGAAACACCCTAACTTTTGACACCTTGAGAATTTACTGGTATTTTTCTTTTAATGCTGTTAAAAGTAATGTAGATTCGGTAATCTGAAATACATGGCACTAAATCTACGGCGCTATGCTACCTATTGCTCATCTAGACTTGGTGAAACTGGGCATCAGGGTCGCGAGCACACCTTCATTTGTGCACGTTTTAAGGAGCTTCTACTCTTGCACAACTGGAGTGACGTAAACATAATTGCCTTAAGGGCCAAATACATACGGCTTTGAAAAAAAAAATGTGCACAGTTCACTATGTGCACTGCTAGCGGTTACCACTCAAGGACAAGTTTACATCAGGGCCACCAGGTGGTAGCACAATGCAGCAGACTTCTATCCACGTTCACTTGTAGAAATCCCGCTAGACGGTAGCACTCTCCACAGATATGCGAATTCACTTACTGTACAGGGTGAGTCACTAACTATTGCCACCAAGAATAACTCCGAAAGTATGATACGAGTTGAAAAGTCTGTGAGAAAAAAGTTGCTTGGGACAACGAGGGCCATAATATGACGTTGGTTCTTTGTTGCTAGGTGGGGTCTCGTCAGAGATATGAAGGTCAACTTTGTTTTTTTTTTATTATGGGATGCTGTAGTTTGGTACTTATTTTGTGATAGCTGCTATCGAGACAAATCCAATGATGTGTGACAGTAAGGTCTTTGAAGGTCAACGAATGTCCAAAAGGTGGCATGAACGTCCATTTACAGAAGGTGTTCGAAGTGATGGGCATTGGTATCAATGCAGTGCTGCAATCTTCTTATCATGGATTGAGTGGTATTCCTTATCACTTCATCATTTATCGAAGCACATGCTCTGACAATTCCCTCTGGCTCAAATGGCTCTGAGCACTATTGGACTTACCATCTGAGGTCATCAGTCCCCTAGAACTTAGAACTACTTAAACCTAACTAACCTAAGGACATCACACACATCCATGCCCGGGGCAGGATTCGTACCTGCGACCATAGCAGTAGCGCGGTTCCAGACTGAAGCGCCTAGAGCCGCTCGGCTACCGCGGCCGGCTCAATTCTCTCTCGCATATCGTGCAAATAGTAAATATTCGCTGAATACGGCGTATCCATCTAACGTGCCATTGACATGTAAGCACCATTCGACGGTTTCGCAATACAACACTAATAGGAACGGTAAGACTAGTATCGTCGAATCAAGCGAATGTGAATGACGTATTCCTTCGAAGAACAAGTCGATATGCTTCTCATTTACGGAGAATGCCAACGAAATTCAGTGAGAGCTAGACTTATACGCTGATAGATATCCTCAATGTACTCGCCCTACAGGTCGTACATTTAAGTATGTGTATGATAAATTGAGAACAACTGGATATTTAACGCATCGGAAACATATCCGGCAAAGGAAAGTTGCTAACGAGGAAACGTAAATTGGTACTCTTGCCACTGTGGTTAGAGATCCTTGTGTTAGTTCGCGTCAGATTGTAAGGGAATCTAGCATGAGCCAGAGTAGTGTTGTTCGTGTTCTGAATCGCCATAAATATCATCCTTACCATATCAGTCTCCACCAAGAATTAACTGGTACCGATTGTATGCGTCGCATTGAATTCTGCCGATGGGCTCAACTTCAGATTCAGAAGTATGACACATTTATTAATTTGATTTCGTTTATTGACGAGGCTACATTCACGAACAATGGAAATGTTAATTTGCATAACATGTATTACTCGGCAACTGAAAATCCATGTTGGCTGCGGCAAGTTGCACACCAAAAACCGTGGTCGGTGAATGTATCGTTTGGGATTCTGGAGGACAGAATTATAGGCCCCTATTTCATCGAAGGAAATCTTAATGGTAGGAAGTTCACCACAATCCTGCAAGAAACATTAGGTTTGTTATTGGAAGAAATACCTTTTGGAACAAGGAACAGAATGTGGTATCAACACGATTAGTGTCTGGCACATTTCTCGCTGATGGCTAGAAATGAGTCGGAGAGACAGTTCCCAAATCGTTGGATTGGACGCGGAGGAGATGTGCTGTGGCCGGCTCGCTCGCCAGACTTGACGCCTCTGGATTTTTTCTTGTGGGGAATCGTAAAAGACATTGTTAATAAAAATACGTTCCAACTACACCTGAAAATATGGGAGAGAGAATTGTCAGAGCATGTGCTTCGATAAGCGCCGTTGTGATAAGAAATACCATTCAATCCATGCTAAGAAGTTTGCAGCACTGCATTGATATCAATGGTCATCACTTTGAACACCTTCTGTAAATGGACGTTCATGCCACCTATGTCATCTATGTTGACCTTCAAAGATCTTACTGTTTCACATCATTGGATTCGTCTCGATAGCTGCTATCAGAAAAAAACCAACGTTACATTATGGCCCCCGTTGTCCCACGACTTTTGCCCCACAAACTTTTCAACTCGTATCATACTTTCGGAGTTATTCTTGGTGGCAATAGTCACTGACTCACCCTTTAGAGTAAAATTAGATCGGACATTAGTATGTGTTGTAGATATATTGAATGAAAAACCTATTTTGTGGGATTGTGAGTGAGATATAGAACATCAAGTTTTGGATTTTATCCTAGAGTGATCCATTTGAAGTGCTGAGAACCATAAAGCACATCATTGTCGTTTGTGAGACTGTAGCATTTATTTATGCATCTGACATCTCTAGATCTTATGATGCGTCAGCCAACATTATGTGAGCTCCACTGATTTTTACGAATGTCTGCAGAACAATTCTACTATCTCCAGCAAACACTACGTGTAAGGACCACGAAGATAACACGAGAAATTCGGGCTCAAACGAAAACATGTACACACATCAAAAAAAGTTTTGCATCACCCCAGTTCCCAGAACTCCTGAAGATAGACGTTGACTGTGGATTTTGTATCACAGACACAGTGCCTTTCACTGTTCTGATATGTCACTAAACCCGCCCAAAGATGTAAACAACCACGCATGAGCAGCGCCTATTAGACGGAGGGGTCCGACAGCCGATCAGTTCCAGTCATTCCACCAGGAAGGAGGTACATGGATCGTGTTGTCTGTAGTTAAACCATGCCTAGACGGTCAATACCGCGATTCGATCGCGTCCGCATTGTTACCTTGTGCCAGGAAAGCTCTCAACAAGGGAAGTGTCCAGGCGTCTCGGAGTGAACCAAAGCGATGTTGTCCGAACATGGAGGAGATACAGGGAGACAAGAACTGTTGACGACATGCCTCGCTCAGGCCGCCCAATGGCTACTACTGCAGTGGATGACAGCTACCTACGGATTATGGCTCGGAGGAACCCTGACAGTAAGGCCACCATGTTGAATAATATTTTTCGTGCAGCCACAGGACATCGTGTTACGACTCAAACATAATACGCAACTTCACTCGCGACGTCCATGGCGAGGTCCATCTTTGCAACCACGACACCATGGAGCGCGGTACAGATGGGCCCAACAACATGCCGAATGGGCTCCTCAGGGTCGGCATCACGTTCTCTTCACCGATGAGTGTCGCGTATGCCTTCAACCAGACAATCGTCGGAGATGTGGCTGGAGGCAACCCGGTCAGGCTGAACGCCTTAAACATACTGTCCAGCGAGTGCAGCAAGGTGCAGGTTCCCTGCTGTTTTGGGGTGGCATTATGCGGGGCCGACGTACGCCGCTGATGGTCATGGAAGGCGCCGTAACGGCTCTGCGATAAGTGAATGCCATCCTCCGACCGATAGTACAACCATATCGGCAGCATGTTGGCGAATCATTCGTCTTCATGGACGACAATTCGCGCCCCCATCGTGCATATCTTGTGAATAACTTCCTTCAGGATAACGACATCGCTCGACTAGAGTGGCCAGCATGTTCTCCAGACATGAACCCTATTGAACATGCCTGGGATAGATTGAAAAGCGCTGTTTATGGACGACGTGACCCACCAACCACTCTGAGGGATCTACGTCGAATCGCCGTTGAGGAGTAGGACAATCTGGACCAACAGTGCCTTGATGAACTTGTGAATTGTATACCACGACAAATACAAGCATGCATCATTGCAAGAGGACGTGCTACTGGGTATTAGAGGTACCGGTGTGTTCAGCAATGTGGACCACCAGCTCTGAAGGTCTCTCTGTATGGTGGTACAACATGCAATGTGTAGTTTTAGTGAGCAATAAAAAGGGCGGAAATTTTGTTTATGTTGATCTCGATTCAAGTTTTCTGTACAGGTGCCGGAAATCTCGGAACTGAAGTGCTCCAAAACTTTTTTTAGTATGTGTAGATAGTCGTTTTCCCCTTGTTCTATTTGCGAGTGGAACAGGAAAGGAAATGACTAGCAGTGGTACAGGTTACCTTCCGCCATGCGTCGTGCAGTAGCCCCCCGCCTCCCCCATCCTCTACCATCCCATAGCTGAGTAGTCAACGCGTCTGACTGCCATGCAGCGGGCCCGCTTTCGATTCCCGGCTGGGTCGTGAATTTTCCCCACTTAGGAACTGGGTATTGTACTGTCCTCATCATCATCGATATACAAGTCGCCCAATGTGGTGTCTACTGAAAAGACTTGTAACTCCACGGGTGGAATCTCGCCTGTTAGTACTATATGATCATTTCATTTCATTAGAAGTGCTTCAAATTATGTCATTTTGTTCCGAATCCTTCGGCAGTTCATTTTATTTTGAAAGTCTTACCTGTGAGAGTCACTTCTTTGGATCTTACACCTAATACTTCGTAGTCCTCTGTATCACTGGTGGTCTCCTGCAGCTCTTGCACTGTGTGAAGAGTCGCCTAATAAACATATTTTGAAAAATGCCCACCTCACATACAGTAAACTACCTGTTGGCAGCAATTTATATGTAGTGCGTCCTTGATAATTTAGTGAGACCCTACAGTTCTCAAGAGAAGACTAATTATAGCCGTGACAGAGGAATCGTAGCAGTCATTCTTCCCGCGCTGCGCACAAGAATATAACGGGAAGAAAGTCCTAATATCTGGAATACTGGTAAGTACCATATGTCTTGTATTTCACAGTGTCTTGCAGAAAATGTATGACTAGTAGAGTAAAGGACGATCCACAAGCTACGATTTGATATTTGCACAGATAAATCATAGGGTGTGAGCCGGCCTTAAATGTCTAGTATTCCGACCAATGATTGTCTTTATTTTTGTTACGTTGGCCATTATCTGATTTGTTTTCTACCTCCTTGGCGTAGATGTTGTAAACAAAGTACATCGCTGGCGAGTGGGAGGTTTCGTGTTGATTTATGTGTAGAGCTGTTTATTTTGATTTTGCAGTATGGCTGGTTTGCTTTGAAATAATACATGAAACGTCATACCAATATTATTCGTGATTGCTGTTCCACTACTACTCTGCATTTTATCGTAGTACTATATATAGAATCCGCGTTCTTGTTTTTTAGAGACTAGAAGAACATATTTTTTTGTTGTGGTACAACGCCATGTAGACAGCAGGTGATTATAGTCGTGTTTTGTAATGCAGATATAACGTACAACAACTTACTATGACAAGCAGTGCAGCTTGTGTTAGAGAATGGCAAGACCCATCGTTTGTGTGGGAAACTGTTGATTGATTTGAACTTTGAACAGACGGCACCAAGTATACTTGTCACACACAAGGAAGTGAACAACCCAAGCAAGTTAACGTCAGAAATGGCAACACGCATCGAAGATGAAGATTACTGGAATGATAGTGAAACCAGTGCCAGGGCAAAAGCTTTTAACTTCGAAGATGAAGATGTAAGTTAGCAGTACGTTCTGACAAGAAATCCAACTCTTTACATTTTTATTAAAGCGAAAACATTTATTGTGGTTTTGATTTAGAATTTATCATGTAACCAAAGCAGATATATATTACTGTTACTACATATAAACCAAATGCTGACACTGCATTCTAGCCAAATGAAAATTTCTTTGTACAGTTCTTTACCTAATTAACACATAAGGCTGATGTTTCAGACTGTTATTTATTGTTTCAGACAGTTTGTCGGTGCTGTATTGTACATTTGTAATAATGAGAACATAGTATTTGTTGGTTAGTCCGTGAGATACCTTGAAATACAATATCAAAATGTGCTACTAACATTGAGGTACAAAATTATTTCAGTAGATAAATGAGTTTAAATACGTGTTAGTGACTTGTAATGAGAGTCCTCCAGAAACCAATTGCATGTGCCATTTTACCATATGAAGAGCATAATTGCTGCTCATTATGCAATAATAGGGCTTGGAGAACTAGTGGCAAGGACCGTACCTGGAAGCCAAGAGGTCACAGGATGAAATCCTGGTGTAACCACAGAATTTTTGAGTCTGCCTTTAATCTAGCCTTCACCTGTATACGATGTGAGATGTTGCCAGGAACAAAATGTGTTTCAGATTCCACATTAAACTGCATATCCCCTGTTCCCCATTTTGATAATTGTGGTACATCAGGACACACACATGTAACCAATGTGGCAGCCAACTGAAAGACTTGCACTTGGCCATTGAGCTAATTGAAATAATAAGAATTATGCAATTGGATAACCATGATCTCAGTGAGCTGTGATATGTGTTACAACATTGCACTCACTATGATTATGGCAATTTTGCAGAGGGTAAACAGTAACATTTAAATCTGATCTCTTAGTTTTAGTAGCTACTTTGCATAAAGGTGATAGGGAAACCTCTGACATGCCCACCTTAGATGTGCAAAACAAAATACGTATTCATATAAGCAATCTGAGACCCACGTTAGAAGTAACAAATAATTTTTTTCATTAATGTTTTTGGTACCAATGCCCATAGCGCATAACATAGTACATTCTACTATATTCTTCATATCATCTTCGTGTAGTATTTTAGACATATTACTGTATTTTTGCCATGGAAAGCATCTTACAGATGCCATAAAGTACCATCTGGTTGTATTCTATTAGTAAACATAATATCAGAATTTTTTTTTTTTCAGATGTGTGTCTTCTAATAGATGTGTGTCTTCTAATATTATTTTAGAATCACGATATTAAAATGTAAACTGATCACTGGAAGTTAATACACATATCTGTTCATCCTAGTAATGCCATGGTGTCATGGCATGGCAAGATGATGTTTTCTATATAACAAAATGCTAAGTAAGATTAACCTGTGTATTAAATGATCTGTGCTGAGAGACTCATTATGTATGATCTGCCAGAGTGGAAGTTTTTTTGATTGGTATCAATAACTGCAGTTGAGCTATATAGGCCAAGGGAAATGCCCGAGTCCACTTTTTGGGGTGTGGATGTTTGTGGTATTGGTAGCTGTGTTTGAGCTCTGTAGATTAAGGAAAATGTCCAATTCCTGTGGTTTTGTTGGCGTAGCAGAATGCTGCAATCTAAATTTTTTATGTTATTTCTTTTTGTGACAGAGTGGTGTATTTGTATTGTTGTATATTTAATTTGTACCTGCCCTAAAACCCCAATTTTCTGCATATGTCCCAATAGTTCCATTTTATTTTTGGAGTGAGATGTTACTGTGTCATTTTTATTTTTGTTCGCATTTGTTGACATGTATGTAGTGGTACCATTGACATTTTGTATATTCTGGAAGTAGCCATTGCTGCCATATTGATGACATCATGGGTCAAAGCAGACAGATGGAATCGGACACTTCTGTAATCCCACAGTGTGGAACTGTATAACACACCTACCAGAAGTCAAGTTAGATGGCATGAATTCGGGGGTGCCTACCTTACTGCTTACTGAATATTGTGAATGAACAGAGTGAGCCAAGTTTCACAAGACTGCTGTTCACAGAATCCATGTTGATTCCTACAGAGGAACTTTGTGGTCTTGGCGGCTTAAGATGTGAGAATGAAATATGTTTCATATTTGTATAATAGACTGATGTTACTGGTATCGACACATAACTGTCCATGTCTGTCCAATGGCCCTTCTTGAAACTGGTAATGACCTGCACCTTTTTCCTGTCGCTTGAAATAAATCATTCATACAGCAACCTACAATAAATTGCAGTGAGAAGGAAAGCAAGTTCTTACACATAATATGTATGGAATAGCTAGGGTGTTTGACTGTTATGGGTACAAATGAAAGGTGCAAGTGAGGGACAATGACACAAGAAAATAGTCCTAATAAATGGAAGTCTGGAACCCAGTGGTTTCCCCATCACAGTGTATGCATAAGTGTAGTCATGGGATTTTTCAACATGTTAATCCCTAGGGCTATATTTATTTCGAAACACTGCAAGTGAGGTGTAAATTACAAAGTGGTAAACTGCCCTAGTTCGTGTGTATCATCATTTAGAATACCGAAGTGTTGGTATATAGTATTTTGACAACAAAGAAATCAGACATGGCCCACCAATACCATGGTCTCCCAGGTCTCCAAACTTAATCCATTGGATATATATATGTATATTTATTTATTTATTTTTGAAATGGGGATATTTAAAAGCTTTCATGTATTCACAGTGTATGCATAAGTGTAGTCATGGGATTTTTCAACATGTTAATCCCTAGGGCTACATTTATTTCGAAACACTGCAAGTGAGGTGTAAATTACAAAGTGGTAAACTGCCCTCGTTCGTGTGTATCATCATTTAGGATACTGAAGTGTTGGTATATAGTATTTTGGCAACAAATAAATCAGGCATGGCCCACCAATACCATGGTCTCCCAGGTCTCCAAACTTAATCCATTGGATTTATTTTTTTATAAATGGGGATATTTAAAAGCTTTCATATATTCCAGCCCTGTTTATAATGTCAGTGAATTCTGGGAACACATCATGGATGTTTGTCACTGCATTCGGAACACACCTGGGATTTTTGAACACGTACTGGCATTGATGGAGGGACACACTGAAGCCTGCCTTCACATGAATAATGTCCATGTGGAACACTTGTTGAAATGTGTTTGTCCTCAAGTGCAGTTCTGTGGTTTGGATTTTAGGGGACTGTGCTATAATGTGTTCATGTACTCAGTTGTAATATATCAAGAAAAGCACTGTTTTTCAGATCTGTGTTTATTAGCTTGTTTCTTTGTTTTCTAGTCATCCTTTCATTTGTACCTATAATGGTCAAACAGCCTGTACATGTATACCATCAGGTCCACTGTTCTTTCCTGTATTGAATGATTTTGTGGTCACTTATCTCATCTGTCATTTGGTGTTCATGTGCTGATTGAAAAGAGAAACCATGTTATAATCTTCTGCAGTGAAACAATTTCAGTAGACAGAATTCAGAATTTTTAT
Source organism: Schistocerca serialis cubense (assembly GCF_023864345.2). Taxonomy (NCBI): domain Eukaryota; kingdom Metazoa; phylum Arthropoda; class Insecta; order Orthoptera; family Acrididae; genus Schistocerca; species Schistocerca serialis. Next base: position 777,117,847 of record NC_064640.1, read on the forward strand.
ATATCTGTTAAGCTCTGCTTAAGTACCAAAATGATCACTGAGTGACTGAATGGATGACTTTGATCCAATTAGTAAGCTCATTTAAGACCAAAACATTTTAGGGTTTTACATCAGATTGTTAAACATGTCGCTTTCATATTCATTGAAATAAGAAGATGAAAAATTTCTGCCATCCTGCTGGGATTTAAATCACTTGTGAAGTAAGCACATTATGAATGGTTTAGTCGTCTTAAATTTTGTTGTTTCATGTTCTGCATGATTCTGTGATGCCATAGAGAATACTTTGTTTGTGAATTGGAAAACACTTTATCTGTGAACAAAAAACAAATTTTAAACCATGTTACTGGATTCCTCCGTCACTGCTTATTAGAACTATTTGATATTTATCAGTGATAAGACATGAACTTTGGATTTGTACAACACTGATAAACTTTTAAAGCTTGCAGACATTTGTAGATAGTTACCAAAGGTGGTGTGAATCATGGTAGCTTAACAGCTTCATTACTTGCTGACATATACCAATATTTTTCTATTTCATTTACTGCAGAGATACCAGCATTTACTGTTTAAGCTGTGTAGTGGTCTCCAGGTTGAAAACTAGTTTAATACAGCTCCCCATGATTTTTCATACGGTAGAGCTGCATGTCCTCAGAAAATATAATGGCTGCAGTTTCCTCTTGCTTTCAACTATTCAGTACAAATGTTACAAAGCCATGTCAACTGGCTAATTTTATAAGACCACACCTGTCAGACATGCTGACAGTTATCCCAAAAATTACACTATGTTTGTTATTCTTCCCACTTCATGTTTTACAATAGTGAGACATTAAAATTCCTTCTTACTCTTTCTTCTCATTAGAACCAATGATAAATGTATGCCTTGGAACTACACTGAGATAACGAAAGTCATGGGATAGTGATCTGCACATGTACAGATGGCTGTAGTATCATGTACACAAGGAAGTTCATCGGTGGTGCTGTCATGTGTACTCAGATGATTCATGTGAAAAGGTATCTGACATGATTATAGCCGCACGACAGAAATTAATAGACTTTGAATGTGGAATGGTAGTTGGAGGAAGGTACATGGGACATTCCATTCTGGATATCATTAGGGATTCAATATTCTGAGATCCACATTGTCAAGAGTGTGCCAAGAATACCAAATTTCAGGCAGTAACTCTCATCATGGACAACACAGTGACTGACAGCCTTCACTTAATGACCAAGAGCAGCAGCATTTGCACAGAGTTGTCAGTGCTAGCAGACAAGCAACATTGCATGAAATAACCACAGAAATTAGTGTGGAACCTAAGACAAACATATCCATTAGGACAGCACGATGAAATTTGGTGTTAATGGGGTATGGCGGCATACAACGGATGCAAGTGTCTTTCCTAACAGCACGACACTGCATACAGTGCCTCTCTTGGGCTCGTGACCATATCAGTTGGACCCTAGGTGGCTGAAAAACCATGATCAGGTCAAATGAGTCTCAATTTCAGTTGGTAAGAGCTGATGGTAGGGTTCAAGTGTGCCACAGGCTCCACAAAGCAGTGGACTCAAGTTGTCAATAAAGCTCAGTGCAAGTTGGTGGTGACTCCATAATGGTGTGGGCTGTGTTGTCATGAAATGGATTGACTCCTCTGGTCAACTGAACCGATCATTCACTGGAAATGGTAATGTTGAGCTACTTGGAGACAATTTGGACTGATTTGTGGAGTTCATGTTCCCAAACAATGATGGAATTTTTATGGGTGACAATGCGCCATATCTCCGGGCCACAGTTGTTTGCAATTGGTTTGAAGAATGTACTGGACAGTTGAAGCAAATGATTTGGCCACCTAAATCATCTAACATGAATCCCATCGAACAGTTATGGGACATAATTGAGAGGTCAGTACATGCACAAAATCCTGCACTGGCAACACTTCAGCAATTATGGATGGCTATAGAGGCAGCTTTGCATAATATTTCTGCAAGGGACTTCCAATTACATGTCGAGTATATGTCATGTTAAGTTTTTGCACTATGCTGGGCAAAAGGATGTCTGATATGATGTCAGGAGGTATCTCATGACTTTTATCTTCTAAGTGTATAATAATAAAATTTACAAAGAGTCAAGTTATTGAAAGCAGCTGTATTTATCAGAATTCATCAACATTTTGCAAAGAGAGGAAAATAAGTTTTACAGCATGGTACATTATTTGTTCTCTATTATTGTTTGTTTGAAGTTGTAAATAGCCTATGATGGCAAGCTACTGTATTCGTATCCACAAGTCGCACTTCCCCAACTGGACTGCCTTTCCAAAGAGCAGGTCATGAAAGTTAAGACAATGAACTGAGTGTTCCCAACACTTGCCTAGATACTATACAATAGATTGAATAAATTATAGCTCACACACAGTACCCACTCCTGCTGACAAATGCTTTATCATATATGCATCTGTTCCAAATTTTTCAAGCAACTGAAAAGAAATAGTATCCTATGGAACAGCAGAGTGTCATTGGTATTGTAACTTTGTGTGTAATTAGGAAACGGCAGAGGAAGCTGTGCAGTAATATTTCAGACTAGTAATTAGGTGGACATGAGGTTAACACCCTTGTTTGGACATTTGCCCAAAATCTTCCCTGTTGATTACCACACAGTTTTTTTGTATAAGACACAAAAAATTCTTTTTGTTGAGCATCCAGCTCCATCTGGAATGGCCTTGCCCATGAACGCAGTGTAAATCTGGTAGTAAACAAGCGAAACTTGTAAACATTCAACATCACGCCTTAGGATATCCCTGTAATGAATCAGGAATAATTTTCAAAAGTGTATAACATAGCATTTGCTTGCCATTTTGAATGACATCCATGTTGCAACAATTCCGCTGATGTAGTTCACAGAGTCTCTTATTTGTCTTCATTTTTGTCAGATGTCAAATAAAATTCCTCACTGTATTTTCATTTTGAGAAATAGAAGTTTATTTTCATACAAAGTCATTGTATTACAGGAATCTTGCAGCAAGGAGGCTGTCATCACTTGTGGAGCTGAGTCAAACAAATGCAGTTCCTCCAGTAAACTTTCTTTAAAGAGGATGAGAAATGCTCCTTGACCTTAGAAAATTGTGCCACATATCTTTTATTTACATAGAATGATACAGTGTGACAATTATTGAACTATATGAAATAAAATCATTATAACTTGTGAACAGTTTGCATTAGAATGTTCAAACAGCACTTTGAGTGATAGGAATTAGTATGGCCTGGTTTAGCGATGAAGCCCACTTTCATTTGGATGGGTTCGTCAGTAAGCAAAATTTGCACATTTATGGGACTGAGAATCCACATTTAGTGATCGAGAAGTCTCTTCACCTTTGACGAGTGACTGTGTGGTGGGCAATGTCCAGTCATGGAATAATCAATGCGATATTCCTTGATGAAACGGTGACTACTGAATGGTATGTGAAGGTTTTGGAAGACGATTTCATCCTCATTATCCAGTGTGACACTGAATTCGACAAGATGTGGTTCATGCAAGATGGAGCTCAACACCATTGAATCAGGAGAGTGTTTGATGTCCTGGAGGAGCTCTTTGGGTACTGCATTCTGGCTCTGGGGTACCAAGAGGATACTGGCATGGGCCTCAATTGTCTGCCTTATTTCCCGGATCTGAACACATGTGACTCCTTTTTGTGGGTCTGTATTAAAGACAAGGTGTACAGCAGTAACCCTAAAACCATTGCTGAGCTGAAAACAGCAATTCAGGAGGTCATTGATGGTATAGCCATTGTGACACTTCAGCAGGTCATTCAGAATTTCGCTATTTGTGTGCACCACATCATCGCCAATGATGGCAGGCATATCGAACATGTCATAACCTAAAACTGAATATCTGTAGTGACACTTACGTGTTGAATAAAGAGAGTGCACACCATAGTTTGTAACTAATTATGTTTTTTCCCCATATAGTTCAATAATTGTCACCCTGTATATGCTATCTATCTGGAATAGGGAAAATTTCTGCAGACTCATACTAATCTCAGTTTGTTGGGTAAATTTCACAAGGAACTGATGAAAAGTAGGGACATTCTAGGAAGTGAATGATGCCAGGACAATGCATCCTCAGTTGCCTTGGTCAGGGTTGTAATTCATGATAGGAACTCCTATTTCATCTACTACATTCTTCAAATTTCCCCTTTTGCAACTACACTCTCTTTGTATACTGAAAGAAAATTCATGTTCAGTGAAGAGATCTTAAGAAAAAGCCCAACAAGCGAAAAGGAAATGTCATTGAGAAATAATTCAACATCAGTTACGTGTTTTCCTTTATTTGAAAGTCACTAACTCCTCAGTTGCCTCTATTATGTACCGTTCAATCTTTACGTACTCCATAAAGATATTTATTATTGCATTAACTCTGTATGCTTATTAAAGTAATTTTGGGACTGATTGTCAAGTATTCCTTGTTAATATTATTTCAGTCTAGCAGCCAACTTTGTGGTGTATCCAGAAGTGGAACTGCAAGGTTATCACAGCAGGTTCGAGCTGAAATTGGACAAGATGGCAGTTGTTTTGATGCTGACTCAATTTCAGGTAATTTCATAATTTTTTATAGCAGTTTTTGTATAATCACTAATTGCTACTCATTAAGAGGAATTGTGTTATTGATAATGTTTAAGAAATTGATTGTGGGATTCTGATTCAATTTTCTGAAGTAAACAAGTAAATAACACTTTTGTATATATCCAGTAATTAAACAGACTGGTAAGTTCTGAGGAAAAACATGGAAATAATTGTTTCATATGTCGCAACGCCACATAGCGGTCATATGTTTCCCTGAAGCATGGTGTACTCAGCAGAAAAATATGTATGTTAGTTGATTCATTTCATGAAATTATTCACTTATAAAGAAACCCTGTAGTCAGTCACAAACTTTTAGTATAAAGTTGTCTGACATTTATCACACTTCAGTCACTGCTGTAATGGATGAATTGCTATGTAAAACATAGTCATGTAAACACTTGCTAAGAACTAACTCAATGTAGTTTCAAATCTGTGCTTGTACAGAAGCTTCAAGTAATATGTGATATCACAATCTTTATTGATAACTCAATGCTCATCAAGTGAAAAAAAAATTTATTTAAATAGCTTGGTTAGTAGTGGATTGCAAACTATTAATCTTTTATGGCCCTAGACAAATGGTTTCCCTCTCAGCCACAGTTGCTGTCCTATATGTGCTAAAAGTAACAATGTTTTACTGTTATGCCAATTCAGTCAATGACCAAGTCATTGCTGCTAATACAGAAGAACATTGCTTGACTAGGAAACAGTGGCAACTGTCACCACAAGCGTATTTTATTTTCCAATAGTTATAATGTTTACATAGGTGTTAAGTTAATCCACACACAGTTCAAGCAATATAACATAGTATACAGGGTGTTACGAAAAGGTACGGCCACACTTTCAGGAAACATTCCTCACACACAAATTAAGAACAGATGTTATGTGGACATGCGTCCGGAAACGCTTAATTTCCATGTTAGAGCTCATTTTAGTTTCATCAGTATGTACTGTACTTCCTTGATGCACCGCCACTTGGCCCAATTGAAGGAAGGTACTGTTGCAATTGTGCAATCACGTCATCAACACAGATTTTCTGTGAACGTTTGGGCAGGCATTGTTGGTGATGTCTTGATTGGGCCCCATTTTCTTCCACCTACACTCAATGGAGCACATTATCATGATTTCACACGGGTACTCTACCTGTGCTACTAGAACGTATGCCTTTACAAGTACGACACAACATGTGGTTCATGCACGATGGAGCTCCTGCACATTTCAGTTGAAGTGTTCGTATGCTTCTCAACAACAGATTCGGTGACTGATGGATTGGTAGAGGCGGACCAATTCCATGGCCTCCACGCTCTCCTGACCTCAACCCTCTCGACTTCCATTTATGGGGGCATTTGAAAGCTCTTGTCTACGCAACCCCGGTACCAAATGTAGAGACTCTTCGTGCTCGTATTGTGGATGGCTGTGATACAATACGCCATTCTCCAGGGCTGCATCAGCACATCAGGGATTCCATGCGACAGAGGGTGCATGCATGTATCCTCACTAACGGAGGACATTTTGAACATTCCCTGTAACAAAGTGTTTGAAATCACGCTGGTACATTCTGTTGCCGTGTGTTTCCATTCCATGATTAATATGATTTGAAGAGAAGTAATAAAATGAGCTCTAACATGGAAAGTAAGCATTTCCGGACACATGCCCACCTAACTTATTTTCTTTCTTTGTGTGTGAGGAATGTTTCCTGAAAGTTTGGCCGTACCTTTTTGTAACACCCTATATATATAAATTTGGTTTGTTAGGAGAAACTACATGACATTTAATAAATGAAAGAGGTCTTGTTTACTATAAGCCCATATTACAAAGCTAGTGATGATGAGTCTGAACTGGGATTAGAACAAATGCACCTTGAAAAAAAATTAGCATTGGTGGTGACATAGCTTATGCTTAACTATATTTATCAGTCTTTTTATTTTTATGGGGATAGGGGTACGCGACAGGAAGGGGGTTGAACTAGTAAGGAAAATATGACAACCAAGAGCCATTGTACTTGGATATGTGTTTTACAGAGAGGTAGCATAAGTGAGAAGTGTGCTTTCTTATTGTCTAGAACAGGTATGACTGTTTAACATTGCATGAGGTGGTTAATGTTTTTAGTCTGTTACGAGAGACTAAATTTTATACTGGACATGTTTTAGTGCCATAACTGATATTTACATAGGACAAGAGTAGAGGTTAGTTACAGACGAATTTAGGCTTATGTATTTTAGGATATAGGTAAAACGTAGAGCTGGACCAATCTTAAGATAAATCTGTCGGTAATATAGGATATAAAGACTATTTTAGCTCCATTTTTCATTTCCATCTTCTCCATTCATATTTTATATTCAGGGTGTATACGACCCGAGACAACCGGGAGATCCGGGAAAAACCCGGGATTTTTTTCATCCGAGAGAAAACTGGGGAAAACACTGGAATTTTTTATAATTCCGAGAATTTTTTGTTTTAGTTTTCAGTTAAATTTTTGTAATTTTGATTGTTAAGAAGCAATACTCTAACAAAGGATATTACTGTATCTCGCTACTGCAGAGTAATATTGCAGCAATAAAACACGAAGTTGATTTTTAAATTCGTGCATAGTGTACGCCATGTCTCTGCCAGGGGAATCCCCATTGCATCTAGAATTAAACTTTCCTGCAGACAGAAGGGGTAGGGCTGTACGAGCAGAGCGGAATACAGCCGATCGGGTGAATGTTAATTGCTGTTTGTTATGTGATTGGGTTTGCGAATGATCAGTGTTGTTATCATTACCATCGAAATCAATAGATTCAGACTACGATAGCGGAAATAAATTACTAACAGGAATAACAGGTAAGAAAGATTACATATTATCTTCTCGATGTGTCTAAGGAAATGAAATTTTGATAGAAAATTTTGGCCAGACCGCAACACTAGTAAGGGCCAGTAGTACAGGCCCTGGTCGCATCCGCCTAAGTTCTATTCTAGGAGTAGCGAGGAAAATGTGTTGTACGAACACATATTAACGCCTAACCGGAGAATAAACACAGGATAACTGAGCAATTGATTGTGGCAGGGCTAGTGAAATTAAGCTGATAATAAGTTTTGACACTGGCAGGAATAGTTACAGAATTAGTGATGGGGCCATTCCGTGCCAAGTGGTCTAATATCGAGAAATGTTTCCACATGACCATCATGGATTTTGATGAAATTTTGTATGAACATTCACACATGTTCTCAATGAACACTGGTAAAGCTTCAGTTTCAGAAATTCAATACTTGCAGAGATATAGTCACTTGTTTGAAACCATAGCACAGCTTCCAATAGTGCGTCCTTGAATTTTCAGCAACTTTGAGATGAGATATCTCTGTAAGTATTAGCATGAAAGAAACAAAACTTGGCCATCTTATACAACTTTTAGAGCTCTTTAAAGTAAAATATTAAGAAAAGGATTTCTGAGCAATTTTCATATATATAATTTGAAGCAAAGTCGGGCGAAAAAATAGCTGTTTAAAAAACAAATTGCGAACTTTAGTTTTTTATATCTCCAAAAGTAATTGTGGGATGTACATGAAACTTTGCACAGCATAACTCACCGACACAAGGTCTTATAATATAAAATTTCATTCTTCTATTGCTTTTCATTATTTCACAAATCTAGGGTGAAGTTGACGATTTTTCAAAGAGTGCTAAAATGGGTATTATTAGTCAAATTTTTCAAAAAAGTGTTTTCTCCAAACTCTTCTAAACTACGATCATTAGAAAGATCATATTCTAAACTATCTAGAAAAGTGGATTTGGTTTTGCAATACAAGCATATAAGGCCCTAAAAAGTAGCATCATCAAAGAAGCGCATTGGAAGTTTGAACACATTTTTCTGGCACTCAAATTATACCTGAAACCTTTTATTATGCCTAATAAATGTTTATTAGTGCCTTGAATAATTGAAATAAAAAGATCTTGTAAATAGGCAATGAGACCATCAGAAAAACTTGAAAACTATGGTAAGTAGCCCTTCTGCTTTTATCGTAAGTGTTCATCTGCATAAAACTCTTCTCATTTGCAAAAAAAAGAAAAAGAGAGAGAGAGAGAGAGAGATCATAAAGAATTCAATGAATAATAGCTTAATATTTTTTGTACTTCTCAAAATTGTAAATATTTACAAGTGTAAAATATGAAGACCTAATTTTTGGATTCAATTGTATAAAACATTTTTCCAAAAAAGAATCGGTTTGCTTGAATCATTTTGTATTTAATCACACTCAAATGTAGCCTACTACCTTGGTAAATATGTAACCACTAGTTTCACAGAGAAAATTAACAATATTCACTGTTTATAGAAAATATAATGGCAACAATTACTTTAACAATCAGATTGTTTCATTATTGTGAGCCTTGTTTGAACAATCAGTATTTCAGTGGCGTGTTTGCAGCATAGTGAGTGGGTTCTCTTGACTGAGTGTGGCTTATTAAGTGATTCGTAAGACCATCAAAGTTTGTAATCTAATTTACAAAAAATTGTTTTAATTGTGTCATTTATAGCATATATCTCTTATTAGATTTTTTCATTGGTGTTATACATTGTGTATAATTTCATTCAGCAGCAATTTGTCTGAAATTTAAGCAGATTATAATTTCCACTTAGAGGCCAAATACATTATTTAGTTACTGATTGAAGATGGATGCAGAAGGGAACAGCATACCATCCTACTCAATTGGGCAACGAGATAGTGGAACAAAGTGTCATGTCAATTTCTTTGCCAAAAAAGCTGCTTTAAAGTGGTTTGCGGATTTTAGTGATGAGGAAAAAGAGTTATTGGTCTGACATTATGAAGCAAAGCTGGGCAATACCTCTCACGTTTGCCTACACCATGGAGCCCTGTTATTGACACAATATGAGAGGTTAAAAAAAAAAAAAAAAAAAAAAAAAGCTTCAACCCCTTGGGAAGGTGAATCATAATGTTAAGGCAGTAATTCGTACTCTTGATACTGAAACAGCTAATAAGGCTTCTGATATGTTGAAGAAGCAGCTTGTTAATAACATAAAGCCAGGTCAGAAAATTTGTCCGGCTTGCAGGACTACCTTAAATAAACACTTGGACGAAGCTTTATCACCCTCATCATCGCATTCTGATGAGGACTTTACACCAAAAGAAGAATTAAATAATAGCTTATTGTCTATCGGTATTTCATCCCTGAAGAGAACAGTAAGCTACAGAGATAAGCCCCAGTATGTGAAGAAGAAAATTCAAAAGGCTCAAAATGTGATTAAAAACAGAATTGTAAATGCAATGGGAGTAAACCGACAAATTTAAGATGCTAGTGAAATTAAAGAATGCGGAAACTGTGCCAACTATGCACATTTGCTGACTGAACTGAAAGCCAAGATGCAGAATGCAATTCATAAAGAATAGGTGCAAATTTAACCTTGGCACCTGTAAGTTGGACAGTCAGACAAACAGCAGCTCAGTTCGGTGTGTCCGAAAGAATGGTGAAGAATGCTCAGAAGCGTAAGGCAGAGAAGGGCATTCTGGCACTTCCCAAAAATAGGCAAAGCAGGAAATTACCAGCAGAAGTTGCTAGTAGAGTGCAAAATTTTTTTGAAGATGATGAGTGTAGTAGGGTGTGCCCTGGAAAAAAAAGATCACCTTGTGATGGGATTGGAGGTACAACAAAGCGGTTAGCAGCAACGGCCACTTAATTCTTACTCCCCTAGATCTGTTTCACTTCTGCTCTGAAAACATTAATGGAATTAAATTTGTTTTCATCAGTAAAGATGAAATTGAAGAAAATATTGTGTCACAAGAAGAGAGGTTTAAACTTGGACAAACTGTAGCAGGCACTAGAGAAAATCATCACTTTTTACCTATTGATGAAACAACAATTCAGGTCAGCAGAGTTTCAAATGATTGTTCATCTTTTCTAGCTAAAATGGGTCACAGTAATGAAGGAGGCATATTAATGTCTGCTCTCCAACCAGGACAATGTGTTGCATGCATCTATGAAAACATGTGGTGGATTGGGAATATCTGTGAGACCTCCACAGAGCAAAGGGAATGCACCCACATGGTCCAGCAAATTCATTTTATTGGCCACCAGGAAGTGACAAGTGCTGGGTTCCGGAACACCACATTATTGCAGTTATTCCAGCTCCATCAGTAAATTCGTCTGGCCAGCAATACACCATTCCTCTTGATATTCATCAGAAAATTAATGTAGCATATCAAAAATTGAAATAGATTAGAGGAAAAAATCTAAGGAACCCAAGAGTACCTGCTAATTTTACACAGGGCACTTAAATAATTTTACTATCGAGCTTGGGAATCTGTGTAAAGGAACCCTTATCAGGCTTGGGATCCTGTGGTAAAGAAACCCACCCGTGGCTGTTGTTGCTAAGCTATTGGGCGTGGCCCCTATGGTAATGGGAATGCTGGTTTTATCAGGTGAAATGAAACTAGCAGTGGTTTAGCCACCATGGACCATAGCAACTCATTTATACACTTCTTTTCCATCAGTAAGCTGGTTTTGTTCATTAAACAGGCAACTAATAATGTGTGTGTGTGTGTGTGTGTGTGTGTGTGTGTGTGTGTGTGTGTGTGTGTGTGTGAGAGAGAGAGAGAGAGAGAGAGAGAGAGAGAGAGAGTGGGGGGGAGGGGGGGAGGTGACAATTAAGAAATAACATTGTTTCTATTTTTATTCTTTTGCTATTCGGACTGAAGCTAAGTCCTATTCATCAGGACTTCTTATTTCACTTATCCCAGACATTAATAAACATGTATAAGGCAAAATAAAAGATTTCAGGTATAAATTGAGTGCCAGAAAATTATGTTCAAACTTCCAGTGTGCCTCTTTGATGATGCTACTTTTTAGGGCCTTATATACTTGCATTTCAAAACCAAATCCAATTTTCTAGATAGTTTAGAATATGCTCTTTCTAATGATCATAGTTTAGAAGAGTTTGGAGAAAACACTTTTTTGAAAAATTTGACTAAAAATACCCATTTTTAGCATTTTTTGAAAAATTGTCAACTTTACCCTAGATTTGTGAAATAATGGAAAGCAATAGGAGAATGAAATTTTATATTCTAAGACCTTGTGTTGGTGCGTTATGGTATGCAAAGTTTCATGTACATCCCACAATTACCTTTTGGAGATATAAAAAACTGAAGTTTGCATTTTTTTTAAACAGCTATTTTTTCGCCCAACTTTGCTTCAAATTATCTATATGAAAATTGCTCCGAAATCCTTTTCTTAATATTTTACTTTAAAGAGCTCTAAAAATTGTATAAGATGGCCAAGTTTTGTTTCTTTCATGCAAATACTTACAGAGATATCTCATCTCAAAGTTGCTGAAAATTCAAGGATGCACTACAGAAAGCTGTGCTATAGTGTTAAACAAGTGACTGTACCTCCGAAAGTACTGAATTTCTGAAACTGAAACTTTACCAGTGTTCATTGAGAACCTGTGTGAATGTTCATACAAAATTTCATCAAAATCCATGAGCGTCATGTGGGAGCCTCTAGACCACTTGGCATGGAATGACCCGATGACAAGATTGATCGTTAGAACTAGGAAGGAGAAGAAACGGGGATATCACACAAATTACGGAAGAATATGACGATTCCAAATTTATATAAAAATTTTGTGCTACTACTTTTCAATCTCATGCTTGATAAGCAGGAGCATACGAATGAAATGTGAAACTATTTCCTATCATAAAGCTTTTTGCTTGTAGTAGGCCTAATAGGCATTTGATATTGGTACTTAGTGAATTGTACTCTGTCATGTTAAAACATGTGACCATTTATGCTAAAACATTCTGTTTATTTAGTGTGTGTTACAATTGCTGCAATATTAGACGGGCCTATTTTGTTTTATCTAGCAGACAGTGACAAAATACACACAGTCATATAGAGAAACCACATCAGTCTTGGGTACTGTTTGTATTAACAGCTTTTTCAATATTAGACAGCGACATTTCGTTTTTTCATGTGGCAAAATGTTTGATGAGGTAATAGATCCTTTCGCAGAAAAGACACCATGTAAAGTTGTAGCAAGGTTAGAGAGAAAAAAATGCTAGGGCTTCAGGATTGAAGAAATAAAGACGGACTGGATGTCAAACTGGCCGACTGGGAGCAGGAGAGAAACCACAGGATATTTTAATTTCCACTGTCCTGAATACAGTTTGATGTCATCCATTACAAAATATTATACGTTTTAATTCCACAGAGCAAAATACAATTACATGCAATAGAAGAATGCTGTGTGAAGAGGCGTGGCACTGCACTTTGGCACACATAATACCAAATAACATGTCTTACATTTCCTCGAACACATGTTTTATGTATCAGAGTCTTCAGAAAGATGTGCACTACAGACTGAACATATTTTTGAAAAGTCGATTTTTTTTTTAAGTTTTTGGCATTCTACCTCAAACGCTCGAGGAAGTAAGGGGTGGGGGTCGGGGAACCACTATCTAGTATTGCCGCGGTTCGGAAATATCGTTGATCCGGTGCTGATGCACAGAGCAGTCTGTGTTGTAGTGAGGAGGTGGATAGTCTCTATGTGACTCGTGTTTACGTTTAGTGATTTTACTGTTTCCTCTTCATTTATTGCTCTCATGTCAAATGAAAACAAAACGGATTCCTGTGGCCGGGAGCTGTCAAGTGTATTAAAATATATTCACATAATTACGGAAGGCTAAAATTGTTATTAGTTTCAGATTTTATTTCTACCTTTCTGACAGACAAGCATTAATCGCCTTGCAGAACAATGAAGTTATTTTTGTTGGTGTGCTAAAGACATTTGGCTTTTATTAATCTTTTCTGCTGAGGCAGTCAATTTATTTGAAACAAAGTGTTTAATTCCACACTACTGCATTTCAAAGTGCATCTTTTCATCTTCTAGCACGTATGTCATTATGCCATAATAAAGAACCAAACTTGAGATAATACAGTACTGGTTCTGCAAGAAAATTTACATACGAATGTGCACTGTAAGCCAAATTATGCATTTTATTATGGTTCACGAAATTCCAATGCTCTTTGAGTACCCCTGATGTCTTGTTTCTTTTATAATGTAAGATCTTTTAATGTTTTACATGTACAGGTCGCAGGAAAATACTGCGAATGGTTGTTTGAAAAGCATTACTTTCAAAGTAAATTTTCTTTTGAGCAAACTGAACTATGTGTGTGAATGTACAATGAATTTCTTAAATCACAGAGTGTTTGCCTCTCATTTAAAAATCAACTCTTTGAGGATGACCATTTAGAAAAATTTCGAGCGCAGATGATAAGACATTTATGTCGTTATTAAAAATTTTACTGTCACATTTGTGTGATACATCTTAAAGTGTAACACGCACAAAAAAGATCAATATTATATGTGAAAGCTTAGCTTCTCTCGCAGCTTATTAATCTTTAAGACCAGTATTATATGCGAAAGCTTTTCTTTTCTTGTAGCATCACCATTTATATTAATTTAAACCATTAACTTTTCCAGTTTGTGTATACGCGCTACTTAACAGTGATATTGCTATTGGCTGACTACATCACGTGTCCTATGCTCTGAATATCCACTGTCATTGGCTGGCGAGATCACGTGACGTGAGCTGTAAGCAGCTTACAAAAGTGCATTGCAATCTCGATTTCGATGCTTTCGAAAGTAAAATGTCGTGTTTGGTGGAATTCAAATTTATACTTTCGTAATATGAAAATATGCAGTGTACATGTTGTTGTACATCAAAGATATTCCCAATGTTTTTTTAACTGAGTTTGGTTTCCTAAAGGACCGGGAAATTCTACGCCAGTGTATAAAACCGTAACTATTCAATGTTCAAAGGACTGATAAGTTTTACTGTTCCGAGGAAAAGTATACTGTCACTTAACATGGAAGAAGTGTATTTTCACACGGGAGAAAATGTATTTTTAACCAGGAAAATCTGGGACTTTCTTTTCTTGTCCGCGTGTGCACCCTGATATTGCAGCTGTCCCCTTCCGATGTTTATGTTTAAAGTCAGCTTTTTCTTGTTAAAAGGGCCACATAACAAATTTGAATGTAACTTGAACGTCATAATTTCAACACGCTTGAAGTTTTTCACTCTGTTGGAGATGTATTGTTGTTGTGGTCTTCAGTGTGAAGACAGTTTCGATACTACTCTCCATGCTACTCTGTCTTGTGCATGCCTTTTGATCTCCCAGTAACTACTGCAACTTACATCCTTCTGAATCGACTCACTGAATCTCTTGGTCTCCCTCTACAATTTTTACCCTCCACTCTTCCCTCCAACACTAAATTGGTGATCCCTTGATTTCTCAGAATGTGTCCTATCAACTGATACCTTCTTCTAGTCAGGTTGTGCTACAAATTTCTTTTCTCCCCAATTCTGTTCAGTAGCTACTCATTAGTTATGTGATCCACCCATCTAATCTGTGGCATTCTTCTATCAGAAGCTTCTGTTCTCTTCTTGTCTAAACTGTCTATTGTCTGTGTTTCACTTCTATACATGGCTACACTCCATCCAAATACTATCAGAAAAGACTTCCTAACACTTAAATCTATATTCACTGATTACACTTCTTCAGAAATGCTCTTCTTGCCATTACCAGTTTACATTTTTTATGTTTTCTGCTTCAGCCATACTTAGTTATTTTGCTGCCCAAGTAATAAAGCTCATCTACTACTTTAAGTGTCTCATTTCCCAATCTAATTCCCTCAACATCATCTAATTTAATTCCCCCCCTGCGGGTTCGGGGGTAAGAATAGGCCCGCGGTATTCCTGCCTGTCGTAAGAGGCGACTAAAAGGAGTCTCAAACGTTTCGGCCTTCTGTGATGGTCCCCTCTTGGGTTTGAACTCCTTTTTTTTTTTCCAAATTTCCATTGTTAGTGCGTGCCATTTGGGGAAGGACGCCTTACATGGTGTTTTTCTATTGGTCCATCATGCACCACCATCTTGCATGTTACCTATTGTCGTGTGGCGGGATTTACACCCAATGTCTTCTGGGTTGCCTCCTTCTCGCCTTGTGCGCAATCCCATTCTTAGCACCCACGACCACTGTGGACCCTTTCAACACCTAAAATCCAGCACGGTAGCCAGTCCGTTGTGGTGGGGTCGTCATGTACCCTCTTGGTGGTAGCCCCCTGACCACGCAGGGATCGCACTACAGATGCCAGAGCTGTTTCCTCCCCATGCATGCCAAGGCGTATGTGCCCATCTTGTCTGGGGCACGGGGACTCTGGGCAACGGGATATTGGCCAGGTACCCGTTGCTTTGGCTCGGTGGCGCCCTTGGGGAGAGCCCTCGTTCGGAGTAGGTGGCATCTGGGCGGATGTGGCGCAATGAAGCGCAATAAATCACACCAAGCTGGTGGTCGCACGGCTACCAGCGTCTCTAAGCGAGGTAGAGTAGACTTTGATGCTGCGCAATATGACCCTCAGTCGTTCCCCTCGTTGGCTGCACCATGGGAGGGACACCGATCTAGTGCCAAGCGGGAGCCTTACGTACCGCAATACCTTGTCTGCAGCAGGACTGATGGTGACTCCTTTCTTACGACGATGCCTCTGTTTTTTGTGGAACACCTGGAGGATAAGTTTGGGGAAGTGGTGGGGTTGTCTAAAATGAGGAATGGGTCCATCCTCCTCAAGACGTCCTCCCCAGCCCAGTCCCGAGCGTTGCTCTTGTGTGATAAGCTGGGTGACGTCCCTGTTACCGTCACTCCCCACAGTAGCTTAAATATGGTCCAGGGGATTATTTACCATCGTGACCTCTTGTTACAATCCGATGACGAGCTGAGAGCCGACTTGGAACAACGTGGTGTACATTTTGTCCGTCGTGTACATAGAGGACCCAAGACTAACAGGGTGGCCACCGGTGCCTTTATCTTGGCCTTCGAGGGTGATGTCTTGCCCGAGAAGGTCAAAGTGATGGTTTACCGTTGTGACGTCAAGCCATACGTCCCTCCCCCGATGCGGTGCTTCCAGTGCTGGAAGTTTGGGCATATGTCCTCCCGTTGCCCATCCAGCGCTACGTATCGAGATAGCGGACACCCCTCTCATCCCGATTCTCCATGTGCGCCTCCGCCTGTATGTGTCAACTGTGGGGAGCACCACTCTCCATGCTCGCCGGATTGCCCCGTTCTTCATAAGGAGCGGAAGATCATGGAATTTAAGACCCTGGACTGGCTTACTTATCGAGAGGCAAAACTGAAATATGAAAGGTTGTATCCTGCTTCCATTCGAACATCTTATGCTGCAGCCATGTTATCGTCGCCCACACGAGCGACGGTTGTCGCCTCATCTGTGCCGCCTTCAGTGGGCCCTCGGGGCCGTGCATCTCTGTCTGCCCCCCTCGTGCCTGGGGGCAAGCCTTCCTCTGTTGCCCCCTTAGCAGTTGGGGGCAAACCCTCTTCTGTCGCTCCCCCCACGCTTACTTCGGGAGTGACATCTCCTCCAAAACCGGGGGGCTCGATCCCTCCCCCTCCTTCTCCGCCGGCGTTGCCTCTGCCGGTTCCTCTCTCTCGGAAGGGGTCCCTCGGGGCTCTCCCTTCCTCCGTTTCTTCTCCTACCCAGCCGGATGTCAGCCAGTGGCTGAAGGTTCCGCCACCTGCTGGTCGTAGGGCTTCTGCGTCATCGTCAGCCTCTGACGCTCCTTCAGAGAAGCTCTCCCAGCCCTCTCACCCTAAGGGCCGACGTGAGAAGAAGGAACGGAATGTGTCCAAGAAGAAGGACGTTCCGGCGGTTTCAGTACCGCCTGCTGTACATAGTCCTGGCTCCGGGGATGAGGTGGAGATCCTCGCCTCTGCCGCGGATCTCGCCCTCACGGAACCCTTGGGGGCCTTTCCTATGGACTCAGCTGACTCTCCCCCGGTGGCGGCAGTTGGCTCTGAGGCGCCGTCTGCCTCTTAGTCGCATTCACGCCCTCCCAGTCCCTTCCTGCTTCCATTCTCCAGTGGAACTGCGGCGGTTATTTCCGCCACCTGCCTTAGCTCCGGATGCTTCTGAGTGTTTCCCCTGTTCTCTGCATTGCTCTGCAGGAAACTTGGTTTCCGGCAATGCGGACCCCCGTCCTTTGCGGTTATCGGGGATACTATAAGAACCGCGCTGCCTGTCAACGAGCGTCAGGTGGGGTTTGCCTTTTTGTTCACCACTCTGTCTGTAGCTCGCCAGTACCCCTTCTGACGCCTTTAGAGGCAGTCGCTGCCAGGGTTGAGCTCTTGCCGGCTAGTACTGTTTGCTCTGTTGACATTCCTCCGGATGGGGAGCTCCCCCGACATGTCTTGGCTGCGCTGCTGGCTCAACTCCCGCCACCTTTGCTGCTTCTGGGCGATTTCAATGCCCACAACCCTCTATGGGGTGGGACTGTCTCCGATGACCGCGGTCGGGTCGTGGAGCATGTGTTGGCTCAGCTCGACCTTAGCCTCTTGAATACCGGTGCTCCCACGCATTTCAGTGTGGCCCATGGCTCTTTCTCGGCCATCGATCTCTCTCTTTGCAGCCCCGGGCTTGTCCCATCCCTCCAATGGAGAGTGCATCCTGACCTGTGTGGTAGTGTCCATTTTCCCATCTATTCATCACTGCCCCAGTTTCATTCTTCTGGGCGCCTGCCCCGCTGGGCTCTCCACAGGGCTGACTGGCCGGCTTTTACTTCATCTGCAACCATTGAGTCTCCCCCACAGGGTGACATTGACGAGGTGGTCCGTGTCTTAACCACATCCATCATTTCGGCGGCCGAGGCTGCCATCCCCCGCTCTTTTGGACTCCCTCAGAGGAAGGCTGTACCCTGGTGGTCGCCGGAGATTGCTGAGGCTATTCGCGACCGTAGGCGGGCTCTCCAGCGTCATAGGCGGCACCCGTCTCTGGAGACCCTCATCGCCTTTAAGAGGCTCCGTGCCTTGGCCCGTCGTCTTATTGCCCGGCGTAAGCAGGAGTGCTGGGAGAGGTATGTCTCATCCTTGGGCTCCCGTGTCTCCCCCTCGCTCGTGTGGTCACGGATCCGGCGGATTTATGGATACCAGACCCCTATGGGTGTACCTGGGCTCTCCTTGGATGGCGCTGTCTGCACAGACGCTGCCGCCATTGCTAAACTGCTTGCCACACACTTTGCTACGAGCTCTGCGACTGCATCTTATCCCCCCGCCTTTCGCTCTCTAAAGGAGCGAGCCGAGCGGACACCTTTCTCATTCCACACGCGTCGTTCTGAAAAATACAATGCTCCTTTCAGCGAGAGGGCATTCCTCGCTGCCCTCGCCGATTGCCCTGATACAGCACCAGGACCAGACTGCATCCACGCGCAGATCCTGACGCATCTCTCCAGGGACTGCCAGAGACACATTCTCACGATATTTAACCGCATTTGGAGCGAAGGTGTGTTCCCGTCGCCATGGCGAGAGGGTGTTATTGTCCCCATCTTGAAGCCCGGTGCGGACCCACTGGCGGTGGACAGCTATCGTCCCATTACCCTCACCAACGTTTTGTGCAAATTGCTCGAACGTATGGTGGGGCGGCGTTTGTGTTGGGTCCTTGAGTCGCGCGGTCTCCTCGCTCCATTCCAGGGTGGCTTCCGTCGGGGCCGGTCTGCAGCGGACAATTTGGTGCGGCTGGAATCTGCTGTCCGTACGGCCTTTGCCCGACGTCAGCATCTCGTTGCTGTATTTTTTGATCTGCGGAAGGCGTATGACACCACATGGAGGCATCACATCCTTGCTACGTTACATGACTGGGGTCTTCGTGGTCAGCTCCAGGCTTTTCTTCAAACCTTTTTATTGCATCGCTCTTTCCGGGTGCAAGTGGGTGCCGCCTCTAGTTCATCTTATATGCAGCAAAATGGGGTCCCGCAGGGCTCGGTGTTGAGCGTCTCCTTATTTCTCGTGGCCATTAATGGTCTGGCTGCAGCCGTGGGGTCGTCGGTGTCTCCTCCTTTGTATGCCGACGACTTCTGCATCTCCTTTAGCTCCACGACTACAGGAGTCGCCGAACGCAGGCTGCATGTAGCCGTTCGCAAGGCAGCATCATGGGCTCTGACTCACGGTTTTCAGTTCTCTGCAGCCAAGACTCGAGTTATGCACTTCTGCAGGCGTCGGACGGTCCACCCTCATCCTGAACATTACCTCGACGGCCACCTGCTTGAAGTGGTGGAGACTTGCCGCTTCTTAGGCCTCGTGTTTGATGCCCGGCTCACGTGGGTTCCTCATCTTACTCAACTGAAGCAAAAATGCTGGCGGCACCTCAACACCCTCCGCTGCCTTAGCCACACGTCTTGGGGTGCAGATCGCTGCACGCTGCTGCGATTGTACAGAGCCCTTGTGCAGTCTCGGCTTGATTATGGGAGCCTGGCCTATGGGTCTGCATCACCCTCAGTGTTGAAGTTGTTAGACCCCATACAACACTGTGAGGTTTGGCTTGCAACTGGCGCTTTCCATACGAGCCCCGTGGATAGTCTACTGGTGGAGGCCGGGGTTCCCCCGCTGCGGATTCGCCGCCATCGACTGCTCACCGACTATGCTGTCCACGTGCATTGCTCGCCCGGCCACCCCAATCATTGCCTGCTTTTCCCTGCCGTGGTCCTCCATCTGCCCGAACGGGGACCTAAGTCTGGGCTTTCTATAGCTGTCCGCGTCCAGTCCCTGCTGTCCGAACTGGGGTCATTCCCTCTTCTGCCTCCCTTCCGGGTCCGTGCACCTACGCCTTCGTGGTGTTTGACCCGTCCGTCCGTCTGGAATTGGCACAGGGACCCAAGGACTCGGTTCTGCCTGTGGCCCTCCGTCGCCGTTTTCTTGCGCTCCTCGCCTCATTTTCGGGCTGTGAGACTGTCTACACTGATGGTTCCCTGGTTGATGGTCGCACTGCCTACGCTTTTGCTCACGCTGCCCATGTTGAACAGTGCTCCTTGCCGGCTCGCTGCAGTATTTTTACTGCAGAGCTGGTGGCCATATTGCGCGCTCTTGAGCATATGCGTTCCTGCTCAGGTACGTCCATCGTCATCTGCAGTGACTCCCTGAGCAGCCTCCAGGCCATCGACCGCTGCTATACCTCTTTTCTTCTGGTGTCCTCTATTCAGGAGTCTGTTTCCGCCATTACCCGCTCTGGTCGTTCGGTGGTCTTTATTTGGACGCCAGGTCACGTTGGCATCCCAGGGAACGAACGTGTCGACAGGCTGGCCAAAGGGGCGATCGACGCCCCAGCTTTGGAAATCGGCCTCACGGCTCGCGATCAGCAGCTGGTGTTGCGCCGTAAGGTGCTTGGGATGTGGACTGCTGAGTGGCGGGGCATGACATCCCCGAATAAACTGCGGGCTGTTAAGGAGACGACCGATGTGTGGCGGTCCTCCCTGCGGGCTTCTCGCAGGGACTCTGTTATCCTGTGTCGGCTCCACATCGGCCATACATACCTGAAGCACGGCCATCTTTTGCGTCAGGAGGATCCCCCCCTGTGTCGGTGTGGGTCCCGGCTGACGGTCGCCCACATTTTATTGGAGTGTCCCCGACTGCGCACTCTCCGGCAGTCTTTTAATCTCCCGGGCACTTTGCCTTTGGTTTTAAGCGACAATGCCTCCATGGCTGATGACGTTTTAAACTTTATCCGTGGTAGTCCTTTTTATGGTTCCATTTAGGGAGGTCCTGCTCCTTTCCCTTTGTGTGTCTCTTGTCCTCGAGTCTTTCATATTTGGTTGCAGATTTTAGTGTGTAGTCGGTTGGTTGACTCTTTCCCTTTTTTGTTGTCGTGGTCAGTCAACCAGTCTCCGGCCATCTTCTTTTCTTCTGTTTCCTTTTGTCTGGTGTTCATCTGTACTCTTCGTGTCTGTAGTGTTCGTTACCGCATTTGTGTTCTTCTAGGGCCTGGGGGGGAGTCTCCTTCCCCTTGGGGCTGTACCTGCTTCGTGCATTTATGTCTCGCCTGTTTTTGGAATGGGGGACTGATGACCTTAGCTGTTTAGTCCCCCTTGAAACATCCCAAAAACCACCATCTAATTTAATTCGACTACATTCCATTATTTTGCTTTTGTTGATGTTCATCTTATATATTCCTTTCAAGATATTGTCCATTCTGTTCAACTGCTCTTCCATGTTCTTTGCTGTGTCTTACAAAATTGCAGTATCTTCACCAAACCTCAAAGTTTTTGTTTCTTCTCCCTGAGCTTTATGTTGAGGATAGGTTACAACACTGTCTCACACCTGTCTCAACCACTGCTTTTGTCTCATGCCACTGACTCTTCTAACTGCCTTCTGGTTTCTGTACAAGTTGTAAATAGCCTTTCACTTCCTGTACTTTACCCCAGCTACCTTCAGAATTGCAAAGAAAGTATTCCAGTCAACATTGTCAAAAACTTTCTCTGAGTACACAATTGCTATAAAAGTAGGTTTGCCTTCCTAGGGTTAGTGTTGCCCTACATTTCTGCAGAATCCAAACTGATCTTCCCACAAGTTGGCTTCTATTAGTTTTCCCATTCTTTTGCAAATAATTTGTGTTAGCATTTTGCAACCATGACTTATTAAACGATAGTTTGGTAATATTCACACCTGTCAGTACCTGCTATGCTTTCTTTTGAACTGTAATTATTACATTCTTCTTGAAGTTTTGTGGTATTTCACGCCTGCCTCATACATCTTGCACACCAGATGGAAGAGTTTTCTCATGGCTAACTCTCCCAAGGCTATCAGCAGTTCTGATGGAATGTTGTGTACTCTGGGGCCTTGTTTCAACTAACGTCTTCCAGTGCTTTGTCAAATTCACCAGGCAGCAACATATCTCCCATCTCATGTTCATCTGCATCCTCTTCCATTTCAGCAATATTGCCTTCAAGTTCACCTCCCTCCATATACTACATCCATCTTTCATCTTTCCCGTCTTTGCTTAGGACTGGTTTTCCATCTGAGCTCTTGATATTCATATAGCTGCATCTCTTTTCTCTGAAGACCTTTTTAATTTTCCTGTAGGTGGTATCTATCTTTCCCCTTGTGAAATATGCTTCTAAATCATTTCATTTGTCCTCTAGCCATTGTGGTTTAGCCATTTTGCACTTATCGCCAGTCTCATTTTTTAGAAATTTGTAATCCCTTTCACCTGCTTCATTTGCTGCATTTTTATATTTTCTCCTTTCATTAGTTAAATTCAATATATCCTATGTTATCCAAGGATTTCTGCTAGGCTTTGCCGTTTTACCTATTTGACCCTCTGCTGCCTTCACTATTTCATCTCTCCAAGCTGTATTCCTTTCCCCTGTTCCAGTCAATCATTGCCTAATGTTCTCTCTGAAACTCTCAACAACCCCTAGTTCTTTCAACGTATCCAGGTTCCATGTCCTTAATTTCCTACCTTTTTGCTATTTTTCTTAGTTTAGGGCAGTTCATAACCAATAAATTGTGTCCAGTGGCCACATTTACCCCTGGAAATGTCTTACAGTGTAAAATCTGGTTCCAAAATCTCTGTCTTACCATTACACAGGGTGATTCATGAAGATATGCAAATATTTTAATGTTATTCTACAAGTAAAACTAAAGACAGAAGTTCATATAGACATAGGTCCACAAATATTTAGTTATGGACTTACGGCTAATAAAAGATTTTGCCTGAAATTAAGCAACTTCGCTAATATGAAGCCATCGCAAAACTGTACGAGATTAAAGTAAAGCACGATTTCCATTTATTTTATTGTTATTGATCTGATGAATCTAACAAAACATGTCCCAAACATGTATCTGCAGTAGTTTTCCAGAACATCCAGAGAAGCAAAGAAGTAATTTCGTAAAATTTTTGATTTATTAACTACTTGGCCCAGTTTGTTTTTTAAATTCCACACAATTGCACAAAGTTCTAAACAGAGGTTGTAGAGAATTTTAATTTTGGAAAAATGATGGTAATAATGTTAACTGAAATTGTATGAATGTGTCAGATAATCTGCTTTTATTAATACCATTGCACACGTGAATTCATGTTAAACCAGAAAAAACGAAGCTCAGTGTTAAGGAAGATGTATAGTGTACATACAATTTCACAATACATTCACAATAAAAGTTTCACAGGGTTGTTCTTCATTTTGTCTATTGCATTCATAATGCGAGCAAGTAATGCCTCACGTATATTGACTTTGTTCTCATAAATGGTGTTAAATTGGGCAATCTGGGTGGCCACAAACATGTAGCACCATGACCAATCCATTTCTGGGGAAAATGTTCGTTTAAATGAGCAGCAATGGCATTGGTGGAATGTGGAGATGTGCCGTCATGTTGAAAATACATTTGCAATCGCGTAGCAAGTGGACATCTTTGAGCAAGCGAGGCATTTCTTCTTGAAGGAATTGTAAGTATGTCTCACTAGTTAGGCGTCCAGGGGAAGTGAATGGTCCAGTAAAGTGTGTGTTGACTATACCACATCACACATTTATGCTAAATCACTGCTGGAAATTGTGTTGTGGATTTACTTCAGACCGTTCATGCTCATTATGTAAACTGTTTATACCATCTCAAGTAAACTGTGCCTCATCAGTAAATAAAATGTGTTTGTGTAACTGTGGATTAGTATTTAACCAGTTGCACAACTCCAAGTGAAGGACGGGATCTCCCAGATGTAAATGATGCACTTTTTGTCTATTGTACTTCAGTGTACGCCATATTTTAGATTGTGAAATGCCTAATCATTGAGAAGTATGTCATGTACATGGTACCCGGGCTATGTTGAACAGCATCTATAATATCCTCATCATCGTCTTCACTTATCAAGTGCTCATACTGATTTTGAACGCTAGGTAGAGAACCTGTCTCCCATAACATTCAAAATACTTCACTAATGGTTCCTGCATTCGGAATCCTCTGAGTTGGATAATGTACACGATATTCGTTAACTGCAGCTATAGCATTACCATCACATTTGCCATAAATAAACACCATATCGGCATATTCGTCTGTTGTACATTTGAAAGGCATATCTATTTCATAAATAATCTACAAACTACAACAGTTACTATGTGGTTTCATTTAAATACACTGTTTTTATTATGTCCTTTCACCTAACAACACAGAAACTAATTCATTTCAAGGTGAGGAAATGGCAGAAACAACTCAGTAATGGTTGCCAACAATGACATAAAAGTTTCTACATTCTTAATGGATAGTAAACAAGTTTACTTGTATTATAATCTTTGCTTCTTTGGATGTTCAGGAAATCTATTGCAGATTCACGTCTGGGACATGTTTTATTCGATTCACCAGACCAATAACAACAAAATAAATGGAAATCATGCTTTACTTTAACCTCGTACAGTTTTGCGATGGCTTCACATTAGCGAAGTTGCTAAATTTCAGGCAAAATCTTTTATTAACCGTAACTCAGTAACTAAACATTTGTGGACATATGTTTATATGATTTTTTTCCTTTAGTTTTACTTGTAGAATAACATATTAAAATATTTGTATATCTTCATGAATCACCCTGTGTAATCAATCTCAAGCCCCCTAGTGTCTCCTGATCTCTTTCTCATATACAACCTTCTGTCAAAATTCTTAAACCAAGTGTTAGCAATGATTAAATTATGCTCTGTGCAAAATTCTACCAGGCAGCTTCCCCAGTCCATATTCACCTACTACGTTTCCGTCTTGTCTTTTTCCTACTGTCAAATTCCAGTCCCCCACCACAATTAAATTTTCATCTCTCTTAACTATCTGAATAATTTCTTTCATATCATCATACATTGCTTCAATCTCATTATCATCTGCGGAGCTAGTTGACATATAAATGTGTACTGCTGGGGTAGGTGTTATCTTCATGTGTATCTTGGCTACAATAATGCATTCACTATGCTGTTCATAGTAACTTATCTGCATTCCTATTTTCTGATTCATTATTAAATGTACTCCTGCATTATCCGTATTTGATTTTGTGTTTATAACCCTGTATTCGCCTGACCAAAAGCCCTGTTCATCCTGCCACTGGACTTCAATAATGCACACTATATTTAATTTCAATCTAATCATTTCCCTTTTTAAATTTTATAACCTACCTTCATGATTAAGGGATATAACACTCCACTCTCCGATTCTTAGAATGCCAATTTTATAACCCCTGCTCACGTCCTACTGAGTAGTTCCCACCCAGAGGTTTGAATGGGGGACTGTTTTATTTGTGGAATATTTTACTAAACAGGATGTCTAATCATTTATGCATACAGTAGAGCTGCCTGCCTTAGGGAAAAATTATGGCTGTAGTTTCCCATTGCTTTCAGCTGTTCACAGTGCCAGCACAGCAATGCCATTTTGGTTGATGTTACGAGACCAGTTCAGTCAATCATCCAGACTGTTGCCCTGGCAACTACTAAAAAGGCTGCTGTCCCTCTTCAGAAACCACACATTTGTCTGCCTTCTCAGCAGATACCCCTTCATTGTGGTTGCACTTGTATATGGCTATCTGTATCACTGTGGCATGCAGCCCATCCCACCACCCGTGGTTCTTGGGGGGGGGGGGGGGGGTTGAGATATTACTGTATTAATAATTCACATGTATGGACCACTATACTCAATAAATTTCTTTGAATTATCTACAGAGCCTCTGTCCCTCCCTCCCTCCCCCTCACCCCCCACACACACTTAAATGTAGTTACTTTTAGTGTTTCTTGATGATATAATACCCAAAAGAATTTCAATCAAATTGCCACTGCCAGTGGAAGCATATGTTCTTATATAACCCCACTTGACTGCTACAGAAGTGTATCTTCCATATATCATATTCTTTACTATATATATAAATCATCATTTGACAGGAAAATACAGTTGACATGTATTTATTTAATTTTGACCTGGCTTTATCAAATGATGATGATGAATATGGTAGGCTACCAGAATATCTGTGGAACGTGGCCATTAAGAGCATCCTCTGTAACCAGATTTTATTCCTTTAGCACCAGTTTTCTCATTATTATATTCATATGCTAATATAGTGTTTTGAAAGGTGGTTTCACATTATGTATGCTGCTTCCTATTTATGTTAAGTGTTTTTTCACAATTGCATCAATTCCTCTGCTCTCAAGGGTAGCTTCCAAAAATTAATTTCATATGTGGCTTGTTGTTAATTATTGTTATTATATATTCTGCCATATTTTTCTGTACTGTGATGTTTTCCTCTAACATAGAGCTACAGATATTCCAGGATAAAAATAAATATCATTTGGAGAGTTTCTTTGTAGATCTTCTCTTTCGTGATGTCCACGTGCTCAAAATTATTTACGGGCTTTGTTGATTTACATACTTGTTGTTGAGAATGTTACCACTCAAAATGCATTTCTCATTTCTGCTTGTAGCCTTTTACAAGCTTTATATTTATTTGTTCATTTATTTTCTAAGGAATGCTGTCAAAGATATCTGCAGTGGATCCCAAGAAATCTCAGGCAGCACCACTCCTGTCATTAATATCAGAACAGTCTCTGAATTGCAGTAAGTAAAAAAAACTGTCAAGCTTTATCTTTTCTGCTGTGTATGTGTGTTATTATCATTGGTTTTATATGATACACAAAAAAATTTACACAGAACACAAGCTCAGGTATGACAGGGATGGCAATACAGTTCATTATCTCATGTGAACATGAACCTTTACACTGTACAGAATTAACTTTATGGTTACATAAAAATGTTTTTGTTTTTTGATTTCTCAGAAAATATGCATTTGCTGTCCCGTCATGATGATGGTAGATTATATCAGTATAATATTCACAATATCATGAATCACTGCTCACTATGTAAAAGCAGTTCATTTTTCAAAGACTAGTCATGGTCATTGCTAATTAAAATATGGTAACACATATTAACAGTATTTAGAGTTACCTTACAAAATGCACTGGCCCTACTTATTTATTAAGAAAAACTGTGAAATCAACAACACTAATATATCACTGGAACTACACACTGAAACTGGTAACAATACTTATAATTACTTTATATAATGTGGACACCAGAAATTTAACTTGCTTTCAGGATAAACCAGAAAAACTCCTTTTGACGTACCTTTACTACAGTAAGAATCAGATTTCGCATGGAGTTGCACAGCCACTTTGCTCCCATTTAAAAACTTGTGAATAGTAGTCCACATGTAGGCATTGGGGAAGGTGGGAGAGCTATGTCACAGAGGAGCACGATGGGTGCCAGGCCATAAGAGGCTGGTAGGGAGAGTAGGAGAGTGCAGTGACAGGCATCAAGCTCAGTGCTGCATTCATACTCCTGGAGGAAGGGGAGAAGTAATGAGGAGGCAACAGCAAGAACTGGGCACAGCCGTCCTGCCAGCACAAGGATGGACCCTACTGCTCTGAAATGCAAAACACTGTATCCATCTTTCATCAATGCACTGGGTACTCTTAGCTTACTAATGGAAAGGTACCTTGGCTGTCGCAATTCCACACTGCAGTCCTATCGCAACTTGGCTGTATGGAAAACTTTTCCTAACTTATCCCGCCCAAGGCATGAAAACTATTTGAGACTAATAGAAATAGAACTGGTTGTGAAGTAGATGAGAGCTTGCTAATATAGGGAATAAAAGCACACTATTAGAGGGGCTTTGTAGAACATGGTTTGAAGGGAGTGACCATCTGCTCATCTTGCCACAATTTTTGTGGAAAGCAAAAACATCGTGGATTTGTTTCCAGCTCCCATGGCTCACTTAGAGCTGAGTGAGGACTTCACATAGGATGATATGGAGAATGTAATTCAAGGGTTATAGGTGGTAGTAGGGATGTTAATGTCTCCAGTTCCATATTCAGAGGTAATATTTGTGATGGCTGAATTAGCGAGCGGCCTTAGGGTATTTTGTGTCATATTCACAAATCGTCCAAGAATCAGATGGAAAGGAAAGGCTGAGTTATAGAAAACACGGTTCATGAAGTGAGCATTGGTATTTGGAGATGGTTTCACTAAGATACACAGTTTGGAGCACACAGATTTCAGTAAGAACAATTAGAGGGAAGTCACCTCTATCCCTTGACCACAGTGCATACAAGTGTTAAGAGTGTAATGCATACTGATGTGGCACCAGGAGCGGGGGCTTCTTACTTCTTTTAATGCCTTGTGAGTTACTGCGTTTGGCTCACAGTGGATCAGTGGAAATTACAAGTGGTGGCGGTACCAAATTATCATGATAGGGCTTTTGCCTGTTGAAATGCACAGTCACCATGTTGTCTTCTAATTGTAGGTCTGCATTCACAGATGATAAAAGCAACAATATCAGAATCATTCTGTTGCATCTTTCTCCAAATAGCTTTAAGTCTCCTGGCTTACCCTCTAACTGTGCCTGAGTCTATACCTGCTGACAGCTTTTCTAATTCGAAAGGGGATCTTATATTTTGTCTACACTGTACTTCAAAATGAGGGTGTCCAGTCGATTCATGAATGCAAATGTTACAGGCAAACACAATGAACAGTAAGTACTTCTCCCAGTCATTATTAATGTGCCAAGAAAGCATCTTTTTGATTGTTTTGGGAACACACTCTAGCCTGTAACAATTTACAGACTTGTACGAATAGTGAAGACATAAAGCCCCTCCCATGGTTAGTAAGTATTGTGTCAGTGCTTCTGAAAGGTAGAACCACTCGGGTGGTGGGCTGGGGGTTTTCTCCACTCGGGGACTGGGTGTTTGTGTTGTCGTCATCACTTCATCATGATTCGGGAAATTAGCAACACCAGACTGTGAAAAGATTGGGAATTCATATGGGAGCTGATAATTGCTTTGTTGAGCACCCCACAAACCGTAATCATCACCACCACCACATGGGTAATGAAAGCTTTTTCAACAGTTTCTACTTTCATATTAGCAATTACAACTGGAACTAGATAACATGAAAACTATTGATAATTGACAAAATGTATTTATCTTCTTGTGTTATTTGTAGAAACAGTCAAAGAATGTCTAAAAACATCTCAGAAGGTCTGGAGGCCTCAGGTAGAGTTACCAGTCAGATTCTATGTCTAGTCTGTTGTTCTCTCATGCACAAGGAACACAAGCACAAATGTTACCTGCAGTATCACGTGGTCGACTCTTCCACCAACAATTTGTTGTAGCTAATGCATTTGTGGCCCACTTTCCACTACGACAAGCTTGAATGCTGTCATGACACTGTGATAATGTGGTGCTGGAGCATTTTCAGCATCACTAACCAATTTATCGTGGGATTTTACTGTATACGCTCACATCATCTGACATGAATTCTGGAAGAGCAGCAAATTGTAGACATTCTGCATTTGATTCCTGGAATGCCTGCAATTCAGAAATAAGTAACTCATCTGCTTGTAACACACAAACTTTTCAGCTTAGCGCATTGACATTTTGGTGCATTTTGCCAGGCTTGTGGTAGACCTCATAATTATATTTGGTCACCTTCTAAACCCACCCTGTCAGTTGACTATTTGGGTCATTTAAATTTTAAAATGTGTACCGTAAATGTAGTGCATGAAGTAGTTTGTGATTTCTGCTTTGTTGAGCTGATGGGATGCACAACCAATGGGTGTCTCTACACCATTTTGTGCCTAACTTAAAACACAACCAGCATTACAAGATAGAATAAATAGCTTTTCAAACTCTGGATAAATTATTTGGGGGAATTTTGCCAGAACATCTTTAATTTATTTCATCGTCATTTCACATTGTGCTATCCAGTTTAAAAGTACCCCTTTTCTAAGTAATTTTGTTAAAGGTTTCATGACAGTGACATAATCTTGTACAAATCTGTGGTAATAATTAGTGAGACAAAGAAATAAGTGCAGTTTTTCACGTTTTTTGGTGCTGGTAAATTGTCAGCAGCCTCTGTGAGACACGGATTTGGTTTTATCCTATCAGAACTTGGTATATGGCCCAAGTATTGCATCTAAGACTCTGCAGAAGAACACTTTTCAAACTTTAAGCTTAAGTTGGCACCTCGTAAATGTGATCATAAACTTCTTAGCCATTCAGCATTTTCCTTTATCACCTGCAAAAAGTCAATGACATCATCAAGATATACAAACACATGGTGGCTTTTAGTCCATGTGGTAATAAATCTGCAAACCAATGAAAATTGGTGATGCATTTCCCAAACCAGAGGGCATTCTAAGAAACTTGTGTAGTTCAGAAGGCATGACAAAGGCCGTCGTAGGCACAGTTGGAATACGATGATAGCCTCACTTTATACTTAGGTTGGTAGAATATTTAGTTTCCTAATTGGTTTAGTGTTTCATCAGTATGATGCAGTAGATGTGTCTCTTTAGAGATTTTGTGCTGTGTTAAATCAGTTGGTAGTATATATTGTCTTTCCTTAAATAGCCATGCAAGTTACTTTAGTACTGGGTAAACAGGTTTATGCCTGGTTCTGATGCATGAATTTTTCTTTTAAGTGGATTCTAAAGAGCAGTATGATTGTACATGCTTACCAACTTTTGACTCTTTGCAGGACTCTTTCTGCATCACTTCTAAGTTTCCAGGAACTTGGAGACAGTTCAGTGTAAACTATTTCTTGTACACTGTCCACTACTGTTCCACATGGAACTATAACATCTTGTATTTCAAAATTATCCGAACAAACTGGTATGCACATTTTGCCATTCACGTTTATGTGAATCTGGAACAGTTCTAGTATTCCATTCTGGTTAAGCAGACAAACCAGGAAATTAGTTTCATTAGATGCTCAGATTCTGATTGCCATCCTCTAACTCCTCCATTTCACCACATGTAGCTTCAGGTGTGCTGGCTTTCAACACTAAGATACATAGTTTCATGTAGTCTCATGGGATAGGCCTTTTTCTGTAACATACTTGCGTGTTTGTAGTGGTATCACCACCAAATTGGTACACTTCCAAACCAAAGGGGACAGTTTGTGACTGCATCAGTGACGCTCTGAAAGTGGTACAGGAAATCGTACCACAGAGTGACATAAAAAACCTGCCGTTTTTGTGAGCACATCCTTGTCAGAATGATATTTATATTTACTTCAACCAATCTCTATTTTGACACAACAGGCACCCAGAGGATTGATGGTATCTGTTCCCAGTACACTGATGGGACAGCAGGGTTAACTTCAATGCCTGCTTATTGCGAGGAGGTAAAAGCAGTAAGTATGTATTCCCACTGAAATCTAAATTGATCTGCCTCTAATGTTGCTTTCTACAGTCACGTTTACCACCTCTGTTAACCCACTAAACCGACTGACTTTAATGGGTGTCTGCTGCAGTGACAACATTGGCCCCATCCCATTTCCCTGACCAGAACTTCCATTACCTATAAAATCTCAAAATCTACCTTGGCTTTGGTCTGGCCTGTTTTGTGATTGGTTGGAGTCAGCACTTACATGGTCAATCTTTCTGTAGTAGGTTCAACATGGAGCACAGCATCAGCAGTATGATGTGACTGCTTACAAGGCCTACAATTTATCTCAGTTGTAAATACATGGCAGAGAATCATAGCTACGAGAAAAAAGTGAAATGAAATGATTAGCTTCCTTTTGCACTAGTGCAAGACACACCACCACCTGTCAAGATGAGGTTATGAGGTTGACACCATCTTTATCTCCCCCTTCCTCCCCCCCCTCCCAAATTTGCGGGTTTATCTGCTTAAGGGGCTCCGGAACGCCCTATATTTTCAATGTTAAAATAACGCTTATAAATTACATCTTTCCTCACAAAGTATTTGAGGTAGGAAGTTGAACTTTTTACAGATTATTTATTGGAATATGGGCTACAACTTAACACAGGGATTTTACAAAATTTTAGTTCATTTATTAAAGATGATTTTTTTTTCAATTGTAATGAAAATTCACAACATTTTTTTGCAATTGTTTATTTATATATTCAAAAATATACAGTTTTTTGGAAAAAGGCTGCGTTAAATTATGCAGAAGGTACTGTGTAACATTTACGGAAAGTTTGAAACAAATATGTTTGGAAGATCCTTAGAAAACATGTAATTAGTATGAGAAAATAAAAGTTTTGGGAATCAAGCGACAAAGATTGGATTAACTTTGTAGTGCATTCCTGGTCCATAGGATGGATTATCTTCATCCTCTGCAAACTCCTCCTCCAGCTTCCTCTTGTTCCTCCTCCTGTTTACTCTTGCTTGTATTTCTAGACTCTTTGCAGCCCTGTCTGCAGCCCGAAAGCGTTCCTTGTCTAAAGCAAGCATCGCTCGTACCATGTTAGAACCTATCTTCATTCCCATATTTCTAAATACCTTGCACCTTACAATGTTGCCATCATTGAAAGTCGCAACAGCATCATACACACCAAAGTGAAGTGTTTCTATTCCAACAAATACAGTCTTGGGGATTCTCGACCATATAACACTATTTACACTTTCATTGGGGTTTTCAGTTTTTCTGTGAATACACTTTTTCAACAGTTCAGGTGCTGCTAAGTCTCTGAAAATAGGTTTTATCACCTCCATTATTGCATGAGGCAGACTATGCTTATGAGTGTACACTTCACCAGTTAGCAATCCTTTGTTATATTTACACCAACTGTCTTCTTCTTTGGGACACAAGCTATGTTGGGGATTTTCATCGGTTGAAGAAGTATGAAAAAAAAGAGCCCAAACAGCCTTCTTCATTTCGTTGACACTTTGTGTATTTTGCCTAATAGCCATTCCATAATAGTTCTGTATTTTGTCAATTACACTGTCAGTTAACCTTCCCTTCCCATCCAACCCTTTACCATCACTGAGTTTTTGTTTTTTGTACGAAGCTTTCAGTCACCGAAGTCTTGTTCCCATTCGCTTCTGTACGTGTCCAATACACTCAAATTTCTGCACTACAACATCATGACCATAGGGCTTCAGTCCTTGAACATGTTTGAAACTTTTAGAATCACCGTCACCAAGGTAATTAACATATCGCACTTTATCACACGCCTCAGAACGCTGGAATATACTGGCAACACCAGCCACTTCCATTCCTCCACTACTGCCACTATAGTTAGCTTTGCAATTATTTTCATGTGTACCTTTATATTTTTGTGGACATCTACAATACTTTGATATTACTGCTACATCTAAAACTTTCCCTGTATACATACTGGTGGCAGATACTACACCATGAAGAGATGTGTGTCCCCGTTTATGACAGGTACCATCGAACGCTGCAGTCAAATCTCTGTTACCATTATTTTCCATTACTGCCTCTTCCACAGCGTTCTTCATAGATTCTATACAGACATCTTCTACTTTAGACCCTATTAATTTATTATAGGTCATACACTTGGTTGGGGGATTTGGAAGATTCATGATGCCACAGAAAATTGCACCTGCAGTAGGACCCTTACCAACTGAACGCAAGGAATAAACAAATCTAATGTTGTGTTCGTAGATTTTGCTACCATTTTCTTCAGTTGCAGTTACTGCAACACTGTTCCAAAAGGTGGTCATGTATGAGCACTTATCACATTTCAGTTGTATTTCACTAGCAAGTCCTACGTGCTTTATTATGGAGAGTTCCAGACCAACTTCACTACAATGAATACATCTTACACAGTTTGAAAAAATTCCTTTGAGAACCGACATATCAAATATTTCATTTACATCCGATTCGCCCATAAAACATTCATAGTTTTCACTCATTGAACCAAGCTTCTTCTGTGAAGTATTTTCTTTCCCACTTTGACTGCTATGGGCAGGTGTACTTGAGAGGTTAGGTTCACTCACTTGGTTATCGTCTTTATTGTTTACAGTAATAACACATACCTTTGGCTTTCCAACATTTCTCCTTTTCTTAAAAGCCTTCAGAGGATTTCTAATAACTTTACTTTTACTCATTATTATACTTCAACAAAACAGAGACTCAAGAAACAGAATTAATTACGAATAGTTTCGAGATAACGACAGAGTAAATAAACATGAAACAATCGACAATCACATCAGCGATATATATTGAACCGTCACAGGTTAGCCACAACACATACTTTATCTCACATCACTAAAATGTACCTGATGAACACGGACGTTAATAATAACACCATTTGACAGCAGTTTAACAGTGCCACAGTGGGTCACGCCCATGTAGAACACATTTCAAAAAAAATTTAAAAATAATTGTAGTCTTCGGAATTGAATAAATTATATATCTATTAAAAGGTAATAGTCTGCGGATTCAGAAAATGCAAAAAAGTAAAAATTAAACTTTTCATGATTTTGAGCCTTTCCGGAGCCCCTTAATAAATATGTGTAACGCCCTCGCCTCTGCCTCCTCTCGTAGAACACCACTCCTTGCTTTCTCTAACCCCAGAGCGTAGCTACAACATGAAACTATGTGTATTTGGTCAGCAAAAGCTTCAAAATCAATTCCTGAGGACTGGCAAAGGGTGGACAGCTTGTCGCCGTAGAAGCTTGTGCAGCTTTTGTTGAAATATGAAATTTATTCACTGACTCAACTGATTCAACATAAATTTGAGTGTATGATGAAAACTTCACATGCATAACATTTAATTGAAACTTGTCATGCCAGAACCGCCAGAACCACATTTAGGCAACACTGCAAACATGTTGCATAACTGTGGCCACATTCTCAGAGCACTGCCCAAAAAAGGAAGTAATGAAAGCAACTGCCAGAAAACTGTTCGCTGCATTGGGCTGTGATCCATGAGGAGGACTGTCAACATGCCTTATATAATCGTCCATTGTTGCCTGAACGTCTACTTTCTGATCAGATGGCTGCTCTTCCTTTGACTGCAGTTGCTCTTGTGATTCAGTATTTTTAAGAGTTAAGTTGCGTAGAGCACAGCCAAGAGTCCAGAGTCATAACCAGGGTGCAGTCACCATCAGCAGCTGCAGTCAATGTCCTGCCTCCAGCAACACTCTTCCTCATGCCTACTTCGGTGCTCACATTCCATGGGTCAATGGCTGGTTCTGTAACACTGACCAGCTTTCAGGAAACTTCTGCCGTTTAACCCACTCATGTGTGGCAACCGCCAGACCTCAGTTACTGTCCCCATTTGATATGCTTCTGTGTGACATAGAAATGTAGTCTTCCATTTGGTGAACACCAGACAGCTGTATTTAAACTGGCAGAGCCAACCTGTCATCATCAGTACAGCTGGGTCATGTCATGCGACTCAGCCAGTGCTGGTCACCACTGTATTCATGATGTAGCCACCACCACCACTGACCGTTGCCTGACTGTCCAGGAACCTGGCAGCTAGAAGTCTGTCACCATTCTCCAGCCTGCGATTCCCTGTTCATCATCCTGTCAGCCCCACTGGGTGAGCCTGCCTAGCCCAGGCTACTGGTGAACGCACTACTGCCCGCTGTCCTGACTTACCAGCAGCCAATTGATGCAGTGCAGAGGTAGTAAAGCTGTACTCTACTATGTGGATCACCTGCATAGGCGCATCTGACCTGAGTGCTCAAGTCTGAGGGCCATCATCTGCTGCCTGCCATCTGCCCGCTTCAGGTACACATCTCTGTTTATTTATGTTTTGAAGTAAAAGGTTTTAGCAAAAAATTGGCTAACATCATCTCCTGCACCTCTGCATACCTCAGCAGAGAGCTGCTTGCCTACACTTCCCTATCAACACCTGCTACTAGAGTAAGTGCCCCCATCGGGTCTCTCAGATCTCAGAATGGTTCGCTACTGCTTGCTTCCACACTACTCTCCATTTGTAAGCACACATTGGGCACTTTATCCATTCAAAATTGAAACAAAATTTTACTTGCGACTAAACAGAAGCATTACAAACAATCAAGGAAGGTACACCATGTACAGAATGGAGCACCTGAAAATAAAAGTAGAGTGCTATTCCCTGGTGACTGTCACATCCTCAGCATCCTCCCATTTATCAACAGTTGAATGGTAGCACATTACAGGTGCCGTGTAGAGACCCCACTATGAACACAGGACTCATATGGCAGGCAGTGGTGGTGCAACAGCAGGCTCAGATGTAATGAGACAGACCCGCCAATGACACTGTGCAAGAAAACAAGTGAGCTGCCTATTCAGTGGAAGGCCGTAGGTTTGCTGCTCTCATGAGCAAGTGGCATTGGAATGTGCTCAGTGATGACAGACATGAGGCAGTACGAGGCAGGCAGCACGCAGTGACCACTAGGCAAGGATCAAGACCCAGGACTGGTGGGCATGCTGTGTGTGGTGACGTGGATGCAAGCTCTGGATAGCTGGCAAAGAATTGGCTGAGCTAAACAGCACAGCTTGGGCATATGGCTCCGATGTGGTGTAGCTTGGCTTCCTGCCACATTAAACCAGCATAGCTTGACACTAGATTTTGACATCTGGGCAGTGGCACATATTGCCACGACAATTATGTTCTCTCCTACAGACCAAAACATGGGGAATCCTACTTCAGACACAAATTTGTACAAGTGCTCAGTTGTGTTTGGAATGTCTACCAGAGGACTGGGCAGGGGACAGTAGTTATAATAGACAAGATTCTGAATATACTTTTGTATGCAGAGTACAGTTGGGTGCACCCTGGAGTTGAACAGGCCACTAGTCAATCAGGATAGCAAAGACAGGTCTCATTTGATTATAGAACACAGTCTGAAAATCATTAGAAGAGAGAGGAGAGGGAAAGACATCATGCTACATTGAGAGCTATGACCAGAGAGAGAATCTGTCTGTTGAGCACTGCTCCAGCCATGTTTTGCAGCCAACAAATGATTCTCCTCCCATGCTCCCCATGTGTCATTCAGATGTAGCATAGGGGAACTGGCATTCAATACCTCACTGAAACAAACAACTTTATGCCAATGTGATGCTTCTGCCTGGTACATAGGCCACAAGTGTTAGTGCAGAAGTACTAAAAGTGAAAATTTTGAGAAAAAAAATTAAATTGACACTAAAAAGTCCCAATATTTCCTATAATGGCATCAGCTTGCACATTTGTGATGGAAATGCAGAGAGAATATCTTCAGAAATATCAAAAATTGTTTTCTCAACAATGACTGCTCTTTATATAGTAGAGTTTTAGGTGATCTTTCACACATTATGCAAATATGATTCACTTCTGACTTGTGAATGTTGATACAAGCATATTAACATTTATGAAACTGTATAAAAAGAATGTCCAACTCTATAGCCGAGTGGTCAGTGTAGATGTCTGCTGCACAAAGGATCTGGGTTTGATTCCAAGTGCCCACCTCTATAGCCGAATGGTCAGTGCAGATGTCTGCCATGCAGAGGACTCAGGTTTGATTCCCAGTACTGCCAACAACTTTTCCCAATGGGAAGACTGCAACAGGATCCTCTCAGCTTTGTTATGCCCGTTGAGGAACTATTTAATGGAGTAGTAGTGGCTTCATGTCTGCTAACTTACAGTGGCCAGGAGAGCAGTATGCTGATGGATGGTATGGTGTTCAATTGAGCACAAATGGCCTGTCTGCAGCCAGAACTTCAGAGTATATAAAAAGAGTTACCAAGATATGCCAATTGGCCATTGAGATGGTTATGAACATCCTGATGAAAATGTCGAAGTGCACTGCCATTCTATTGAAAAATGAAGTCAATAGTGTCGATGTCTACCTATAGGAAGAGCCATTGCTGCAGCATGTCATGTTAAGTAACCATTGTCGTGGTGTTTTTAACAGAGAAATGGAGAACCATATACCTTTTTTGCGCAAAATGGTGCAAAGTAAATTACCTTTTAGTGTTTCTGTTTATGTTCTGCAAGGGAGAGAATGTTTTCTTATCCCCAAATCAATATATTACATATATTCATCTTTCCTGAACTCTGGAAAGTTGCTTCATCACCAAACATTAACAGTTTCTGTAAAACACATTCTTCTATTAACCTGACCACAAAGGCTAGTGCAGCTTTTTGTCAGAGTTCCTCAGAACTTGCCTCAGTGTTGGATTGGAGGCCTCCATTACCAGACTTTTGCATTGCCAACAAGACTGGTCTCTGTGGTATACTTCTTGGCTAGCTTAGTTGATGGATTTGTGAGGGCTTGCTAATAAAAATGTGCCAATGTGCTCCATTACAGATTCAGTTAGTGACAGATGCCAACTCACTGTTTGCTTCTAAATATAGGTTTTCTTTAAACTGATTTCATGACTATCTAGAAAGGAAGCATTGTCTTCCTGGTTGGGGCATGGATGGTAGAACAAAAGATTGTGACAAGATAGTCCTGAAGACATGAACTGGGAAGTGGTGCTGCAAACTCCATTGCCTAGTAGTAGCAAAGATTTGCTGAAGTGGATATACAGAAGGGCTACGCAAGCAGAGTGAAGCTCCGCCCAGGTGTTGTCAATGATGGGGCTTTGGGCATGGTGAGATCATGTGGGCTGTAGTGTTAGTGACCACTTTGAGTGCAAGTAGATGTGTAAAAGAGATAACTTCAAAGATGAAGTAGCTACAGAGACATCTCAGAAAAAATTGGGTGAGACAAGCTGCAACAAATGGCTCTCTAGCTGATGAGGACCCCTGGAATCATATCCACATTTGTAGTTCTACTGTTAAAAAAAGTATCAAGTTGAAAGGATTGATGACTGTGTGGTAGAAATTTCCATCCGTAATAGTTCCTGAGTGCCCTGTTCTTCATGAACTGTGTGGGATACCAGAGTGATTCCTGTTGCTACTGCCACCTGAGAAATACACATGCATCCATCAGTTGGATTGTCCATAAATGCATCACAGCAGATATTGTAAATTGTAGGGTTGTGATGGGTTTGATTGTCAGATCACTGTGTCCCATATGATGTGGTGGGCATAATGTAAGTCTGCAAATTTCTGTAGAAAAACAATCTTTTGATTTTCCCTTTCTGCTGATACCATTTTTATGGTAAGATATGTTCTACCTAAGTAATTACTGTCTGAAATTGAGAACATAATTTTGACTCAACCTGTATATAAACTAGTGAGCAGTGACAGTTTTGTATGGGGCAGTATATATTTTTTTACTCAGATGAATCTACTTTTCAGAAGAGCAGATGGAAAAGTGAAAGTTTTTGAGGTGATAAGCCTGAGAAATAACTTTTTGATTGTCTTTCTGGTGATTAGATTAAGAAACAAAGTAACTGAGTAATTATGTAGTTAAAATAAATTTAGTTAGTAACCATTACAAATCATTACGGGTTGAAGTTGGTGAAATGAAAACATTATTGGAAATTGCACAGTCCAGTAAAAGGATGGTGGCATTTATAAGTGAAATCAGTTCATAAAAGGAGAATAATCTAGATCAGTGCATGCTTCAACAAAGGCTTATTGATCTAGATACTCTCTTATAGCTTCCAGCATGGTGCTGCTGCTGGTTACTAATTTACATTCTGCATCACTTAATGTATAATCTCAGTGCATTCATGATGGTCCATATGTCTTTATGTTCATCTATTTTTCTCTTCCACAATAACAAAGGCAGCAGATATCTCAGACTATTGATAAGAGGTGTAATTGTTCACTATTTCCAATATGGGTTAGATGATATTTTCAGATACTTGTCAGTCCTATTAACCAATGTCTTTCTTTCCATTAAAATATGTAATTTGATCAGTTTTAGATGCTGGGAAACAACATTCCTTTGTGGCTAAGGGTAGCAGAAGTCCTGAAGAAGAATTGCAAGTGTTGCGGAAAGAAGTTGAGGTATTACGAGTTTTATGTGGAATTGCACTAATTTATTAGATGTTATAGAAAGCCATTAAAATGTACCTTTGTTTGCTAGGATCACTGGACACCCCTTCCTGTACGTCATACAATTACAAAAATGCTGCTTGGACAGCGTTATTCTCTGGAGCTTTATCGTTCATTAGACAGTAAGAAGGAACTTCTAGATGAAGCCATTGCACTGGGTGATGGGAATGCGGTGCTTGCTGTAAGTACATATGCTCCCCCTCCACACACACACACACACACACACACACACACACACACACACACATTTAAATGTGGCAGTCTGAATGTGTTAGATGATATACAATATGTATATCTTAACGGACTTGAAGCAGAATGTTGATTAGTACCTGATGCCCTATAATTTTTAAGACATGTTATGCCAAGAAAGGAAACTGTCATAAAAGAAGTAGTGGAACAACTATTGTTAATACGGGGATTGCCCAGAAAGTAAAGCACTGCATTGTTTTTCCTTCAACAATTCTTTATTGAACGTAATGAGAATTATACACATGAAAGAATGGTATTTTATTTACACACCCTATTTTTCCACATAATCTCCATCTCATTCTATGGCCTTTCTCCAGCACGAGACAAGGGTGTGTATGCCCCGGCACCAATCCTTGTCCTGATGAAGGAGCCAGTGCTTCACTCTGTGAATCATCTCCTTATCATCGTCAAAATGTCTTCCATGAATGGCATCCTTTAATGGCCCAAACAAGTGGAAGTGCGAAGGGGCTAGATCAGGCATGACAGCTGTGGGTGGTCTCCCCAACTGTTGCAAATTGTGGAGCTCCACTGAACCA
The DNA here is from genome assembly GCF_023864345.2 of Schistocerca serialis cubense. Taxonomy (NCBI): domain Eukaryota; kingdom Metazoa; phylum Arthropoda; class Insecta; order Orthoptera; family Acrididae; genus Schistocerca; species Schistocerca serialis. The sequence continues at coordinate 777,158,769 of NC_064640.1, forward strand.
CCTTCTGATGATCTCACCCTCCTTGCCCAGCAGCTAACTCTACTTTTGTCTACAGCATATGCTCCATAGACTGTGCTCAAGCATTTGCGAATATTCCATGCAGTTTCTTTCTCTAGAGTGAGAAATTCGATAACAGCACATTGCTTTTAATGTACATCACCTACAGATGCCATTTTGAAACTCTCCTGTAGCTACGCTATCTGTCGGGAGTGTCGGAAACTTGGCGTGCTCACTCAGGAGACTTCGAATAACACATACGTAATGTTTCGCATTCATTTTCGACTGACAAAAAAAAAAAAAATGCGGTGTGCGTTACTTTCTTGGCAATCCTCCTAAAACAGAGTGAATGCTGCTGCACTAGCATGGCCTATTTGATCATAAAGAAGTCTCAGTGAAGCAACATAGAAAGGAAATGCTCATACTGTGTGGAAGGTGCAAAAAAAAAATAAATAAATAAATAAATTGAGTAAAGACTGTAGCCAGATGAATTACAAACTTTTTTGAAGTTAAAACACTGTTTTTCTGTATTGTGGGATGATGAATGAGATTAATGAGAGTCTCAACAAACATATGGTTTGAGATGGAAAGTCATCAGAACAATGCAGTATTATAATTTTTGCAGCATCCATATCAACGTGTAATTTATACAGGATTTGTCAGGTGTTAGAAAAAAAAAATGAAAGGAAAAATTGTATTCAGAGCAGCAATAGTGTTGAAAGCAGGATTTAGTATCTCCGCCAATGGATGTCACAATGGAGGCAGATGAGCTGGCATGCATAGCGCAGTGGAATAGTGTAGAAACCTGCCATGGAGGGCGCATATGACATGTAGTATGGGCAGACCCGCTGACAGAATTGTTCACATGTAGATGGCAGTAAGCTGGGCGTGTCAGTGCTAACACTGAGTGCGACCACCACAGAACATGCTGTACTGAGTGGTGTTGTGAGTGCTCAGTTGTCAGCTGCTCACACCAGCCACATGCTGTACATATGTCTGCATGATTTCAGATTTTCTAGTTCACTGTAGATTGACTCGCATGATGAGTTTTCATATCATTTTACAGGGTTCTGTTCCCAGTTATTGTCAAGCCTGTGAAGTACCCATACCAACAGTGTAATGTGGCAGTGTTGTCACATCTGTGTATGTAGTAAAAGGATTTATCAATTTATCCATACATTTTGTGGGTGTTTAATATACATTGATCGGCCTGGAGATTATGACCACCTACCTAATAGCCTTTATGTCTACCTTTGGCATAAATGACAGCAGCAACATGTTGTGGCATGGGAGCAATGAGGCCTTGGTCAGTTGCTGGAGGGAGTCGATACCATATACGCACACACAAGTCACTTAATTCCAATCAATTGTATGGAGGGGGGCAATAAGTTCTGACAGTATGTTCATTCACATCCCAGATGTGTTTGACCTGGTTCATATCTGGCAAATTGGGGGCTAGCACATCAATCGAAACTCACCACTGTGTTCCTCAAACCACTCCATCACACTTTGGGCTTTGCGACATGGCATATTATCTTGCTGAAAAATACCACTGCCGTCTGGAAACATGACCATCACGTAGGTGTGTATGTGGTCTGCAGCCAGTGTACGATACTCCTTGGCAGTCACGGTGCCTCACAGGATCTCCACCAGACCCCTGGCTGCCCTTGTGAATGTTCCCAGAGCATAATGGAGCCGCCACCAGCTTGTCTCCATCAAGGTGTTAAGAAGCTGCTCCCCTGAAAGATGACGGATGCGCCTCCTACCATTGGCATTGTGAAGAAAGTGTCAGGATTCATCAAACCATGCAACACTCTGCTACTGTGCCAACGTCCAGTGCCGATGGTCAAGTGTCCATTTCAGTCATAGTTGCTGATGTCATTGTGTTAACATTGGCACCTGCATGGGTTGCCGGCTGTGGCGGCCCATTGTTAGAAGTGTTCGATGCATTGTGCATTCAGACAATATTGTGCTCCACCCAGTATTAAAGTCTCATGTTAGTTCCACCACAGTTTGCCACCTACCAGTTTACCCAGACTACGACATCTGATATCTGTAATGAAGGGTTACCACCCAACCCCATGACATCTGGACATGGTTTCACCTTGGTTTTGCCCTATGTAGAAGACACTCACCATAGCATTCCTCAAACACCCGACAAGTCATGCAGTTTCCAAAATGCTCATGCCTAGCCTCTGAGCCATCACGATCTGCTCTTGATCAATCATCAGCATGCTCACTGATACTACGTGCATCTTGGGTGTCTCTGACTAGCAGTTATTCCTCACCATGTGATGCTGCTATCATCTGGACAAGTTTGTATCAATAGTAGGTCATTAGTCATAATGTTCTAGTCTCATCTGCTTGTTTTTGTGTTGTTTATTAGACACTTTTAGAATCAAAACCTTCTTTTTTCTGTGATTGCCCTACGATTGTTTTTCAGGTTTAGGTAATTTTCTTCCAGTTGTATGTGATAGTCACGTATTATACTGAATGCTTTGTATAGTGACTTAGTAATTCCTTTTGGCCTCTGACACTTGGACTTCCTCATTTGTGTTTTCTCTTGTACTCTCTGCTTTTGTTGTCCTTCCAAATTATTTACAAGCAGAGTAAAAGCATAGTATGCATGATTATACACCATCTCATCCCAAAAAAAAAAACACAGAATGGGAGGTAGCATGGAGTCATGCATATTTTACTGTAGGTATTCATGGAAGGTTGTGTACTCAAGGACCACTGCAAGATCTTGAAGTAATTCGCGAAAGAATAAATTCTTATAGGTCATTGCTAAAATGATGAGCCTTCATTGTCAAATCCTAAGATCTGAGAAAACTGCCCCTCCTTCTGTCCTTTTCCAACCCATACTTATTTCCTCCCTTAGGAAGTAACTAATAGTTCCACAAGCAAGGAATATTTATTAAACTTGTTCATGTGACTTTGGCAGAACTGGAATTTTGCCTCCTGAAGGTATTGGTCCCCCATTCCACCTCTTTGTAAGAAAGATAGTAAGAGAGATAAGTATCAACACAGAGACATATATTGACTTTGTGGTGCCCCATTTTCAATAATCAGCTTGTATACACAAGGATCCATCTAAAAGATGAAATTGGCAGTAAAAAGCCACCAGGGTGTAGTAACCTAGAGAGTAGTTGCTTCAGAACTTGCTACAAAATGACCTAGTTAGGTTGGTCACAAAAAGTAGTTCCACTTTTGTCAGTCAAGTGTTTTTGTGTACGTAAGAGTTTTTAATTAGGCTTTAGAGAAAGTAGCCACTCGTGGTTCACTGGACTGTGAAAGTACAACATGTGCTTCCGGCATCGATACGGTCTGTAGCTTGGTGACATGGACCTACGGTTTAGGCACTATGTTGGTAGAAATATTTATCTAGTGATGAATCCTCAGAAAAATAGGGAAAGCAGTTAATCTGAGAATAAATTATTCCATAAGTTTTGTCACTTGTAAGTTGCAATAACACATCAGCTAATTCGAAAGTTGCTGTAGGAATGGATGGTTGCTGCCAAGCCTTGAGATCAGCCACTCTACCACTTAGATAATGACCAAAAATGTTATACTGATGAACCATTACTAATAATGCTCTCTCTCACTTGCCTCATTATTGAAACATTTTGGTTACCAGTGAATTCCTGCCATTCAATTATCCAAGCAGTGTCTGCCGAATTTGTTCTTCTGTTCCTTTTTTATAACTTATACACTTTTTGTCATATTTTCATTCCTTCAACTGTCTGTACAGCACTCCTTTGACTAGTGTATGTCATGTAAAATTATAGGTCATCTGTGGTTGAGGAGACAAAGTAGATATAATTTCACCGTGCCACTAGAAAAAGAAATCTGATTCTTTGATATCACCATTCTGACAGGAAGTTTTCTTGCCAGATCTCACTTAAATACGACCTGGCTGACTTAGAGTATTTTAAATGGAATGTCACTAGAGCAGAGGGAGCAGTTTTACCATTTGTGGAACGTAAATAAAGTGCAGGAAGGAAAAAAAAAATTGGAAGTTACTGAATTTATGGAACATTGATACCAGATGAGAAGGGTTTGAAACTTCTCTTCTGTGTAACAGTTAAGGGCAACTGCATAAAAATATCTCTTAGCTTTCTGTATAATTTGCAAGTGTGATGCAAGAGTAATTTGATAAGACACTGTCAGAACTGATGATGTGTGAGGCTGATATGAGTGAAGAATTTTGTTACCTTGTAGGATAGGTTACATTAAACTATTAAATTCTTTTCTTTGTAAGTGGTATATGTCCACTTCCACATAACCTGGGGCAAAGCAGTTTGAAGTACCTCTGGAGATGTGAAGTCTAGGAAGGCCAAGATGAGGACATGTATAATGTGCCTAGCAGTGGTGATTTATGTCATATTTGGTGCCAGGTGCATTGAACAGCCAGTGGCAACTTTTCTACGTTTTTGGGATGTGGCTGAGGTGAAAATAAAATGAAGATCTCTCTCTGGTGCTAAACTGTATGCTTTCTTTGGGAAAGGATGATGTTTAAAATGTGTGAAGGGCTTACACTGATCAGCATGCTTTTGTATAAAATAACATGATATGCTACACACTCAGTACTTAGCCTTCAGGGCATAGTGGTGGAGTAACCACACTGCTGTGAACTAATTTATTGGCAGATTAAACCTATACTGTAATGTTTAGTGCTGCAATAATTTTAGTTAAAATATCACTAAATGTCAATAGTCACACCTAAAATTTCTTGGAATTTAATCCATGCCATTAGCAGGATTATGATACTAATATTTTAATATTGTTATTACAGGTTGTTCTTTTTCTTGTTCACACCCTGAAGAAATCACTCTTCTACAGCATACTTGCAACTCGTCCAGCAGCCGTTTCCCAATATGTGCAATACCTTACAACTCGTATGGAGGTCCAGGAACTTACTGATTTACTAACGTAAGTGTTACAAGTATAATTTAGTACTGATTCTGCTCAATAGATTTGCTTGTTATACGCCTTTTACAATAGAGTGTAAATTTCCATTTTGACCTTGAGATAAGTATACATACTCTACATGGCAATTATTTACTTCTAATATTGTGGATGTGAATTGCACAGGTCATCCTAAATTCTCTCTTGTTGTTAGCCACAAACACCACTAGGAAAGCCGGCCACGGTGGCCGTGCGGTTCTAGGTGCTGCAGTCCGGAACCGCGGGACTGCTATGGTCACAGGTTCGAATCCTGCCTCAGGCATGGATGTGTGTGATGTCCTTAGGTTAGTTAGGTTTAAGTAGTTCTAAGTTCTAGGGGACTGATGACCTAAGGTATTAAGTCTCATAGTGCTCAGAGCCATACCACTAGGAAAAAAACAAAAATGTATTGGCATGTAATAAGAATTTTTAGATCCCTGAAGGGCCAGTGAACATATTGAGTTCTGGGTATTATGAAATATAAGGGACAGTCGCGTGAATACGAGACAGATGGGAAAAAAATAACTAAACTGTTCATTTTTTCAAAAGTAATGATCATAACTTTAATACATTTATCCCACTGTGAGCAAGATGGTCAATGCCTCCATGGAAAAAAGTTTGTGGTTTCCTGCAGAACCATAATTGTGCCCAGGTGTGAACTCTTCATCCAGAGTGAATCTATGGCTACAAATGTCTTTCTTCAGAGCTGCAAAAATATGGAAATCCCATGCTCTAGTACAGGACTGTATGGAGGTTGTGTAAGGGCTTCCCGGCAAAACTTCTGCAGCGAAGTCGAAACAACCTTGGCATCATGTGGGCCCAAACCAAAGTTCACTCCACATCATATTCAAACTTCTGCTGTGATAAACAGAATCCATTGTAGTATTATCTTAACCAAAGCAGTAACACATTTGCATGCATTACACAGATCACCTCACAACTTACTCAGATCGACCCTGGGCCGACTTGTATGCTGGATTCTGGTGTGGTTCTATCTAAGGCTGCTCATGGTGTCTAGCACTATCTGATAGAGACACCACTGTGGTCAACAGTAATGTTGTGCCAGCTACTCGGTTTCTACAGCAACATTGGATAGTGCCACTATGTGGACCACACAAAGTCATATTGAGACAATTGCTATCATATTGAGATAATTGCTGTCATCGACAGGATGTTAAGTGAACTTCCCACCATAAAAATGCTGAATTTACAGTTATTACCAAATGTATGAGGTGTGTCCAGAAAGCATTGCAATTTTTTAACCAACAAATTAACTGTAGGTATTGTCACAAACATTTAATATTCTTTGAAGTAGTTTCCTTGGTCATCCACACACTTTTTCCAGCAGCTCTGTCATGCATTGTATGCACCCTGGAAGGTTTCAATGGGGATACCACCAAGGGCCCTTGTCATGGCATCATGGACAACTTCAGTCGACCCAAAACTGATGCCTTTCAGGGCGGTCTCGATCCTCAGGAAAAGAAATATCTGAGTCAGCCTTGGATTTTGCTGTCTACCTGCAAAAATTGTAAAAATATTTTTGGGAAATATTTCAGTCAGAATCACACACTATTTATCATCCAATATCTCTGTGTACATCATTTAAAATGTAATGTATTCTTCTTTCTTTCTTTCTTTCTTTCAGAATGCTGGGGCAAAACAGAGAAGCAGCAGTAAGTGCAGATAAGTGTATGATTATCTATCAAATTTTTTCTCATTAGTTATGTACTACTAAATCATTAAAGATTACTTGTAATAAAATACAGTTTTGGGTTAAAGTAGTGTAAGATGTGTTGTCTTCTTTTTAAAGTTGAGGAATCTACCCGAGATCAGCAAATAGACGTGTGTGTTTGTGAGTTTTAACTGAAAAATACCTTATTTGAAGATTTAACTGTATGTAGGTCTGTGCCAGGAAATTCTGAACAGCTTATTAGAATCTTGATTCTCAGCTATTATATCTGTCAGACAGAAAGATACTTGACTTTCAGGTGATACTATTTTAAATTTTTCTCATATATTATGACTAGATAAATAATTTAGAAACATTATTTGGTTACACAATTTAATTTTGGACATAAATTTTCCAATGTACGAAGAGCAAGACAGTAGAACTTTGATTCGTAATGTATTGATTGAAAGATTTGTTTCACAGTGCATAGTTCATTAAAATATAACAATGTGCATTGTGATGTATGCTTAAAAGTCAGTGAGCCCAATTAATGACACCAAAACAAAATATTTAGATAATATTTTGATTATTAGACTTATGTATAGTAGCTTATAAGCACTAGATTTTTCTTGCATGTCCATTGCAGAAGTTCTTTTAAAGGTATTATGAGATCTTTCTTAACTTCTTTATCCATCCATTCAGTTCCACAACAGTGCTGATTTGGGGATTCTTCCATCTAAGGCTGTGTATACCACTTCTTCACAGTAGCCTGCATCATCATTTGAAATGTGGTCATGGTAGCCGATCTACAGAAAAACATTGGGCTTGTGTGCCGATTTTACTGACATTTTCCAGGTCTCTTATGTGTTTATAGCCATATATAGTATGTTAGAGGAATGCAGCTGAAGCTTTGTGGACATACTCATAGAGTCTTAATTGCCATACGGAGTGCATTCATTGGAAGACTGCGAAAGCTTTTCCAATTCTGCTGGTGTTGACTGCATCTACGTCCCTGATGTTACAGATAACACTGCCAAGACATTGAAATTGCCCAGCTTCTTGTAGTATCTTCTGTTGCACTATAATTTGAATAGATACATTTCTACTTTCTGTGCACATTGTTTTTGTTTTATCACCGTTTATTTTAAGCCCTACAGAACTGGCCATTCCATCCAGCTTGGAAGTCATTAGTTGTAAACGTTTTGATGTTTCTGCCAGAAAACACTGTTATCAGCAAAGTTCAGTTTAGTAAAGTAAGCCTAGACTGCTCATTCAGGCATATGCCCATGTTGGAGTTCTCCATAGATTTTCTCATAATGAAATGTATGACTAATATGAAAAGGAATGGTGACAAAATGCATCCTTGTCTGACAAGTGTCAGAATACTAAAGGAATGTTCCCATATTCTGTTGTTATCAACTCAAATTTAGATAGAGGTTTCTCAAAGCATCAAAAGATGGTCAGGAATCCCATATAGGCCTACAATATTCTTTGTGTATACCCACAAATGTTTCTTTAATCAACAAAGTTTCTGTGCATTGTTCTATTATATTCTGCAGAACAAATATTTGTTAGGAGAAGGACCTTCCACTTCTAAAGCCAGCCTGTTCTTCTTGTAGCCAAGAATCTGCTGCTTTTTGGAGGAGCTTATGGGTGCTCAATGCTGAGGATATCAGCATGCTGTTGCTTTTCACATCCTTTGTAGGAGAACAAGGCAAATGACTTTGTCTGGCACCAAGAGAAGTTGATATCTTTCCAGGTTGTAGATTCAGCTATACTTCCTTTTTTTCGTAGTTTAACAATGATGCCTCACCTCCAGTCATCTGGAACTTACCTTGTTTGTCAACATTGTATTGCACAGTTTAGTTAGGTGGTGAAATTAATATGGATCTTCATATTTCAGAATTTCAGCTGAGATTTCATTCAAACCAGCTGCTTTATTATTTTTGAGTGTTGTGGTTGTCATGTACAACTATACTTCTGTGTTATCACCTCATTTTTCATTAGCTCTTGCGAATTTTGGCTCATTTTTTAAGTTTTAAGCATTAAGTGCATTTGGTTGGTTTAAAGTCTCTTTGAAGTACTCAACCCATCAGGCAGCTTGTTCGTCTTTTGTGTTCAGGAGTTTGCCTTTTTTTATAGGTTTGTTTGAAGAACTATGGGCTCCAGTAAGTTATCAACCAATAAAGTGTACTATCCTGGTGTCATTTTGTGCCTCTCTGCCTTTCCATTCAAACCATTTGTTTTTGTTGGCTCTATGACTGCTTTTGATTCAGCAGTCTAATTTACCATATTTTCGTCTAACTATTTGATCTTTAGCTTGTTCACACAAGCCACGTTTGGTCTTGGATCCATTGCTGTTTTCGTGTTATTCTCTGTCATCCAACTGTCTGCTCAGAACATGTACTCACAGAATCCTTGAATTTAAACCATTGCATTTCGACGTTTTCAGTTCCTGGAGTTGATTTTTAAGGCTGATTACAAATATGTTTTCTGCTTCCTTGTCTTTTAGCTTTGCTGCATCAAACATTCGCTTAGGTTGTCGGTGTTGCTGTAATTTGAACTTCAGTTTCAAGTCCTGTCAGACTGAGAAGTCGTCTGACCCAACATCTGCAGCATGATAGGTTCATGTACCTTGTGAAGATGATTTCCATCAGCTATTTGTACAAACAAAAAAGCATCCTTTTCTTAATAGTTTGAATCTTTCATTGGTGCACAGACTTGCTCAACAATTGTCTGGGTGTAAGTAGAATGAAAGCATCCAGTGATGACTGTATCATTAACTGGTTTCCATCCAGTCAGAACCTTAGCCAGTTTATGGCTAAGTATTAGTCTAACACCATGCACATATTGATTTTTATGCCCTGAATAAAGGACTGTTTTACCATCACTGACTGTTTGATCATTGCCCGTTCAATGAACTTCACAAAGGCCAATTATTCTAGTTTATAAAGATCAAATTTGTGGAGTAATTGTGAAAACCAGCCTGTGTAAGGATAGCACATTCCAAGTTCCAATCCAGGTGATATTTTTTGCAATAAACATTGAATTCCATTTCATTGGTGGCTGGATACCTAGTCACATCTTCCTTGGAATATTCAAGTAACTATCAGGTCCATGCCGATATTTAGATTCACATGCAGGTTCATAACTGTCATGTTTGGATCGCTGAATTCATCTTGTTATTTCTGTAGCGATAAAAATGTTTTCAGGCTCAGGTTGCTAACCCCATGCCCAACCCTCCTTCCTCATCAGGGCTTGGGATGAGCAATGGTGGGGCTAATTCACAAGTGGCAAGAATTTTTAATATATTTTTTAGATATAAGCAAGGAAACCAACTTAACCAGTTCAACAGAAACAGACAGGCACCAAGTTGAAAATAAGATTTCCATTAAAAAATGATGAACTGTGAATTTTATCCACAACTCTACTCCGTAATTCTTGGGACAAAGAATAAAGTACTCAGTATGGCAGTGAAAGATCTCTTTAGACTGTAAATTCACTTATTTTCTTATGTAATCCCCATATATGTCAACACAGTCCATCCTTTTTTTTTAAGTAATTAGAGTCCATTCCTAAAGTGAGACTCCAGAAAATCTGTCAAAGATCAATTTTCACTTTCTGTAAATATTTCAGTAGATTTAAAATGTTTTTCGCACACAGATTTTTTTTAAGACATGAAATCAGATAGAAGTCATTGGGTGACAAATCGTACTTCAAATATAAATTTTTCCTTACCAAAACTCCTTTGTGTGTGCAGGTGCATTGTCTTCATGAAAGATGAACATCTTCCCCAGTAGCAGCTCAGGACTCTTATCCCTTATTTCTACGTGAACGTGATCCACGAGGTTTATATGATATTTTCCTGTTATTGTTGTTACTTTCACAAGCTAATCATAAAACAAAACAACAAATCCTTTATGCTAGAATCATTTCAGGGTATGATATCAATTTTGCCTTTTTTAGTCAAGGGCCTTTTTTTCTTGTGAAGTGATGGATCAATTTCTCATCCAGAGTTACAAATCCACACAGAAAGTTTAGTGGATCATTTTTAAAACATCCCAAAAATGACTGCAAAATTAATTTTCACATTTGCTTTTGGTAAGTATTCAACAAATTTGTCACACATCCTGCAAAAATCTTTGTATAGTTACTTTTTTGTGTAAAATGTACCACAGTATTTTTGCTAGTGTCCATACAACTTTGCACACCAATCATCCAGTTCCATATTGTGCACTTCCCCAATGTTGTCATCTGTGGTTGGGGCTTTGAAAGACCTCGATTTGATTTGATTTTTATTTGGTCCTGTTAAATTACATTCTGTAATGCAGGGCACATCAAAGATTACAGTATTACATGGTGAAAAAGAGGGGTAGGAAAACAAGGGAAGTGTATATGGTAAATTTTCCTTATGGGTATTAGTTATCATTATCTACACTACAGTTGTTTGAATTGAGATTCTGCCTTACTTATTGGCACATATATTACTTCAAACAATACACTTATGAGGGCACACGCTTTCATTTGCGGTGTTTCCATCACTGCATCTACATACATAGGGTACAATATTACTATATAATTTATAATATGATTCATCTCTTACATAATATATAGCTCCAGAAATTCTTTTAAATTTTGAAAATTATGGTTTACAAGGAATTATTTCAGTTTCCTTTTGAATACGTGAGGGTATCTTTTTTTTATGTTCAGTGGGAGTTTATTGTAAACCTGTATTCCTCACTGGATAAATCCTCATCATTCTGTGTTGAGGGATTGAGTCTTTGTGAAGGTTTCATATGATTGCGAATGTCACAGGTAGTTTGGAATAGTTTTTTGTTCTTGATAGCAAATATCATGTATGAGTAAACATACTGCCTTGTGAGTGTCAGTATTCCAAGGGTCTTGAATAGATGCCTGCAGGATATCCGATTTGTTACTCCACAGATCAACCTTACAGCTTGTTTTTGTATTTGAAAAGCTTTTTCCACTTTTGCAACATTTCCCCAGAGTATTATGCCATGACAGACCAGAGAGTGGAAATATGCAATATTGTTATTTCTATGAAAACATAAGAGCAACATAAGTCTTAGTGGTGAGCATGCTGACCTTAATTTCTTGAGCAGGTGATCAATATTTTCATTAATTAATTATCAATTTGTATGCCTAGAAATTTTGTATGTGGAGGTTCATCATTGATCTGCCCATCAATATCTATTTCAAGAGCTTGTAACTAATTATTTCCTGTCTGAAACTGCAATTGATTTATTTTTGAAAGGTTTAATGATAGACTATTTGTTGCAAACAATTTGTATACTTTGTGTGTTATTGTTTCAGTTGTATTCTGCATCAGGGATTACACCCACTTGATCCAGATAGTTGTATCATCAGCAAACATTACTGTATTTGCCTTGTTATTTACTAATGCTGGTAGTGTAGAAATTTACACTAAGAGGATCACTGGTCGTAGGATCAAGCCATGGTGAACACAGTACTTAGTAGTTTTCCACTGTGATTTTGTTGTTTCACCAGTGCCTGTTAGAGCAACTCTTTGTTTCCTCATAAGTAGGTAAAGTTCCAGTCAAACTACAGGCTTGCCTTTGCCATAGTATAGGAGTTTTTGTATTAGTGCATTATGTTATATACATCCAAAACCTTTACTGAAGTCACAGAAAATTCCCTCAGGATATCTTCTACAATCCAGTTCATCTAAAATTTCTTTTGCTGGACTGAATATTGTTGTCTACGCCAATAGCACTGTATAAAAGCCAAACTGGGAGGTTTTCAGTGAGCTGTTGTGTGTAAGGTGTACATATAGCCTGTTGTAAACTACCCTCTCAAATATTTTTTAAAGGACTTGCAGCAGAGATATAGTCCAATAGATGTTGCCTGTCTACCACCGCCTTTGCGTATTGGAATTGCCATAGCATGTTTTAATCCATGAGGAGATACTCCTGTTTTCACAGGCTGGTTACTTAAATAGCACAATATGTTGGTGATTAAATAACCACCAAAGAGCTGGCACTTTTAGGGATTTGATGATTTTTATGATTTTGTTATGTGTTGTGGATTACATGTGCAGTGTCATTATTGCTGTATGTTGAGTAAGACTAAGTAGTTGTATGGCTTCTGAGGCAGGCTGAGTGTTTTGTGGTCCTCTATTTTTCAGCTATGGAGAGGAAAAATTTATTGAATTCTTAGGCTACCCTTTCTGGATTCTTCTGGTGTGTCCCATCTTTCGTGAATTGTGCTATGCCTGGTTGTTTTAATTTTTTGTCCTAGTTTGTTCCAGATTTTTATGATTTTCCGTGTGGTTTTAATTTTACTGTTTTATCTGTAAATTTGTTGTGCAGAGTACTTGGTTTTTGCCTTGCTGATTACACAGTCTGATTACATAATCTCTTACAGTGTATTTTCACTGATATGTTTGAACTATCACTCTGTTGTAGGTGAGGTTCCCTTTTTCAGGGTCTTGGCGTTCTAATCTTTGCTGTTATCCTGTCTTTTGGCCTACTTACATTTGACTTAATTTTTATTTGTCTTTGGGTGAAGTTGACTTAAAAGTGTTTGAGGTTTCTAAACATATTGGTGAGTTCATTGTTTATTATTCTAACAGAGCTTATGTGGGTTTGTTCCTTAACTGTTTTCGTGTTCGTGAGTTTTAGCATTGCCATCTGACCATCGTGATATGATAGGGAATTTATTAGGTTGGTACTTAAGGTTGAAGCATTTTTCCAGATGCAACAAACACACTTAACAGAGACATTAAGTCATCACTAATATATCCTCCATCACTGTTTACAACAGTTTGAGAAAGTGACTGAAGAAAATAACACTGCATACCAAAAGACACTACAGGCGAACTGCACAAGAAGCTTGTTGGAGAATTATCTAGAGAAAAGGAGGATCGGAAAGGTGACACGTCGCCGAAAGGAAAGGGAATGGACTAAGGCTGAAATAGAATGTATGGAATTGTCCAAGAACAAGAATGAAACAAGGAAGTTCTTTATAAATTAAACAATGCTAGAAGACAATTTGCTCCAATAACCAGCTTGCGTAGAGATGAAGAAGGAAACGTAATAAGTGAGAGTAAACAGACTCTGGAAAGATGGTGAAGATACTTTAATGACCTGCTGAATCGAAGATACTTTAATGACCTGCAGAATCGAGAGATAGAGCAGGATCTCTCTAAAGATCGCGAGCAAGGATTGGATGATGAACAGCCACTGGATGGCCTAGTAGTTAGAGGACATTAAAAAAGCTTTAAGGAAACTCAAGAATAACAAGGCCCATGGCACTGATAGCATTCCTGCAGAATTGCTAAAATGTGGAGGAGTAACATTAGAGCAGTCTCTGTTTGAACTTATCACTCTCATATGGGAACAGGAAAGGATACCAGATGAATAGAATGAAGGAATATTATGTTTCATACACAAAAAGGGTGACCGAATGGCGTGTAGAAACCACTATGGAATCACCCTCTTGAACCTGCAGTACAAGGTGTTATCCAATATTATTTTTGATTGGCTACTCCCACAGGTGGTAAAGAAATTGGAATATACCAAAGCGGATTTGGATGCCAAATTTTGGAGAAAACTGTTGAATATAGAATTGGGACACATCACCTCTTTATTGACTTTAAGGTTGCGCATGACAGCATCAATAGAAACCCGTTGTTTCATGCCTCACAGGAGACAGGGTTGCATGAAAAGCTCCTGAGAATGGTTAAAATGATGATGTCTGATGTAAGAAGATGCATTCGAATTCGAGGAAATTACTCAGACCCCCTGGAAATAAAAAATTGGCTATGTGAAGGAGATGCATTAGCATGCTTATTATTTAATGTAGCCCTTGAGAAGGTGATTATAGAAGCAGGCCTACAGACCAGGGGCACCACTTCTACAAGTCAGTGCAGATATTAGCATATGCAGATGATATAGACATCATAGCACAGACAGTACCAGTACTGAAAAAAGTTTTACAGCCTTATGCTGTCAACTTTCAGTGTGAATGGATACACATTTGAAAGAGTTGATAGCTTCAAGTACCTTGGTTCCACAGTCACTTGCTTTAATGACATCTCAACTGAAATTAAGATTAGGCTGATATCAGCAAGTAAGGCATATTTTGCCTTAAGTAATTTATTCCAGTCAAGACTCCTCACTCAGTCACCCAACAAAATTTACTATTTATAAAACCTTTGTTAGACCAGTTCTCACTTATGTTACCGAAACGTGGCCCTTGACAGAAATCAATACAAGACTACTCAACGGATTTGAGAGGAAAGTTTTGAGGAGGATAATTGGCCCTGTGTATGACAGAGTACAATGGAGGAAAAGGTACAATACAGAATTGTACACTATGTATGCCGATGCTCCTGTAACGAAAATCATACGAGCAAGAAGGATAAGGTGGGCAACAGTGGCCCCTCCGGGCCACCAGAATACATCTGCCCCCTTGGTGATAAGGGGCAAATATTCATTCGTTGCCCCCAAAGCACCTACTTCAGGAGCAAGGCCCCCTCAAATGCAGGGAACATTGGTTCCCTCCACCATGCCAGAGAAGCAATAGCCTCCTCCGGCTCCTCTCATGTGGAAGGGGTTCCTTGGAACCCTCTCTGCCAAGGTCTCTACTAATGCCATGGTGGACACTCACCAGTGGCTAAGGGAGCCAAAAGCTGCTGGACAAAGAGCCTCATGGTTTTCCTCCGTGCCTGAAACTGTTTCGGAGAAGTCTCCCTAGCAATCCCCTAAAGACAAGCGAGAGAGCAAGCAAACAAAGAAGAAGTGTGCTAAGAAATGGGACCCTCTGTTGGCCCCAACACCAACACCCCCTACCAGTTCTGCATCTGAGGATAAGGTGGAGATCTTAGCGTCCCCTGAGGACCTGGATCTCACTGATGAATCATCCACTATAGGAATAGATACAAATACTCAATCAGTAGCAGCAGGTGACCCTGAGGCATAACCTGCCTCCTTGCATGCTTCATGCCTTCCCAGCCTCATGTAAACATCATCCTCCAGTGGAATTGCTGCAGTTTTTTTTTTTTTTTTTTTTTTTTTCCATCACCTGGCTGAGCTACAGCAACTCTTAAGCTTTACACCTGCTTTCTGCATTGCCTACCAGGGAACCTGGTTCCCGGTAATGCGGACCCCTGCCCTCCATGGCTATAGGGGATATTACAAGAACCTTAGCGACTATAATAGAGTGTCAGGTGGAGTTTGTGTCTATATGTCCTGAACTCAGTATGCAGTGAACCTGTGCCCCTTCAAATCCCTCTCGAAGCTGTGGCTGTCAGGATAATAACGACGCAGGAAATAACTGTCTGCAACATATATCTTCCTCCAGATGGTGCAGTACCCCTGAACACATTGGCTGTGCTGATTGATCAACTCCCTAAATCTTTCCTACTTTTGGGAGATTTTAATGCTCATAACTCCTTGTGGGGTGGCACCATGCTGAGGCAGAGATGTCGAAACTTGACTGTCTCAGTTCGACCTCTGCCTCTTAAATACTGGGGCCACCACACATCTCAGTTTGGCTCACGGCACTTACTTGGCCATTAATTTATCCCTCTGCAGCCCAAGACTTCTCCCACCTGTCCACTGGAGAACATATGACGACCTGTGTGTTAATGACGACTTTCCCATCTTCCTGTCACTCTCCCGGCATCATGCTCATGGACGCCTACCCAGATGGGCATTCAACAAGGCAGACTGGGAAGCCTTTACCTCTGCTGTCACTACAACAATCATATCTGCAGCGAAAAACGCGATCCCTCGTTCTTTCGGGTACCCCCAGCGAAAGTCATTACCTTGGTGGTCGCCGGAAGTCGCTGAGGCAATTAAAGAGCATCGGCGAGCTCTACAGCAGCATAAGTGGCACCCTTCCCTAGAGCATCTAATAGCCTTTAAATGGCTCCATGCCTGCGTTCACCACCTCATAAAAAGACGGAAACAGGAGTGTTGAGAGAGGTACGTCTCGACCATTGGGTACCATATGTCACCTTCCCCAGTTAGGATGAAGATCAGATGGCAGGAGAGCTTCTGTGAAGTTTGGAAAGTAGGAGACGAGGTACTGGCAGAAATAAAGTTGTGAGAACAGGACATGAGTCGTGTTTGGGTACCTCAGATGGTAGAGCACTTGCCCGCGAAAGGCAAAGGTCCCGAGTTCGAGTCTCATTCTGGCACACAGTTTTAATCTGCCAGGAAGTTTCATATCAGTGCACACTCGGCTGCAGAGTGAAAATCTCATTCTGAAGATCAGACGTGTTTTTGAGTACCAGATCCCAACAGGTGACTCTGGCATTACCATCAATGGCGTGTTATCTACCGACACAAACAAGATTGCTGCGTACTTTGCTGAGCACTATGCTCGAGCCTGTGCATCAGAGAATTACGCCCCGGGCTTGTGCACTTTCAAACGGCGGATGGAAGGGAAAGTCCTCTCGTTCACTGCATGCCACAGTGAACCCTATAATGCCCAATTTACAGAGCGGGAGCTCCTCAGTGCCCTTGCACATTGCCCCAATACAGCTCATGGGCCAGAGTGGATCCACAGTCAGATGATTAAACATCTCTTGCCTGACTGCAAGGGACATCTACTCGTCATCTTCAACCGGATCTGGTGCGATGGCATCTTTCCATCGCAATGTTGGGAGGACTCCATCATACCAGTGCTCAAACCTGCTAAAAATCTGCTTGATGTGGATAGCTATTGGCCCATCAGCCTCACCAACATTCTTTGTAAGCTGCTAGTGTATGGTGTGTTGGCGGCTGGTTTGGGTCCTGGATTCATATAGCCTACTGGCTCCATGCCAGGGCGGTTTCCGCCATGGTTGCTCTACCACTGATAATCTTGTGTCCCTTGAGTCTGCCATCCAAACAGCGTTTTCCCGGCACGAACACCTCGTTGCTATCTTTTTTTTTTTTTTTACTGAAAGCTTACGACACGACCTGGCAACATCATATCCTTGCCACATTGTATGAGTGGTGTCTCTGGGGCCTGCTCCTGATTTTTATCCAAAATTTCATGTCTGTCGCTCCATACTTTCCATGTTCAGATTGGTGCCTCCCATAGTTCCCCCCATATCCAGGAGAACGGAGTCCCACAGGGCTCTGTATTGAGTGTATCTCTAGTTGTAGTGGCCATTAACGGCCTAGGAGCAGCTGTCGGGCCACCTGTCTCACCTTCTCTGTATGCAGATGACTTCTGCATTTCATACTGCTGCTCCAGTACTGGTGCTGCTGAGTGGCACCTACAGGGAGCCATCCCCAAGGCGCAGTCATGGGCTCTAGCCCACAGCTTCTAGTTTTCAGCCGCAAAGTCGTACTGTTCATCTGGAACTAGAACTTTACCTTAATGATGATCCACTCACTGTCGTGGAGACATATCGATTCTTAGGACTGGTTTTTTTCTACGCCCGATTGACTTGGCTTCCTCACCTTCGTCAGCTTAAGCGGAAATACAGGCAGCACCTCAATGCCCTCTGCTGCCTGAGCAACATTAACTGGGGTGCAGATGACTCCACGCTGCTGCGGCTCTACAGAACCCTTGTTCGATCCCGCCTTGACCATGGGAGTCTGGTTTATGGTTCAATGGCGCCCGCAGTGTTGCGTGTACTCGACCCAGTGCACAACTGTGGTGTTTGACTCGCTACAGGAGCTTTTAGGACGAGTCCAGTGACCAGCATCCTGGTGGAGGCTGGTGTCCCTCCATTGAAGGTTAATTATGCACAACTGCTTGCCATTACATCGCACATGTTCATAGTTCTCCTGCGCATCTGAATTACCATCTCCTTTCCCACCCATGGAGTTTCATCTCCCTCATCGGCGACTGAGCTCAGGGCTTACAATTGCCATTCGCGTCAGATCCTTTCTATCTGAACTGGAGTCCTTGCCTTTACCACCTACAAGTGAGGTCCATTCACGTACAGCTCCATGATGTACACCTAGACCGTGGCTTCGCCTGAGCCTTTCACATGGCCCAAAGGACTCAGTTAACCCCGTGGCTCTCTGCTGTCACTTCCTCTTGATTCTTGACATGTACCGAGGACGTGAAGTTGTTTACATCGATGGCTCTGTGGCTGATGTTCACACTGGCTTCATGTATGTCCATGGAAGACATATTGAACTGCATTCCTTGCTTGATGGCTGCAGTGTTTTCACTGCAGAGCTGGTGGTTATATCTTGTGCTATTGAGCACATCCGTTCATGCCCTGGGGAGTCGTTTCTTCTGTGTACTGACTCTTTGAGCAGCCTGCAAGCTATCCACCAGTGCTACCCTCGTCTTCCTTTGGTAGCAACCATCCAGGAGTCCATCTATGCCCTGGAACGGTCCAGTCGTTCAGTGGTGTTTGTCCGGTCCCCAGGTCACATCGGAATCCCAGGCAACAAACTTTCCGACAGGCTGGCCAAATGGGCTACACAGAAACTGCTTCTGGAGATCGGCATTTCTGAAACTGACCTGCATTCAGTATTACGCCATAAGGTCTTCGGCTTTGGGAGACAGAATGGCATAAAGTCAGTATGCATAACAAATTTTGTGCTACTAAGGAGACTACGAATGTGTGGAAGACCTCTATTTGAGCCTCTCGCAGGGACTCTGTGGTTCTCTGTCGGCTCCACATTGACCATGCTTGGGTGACACATGGCTACCTCCTGCACCGTGAAGACCCGTCTCAGTATCAGTGTGGCGCCCGGTTGACAGTGGCTCATATTCTGGTGCACTGCCCCACTTTGACTGCCCTGCGACAAAATCTTTGGTTGCCGAACTTGTTGCTGCTAATTTTATGTGACAACGTCTCATCGGCTGATTTAGTTTTACGTTTTATTTGTGAGAGTGGGTTTTATCATTTGATCTAAGTTTTAGCACCTGTCCTTTGTTCCTCTGTGTCCTCCACCTTAGCACTTCCAGGGCGGAGGTTTTAATGTGCTGCAGAGTGGCCGGCTTCTGCTTGTTATTCTCATGGCCAGCCAGCCATGGTAATCTGCTTTGTTATTTTAATCTCTTCTAACTGTTTCATGGATTTCTGGCATTTTCTTGTCCCCTTTTTTTCCATTTAATTGTTTGTTGCCCTTACGTCATTATTGTGTTTTTTCCTTTCTTTCTGTTTTGTGTTGTAAGTCTCTTTCTTTGTTCTCATTCTTGTGACATTGTTTTATTCGGAACAAGGGACCAATGACCTAGCATTTTTGTCCCTTTATCCCTCTTTTAAACCAACCAACCAACCACTGTTGCATCTCCGTTGCATGGCAACATCGATGAGGTCATCCAGACCACCACTACTACCATCGTTGCCACAGCTGAATCAGAAATCTCTTGTTCCTCAGGTTGCCCCCAGTGGAAGACAGTGTCTTGGTGGTTCACCAGAAATTGCTGTGGCCATTAGAGACTGTAGGCAGGCTCTCCAACATCACAAGCAGCTCCCATCCCTGGAGTACCTCATTGCCTTCAAACAGCTCCATGCCTAGGTCCATCAAACAACGGAACAACAGATCTCCATCATTGGAACACAAACCTCTCCTTCCCAGGTGTGGACCAAGCTCAGACACCTTTACAGATATCAGAGCCCTATATGTTTATCTGGAATTTTCACAAATGGAGCTGTATATACTGACCCAGATGTAATCGCAGAGCATCTTGCTGACAATTATGCTCGTACCTCTGCATCCTAGAATTACCGCCCCACCTTTCATGTCTTAAAACAGTGGGTGGAACGACAACTATCTTTTGCTCCATGCCACCCTGAGTCATTTAATGCTCCATTCAGTAAGTGAGAATTTCTCAGTGCTCATGCCAATTGTCCTGACACATCCCCTGGGCCAGACCACATCCATCACCAAATGATTAAACATCTGTCAGCGGATTACCAGTGCAACCTCCTTGCATTCTTTAACCGCATCTAGAGTGATGGAGAATTCCCATCACATTGGCGAGAAAGTATCATTGTGCCACTGCTAAAACCTGATAAGAACCTGCTAGATGTTGATAGCTATTGTCCTACCAGTCTCACCAATGTTCTGCGCAAGCTGCTCGAACGTATGATGAGCTGGTGGTTGTGTTGGCTCCTTGAGTCTCAGGGTCTTCTGGCCAGTGTTTGCCAAGCTTGCTCCACCACTGACAATTTGGTGTACCTGGAGTCTGCCATCCGAACGGCCTTTTCCTGCTGTCAATGCTTTATTGCCGTCTTTTTTGACCTGACAAAAGCCTACGATACCACTTGGCGACACTACATCCTTGCTACTCTGCACAAGTGGGGCCTCTGCGTCCCGCTCCCAATTTTGATATGGAACTTTTTGTTGCTCCACACTTTCAGAGTTCGAGTTTGCCCCATATCATAGAGAACGGGGTCCCGCAGGGCTCTGTACTGAGTGTCCCACTCTTTTTAGTGGTCATTAATGCTCTCGAAGCAGCAGTGGGGTCCTCTTATCCTCTTTCTTATATGCTGATAATTTTTGTATTTCTTTCTGCTCCTCTTTATTGGAGGGGCTGAACGTCGAATGCAGGGAGCTGTATAAAAGGTGGAGACATGTTCTCCCACCCACGGCTTTCAGTTTTCAGCACCCAAGACTTGCATCATGCACTTCTGCCATCATCGTACTGTCCATCTGCATCCAGAACTTTACCTCAATGGCCAACTGCTTAATGTAGTGGAGACTTATCACTTTTAGGACTGGTCTTTGACACCCTTTTAACTTGGCTCTCTCATCTTCATTAGCTTAAGGAAAAGTACTGGTGACATCTTAACATTCTTTGATTCCTGAGTCACACTGACTGGGGTGCAGATCTCCCTACATTGTTGCAGCTGTACAGAGCCCTTATACAGTCCTGTTTTGACTATGGGAGTGTGGCGTATGTTCAGCATCACCCTCAGCATTGGGGGTGCTGGACCCTGTACATCGCTGCAGAGTTCGACTTGCAGCGGGGGCTTTCCGAACGAGCCCAGTGAACAGCCTCCTCGTAGAAGCTGGGGTTACTCCAATTGCTGATCAGGTGACAACAATTGCTTGTGAATTATACCACCCACATTCGTAGTTTGCCTCACCATCCAAATTACCGTCTCCTTTCCCCTAACATGGTGATCCATCTCTTGCAGCTGCGGCCCAGATTGGGGATTCTGATTGCAGTCTGTGTCTGGTCCCTTCTCACTGAACTCAAGTTTTCCCTCTGCTACCTTTCCCCCGGGTCCACTCATGTACACCTCTGTGGTCGATGCCTCGACCACAGTTTCATCTGGACCTATCCCATGCCCTGAAAGTCGCAGCTCCCCAGAGGCCCTCCACTGCCAATTTTTCTCTATTCTCTGCGAGTTTCAGGGCTCAGAAATAATCTACACCAATGGCTCGATGATCACATTGGCTTCCCTTATGCTCATGCCAGACATGCTGAACAGCGCTCTTTGCCGGATGGCTGCAGTATTTTCACTGCAGAGTTGGTAGCCATCTGTCATTCTCCTGAGCGTATCCACTCCTTCACAGGTGAGTCCTTCCTTATCTGTAGTGAGTCCTTAAGTAGCCTGCAAGCTCTTGACCAGTGTTTCCCTCGCCATCCTTTGGTAATGACTACCCAGGAGTCAGTTTCTGTCCTCAACGACTGTGTGGATGTTCAGTGGCCTTCATTTGGACCCCCAGACATACTGGAATCCCAGGAAATGAACTGGCTGACAGGCTGGCCAAACAGACTACCGGTAAACCAACTCTGGATATTGGCATGCTGGAGACTGATCTACAATTGGTCTTATGCCATAAAGTTTTTGGGATCTGGGATATTGTAGAGTGCACCCTCAGTACACCAAATAAACTACATATTATCAAGGAGACAACAAATTTGTGGAAGTAATTCATGCAAGCTACCTGCAGGGACTCCATTGTCCTTTGCTGCCTCTGTGCTGGTCATACTTGGCTGACTCATGGTCACCGTTGCGAGGACCCACCTCATTGTCATTGTGGTTCCCACTTGACTGTCATCCACATCTTGTTGGACTGCCGAATTTCAGCTGCACTGAGTTGCCTCATCAGCTGATCTAGTTTTTATCTCACAATCTAAGGGTGGGCATCTGGCCGCCTCTCCCCGCCTTCACCCTCCCTCCATTTCCAGTCTTCCTCGCTGGTTGGTCAGTGTCTCAGGCCATTGACTTGCAGTAGGCTGTAAGCACTGAAGTGGCTCCCTCATGCTGCATTGGCAGATCAAAAACTGCAGCTGGCAAAGACAGTTGTGAATGTCCTGGATTTGATACTTGATCATAGATTTGATACTTGGCTGTGGCTGCAACTTGTACTGTTACATACATTATTTCACACACACTGGAAGGCTCAATGATTTATTGTATGCATTGACTGTTTTAATTGATCAGTTGACTAATAATCACTGAATTTCAGGGCATACACATACACAGTAACAGCAAGCTAAAAAGTGATAAATTTCATGCAGTTTATCTGCAGACTTCCTACGCCCCATAGTGGCTTCTTATCCTCTAGCCATAAAATTGATTTGTTTTACTTTTTACGTACTGAATCATACCATAATAAAAAAATAAAAAAATCCTAAACTAATCCAACTTCTTACTGGCATGAGGTCTGCATATTCTTGGAAACTATCTATCTTGTAAGACAGTTTTCTTCTGATCTATCATCTTAGAAGTGTGTGCATATTTTGCTGCTGTTGCTGCTGGTGGTGGGGACAGGGCCAGTAATTTGAGAATTGTACCATTATATTAACAGAAGAGAGTTTTCATCAGTACAAGCAAGAAATGGTGTTGTTTATAATGAAGTAAAGTAATGATATTTGTCTGTGTTGCAAAACATGAAGAATGGGCAAGATATTTTAGAATGAAAGCATTCCTGATCACTGACCCTTTAATCTGGTAAATAAATTATTATATAATTTTTCTATAGTGTAACATATAATTTTGAAAGCATTGCAGCAGAGTAGATTTAATCAGACCATGAAATTACCCACCTAGTCCAACTTCCTGTATGGACAGGGAGCTATCCAAAATCTGTGCACCAGAGAAATAGGTCCATACTGTTGTGGGTTGGCAGGAGAGCCAACACCGTGTTACTAGAGGAAGCCGAAAGGCACGCGTTTTAGCTCATGCAGGCTGGCGTGAGGTCTGGAACAGGACAAGGAAATTATAATTTAGAAAAAACGGACGTAGCTGGTGGAATACTTAACTTTAATCCATTAATGGTGAACGTCGCTCTTGACGGTACATGATTCACAGTATCAATAGTAACTGGTAATGGCGCCTTGCTAGGTCGTAGCAAATGACGTAGCTGAAGGCTAAGCTAACTATCGTCTCGGCAATTGAGAGCGTATTTCGTCAGTGAACTATCACTAGCAAAGTCTGTTGTACAACTGGGGCGAGTGCTAGGAAGTCTCTCTAGACCTGCCGTGTGGCGGCGCTCGGTCTGCAATCACTGATAGTGGCGACACGCGGGTCCGACGTATACTAACGGACTGCAGCCGATTTAAAGGCTACCACCTAGCAAGTGTGGTGTCTGGCGGTGACACCACACATACTGTCCAACTCACTTCTCCACGTATAATTACAGAAGAAGGAATTTTCATTCTGATGCATATCAGGACATGTTGGTATTTAGGGCAAGGAAGAAAATGCATATTATTGTTTCATAACTCATTAGAGTTAGAACCCAAGTGCAAAAGTACAAGAAGAGTGGGAGAATATCTGCCTTAGTCATGTTGAAGCAATTGTCTGATAGTACTTAGGAAAATCAAGTACAACATAACTCAGAATAGGTAAAGAATAATTTAGGAAAATTAGACTTAAAGTGAAGCAGATGAGAATACTTATATGTAGATCCACCTGTTTGTGGTGAAAATTTTTGCCTGATTTTGTCATTTTTAAAAAGTTATTTCGGTATATTTTTTGCTAGTTTTTTTTCCATTTTGTCAATAATTTTGCTAAATTTTATTTTCACTTTTAAGCGGTAAAAGGTAAAGGAAATACATTTATAGCAAATTTTCAGTGAAATATCTTTTATTTTACATAAATTGAAAAAGCATAAAAATTATAAATCTTATTAAAAGACAAATACCAAATCATGAAAGTTTGGAAAACATTTATCCTGTCCTAGTCTATGTACATAACACACAAGTCAGTCCGAGAAAGGCAAGGATACAATGACTTCCATATTACTGGGAGTCAGAGCTGTTCTCCTGTCAGACATTAAATTGCAATATCTAGAAAATGATCTCTCACTATCAACATTACTGACTGGGATACACAGAGCCTTCACTGCAGCTTCCACAAAAAGTCCATACTCTACTTTCAGGGAAAGAAGAATACCAATCACATCAACATCTTTACCTTCTCTACAAGAACTAGCTACTAAATCCCTAAACAATGTGTATGGTACAAGAAATTCTGATGTTAAAAGTTCTTGTAGAATGGGAAT
This sequence comes from Schistocerca serialis cubense, assembly GCF_023864345.2. Classification (NCBI taxonomy): domain Eukaryota; kingdom Metazoa; phylum Arthropoda; class Insecta; order Orthoptera; family Acrididae; genus Schistocerca; species Schistocerca serialis. The sequence continues at coordinate 777,183,798 of NC_064640.1, forward strand.
TTTCTTTATCAGCTGAGAGATTTCAACACTGTCTAAATTGCCTTTTATTATGTTTCTTGGATCAAACAATTTACTTATAAAAGAAATGACAATTTTTCCTGGATCACACTCTATCAAGTGGTTCAGTTTTGTAAGAAATGTCAGCAGCAAATTGCAACATTTTGAGCAGTGCTCAACAAGAAAAATAGCTAGGCATTGAATTTTTTTTGCTTCAGCAGAAGTCAAAGCTTTAAAATAATTGACAGCTACACTCTGATCTTCAACAGTTTCAACAAATTCTACTATATCACAGAGATATTCTCCAAGGTACTCAACACTTTCAAACCACGAGTTCCACCTGGTGATGACAGGAATATGGAAAAGTTTAGCTTTTGTGGGTACACCTACATATTTCTGAGCTGAGAACTGAATGTATGCATGCTTTCTCTTTCGGGTATTAAGGAATATGTGTTTTGTCTGCAGAACACAATGGTTCAGATCACAAAGTTCCACAGTCCACACATTGCCAACCTAATTTAATTTATGAGCCAAGCATTGTGTGTATACTAACCCTTCTGAAACTAAAACCCTAACTGCATTTATACACTTGCCCATATAATGGGCTGAATCTGAAGTTATAGAAACTACATTTCTGTACTGAATGTCAAGTTTCTGCATTACACTCATAATTGCTTGGCACACATTCGGTAGCATTTGCATTTGCAATAACTTTCACTCCCCCGACAAATAATTTCTGAACTGCACCATCACCACAACTAAGTACTTTTATCAGCTACTGGGGAACCATGGCAGACTACAGTCCATGGTTCATCTCCCTGGGTGGCACAACCTGATGTCACCTCACTAGGACACAATCGGGCAACGATGTATGAAGCCTACACTGCCTCATAGAAGGATTTACTGGATACCACGTTTGTGTAATAATTAATTTGCCATCTGCTAATCGCAGCAAAGATTAGGTAATCTCAATAGCCAATAATTTTTGTAGGTCAGAATAGGCCTATATTAAAAATAATTTTTCCTCGAGCACCCTCTTAAAAAAGTCTTATAATTGGGTAATGTCGTAATTTAATTCATTACATAGTATTCTAATAGCAGTTCTAATGACATTTTCGAGGTGCTGGAGACTTACTCTCAGCTGGAAGACTACGGGAAGGTTACATACCTCGAATCATCAAAGAAGAAGAGGGAAGATTAAAAGGAGCCGTGAAAGTCGAAAGAGTTTCAATTCTTTATGATGAAACGACAGACATTCTCTCAGGTTCGGATGATCAGCTTTTTCCATCAGAGTATTTGCATCAGTGAAGGCTCGAGTAGTCGATAAAATGAATTCTTCTTTTATCATTTTTTGCTCGTTTTGCTGCTGCAGTGACTTTCGTGAGCATAGCTTGTCTTCTTATACCAGTAGTTGTTAGCGCCTTCTCCTTGTTCTTCTTATGGGAGGAACTGTTATTAATGTGTTTCAGGCACGTGTCCATCCTCTGCCACTCAGTACGCACATTGCAGTATTTGCACACAAGTATCTTCCTACTTTTGTCGAAAACATAAAATCCTTCTGACGAAAATTCCTTTTCTTGGTCAAAAACTGTCACTACCATATTAATCATCTGTAGCACGAAAACAAAACACAATATACCACACTCAATGCACCAGCGATGCACAACGATTTCCAACACGCAATACTGAATACACTGCCAGATAATTGTAGAATGTCTTTGGAATACTCGATATACTATATATATCAAAATGGTGTACAATTGATATCCGGATTGTATTCCCATAACTCCAATCGAATTTCCGCAGTTAAATTCAAATGATGAGATTTTGCAAAGTTTCGCCTATTATTTCGCAATTTGAGCAAAATGTGTAAAATTTTGTGAAAATTTTGCGCTTTGTGAAAAACAGGTGCCATGTACACACAGTGACAAAATAAATTGGCTCCTCACATGGTGTCACCTCACTGTTAAGACACACAGTCATGTATCAATGGGAATAAAAGTAGGTTGAAATGGTATACAAGCTCTAATATGTGAAGCCAATGATTCAGTAATGGTGCTCCTACTTTCAACCACTGAGATGAGACAATGTAATTTTAACATACCTCTGAATAGGATATTGCTCTTTACATTACTTGTTCATTAAGATTTTGTACTGTTTTATGATACTTCATACAACATTTTAGAGCAATATGTTTTGTATTGTGATAGTAGGGCACCATCAGTTTAGTGCACCTCAGATTTATATAATGGCAATGAGTCGCAGACAGGCACAGTGAAAACACAATCACAACTCTCACACACATGGCCACTGCTTCTGGGCCATGACTGAGTGTGACTGGAGAAGCAATCCTCTGGTGGTGGGTGATGGGGTAAGTAGGTGGCACAGGGAAGAAAGGGGTATGCGTGGAGGAAGATGCTGTCCTGCCTGAGGGAGCGTGTAGGTATGTGGTGGGGACAGGATAGGGCTGCTAGGTGCAGCGTCAGAAGGATGTACTGGTGGGGGGGGGGGGGGGGGGAATAGAGGAGAAGGGGGAACGAGTAGTAAGGTATGTGTAGTGCTGGAGTGAGAGCAGGGAAGGGGATAGATAGGTGGACAGGGACTAACAAAAGTTGTGGCTGGGTGGAGGGGGGGGGGGGGGGGGGAGGAGGGGTTACGGGAATGAAGGATATGTTGTAGGAAGAGCTCCCACTTGTTCAGAAAAGCTTGTGTTGGTAGGAAGGAATGAGCTGAGGCAAACTGTGAAGCAGCCATTGAAGTTAAGCACGTCATGTTGGGCAGCATGTTTATCAACTGGGTGGTCCAGCTGTTCCTTGGCCACACAGATAGCTCTGCCTTCGTTGGGTAGGAGATGCCTGTGTCAGGACTGGTGTAGGTGGTAGAGGGTAGATGTATGGAACAGGTCTTGCATTTAGGTCTAGTGGAGTGATAAGAGCTTCGAGGGAAGGGAACGGGAGCAGGGGTGAAGTATATATAGGTGACAAGGAGATAAGGTTCAGTGGATGTCAGAAGACCACTGTGGGAAGGTTGGAGAGGATAATGGGGAAAATATTCTGAATTTCAGGGCACAACAAAAAATAGTCATAACCTTGGTGGAGAATATGATTCATTTTCTCCAGTCCTGGGTGGCACTGAGACACAAGACGAGATCTTGTCTGTGTCCAGGCAGTGAGCATGTGGGAGATGGTAGATAACTGGAGAGACAAGGCACTGGAGATCTTATATGAATTAATAATTAGGTGAGTTTAGCGTGTATTTCTAGTGGCTGCCATAGCCTCATCACCCCCTTTCTCCCATCCTCCTCATCTGCTTTGTCAAGAGTATGTGGGAGAGCAAAAGTGTAATTTTAACTAAGATGTTATCCTATGAATGTTTTTTTTTTTTCCAGAATATTATAAAGAGGAGGCTAACAGCCTCATTCATCACCATATGTTGTCATTTAATGGGTGGATGAAGCAACTTATTTATTTTTGGTTATAATGTTGTTTTGCAATTGTTATTCATATTGAAGATCTGTATAATTAATGGTGTTATTGGCATAAAATTTTTCTTTCATTGCAGATGAAACAATTCCATCTCGCTGTTAGATATACTTCCAATGTTGAAAGGAAAATTCAGAAGCTTCGATTCTGTGCAAAAAATTACTTTATCACTGACGGAATTGACCGAAGGACAGTTTTGAACTATGTTCAGCTACTTGGTAAGTGTAAGGTGCACGTGTTTGTGTTTCTTATTGTAAGGTAACACTAGTGTCATTCCATTGTCATTGTCATATACAGGGTGTTACAAAAAGGTACGGCCAAACTTTCAGGAAACATTCCTCACACACAAATAAAGAAAAGATGTTCTGTGGACATGTTTCCGGAAACGCGTAATTTCCATGTTAGAGCTGATTTTAGTTTCGTCAGTATGTACTTTACTTCCTCGATTCACTGCCAGTTGGCCCAATTGAAGGAAGGTAATGTTGACTTCAGTGCTTGTGTTGATATGCGACTCATTGCTCTACAGTACTAGCATCAAGCACATCAGTACGTAGCATCAACAGGTTAGTGTTCATCACGAACGTGGTTTTGCAGTCAGTGCAATGTTTGGAAATGCGGAGTTGGCAGATGCCCATTTGATGTATGGATTAGCACGGGGCAATAGCCGTGGCGCGGTACGTTTGTATCGAGACAGATTTCCAGAACGAAGGTGTCCCGACAGGAAGACGTTCGAAGCAATTGATCAACGTCTTAGGGAGCACGAAACATTCCAGCCTATTACTCGCAACTGGGGAAGACCTAGAATGACGAGGACACTTGCAATAGACGAGGCAATTCTTCGTGCAGTTGACGATAACCCTAATGTCAGCGTCAGAGAAGTTGCTGCTGTACAAGGTAACATTGACCACGTCACTGTATGGAGAGTGCTATGGGAGAACCAGTTGTTTCCGTACCATGTACAGCGTGTGCAGGCACTATCAGCAACTGATTGGCCTCCACGGGTACACTTCTGCGAATGGTTCATCCAACAATGTGTCAATCCTCATTTCAGTGCAAATGTTCTCTTTACAGATGAGGCTTCATTCCATCGTGATCAAATTCTAAATTTTCACAATCAACATGTGTGGGCTGACGAGAAACCACACACAATTGTGCAATCACGTCATCAACACAGATTTTCTGTGAATGTTTGGCAGGCATTGTTGGTGATGTCTCGATTGGGCCCCATGTTCTTCCACCTACGCTCAATGGAACACGTTATCATGATTTCATACGGGATACTCTACCTGTGCTGCTAGAACATATGCCTTTACAAGTACGACACAACATGTGGTTCATGCACGATGGAGCTCCTGCACATTTCAGTCGAAGTGTTCGTACGCTTCTCAACAACAGATTCGGTGACCGATGGATTGGTAGTGGCGGACCAATTCCATGGCCTCCATGCTCTCCTGACCTCAACCTTCTTGACTTTCATTTATGGCGGCATTTGAAAGCTCTTGTCTACACAACCCCGGTACCAAATGTAGAGACTCTTCGTGCTCGTATTGTGGACGGCTGTGATACAATACGCCATTCTCCAGGACTGCATCAGCGCATCAGGGATTCCATGCGACGGAGGGTGGATGCACGTATCCTCGCTAACGGAGGACATTTTGAACATTTCCTGTAACAAAGTGTTTGAAGTCACGCTGGTACATTCTGTTGCTGTGTGTTTCCATTCCACGATTAATGTGATTTGAAGAGAAGTAATAAAATGAGCTCTAACATGGAAAGTAAGCATTTCCAGACACATGTCAACATACCATGTTTTCTTTCTTTGTGTGTGAGGAATGTTTCCTGAAAGTTTAGCCGTACCTTTTTGTAACACCCTGTATTTTTGCATTAAATAATTTCATTTTCTAATTATAATGACTGTGGAAACTTGAGATTTGTTTCTTGTTTAACTGAGTAGGTTTAGCATCCAAATACTTTTAAAAATTATAAATGAAATATACTAAATTGTGAATGAAATTCAAACTTTCAGTGCTGGAAAGTCACAGTCACTGAAGTACTCTGAGCTATAATGATGTGGTCACATGAATTTCTTGGAGAAACCCAGTTTTCCATTCCCATCTCCAGAGGACTTCTTCAGGAGGAGCAGTCTTCACTGTAGGTTCAGTTCACACTCTGGCCTGCTGAAGTAAAATTTAATTTCCACCTGTTCACATCTAGAGGTGTAATGTCACACTTTCAAACCTCGAGTGTAATAGACTAGTGTCGGTTGCTGTCATCCACTATTGCTATCGTCCCACCGTGATAGACTGGTACGTGTATTTTCAGCAGTGGAGTCAAGATATAATTCTGTTAAACACACTCCTGCTTCAGATTACAATTACTGTGGTGTTTAATGATCTCTGTCACCTCAGTATGTATTTGCTTGTGGCAACAAGGACTTGAGTCATATCAAACTGAATCTGATCATCTCCTGGCTGTAAAGCAGATCCATCTTATGAGCATTCTCAGATAACCTTAGGTTTCTCTATATCTTTTAGATCAGTTTGCAAACTATAGCATTATTCCACTTCTTCAAGATCTTCGCTATGTGGTCAGTAGTGTTGCCAGTGAATGCGAGAAAAACATTGGACTTCACAAACGGCTGCACATCACTATAATCTTTACGTGACAGTCTGAATACCCTGTCACTTTAGGGTATGAACCCAGCCAAAAGGTACAGGAAGATCTAACATTGGGCAGTGGTGCTTGCAAACCATTGGAAAAAGCAGGAATTTACAGACACTTGCGCTTAAGTTTTGAAACCGTAATGTCTCACCTCTGTGTGGGAGCATGTGGGAACAAGATTCAACTTCATTTAGTGGTAAGCCATTGTCTGAATAGACCTTCATAATGCTACAGTCTCCATTGATAATGTCATCCATTGATGGGGATGGAATTTGGGTTTCTCCAACAAATTCATTTGACTGCAGCATAATAGGCAGAAATACTTGAACAAGTGTGTCTTTATGAAGTGGTAAACATTAGAATTTGAGATGGTAAATTTGTAATTAACATAGTGTATTTAGTGTCACCTGAACATTGGCAGATGGTCTAATGTGGAGAGAATTAGGCATGTGAGATATTGATAGTACAAATTAAGGTGATGTTTGTCTTTAAAAAGTCTGCATTATTTTGAATTGAAGTGTATGTCACTGTTTTCTTTTACAGCTCATTAAGCAAAACATTTTTAAAGCTGCAGGCCCATGCCATATGCTTTTTGTGTGTGTGTGTGTGTGTGTGTGTGTGTGAGAGAGAGAGAGAGAGAGAGAGAGGGAGGGAGAGAGAGAGAGAGAGAGAATGTTTTTGTGTAAAGAAACATTTAGTGAAATTTCTGTGGCATCTGGGAAGTATATATGGTAAATGTAGTTCGACCACATACCACTCTCAAACATTAGTCAAAGCTGTGGTAACAGAAGCACAGGTATAATTTTTCAAGCAAGTTAATTCAAAGTAAGTGTTCCTGTAGATGCATCAGAATAATATTTGTTGATATTTCAGCAAATCATACAGTAACTGCGTGTTACTTTGGGGACAATCTGTAATGCCATAGTCCTTTCATGTTATTTCTTTGCTTCTGCTCTGAAAATGTTTTGCAGTTGCCATATTTCATCCTTTGGTTTTCATTACTGCAGCTGCAGCTGTCTGCATCGCAGATGTGCCAAAACATATTTAAGCAAGAAAAGTAATATAAGAAGATTCTTTTCTTTAATTTATGTTTTGTCTAACCTTTTCTTGCCATTACGTTTTGTAAGTGCAGTGCAACCCTGCTTTTATACTTTAAATGGGACTTGAAAAAAATGGTGTCAGATGTGAGAAAATGTAAAATGTGGGAAATAATGTTTCAAGCAGTAAAAGTTACCTATAGGATCCCCCTCCCATTTCCACATTTTATGTATGATATATGTACATAATAGGTATCAAACAACTTGTCACGGACTAGTTTATTATCTGGTTCAAATTGTTCAAATGGCTCTGAGCACTATGAGACTTAACAGCTGTGGTCATCAGTCCCCTAGAACTTAGAACTACTTAAACCTAACTAACGTAAGGACATCACACACATCCATGCCCATGGCAGGATTCGAACCTGCGACCGTAGCGATCGCGTGGTATTATCTGGTAAAAACTGCTGATGTAATGGGAACTGCAAACTGTCTGGGAAGTAGAAATTTTTGACTAATTTCATAAGCCATAATCAGTGTTTTTGGAAATCCAGCCCTGTCATTCACTATGGAAGGAATGAAACACTGCACCAGTTACATATTTTTCATGCTTAGCACAATACATTTCGATAATTTGTTATTGTTGTCAAATACAAATATTTACATAAGTATTTTGTGCAGTGTTTGTGCATTTGATGTTCTGCATCTCCTGCACTGTAATTGTCCTCTTAAGGTTATTTGGTACTATGCCTCCTCAGTTATGTAGAAAGCCACACACATGCAAACTATTACTCGCATTGTTCTTTTGGGAAACATCACAATGTAAATATTTGCACTTGATGACAAGACTAAATTCTCAAAACACATCTCGCTAAGCATGAAAAAATATGTAACAGGTGCTGACTGCTGTGTTTAAACCAACAACACAAAGTGAGCGAAGCTGTTAACTACAGTGTTGCCAACAAGGCTGAACCAAATGTCCCTAGACTGACCAAAGGTGAAAAGTCAATAAAATAATTTCATGGGATTGACGAATTGAAACAGGAATATATTCCTATATACTTTCATTATTTCAGAACTTTTTGTTTGTATATTTAAGAATTAGGAATACCTTTTAAACTAAACAAAGAAAAGAACGTGAAAACAATTTTTTCATCATCATCGTCGGAATTATCAATTAAGACAGTTAAAGGGTGTTGAAGTTGCCCCAAGATTGAAGTTGATGGCTGTGTGCCACTATCATCTTTATTCCTAAGTGGGTATGATTTGTTGGTTCCAGTAAGTCTTAGTACATATGTTGGTAATTCATTGTCACAACATTTTTTTCAATCTTTTTAAGGGACTTCTGACCATCAAAATAGAATTCAATGAAGAAAGTCTAAGACGATTGCAAAGTTTTGTTTTGACCATATTCATGGCACTAAAAATTCGTTCTGTCTCTGCATTTGAATGTGGCAATGACAATAAAGTAAATGCAAGAATACACAGTTCTTTGAATGGATTTAGATTTCCAGTGTCTTTATATGCTCAAACAGCAATAAAAAAATGGACTGTAGTCTCTAAGTTTTGCCATCAAATGAAATTGATATTATTCCATTGTTGTGAAGTTTTTTTCGAATACGTCGATATCAGTTCTTTCGCTAAGTCAATGACATCGTGAGTACTTGTTTTAGCTCGCAAAACTTTTCTTACAACCAATTTGTTCATCTTGGTTAATATTTCGATACTGGGTGGAAGTCTATTTTGTAATTCTTTTATAAGTTTCACTGTAAATTCAATGCATCATTTTGTTACCAATTTGATGCTGTCCTCAGATAACTTCAACTTGCTAGCACAGGTTTCAAAAGCATAGCCAAGTGTAGTATATGGATTAAGATGACTTTTCTGAAGAGAGGTAGTTAGGACTTTCATGGTAATAGCAGGCTCATAAGTCGCTCTTTTACAATGTCCAGCAGTTTTGTGGAATAGGAGTTTTCACTCTCTAATGTTTTCGTGGCTGGTTGGACTTTACATAAAACACTTTGTAAATAAGTTACGTGCAGCAAATTGTGTGGATCTTTGAACATACAATGGAGCAGTTCTGCAGTGTAACAATTTTCTCTAGTTTTACACATAGAGAAATGCAATTTCAGTTAATTCAATTGTTGTTAAATATGATAGATTGCTGGATGTTTGGAAAGCCATAATGTCTCACTTACTTTTTAAGTGTTTTCAATGGCACTTTGCCACAATTTATTGCTTCAGATATTTTTCTTGGAGATAGACAAAACGTATTAAAAAACTAAAAACCCGCCTCGATTGCGAAAAAAGCACCTAGTGTTAAGTGTTAACCCAGGTTTCAGAGTAGATAACTTCACCTTCTTCAGAACAACAATAAAACCCACAAGTGCCTAAGAAGACCTTTGTCAATGATTAAAAGAACACCACAGCTATACATTTATAAATAAAAAAGAAAAGGAAAACACAAACAGTACATATGTACAAAGTCAAAACCACTACTTAACTTAATGGTGTATGCTCCACCTCACACTATTAAGTTAAGTAGTGGTTTTGACTTTGTACATATGTACTGCTTGTGTTTTCCTTTTCTTTTTCGTTTATAAATGTATAGCTGTGGTGTTCTTTTAATCATTGACAAAGGTCTTCTTAGGCACTTGTGGGTTTTATTGTTGTTCTGAAGAAGGTGTAGCTATCTACACCAAAAACTTGGTTAACATTTAACACTAGGTGCTTTTTTCGCAGTCGAGGCGGGTTTTTAGTTTTTTAATATATTAACCAATGATTGCTGACGTTCTGCGATGTTGAAGGTTCTTATAGACAAAACCTGTTGTAGGTTCCTCTCGTCATATATCTGTGGTTTTGAATGTAGCATTTTCTGAAGCGTGACTAATTACCAGTTGTAAAGAATGACTTTTGTGATGCACAAGTACAACATCTGACAGTCCACAATCTTTTTTAAATTTTGTTTAGACCATTATTCACTCCTGTCATAATTGATGCATTATCTGTGCCTACCCCAATCCAATTTTCAATTTACATGTTGTGATCTTTTAAAGTTACTATGATTGCATTGGCCAGACATTTTACATGGTCGTTTTCAGCAGGAATAAGTGACACAATTTTTTTTTTATTTGTGATTCACTATAATATATTGTTGCAATTCCTAGATGTTTTAAAATACTTGTGTCAGTACAGTCGTCTACCAGCAGACTAAATTTTTCATTACTGATATCAGCTTGCAGTACTTTCTTGAAAAGTGGACCCAACACTTCACTTATTATGTTTGAACACTTCAGTTGATGTAATTGTAAGTCTGTGGTGAATTTAAAGTCAGGAACATAAAAGTGGGGTTATACTGTATCTTACATTTGTATGATAGTCTCAGTTTTTGTATTCACATGAGAACTACTGTGTCATTACACACACACATGTTTGTAGATAACTTGTCTGTGAAAGCTGCTACTTGTTATTTGTTACAGTCAGCTACTGAGAAGGTTTGTGTGTTTATAAAGTGTATAATAAGAGGAAAGATATTCAGCCCATCGTGAGATGCCATAAGTTAATCTTTTAACTGCATGAAGAAAATTATTTTTCAAAAGTACATATTTATTTCATGAAATTACAATTAAATCAATACCATTAGCTGCTGACAGGTGTTGATATACATCAATGGGGACAGTTGAAAATGCGTGCCCTGACCAGGACTCAAACCTGGGATCTCCTGCTTACATGGCAGACACTCTATCCATCTGAGCCACCGAGGGCAGTAGGTCAGATAACTAATAGAGAGGACAGAATCAAATCAGGGAGAAAGGAACATAGTGGTACAACTTGATTAAAAGAAGGGATAGGTTGACGGGAAGGATCAAAGAATAGTTAATTTGGGGTGAAGTAATTGTAGAGGGTGAACAAGGCATAACTGCAGTAGATATGAACCTTGCAAAGGGTAAAGTAGCATGCATCAGATCATTCTTTGACTGAATACCATAACAGCAACACAATTGTTACTCTGATGCTTCAAAAGTTAATAGCAAGTCTTACAGAATCTGCAGAAGAAGCATGGGTAAAAAATTCTTACAGCACATGAACAAGTGGGTTGTTCTTGTTTTCTTCCCAATTGATTATTATAGTAGCCAGCACAAAAATAGGGCTTCAAGGTCTTCTGTTTTTAGTCTAGAATATGAAGGAGTACTTTCCAAAATAAAATTGTCGCTAGCTGCTAGGAAAAAAATGAAAATTAATGTTACAAGAAATTTTGGAAGAAAATAATTTTTTACTTAAACCTGTGGTAGTAACAGAATCACGAATGTAATTGGACTGGGAAAAAACAAATCCTCAAAGTGTAAAACTGTGCCGAAAAATGTAATCACTGATGAATTTTTGTTCTGTAGGACTGCGAAGAAACTTCCCCGTGAGAAAGTTGTTAAGGAAACTACAAAATTATTTTTGGTAACAGTTCAGACATCATTATTGTATCATATCATGTACAGAGGCAAATTACTTCTCCAATATTCCATGCGCAGCAGTGCGCAAGTCATTGTAGGCCGTCATCAAGAGTTTTGTCTGGACGGCTTGCTTTAATATGACTGAGAATATTCCATACTTCCCAAAAATATTTTACTCGCTGCTAATACATATCCTTCGTCATTGCATCCATCACTCAAAATGCCAATACTTTCACTGAAGTCGAGCAAAATATTTGTTCGAAAGGTTTTGTGAAACCCAAGTTTTATCTAAATTTGCTGTAAGCCTATTATTCTCAGCATGCAATACGTGCTTGGTACACAAAAATCTCGTTCTTACTACTACAGTGTCTTTGTCTTGTGTTACAAATTTTGTCCATCATTACAGTTTCTGAATTAAAAACCAAGTGGGCGGCGAAGACAGTGCATTGAAGTGACTGGCCAGAATAATCAATTTTATCACGGACATTACCCTGTATTTCTCTAGCCATCGGATACTATCCTCTGTCATACTAAAGTAATACAATTCTATGTTCTAGCTTTTCGTAAAAGTCGTCAAATATCATAGATTTCTATGCTCTTCTTTGAGAATCAGAATAGGTGCTGGGACTGTTCCGATATTACTGCACTGTTTGTATATACAGTTGATACAGAAGCACCACAACATTTTGTCATTTTATGAACTGCATTACTCTTACTATGAAACAGCCAGTAAATCATTCTGTGGAAAAAAAGTCAAATTTTGAATGGACTAGTAAACCAATTGCAGTAAGAGTATATCCAAATGTAAAGACATTCGATACAGATTTTTAGGAAAAACTGTTGTTAATTAATGCAGAATTGACAATCTTAATTTAATTGACAGTTGCCGGCCGGTGTGGCCGAGCAGTTCTAGGCGCTTCAGTCTGGAACTGCGCCACCGCTACGGTCGCAGGTTCAAATCTTGCCTTGGGCATGGATGTGTGTGATGTCCTTAGGTTAGTTACGTTTAAGTAGTTCTAAGTTCTAGGGGACTGATGACCTCAGATGTTAAGACCAATTCTGCTCAGAGCCATTTGAACCAGTTGACAGATACTATTGAGTAAACTAATGGTCACCATTTGTGATAAATTTATCGGACGTCTACTGTAAGTGAAAACATTCGCAGTATGTCCTCTATAACTGAAATGAATAGACAAACATTTAAATCAATTCAGCTTTTTACATAGACAACACTTACCTAAACTGGAGGATCTTCTGGCTCCGTGTCGTCACATTCACTATCACATGTTTCAACCAAGTCTATCATCACAGATCCCACTAGGGTGTCTCTTAAACCCTGGTTCAAGAAATCAGTTTCTTGCAAGGCTTCTGCTTGTTTTATGCACCCCTCCCAGTCCTGGTGAGTAACATTGACAAGAGTTTTGTGTGTTAGCTTCTCGACATCAGCAAGTATGAAAGTAGTATTTCTTTTCGCTACTTCTCGCTTTACTTGGGCCCATATCAGTTCAATAGGATTATAATGGCAGTTATACGGTGGTAGACGTACCACTTGGTGTCCCATTTCGTTTGCCAGTTGATCTAATTGGTAAGTCTTTTTGGTACCTACGATTTCTTCTTTAAACAGGAGTTCAGCCTTAGTTTCATTGACTGAAAATGAAACATTCTTTCCCTTTAACCACTCCATAATATCTGCCTAGCGTCAATTTGAATGTGGCAGTTTTTCTATCTGAATGGAGTGGTAGCTGACACTATCCATCACAATAATTGACCATTCTTCAGCACAGACAACAGTCGAATAAACCAATTCTTAAGAACTTCTCCATTCATTTCTGAATGGTAATCGGATTGGCAAGAACTTTTCCCACCATGGTAAACAAGTTTGGCCTCTGGCATGAAGACTGTGGTTAATGAACCAGCTTGGGCGATGATTACTCGGCCACCTCTACAAGTAGGCACTTTCAAACCACCATTTCCTTTGGAGTCGTGCCATATATACTTATTGGTGTGGTTCTGTGAAACCCAAGTTTCATCCAAGTTCACTACAGGCCTGGTGTCTTCAGCACACAGGAAATGCATTGTACGCAAAAGCTTCACTCTTGATGCTGCAATGTCTCTGCGTTCCATTAAGAATTTCTGTCCATCATTACACTTCTTGAATCGGAAACCAAGGGGATGGAGATGATGAAGAGCCCGAGTAATTAATTTTTTCATGGAGGTCAGCCTGTATGTTTTTAGCCATTGAATACTCTCCTCTGTCATAATATCCAAGTACAGTTCTACACATGAGCTCTTTGTTAAAATCCTCAAAGTCGGTTGATTTTTGTTCACATTTATATCCCTTTCTTGGAGACTCTAAACACTCATTCATGTCTGGAGATTCTGCCAATGACACAGATTTGCTAATACAGCCTACGGTTGATTTGGAGACACCACACGCTTTAGCGGTAACGTTATGAATTTGGGCAAAATGTAAGTTAATACTCGCTTCTTCATTGTCGGCCAGATCAGTAAAGAACTTGAGTACATTCAATATGATAATTTTCAATTGTTTACGAATGTCTTTCCAACCTTTACGCACACCGACCAGAGGATTACTACCGGTAGGCCATCGCTCCTGCATTGTTGTTCACCACCGAACACACGTCAAAGCACCATTCTAAAGACAGTAAGAGACTGAGATGAAACATGAACACTCAATATAGCTCAGTAACACTGAGCTTTCAGCTGCTCTGACTGCACCACTAATGATACCTACATGGAAACAAAGCCGAGAGGCAGACAAATCACAGCCCGCAGCCCCTGCTGGCGGCAGGCAGCGACCATGACCTTGAGGACTCTACTTTCGTGCCAGTCAGTCTAGTATTACATGTACACACATCAAAAAAAAGTTTTACATTACCTTGGTTCCAAGAGTTCTGGAACATGTACAGAAAATTGGAATAGAGATCAACATAAACATCATTTCCGCCCTTTTTATTGCTCATGAAAACCACACGTTGCATGTTGTACCACCATTCAGCAAGACCTTAAGAGGTGGTGTCCAGATTGCTGTACACACCAGTACTTTTAATGCCCAGTACCACATCCTCTTGCATTGATGCATGCCTTATTCGTTGTGGCATACTATCCACAAGTTCATCAAGGCACTATTGGTTCAGCTTGTCCCACTCCTCAATGGTGATTCGGCATAGATTCCTCAGAGTGGTTGGTGGGTCACATCGTCCATAAACAGCCCTTTTCAATCTATCCCAGGCATGTTCGATATGGTTCATGACTGGAGAACATGCTGGCCACTCTAGTTGAGCAATGTCATTATCCTGAAGGAAGTCATTCACAAGATATTGATGATGGGTGCGCTAATTGCCGTCCACGAAGACAAATGCCTCACCAATATGCTGTCAATATGGTTGCATCATTCTGTCGGAGGATGGCATTCGCGTATCATACAGCCATTACTGCGCCTTCCATGAGCACCAACGTCGTACGTCAGCCCAACATAATGCCACCCCAAAACAGCAGGGAACATCCACCGTGCGGCACTCGCTGGACAGTGTGTCTAAGGCATTCAGCCTGACTGGGTTGCCTCCAAACACATCTCCGACGATTGTCTGGTTGAAGGCATATGCGACACTCAGCAGTGAAGAGAACGTGGTGCCAGTTCTGAGCAGTCCTTTCGGCGTGTTGTTGGGCCCATCTGTACTATGCTGCAGGGTGTTCTGGTTGCGGCATGTCATCAACAATTTATGTCTCTCTGTATCTCCTCCATCTCCGAACAACATCGCTTTGGTTCACTCCGAGATGCCTGGACACTTCTCTTGTTGAGAGTCCTTCCTGGCACAAAGTAAATGTGCGGGAACAATCAAACCACGATATTGACTGTCTAGGCATGGTTGAACTACAAACAACATGAGCTGTGTACCTCCTTCCTGGTGGAATGACTGGAAGTGGTCAGCTGTCAGACCCCCTCCATCTAATAGGCGCTCCTCAGGCATGGTTGTTTACATCTTTGGGCGGGTTTAGTGACATCTCTGAACAGTCAAAGGGATTGTGTCTGTGATACAATATCCACAATCAACGTCTATCTTCAGGAGTTCTGGGAACTGGGGTGATGCAAAACTTTTTTTCATGTGTGTATTTAAAATAGTGTTCTCATAGTATCCATTTCTATTGAAAAAAGTGTTATCATTTGTTACATCATCAGGATTAAAATAAATTTTAGTATTTAACATTGGGACTTTTATGATATCATGGTAACTTGCCAGCTGTGCTGCATTTGATCTGATTAGTTGTTCTGATATGCAGTGCTTTGTAACTAAATGATACTGTTTATTACAGAATGGCAGCAAGCTGTTTCTTCGAATGAGAATAACATCATAAATAATTCAGTTCTTGATTCACTGGCTTACGTTTGTAAACATTACTGGGATGAACCAAAGGGAAACTTATTTTCACCGTTAACTTTATGCCAGCAACATGGAATAAGCGAAAAGCAGTTCCAGTGGACAGCATTAACTGTGCGTGCTTCATTGCATGCATGGGATGACATTGAAGCCCTCTTATTTACAAAGGCAAGATATATTTTTTGTAATGAGAAGCTAATTGTGAGTTGCTCTTTAAATATATGTTGTACCTGTAGTAAAATTACAGATGTATTGAGAAATCCTTATAAAACTGCAACACATTAAGGTACATATGAAGTAGAAGATAGCCTGCTATCTACTGAATATTAGAAATATGCCCAATGACTGTGCAAGTGTGAAACTGTCATTTGACGGCTTTTGTGATGTACTCAGAATGTGGGAGGACTCATATAATGTGTGTGTGACTGTTAATAATCATTTTTCACCTGTGTATAGATGTTGGTAACTACATAACATAACTAATGAAATCATAATTGTGCTACTGTGATATGAAAA
Source organism: Schistocerca serialis cubense (assembly GCF_023864345.2). Classification (NCBI taxonomy): domain Eukaryota; kingdom Metazoa; phylum Arthropoda; class Insecta; order Orthoptera; family Acrididae; genus Schistocerca; species Schistocerca serialis. The sequence goes on from NC_064640.1 coordinate 777,200,336, forward strand.
ATGAAGGTAATAATAATTGTCATTTGAGAAATAATACCATGTAACCATGTAGATTTTTTGCATAAAAGCAAAATGCATGGAACCACAGCACGTTGTTATTTAATAATTAATATCTCTACCTGTTGGAAAGCAGTTCTCGAGGCAAAATTTCAGTTAATGGGAAAGGACAGTTTTTCACAAGACTATCTTTTCACTGGAACAGAAACGCTCTTATGAGATTAGTGCATGAAAATGAAGAATTATTTTTGAAAGTCATTGACAGCTGCAAGCCACTGCACCAATCATTGATTCTATGCAGATTGTCCTGCATTTTGGCATTGCAACCTCCCCAAAGGTAAGTGTATTCTCCAAGTACAGACTCACAGATTTTCTGATGCTCCAATTACATGGTATTGTTGTAAAGAATTGAAAATTTATCATCCACATGGTAACAGCAGGTGAGATGGATCAACTATACCAACTGACCTAAACCCCCTATGCAGTATAGTTTCTTCAGTGCTGTAATAACAAGATTTTAATTTGTGAAGAAAATCAGAGCCTGAATCTCAGTGATAGACTGAAACTGCGTCCCAGATTTCTGCTTTCCATGGACAAGACTTTACCATAGAGCTCAGATGCTAGTTTACTGAAATCTCGTGATGGATAGTAACTGCACATTGATCAAAATACTTTAATATTTGATAGCATTACTATAATCTGTAATTTTCATTTGTGACCCAACAAATACTAACATGTCTTTACAGAGTTGCATTTAGACACTATGTTTCTGTGTTAATTTGTTTGGAATATGATGAATGATGAATCTGTTGTCTTCCCAAGTTCTTTTACAGTGTTTTTTTTTTTTTTTTTTTCCCTGACTCTCTGCAAAATTACTTTTCCTTACAGTGAGAGACTAGGCACTTTTTTAATAAAAGAATGCCAAGCCAGTTTCAAATAAAAAATGCACTGGTCATTGGGGGACAGAGAGAGGTGGGTGTCTAAAAGTGCAACAGAGTTGGTGGTTGGCTTTTGATATTTTAATTTAGTCAATTTAAAAATCCAGTTGTTAATCAACAATAAATTTATCTATAGCTTAACCAAGCAATGTGTGTATCTATGAGGACAGGATTTCAGAATGCTGTGTTCCAATGTGGGAGATGAAGAAACTGTTTGGATATCAGCACAATAGGAACATAAAGCATTCAAAATTATTGTCTTTTCAGAGAAGAAAAATATTAGGGAACAAGGTGAAAAATCCTACTTTGTTACTAATTGAGGAGTGCCCCATTGATGTTAGCTTGCAAAAAAACTAGTGGTTACAAAATGTATAACAGGAAATTTCACCTTTTATACATTGTGTGTCCCTTTGGAATCAAATCTGGAAGCTGGAGAGATTGAATAAGAGTCTTTGACCGTTCTTTCCATCAACCTGTCATCTTATAAAGTTGTGTCCCCAGCACAGAAGACAGCTTGTTGGTCATATGACCTCCTTCAGCAGAGGCTGTTACACTGTCAATTTGAACCTATGATTGTGCTTTTTGCAGAATGCCCCTTGCCCAGATCAGTCTCTATACCTACAGATGGCAAGATCTGTAGTACTGACAGTGAAACGACACTTCTCATTAATGTATCCTGTTTGGTTATTACTCAAATATTCACACATTTACACTGTCTTTTAGAACACTTGACATAGCTTTCTTAATTGTATGGTAACTTTTCTGACAACTTTCGAAATATGATACACATGTCCAGCTCTCTGGTACGCACTAGACGGAGTGAATATGACATATTCACAATTAAGTTTCACCCGATATAGAGTACAACATGTCCGGCTCTAGAGAACACCCGAATCAGTGTGTCTATTACGTATTCACGTCTAAGTAATGCACGATACTAAATAATGCACATCTAAGTAATGCACGTGTCTGACCCTCCAGAATGCCCAAAACAGAGATACATGTCCAGAAGGTGTTCAAAGCACTTCAGTTGCAATATCGTTGCTCTTTTGGTTCTCAAAACTAGTGAAATTTAATAAACAACAACAAAAGACTTGTAGGGTTACCATGAGAGATTGTTATACTAAAAACAGGGTTAAACACATTGAAAAGTATATAAAGTAGTTTAGGTAGTAAGTAGTAAAGTAGTTTAGGTAGTAAGAGAAGTTAGGCATCTTGGTGCCTAGCACCTGAACGTGCTGACCAATCAGGAGGAAGTTCAGTACAATTGATGGACTCTCCCATGCAGCTGGTACATATTGTACCATCTGTTGCTTGTACCTCACTCCACTTTTGTAGCATATACTATTTCACGTGTATCAAGCTGCATCAAGGCGAGATTCTAGCAAAATAAAATAGTGGCAGCCACAGCCAGGAATATCACACATCTCCCTCCTCCTTTGATTTCCAAAATTGGCCTGTCCTCGGAGACATCTAACAAATTTGGAAATGAGAAAATTTTTCCCCAAATTTGGAATAAAATTGAAGTTTCCAATCTCTAAGGTGCTCCCCCACAAAAAAAAAAGAAAAAACCTAGGAAATTGCTGTTCCTAAAATATCACCCCAATTAACCAAATCATTGACTTACTAATGCTACACATATACTTTCTCATCTCAATTCTATCGATAAACCTTCACAAAACACACATTACATCATGAACTTGTTCTTGCTGCAAAATATCATTTATGATTTTCAGCTTATAGCTATTTTCTATAGTCTTGTTATTCAACAATAAACATCAGCACCTGGACCATTAAATCTCCTCTTAAACACTCACTACACTTATTGATGTTTATATATGATAGGAACTAAACAATGCTGCAATGCTGTCCAGCTTTACATAACACTTTTCCATCTAAGATCAGCACAATGCCGTCCACTTTTACCTAATAACACCCCTTCTTGTCTGGCACAATGCTGTTGCTCGCCACATTGTTTTTGTCGTGTTGGGTGCCTTTGGCTGCTGAAGTCAACCACAGACACCTATCTCTGCCGTTTGCCACTTGCTAACATTGGACTGCAGCAGGTGGAGGTGACAGGTGTTGCTTCCATGTCATCCACCTCGCCTGCTGTACATTGCTCTGCTAACTGCTCCCTGAGGCATTGTTTCTCATAGCAGTGAAATAAAACATAGTCCCTTTGGACCGCGTGCACACTTACAACTTTACACTTCTATTTTGCGTTTTCACATTTTCACTTTCAGCTTCATGATGCGATGTGGATTAATTAGTGGCATTTATAAATTTTGTTGCCAAACGGTTCAAAGAAACTTACAGAAGTTCAAACAGGATATAATTTCACAGTTCACACAGTGTCACTTTTTATCTTTTTCACTGTTCATACACTGCTGATTCGGGCATTTTATGATAATCATTACAGTCCACTGTTCTCACTATGACTTTCACGTCTCACCCAGTTCACAGTTCTCGTTAATGGATAGTAGCCTCTTCTTTAAATACACATTCCCCAGCAAGGAGATGCTATACATAAATTTTGTGTCCCTTTGGAAGTCAGATCTGGAAACTGGAGAGATCTGGAGTGATTGAGTAAGTGTCTCTGACCATTTTTTTCCACCAACCTGTTGTGTTGTAAAGTTGTGTCCCCAGTGCAGAAGACAGCCTGTCGATCGTGAGACCTTCAGCGGAAGCTGCTATGCTGTCAGTTCTAGCCTTTGATTGTGCTTTTTGCAGGATGCCACTTGCCCAGGTTAGTCTCTGTATCTATAGAGGGCAAGATCTGTAGTACTGACAATGATGGTAGGTGACAGTTCTCATTAATATATCCTATTTGGTTATTATTCAGATATTCACACATATACACTGCCTTATACAACACTTGACATAGCTTTCTTAATTTTGTGGTAACTATTCTGACAACTTCCAAAATATGATACACATGTCCAGCTCTCCGGTATGCACTAGACAGTGTGAATATAACATGTTCACAACAAAGTTACATCTGATATAGAGTACAACATATCTGGCTCTTCAGAACACCTGAATCAGAGTGACTATTACATGTTCACATCTAAGCAATGCACAATACTGAGATAAGTGTCCGACCCTCCAGAACTCCCAAAACAGATATATGTGTCCGGCCCTCCAGAACGCCCAAAACAGCGACTAGTGCAGCCAAAGTACTTTGTCTCCCAGGTGCACCAGAGTGACCTGAAGGTGTTCGAACAACTTCGTTTGCAATATTGTTGCTCTTATGTTTCTCAAAACTAGTGAAATTTAATAAACAAACACAATAGACTCATAGAGTAACCACTAAAAACTGGATTAAATACAATGAAAATTATATAAATAATTATTATGAGAAGTTAGGCATTTTGGTGCCTAGCATCCAAACATACCGACCAATCAAAAGCAAGTTTAGTACAATTGGCAGACTCTCCCACAGAACTGGTACATACTGTATCATCTGTTGCTTGTACCTCACTCCACTTTTTTACCATATGCTACTTCATGTGTATCAAGCTGCATCAATTCAAGCTTCTAGTAAAATAAAATACTTGCAACCGCAGCCAGGAATATCACACTTTTCAGCATTTCCAACTAAATACAACTCTGTGGTATAGGCTCCAAGTAACTCCCAGGAGCTGGGACTAGGAACAATTGTGATCTACAATAGTGGCCATATGGTTTCTCTGCCAGTGAGGATCTGTCCTGAGGAGATGCACAGGACTAAAAAAGAAATAACGTCAAGGCCTCCTTCAGTGGAGTGCTGTTGAGGTTTTTTTCCTATTTGGAAGTTGTAGGTGTGTACCAAGTATTTGGACATGCCATTCAAGGCAGTGTGGAGCAGTGCTGTGTCGATTAACATGATTCCATTAGAGGTGCAGAATTTCTAGAACTCCACCAACATAAATCAAAGACCAAGATGTGTGGGGATCTTCAAGGGCAAACAAGTGTACTAGCACGTGATTGTTTTCGCCAAGGTTGTGGACTGCACACAAAACACAAAGGGGCATCCGCTGCATCCCTCCACAACCAGGAGCCACATAGATCTGCAGAAAGGACCTGAAAAAATCCAAATGTAGACAAGATCAAGGAGACATCATGGTGGACCATGTTAAATACTGACCTGGGGAGGGGGTGGGGGGTGGTTGCTGTTGCTTACTCTGGCATATGCAACACTCCCTTACCATCCGGGCAATATCCGCACCTGTACCACCAAAGTAAACATGTTGCTGGGTGAGATGAATTAACAAGTTGCCGGATAAAGTTCTTCATCATTACAACTTTCCAGTGGCCTTCATGGGGAAGGTGAAAGGCCTAATGTCAGAGGGTGCTGGGAATCAGCAGAGTTCAGCCCGTGGTACCTTGTAGCAACTCAGCGCCAAGTGAGGATGGAAACTTGTGCCATCTGTTCCATTATGCTTGGAGGTCCAGGTGTGTCTGCCGTTTCTTACCCATGGGCCACCCCTGTGTTGTATATTGCAAAATCTTGGAGGACAGGGTCATTTGCCATGTGTTGTGCCATGAGGCATGTGACAATGGGGAGGTTGGGTATGATGTCTGTGGCCTCACCTTCCAAATGAAAAAACGTACTTCTGGATCTTTGTCAACTCCAGGCAGTCACAAAAGGATGTCTGCATTGGCATGGGCAGCAATAAGGCGATACTGGATATCGTAGGCATATCCTGAGAGAAAAAGGGCCCACCATTGCAGCCTTTGTGCCATTTGGATTGATATTTCTGCTGATGACTTGAAAAGCGTCTTTAGAGATTTATGATCCATCAGGAGCGTGAAGCGATGGCTATAGACCTAATCATGGAAGTGTTTGATTCCAAAGACGAACACCAAAGCCTCCTATTCCACCTGACTGTAATTCCTCTGCACTGCCGTGAGGGTTTTTGATGCAAATGCAATGGGTCGCTCCACATTGTTACTCATGTGGGACAAAAGTGCGCCGATCCTGCTGTCTGAAGCATTGACCACCAGAACTAAGTCATTTTGCTGCCATCGTGTGCCATTAAGGAAGTAGGCTGAAGGAGGGCCAGCTTCAGGTCATGGAACCCCATATTACACTGGGAGGACTACTTCCAGTACACGTTCTTACTGATGAAGTGGGGCAGCATCCACAGTTGTGGCATATGGAATGCACTGCCAGTGGCATTTCAGCTGGCCCAATACAGACTTTAGCTGGGACACGTCTCTGGGAACCTGTAATTGTTGGATGATGGACACATGCTGTGGCATAGACCAGATACCCAACGCACTTAGTATGTCCCCTAAATACTCGGCCTGGTGGATGAATAAATAGCATTGGCAAGATTACAGTGAAAATTTGTCATCATGAATGTGGAGAAGAGTGTCTCTAGATTAAGGGCAAGATCGGTCTATCCTTTCTACTGACCAGAATACCACCAGGGTAGTTTCACCATCACTCAATATCTTTAAAGTGTTGTTCCAAGTACCTCTGGAGCTTGTTTGGGCACTGACAATGTCAAATGGGAGCATGGTATATTAGTACAATACAACTGGAGTATTGATAACAACAATCTTTCAGGAGTCATCATCCGCGAATTCGAGTTATGCATCCCAAAGGTCAATTTTGATTAACACTTTCCCTCTGGTGAGACAAGAAACAATGTCCTCTATCTTGAGAACAGGATACATGGCTACCACAAATTGGGTGTTGGTGGTGACCTTGAAGTTGCGCAGATGCAGATGGTGCCCAGTGACTTCTCCACCATCATGATGTGTAAGGCCCGTTGGCTAAACAACTATACATAACTGGGGTGAGGGTGCCAACTTCCTGGGTGTGTTGCAATTCCAGTCAAAGCTTATTCTGTAGTGTAAACTTGACGCAGCGGATCTTAAAAATTTTGAGACTGCAGTGGATAACAGCAAGATATGTGCCCAAAATCCGGAAACACCCATTGAAGACTTCTGTAACATTGACATGAGTTTCGCCAAGAGTTCGGTGGTGTAGGAGCATAGGCCCAGTGCGTGGACTACTTCATAAGTGTCATGAATCTTGAAGGCGTTAAGGAAGTCTAGACCAAGCATCTTGGATGCCCCTGGGGCTGCCACCACCAAAATCGGGGCCAGTGTTACTGTGGTGCCATGGAAGAATCTGGGTTGGAAGCATCCCATACAGTAATGAGATCGTTACTAAAACTAGATAACGTGGTCTCGAGAGTGTGCAGTGGAGGAGACCCAATGGCTTGGTATGTGATCCAGTAGATGGCAGTAGCCAGCAACCCAATATTGATGACTGGTTTGTTTCCTTTTTGATCGGCATGGACATCAGTTTAATGGGCATGGGAGGACAGTCCATACAAATGCCACATCTTGAAAGCTGGGCTGTGTAAGATCCTCCTCGGAGTCACTTCATGCCCAGTCCACAGACATTGGAGTGGAAGAGTGACTGTCTTCAGCCTCATGTCCAGACTCTCTGCAGGTGGTACACGTCAGCATGTGGAAACGACACTGGTGTCACAGGTGGCTAACAGGACACTGCTTGCAGGATGGTAATAGTCTGAAATGATGTGTCCTGGGAGGGTCTTTGTCTGACAAAATGGTGTTAATAGGCTTCCAACTCCGGATGGGAGGTAAATACGAGGGCTGTGTCTTGTATAGAAGCTTCTGCCCAGATTATTTGTTTGAAAGCTTTGATGATCCTCCTAGAGGCCTTCATCAGGTTTATGACCTAAAATCATATGTTTGAGTACAGTCGATTCATAAGAGAGCTTGCATTGGTCATTGGAACATTGAAATCTGAATTCCCGGGAGAGACCCTGGAGCCTAGCTATTCGTTCCCTATAGGTTCTGGAATGTAACTTTGGCAGCTAAAATTTTTGTGCTGCACTGCTGCAAAGTCTATCTAAGTGTAGAAATAGTCAGCTAAGCTTTTCTTTTAGGAAGCTTATGGTACAGCTCCACTTTGAGAGGTAACTATTGTAAAAGGTGGTAGATTGCAGGTCCTGCATTCACCTATAGGAAGGCTTGCTGCTGCTCATCACCACGTATATTGTACACTGTAAAGTGCTAATCTAATTGGTGTATGAATTAGGCCCAAGACTCAATTTTCCTGTCAAAGGATTGAAAGGGAAGTGATACTGATGTACCTGAACATACACGGGTGACAGGATGGGAACCTAACCCCGCTGTTACTGGAGTGGGTGTTTTGAAGGTGATAATTTGTTCCATTAGGACCTCATTTGCCTGCTGCATCCTGTGGAGCAAGAGCAGCACCAGATGTATAATGTCTGCATTTTGCAGTACTGGTGCTGCTTGTTCGTGTTGTACCTGGGACATGGCACATGTGTTCTAACAGTTCAAAAATTCTCATCACCAGTGAAAAATCCAACTTTGTTACTAATTAAGGAGAACACTGGTAGATGTTACAAACAGCTGCTTCATTAGCTTGCAAAGAACTAGTGGTTACTGGGGGAAACAAGAAATTGCCCACATGTATTTAGCAATTCCAATTAAATACAGTTCTGGGAGCCAGAACTAAAACAGGAAAAAACTACCACTCGAACTATTGCCTACTACAAAACCTAACTTCTTGGTGTGACACAGTCTTCTTTGATGGCACACTGACAAGTGCTTAACTGATGGTCTCCAAGCAGTTGGCACATGACTTGACTTGCTCTCACTGATGGGAAGTGTCCTCAGTGGTCCCTGGATTAGATTAAATAGTTATCTTCAGGAAAAGACATGCTGCCCCCATTCTCTCATGACTGGATGGAAGCGTGGTTTTGCTGATGCCTGGTGAGGTACCCCGTGGTCTGTAGCTCCTCGTGTGTCACCTGATTATCTGGGTTTATAGTTGACATTTCCCCGTGGCTGCTACAGAATGCGCTAGTGTCGCCTACTTTGACCCGCACATGATAACTGTCATGAATGTTGTGGCTGGTGCCCCTGTTCACCATAGGAAAAGACATCTTAGCATTACTGAAAACAGTCAACAAAATAACATATCAACAAAAAATTGCATTTTGATGTGTTGTGGCCCCACAGTGCAATTCACTGTACTGGCTGCATGGCTCACTGTAAGAACACTTAGTCCTAAATAGTCGCATAGTTGCTTCAGTCACATGCTTTATTTCATCAACTTATATATGCTTTTTTTTTTATCCTTATCACTAGTTTTTATTCATAGCGTTCAGATTGCACTAATTATAGCACTCACTGAAATTTTTACTTGTGATTATATGCATTTTTTTCATTCCACCAAAGACATTATTGTTCCCCTTGAAATGCCCAGTATGAGATAGCATTTATTTTTCCATTTCAGTAAGTCATATTATTATGCCGTATGTAAGTAGTATGTACAGTTGATGGGATGATTGAAAAACAGAAATATTTTTGAAACTAACTTTAGTGTACATGTGACAGTTTGCTGAGGTACTGTTTATAATATAATGGGAAGAGTAAAGGACTTTTTTTTATTTTTAGAGTTGGCTTGGTGGGAAGAAATTGAAGACTGCTGTTCCTGTGGAGCCGCTTATGTTGAAGCTTCACGAACTTGGTGCACCAAATGATGTACTGTGTAAATATTTGGCTTTCATAGACAATACTGGGAAACGACTAAACATTGCTCGTAAACTACAATGCCACAGAACTGTTATTGATGTGAGTAGACACTGAAATTCTATGAAACTACCGTACTTCTAATGCAGTCCTTATTGCACAGATTTTTTTCCTTCGTTCAATAATGTGTCTTTGTAATTGTATTCTAAGGGTACATGTGGTACATTAATGATCCCAAACTGAAGAATATTTATGCCAAAGATGTACGTGATACACTGATAATCTCAAAGTGAGGAACATAGTATGTATTGTCAAATTATGATGTAACAGACAGAGATGGGTTTAACTTTAGTAAAGGCTGTCCTTAGTTATTTTAGATTTAGTTCTGGTTTTATATATTTACAGTTTTCCATGATGTGGACAACTACATACAGTTATACAGGTTCTCCCTCTACAAACACTTATTAATGAAAGTATAATTGTGTTGGGTATCAGATGAAATTTGTGACTGGATTTTGGAGTTCTTGGAAGGGAGGAGGCAGCATCTTATCACGGATGGAGAATCAGTGACAAATGTAGAAGTAACTTAATTGAAGTGTGTTGGGACCCTTGCTGTTCATGTTGTGTATTAATTACCTAACAGACATTGTTAAAAGTAAACTCAGGTTTTTTGCAGATGATACAGTTATCAGTAATTATGTGCTGTGTGAAAAAACATCTGCACAAATATTCAGTCAAATCTTGGTAAGATTTCAAAGTGGTACAAAGATTGGCAACTTCTTTTACATGTTTAGAAATTTAAAACTTTACTCCTTGCAAAACATAAAATTGTGGCATCCTACAACTGCGATATCAATGAGTCACATGTGGAATCAGTTAACTCATACAGAACCTGAGTGTAACAATGTGCAGGGATATAAAATGAAATGATCACATAGCCTTAGTCATAGGTAAAGCAGGTGGTTGGCTTAGGTCTATTGCTAGGACACTGGAGAAATGCAATCCACGTGCAAAGGAGACTGCTTATGAATCAGTCATGTGACCCATCTTAGAGTATTGCTGAAATTTGTGGTATGTATACCAAATAAGGCTAGCCAGACATGTTGGGCATATTAAAAAAAAATGGCAGCACGAATGGTCACAGATTTGTTTGGAGAGGAGGGAAAAAATAGCAATCATGAATTGCCAGACACTTGACGATGGATACCATTCATCTCATGAAGCCTACGTATAAAGTTTCAGGAAACTGTATTAACGCTTTGAGTGCTGCAGACATGAAATCCCGCCATGCTTCACCTTTCCACAGGGGCTGTAGAGATTGTTAGCCGCTGCAGTGGTATTTCCCATTAGTGCTGCATTCACTGTCACAGCCTGGTTGGCCCCCCAGTGATGGCTTTTACCGTCAGTTAGTTCTACTACCTGTGGTCCTGTAGATGTCTGTAGCCACTCAGCAGTATTTCTGTCAGATTTCACAGTTGCTGTTTGACATTCATGCTAGCTGGTTTCCCATGATCATTTGCATTGTGCTTCCGTGTTGTTGTTTAGTTTTCAGCAGTATTTCCGTCGGATTTCACAGTTGCTGTTCGACATCCGTGCTAGTTGGTTCATGTGATCATCTGCATTCTGCTTTTTTGGTGTCGTGTAGCTTTCTGCTCATTCGTCAGGATTTTTAGACTGCTATCACTTTTGAGTTCCCCAATAAATGGCATGTCACCGTGGTGGCACTAACAAAGAGATCACCAGGGGTGACAGTGACAGTGATAGTTAGTGTGTCATCTTGAATGACTTTAGTGATGATAATGATGAAGATGATGATGATGATAATGATGATGATGATTCAGAAGGATCTCATAGTAACACACATCTACGTATTTCACCTAGTAGAGCTCATCAGGATAGTTCTTCTTCAGATTCTGAAAGTGAAGACGAATCAATCCGTAAAAGGCCACACCTTAATGACAAATTTGATTGGCAAAAGCACGATTTCAGTCCAACACTACATGCATTTGATGACTCATCTTCAGGACGTAATTGCCAACTAGCACCTGATTCAAGCTTTCTATCCTTTTTCATGCTATTTCAGTCAGAAAATCTGATGAAATTTATAGCACTTGAAACAAACTGATTTTACACTTTTATCGTGGCAAATACGTCAGAATGAGTTCATTTTTGACTGCCCACTTGGAAAGATACTGGTTTTGAGGAACTGTATTGCTTCACTGTTATTTTGCTTCTCATGCAGCATGTTAAAAAGTTGAGATGTACTTCTGAGTGCTCCAGTTTTCTGTGAAATTATGTCCCATGACAGTTTTATGTTACTTTTGAGAATGTTGCATTTTAGTGACAACTCCCAACTGTGAAGATAACAGTTGGTTTAATATTAGGAGAATATGTGTTTAATCCAGAAAAAAAGGTCTGTGTCGATGAATGCCTATTATTGTTCAAAGGTCGCTTATCTTTTAAACAATTCATTCCTTTGAAACAAAGAAGATTCAGAATCAAGGCAATTGTGTTGAGTGACTGTTAAACTGGATACATCTTGGATTTCATTGTATACACAGGCACAACACCAGAAATTGAAGTCCATAATTTAGAGAAATCCGGTGACATAGTGACAACAGTAATGAAACCATATTGTGAACATGGACATATCCTGGTTTCCCCCCCCCATGTTGTAGACCTGTGTGTTTTGAATGATCACACTCTTCACAGATTGGTAACAGGGAGAAAAATACCATTAGCAGATTTTCATTTGTCTGGTATGAGAACTTGTGTAAAAATTTGCTACAGCTTGGAGAAGAGATGGGAAATGAAGACACTCTGATGACGGGAATGCTCTGTGCTTTGCTGGAGGGCACTTTTCAGATGTCATTCCAAGTGACCAGTCCAAGAAACAAGGACAATGGTGTAGATATGCAGTCTGTGCAAAACAGAATTTGTGCCAAGAAATAAAATATGAATGCAAAACATGCAATGTACCCTTGTGTGTTATACCACATTTCGAAACATACCACACAAAGAAAAACTTTCAGCCACGTTGATACATCTGAAAGATGAAATCAGGCCCTTACTTCTGAAAAAAAATATTTAAAAATAAAAAAGTTAAAAAAACAAAGAAATGGAAAATAAGCACAAAAATAAAAAAAATGTAACTTCAATGAAACGAACACCCTTAGCTGCTTACAGGCGTTGACATACGTCAACAGGGACAGATGAAAATGTGTGCCCCGACTGGGACTCAAACCCGGGATCTCCTGCTTACATGGCAGATGCTCTATCCATCTGAGCCACCGAGGACACAGAGGATAGCGCGACTGCAGGGATTTATCGCTGACACACCTCCGCGAAACCCACATTCTCAACGTATTGTCCCGCACTACATTCGTAGTGCCCCCGCCAATTATACTCATTACTCGCGGCACGTTGCCGATTCCTGTAAGAGTTCGGGCACTGTTTGTGCGTTCACACAGAAGAAGAAGATGGTCAAGTGGCTGGTGAGCCTTAACTATATATTTCTTAGGATGGTATCTGTTCTTTCGGACATGTCCGACAGAACAGATACCATCTTAGTAAATAAATTTTAACTTTGCCAATATCGGTCCAAATCCCGGGTGAGAAAGAAGGATGGGAAATATAACAGCGCATAAAAATAAATAAATAAAAACCCAGAATTATCTGAGCTTGAAGAGCCTCTCCAGGTGAATTACTGTGCTGACAAACATATTATGTACAAACATTTGAATCATCCAGTCCATACTGACAAACACAGACTGGTTGCTTCAAGTCCAAGGTCATAATCCACAAAACAAAAAAAAAGAATTATTCATATTGATCTTTTTAGTCATGAATAATGAAAATCATGAAAATCCCATCGAAAAAAGCTCCAGAATTTTCCAATTTTTAGGCAACTTTTCCAAACTTTTCTTTAATTCAAACCTTACCTTAACAATTGCAAAAAAAAAAAAAAAAAAAAAAAAAAAAAAAAAAAGAGAGGAATCATCCAAATCGGTTAAGCCATTTTTGAGTTTTAGTGACACAAACCCACAGCAGTTCATTTTTATGTACAGAAATGACCTTGTATGTGTGTGTTTGTTTGTTTGTTTGTGTGTGTGTGTGTGTGTGTGTGTGTGTGTGTGTGTGTGTGTGTGTGTGTGTGTGTTGTGTACAAAAATCTAATAATTAAGTCTCAGTGGGCCAAATGAAACTTAGATGTATACAGAGACCTTATGATGATGCACAAGAACTAATTGCAAATGAAAGAAAGCCTTTGGTGAGGAGTTACATGTTAGCAGCATAAGCAGTTTCAGTGTACGTTATGTCTCTCGAGCAATTCATCTCCCGATTCAAAGCTATGGAATAAATATCCAGATACACTGTGTTTGTTTGTAACATTGGTGATCGCACTCAGACTGCCAGACAGTCACAACTGCCATGGCTCCAGAAATACTCAGCACAGGGTGAAGTCTGCTGAGCGAAGAGGTCAGGCACAGACAGCAACCTGTGGAGATGGCCATTAGCGCAGGTAAACGGATTAGGCAACCTCAAGGGTGTGCTCGACATGACGAGCCGGTCGTGCAGCTGCAGCAACCAAAGGGCTAACTGAGGAATCTCAGAATATACTACAATCCCATACATATCACTCCCATAGGGATAGTGAAGACAAGATTAGACTAGTTACAGTGTGCACATAGGCATTTAAGCAATCATTCTTGCTGCACTCCTTATGTGAATGGAACAAGAAAAATCATTACTCTGTGGTACAACGGGAAATACCATCTGCCATATACTTCACAGTGGTTTGCAGAGTAGAGATGTAGTGTTCAATTTTCTAAATTGATGAATTGTTTGTTCACCATACCTCGCCTCTGAGTTCTTGTAACCTTATTATTTCATCTCACTTGCATGACTTAAAAGTGAGCTATGTGAGACTTTTATATTCAGTCTTCTTTACAGTTTCATTCTTACAGAATTCCTCTCCCCACCCCAAACCACCCAACTTTTGCCAATTGTCAAGAGGTGACATCAACTCTACAATCAGTCTGTAAATGACTAAAATGTGAGCATATTTATTTACACTATACACAAGGTGATTTAAACTATACATAACTTAGTCTCTTGCTTCTCTGTTCCACTTTAGTACTCTTACAATAACTGAATTGTTTATAGAATAACGTTGATCACTGGATATGAGAGTCCATCACTGAATATCAATAGCAACATGCTACTAATTAGTTTTTGTATTGGTCTCACTGCAAATCTTCTGGGACCTTTTCGGTCCATAGTGTGCAGCATCTTAAAAATATGCATGGAGGGTTACATTTGCATTTGCATGCTGTGAGTTGAAGTGAAGACGGCATCCTTTGGTGATGTCCTTAGTGTCACACATAGGAGGACAGTGATTCCCAGAGAGTGTGACTTACAGTGGCCCACTGGCAACTTGTTTAAATGAATCTTCTTCCACAGAGATGTGAGTGGCGCATGGCGTGCCATGTGCAGCCAACAAAGACACTTTCAATGCTGCATTCCACATTCCTCCCCCCTCCTACCCTCCCCCCTCCCCAAAATTGCGCACTATTGTGAAACCACTGGGAACATCTGTGAGAAACTGGAGGTTGGGCAGCCATCCAGAGGCACAGGTGGGTGCAGCAGTGATGCTGCTGAGGTTGCCGAAGACTATGAGATTCATCCAGGTTCGATGTCCGTGACTGACGTCACTGTGAATGGAAAATGGAAATGGATGTGACTACTGCAGCACCAGTTGTGTAGGTGAGCAAGGGCTGAACTCCATGATGGAGTCATCTGTCAAACAATGAGCCCTAACATTAGGAACTGTCAAAGGCTACTTAGGGGCTGCAGTCAAGGTTGCAGGCAGTATTTCTGAAAAATGAAAGTCTACAGGAGGATCACGAGAATCACAAATACGAAGTTAGTTGTGGTTCCATTGATGGGTGTGCGGCCACTGTGGTCGAGCTGTTCTAGGCGCTTCAGTCCGGAACCACGCGGCTGCTACGGTCACAGGTTCGAATCCTGCCTCGGGCATGGATGTGTGTGATGTCCTTAGGTTAGTTAGGTTTAAGTAGCTCTAAATATGGGGACTGATTGCCTCAGATGTTAAGTCCCATAGTGCTTAGAGCCATTTGAGCCATTGATGAGTGCCTTTTTTTGACCTGATTAGTACAATGAGCTTGGCCAGTCATCTGAGTGACGATGCCAAGTTCCTAGTTATGAGGCTTGTTTTATTCATGATAGAAAACATTGTCCTTTGTGTCGAACTTTGGAACTTTATAGCGAAGTTGGCATCCAAAGCAGGGTGTTGAGGATGAAAGAAATGCAGTAAAGTGCGCTGATGACGAACATGTAATAATTCTGCCAACATGTTGTGAAAAGGCAGAGTAAGATAGATGATGAGAAACAAAAAAAAAGCATTTTCCCTCCACTGCGAAACACAAGGTTTGGACATCTGCCCCTCTAAAGTGTAAATGTAGTGTTCAGTTTCACCATTTGTCTGATTAGAGAACAGAGCAATTTGGACGTGCTGAGTCCATTTTGTTGGCAAAACTGTTGAAATTGCAATGAGGGGAATTGTTAATCATTGTCCAAAATGGTAGTTTGTGGCAATCCTTCTAAACAAAGGAGAGAACCGAGTGCTTTGGTAGTGCAAGTGCTAGTTGTCAAATTCATTAGAAGGACAAATGCATATCTACTGTATGCATCAACCATAATTAGCTAGCTTGTGTTCTGGAAAGGACCAGCAAAATCAATGTGGATTCAGTGCCAAGGACCCTCAGGTTGAGGCACTGCGCTGCTTGGTTGCCCATGCAAGCTTGGAAATGGGCAGTCATTGATTCAATCTGCTTACGAAAATCAAGCCATATAAAATGCTGGCATGCTAGCTGCTTAGTTTTAAGGGTTCTCCCATGTTCCCTATGTAAATGAGTCAAAACATTTTCCTGCAATGTTGTGGAAAACATGACTCATGTTTGTTCATTAGGAATATGAAATGCAGTTATGCCATTCTGAACAGAATGGTATTTTTGCTCTACTGTATCTGAGATTGATTTCGGACCTGCAGGTCAACCCATCCAAATGTTGTACCTGAGAAATCACATACTGATCGTGTTGAATACCTTGTGGAGTCTGTTGTGGCGTAACAAGCTTGCTACGCCACACTGGGAAGGGAGCCGAAAGAAAGGCACGCGTACACACACGCCGACTGGGGTGAATTCTGGAACAGGATAGTATTGAATGGTAGCAAGAAAAGTACGTAGCTGCTTTATACTTAACTTTTAATCTTGGTTTGTTTACAACGTTCTTCGTGAGACATTTATACGATAACTCTCAAACTAGGTAAGGCTACTGGCGCCTTGCTAGGTCGTAGCCATGGACTCAGCAGAAGGCTATTCTAACTGTCTCTCGGCAAGTGAGAGGAAGGCTTCGTCCGTATTGTCGCTAGCAATGTCGTCCGTACAACTGGGGCGAGTGCTCGTCCGTATCTCGAGACCTGCCTTGTGGTGGCGCTAGGTCTGTGATCACACAGTGGCGACATGCGGGTCCGACATGTACTAAATGGACCGCGGCCGATTTAAGTTACCACCTAGCAAGTGTGGTGTCTGGTGGTGACACCACATTCCTCCCCCGCAAATCGGCGAACGATCGTGTGATAAGGCTTCCGCCCACCGTGGGGAGGACCCCATGTTGACGTATGCGATGAGGTGGGGAGCCTAACAACAGGCGAGGCTGTGCCACCCGCACCCGGCCATTCGGTCCGAGGGGAGCTAGGAAACGCCTGAAAACCTAGTCCAGGGTGCACGTCAACATGCGGTGTATGCGCCCGTAAAGAGACAGGAGGGGCCGATGGGTCGACCTCCATTGCGTCAGGGTACCTGATGCGCGATGACGTCATGTGGTCCGGAGCGGGCAAGAGTTCCATGGCGGAGGACAGCTGGTCACGAGAAGCGATCGGCGGCGCGTGACCCAGGGAGGCGCTTGGCGGCTGCAGCGAAGCGTCGAATGCGGGCGGCGCCGGCGGGAGAACAGGCGGCGGCGGCGCGTCGCCATGGGGCAAAATGGAAGGCATCGTCGGTAACACCTGGGGATGAGGTGAGCCAGTAGATGGGTCCCCAGGGCGCTGACCGGACGGCACCGTCACTGAAAGCAGACGGGGAGCGGCAGAACCCGTGCGACGACAGAGGCGCAGCTGATTGAGATGCCGACGCACCTCACCAGAGGCCCCCAAAACCAAATACATCGCGCGGCCGAGGCAGCGAAGAATGCACCCTGCGAGCCAACGCCGTGAACCTCGATAGGTGCGATAAAATACAACGTCGCCTGGAGCAAAAGCAGAAGTCTGCCGCTGCACAGGAACCTGATGCGGCGGGTGCAGCAAAGACATCAAGGTGCGATGAGGACAACCGTGGAGCAACTCAGCCTGCGAGCGACCATCTCGGGGCTGAGAGCGATACGAAGACAAAAAGAGTAACAACGCGTCCTCCCGAGAATGGGACTCTTTCAACTTCAACATCTGTGACTTGAAAGTCCGGACCAATCGTTCAGCGGCACCGTTTGACTGAGGCGAAAACGGCGCGGATGTCAGATGTTGAATACCATTGGCCTGGCAGAATGACTGAAATTCTGCGGACATGAATTGTGGGCCATTGTCGGAAACAAGAGTCTGCGGAAGACCTTCAATGCAAAAGATAGCAGACAACGCTTGGATGGTGGCAGAGGACGTCGTGGAAGACATCCTGACAACAAAAGGAAAATTACTGAAGGCATCTACCAGAACCAACCATCGGGCATCCCAGAATGGACCAGCAAAATCGATGTGCAAGCGTTGCCAAGGGAAAGTGGCTTTTGGCCATGCAAAGACTTTCTGCGGCGGTGCGGATTGTTGTGCGGCACACGCCATGCAAGAAGAACACATATTCGTAATCGCAGCATCGATTCCGAACCAAGTACAGTGCTGACGAGCAAGTTGTTTCGTTCCCACTATACCCCAATGTCCTTGGTGAAGAAGCCGTAAAACAGAGGACTGTAATGAACGTGGGACCACGACTCTGGACTGATCATTATCAGAACGCAACAACAAAACACCACGTCGAACAAAAAGTCTCTCCTTGTGAGCAAAAAATCGGCGAACCAACGGATCCTCGATCCGAGACTTTGACGAAGGCCATTGCGTAGCAACAAAACGCAAAACGGTAGCAAGGACAGGGTCAGCAGCTGTGGCTGTAGCGACACGACGAAAATCAATCAGAAACGATTCGACCACTTCATCTGTTTCCGAATCAATGAACATGCAAGCAAGTTCGGAAGAATCGAATGCTTTATCCTCAGCAACAGGCAAATGGTACAACGCATCGGCGTTTCCGTGCTTAGCAATGGACCGATACAAGATATCGTAGCGGTACTGCGAGAGGAAAATAGACCAGCGAATGAATTTCTGCGCTGTACGCGGAGGTACAGGCTTGTTCGGATGAAAAAGCGATGTCAAAGGTTTGTGGTCTGTGATGATGGTAAAGTGACGACCATACAAGAAATCATGGAACTTAGTAACACCAAACACGAGAGCCAAAGCTTCTTTCTCTATCTGAGAATAATTTCTTTGCGCAGACGAGAGCAATTTGGACGCAAAGGCAATAGGGCGATCATGCGAGCCAACTTTGTGCGCAAGCACAGCACCGATCCCGAAATCCGATGCATCTACCATCAACAAAAGGGGTTTCTGGGGATCGAAAGGCGTAAGACAAGTATGAGAAAGCAACGCCGATTTCAACTGGCGAAAGGCGCGTTCCCATTCCGTCGTCCAGACGAACGGAACACCCTTATGGCGTAAGCGATGAAGCGGAGCTGAAATGGAATAGGCATTGCGCAGAAAGCGATGATAGTAGGTAATTTTACCCAACACACTCTGCAGCTGCTTCACATTTTGAGGGGAAGGCAAATCTTGTATGGCACGGAGGTGCTCTGGACTCGGATGTATGCCTTGGGCATTGATGACATGGCCCAGGTATGGTAAGTCACGAGCAAAAAACACACATTTGTCCTTCCGAAAGCGAAGACCATTTTGTCGCAAGACCTGAAATAACGTTCGTAGGTTCGCAAGATGATCTTCTGCTGTCTGTCCGGAGATCACGATATCGTCCAGATAGTTTGCTGCAGTAGGGACTGACGCACAAATAGTTTGTAAATATTGCTGAAACAATGCAGGGGCGGATGCACACCCGAATGGCAGTCTTTTGAACCTGTACAATCCAAGATGCGTGTTAACCACCAATACGCGCTGGGATTCGTCGTCCACCGGTATTTGCAAGTACGCATCGGCTAGGTCCAACTTTGAAAAATATTTTCCCTGGCACAGTTTAGCAAAAAGATCTTCCGGGTGGGGCAAAGGAAAAGTAGCAGTCACTAGTTGTGGATTCACTGTGGCCTTGAAGTCCACGCAAAGTCTCAATTTTCCGGAAGGTTTTGGCAAAATTACTAAGGGTGAGGCCCAGAGAGAAGCTTGCACACGTTCAATTACACCCTGTGATTCTAGATCGTTTAATGTTCTTGCGACCTCATCACACAATGCGTGGGGAACATTGCGCGCTCTGAAAAATTTCGGTTGCGCGTTTACTTTCAGTTCCAAATGTGCTTCATAGTTTTTAGCGCAACCTAAGCCCGGTGCAAAAATGTCTGCAAATTCTTCACATAAGCGAGAAACACTGTCTGAAGGCACAGTCTGATTCACTGATAGGACCTGATTTACAATAGACATGTTAAACAATTGAAATAAATCTAAACCAAACAAGTTCACTGCAGTAGAAGAACGAAGAACGTAAAATGACACAAGTTTTGTTTGTCCCTTGTATGTTGCAAGAAGAGTGCACTGTCCTATCACAGGAATCTTCTGTCCGGAATATGTTTTTAACTGAACATTTGCGGCACGCAACGGAGGTGCGCCCAGTTGCTTGTACGTGTCGTGATTGAGCAATGAAACTGCAGCTCCGGTATCGAGCTGGAATGGTATGACCTTGCCAGTAAAGTCCAAATCTACAAAAAGTTTATTGTCCTGCTGACGACAAGAGCGACTGTTTTGGGCAATTTGAACAGACACTTGTACAGAATCACTTGCTAATTGACGTGATTTCCGGCGACGTCGACGCACACTGTTTGTGGGACGAACACAGTCACTGTTAGAGAAAGTGGCACTGGGCGGAGTGGAATTAACTACATGAATGTCCATGGGCGAAGGTCCACGAGCCTGAGTGTCCTTGGTTCGATTCCGGCGCGAAGCAAAGGCCTGGAATGATTGTGATTGTCTGATCTGAGCTTTTTCTGGCAAACACTTTGAACATGTCCTTTCTTATTACAGAAAAAGCAAATAGCTTGGCGTGACGGGCAATGTTCACGCGAATGTCGAGTAGCACACCGCGGGCATGATTTCACTGCATTTGTGTGCTGGCGCAGCACACTTGGTTTAGAGCGCGGCGGCAGCTGCGTCGACGTGCGAGAGGGCAGGTTACAGGGCCGCGCAGCGCGTCCGGCGGGCCGGTTTATGTTACACTCTGCTGGCGAAGTTTCAAAAGATTCCTGAGCACAGTCAAGTGTGTCTTGTCTATCCAATATGTCTATCACTTGTTGAAGGGAGGGATTAACTAGTTTCAAAATTTGCTCCCGTATGCGAACATCAGAAACGTTCTGTGCAATTGCATCACGCACCATTGTATCTGAATAAAGGCCACAGTCACATTCAAAGGCACAGTCCCTAGTAAGTCCTTGCAATGTTGCTACCCACTCCCTATTAGTTTGACCGGCCGTACGTTTTGTACGAAAGAAAGTATACCTTTTTGCAACTACATTAACTGTTTCTTTGAAATAGGCATCTAAAGCCGACAAAATTTCCTCGTAGGACAGAGTTGCGACGTCGCGTTGGGGAAACAATTTCACTATCACACGGTAGGTGGACACACCGTCACAAGAAAGCAAAAACGGCTGCCGCTCATTACCTTGAATTCTGTAGGCGGCTAGATGAAATGCGAACTGGCGGGACCATTCTGGCCACAATTCTTGCGCTGGATCGTAGTGCCTAAAAGGCGGTGCAACTGCGAGTTGTGGCTGCGGTAGCGGTGAAGCGGCGGCTGCCGCATCGGTTTGAATGGCACGTTGACCCTGGACGAGCTGTCCAAGGGCATCCAATAACGCCTGTGTCTGCTGATTCTGCAAGCGATAAAATTCGGACAGCACATCTGGCGAAGCCATGACACAAGTAAATGTAAGCAATTAGAAAGAACACTTCACTCGTCGCCAATCTGTTGTGGCGTAACAAGCTTGCTACGTCACACTGGGAAGGGAGCCGAAAGAAAGGCACGCGTACACACACGCCGACTGGGGTGAATTCTGGAACAGGATAGTATTGAATGGTAGCAAGAAAAGTATGTAGCTGCTTTATACTTAACTTTTAATCTTGGTTTGTTTACAACGTTCTTCGTGAGACATTTATACGATAACTCTCAAACTAGGTAAGGCTACTGGCGCCTTGCTAGGTCGTAGCCATGGACTCAGCAGAAGGCTATTCTAACTGTCTCTCGGCAAATGAGAGGAAGGCTTCGTCCGTATTGTCGCTAGCAATGTCGTCCGTACAACTGGGGCGAGTGCTCGTCCGTATCTCGAGACCTGCCTTGTGGTGGCGCTAGGTCTGCGATCACACAGTGGCGACATGCGGGTCCGACATGTACTAAATGGACCGCGGCCGATTTAAGTTACCACCTAGCAAGTGTGGTGTCTGGCGGTGACACCACAGAGTCCACTGACAGTGGGAAAAGCTTGCAGTGCTTGCAAATTAGATTGATCAATTTGAAGACAAGAACCTTCTTGGTGCATCAAATTCCACATTACTTCCCATATGTAAGCAAGACACGATGTTTGCGCTAGCATTTTGTACCATTGGGCGATAAAAAATTTCATATTGGTAATTCGAAATAATTAATGACCTACACTGCAGAGTCTTTGCTGTATGATCAGTCACATCTTTTGTTGAGAGGAAAAGAACAGTCGAGAGGTTATGGTAAGTCACAAAAAAACATAAAATTCTGCGATGCAGATATTTAAATTTCATGGCACCTATAGCTAAAGCTTCCTTTTTCAGCTGACTGTAGTTGACTTCAGTCTTTTTTTAGCATCTTAGATGTGAAAGCAGTTCAGTGTTACCAATCTAGTGAGATAAAACTGTCTCTATTCCATGTTATTATGCATCAGCTGTAAATATTACTGGTTTCTGCAGATCAGAATGAATAAGACATGGATGACTAAACAATGCATTTTTCAACCTTTGAAATGGTTGTTCACATTCTCCAGTCCATTGGAAAGGAACGTTTTTATGCCAGAGGCAATGCAAATGAGCAGCAGTTTGCACTGCATTTGGAGTGTATTTAATGTAATAAGTAAGTTTTCCAAGAACTGCTTGTAGTTCCCATAAATTTTTAGGGGAAGATATCTAACCATCTGAAATCAAAGGTACTCCACACAATGGTGAGGGCAGTTGCATTACATACTACCTGAGCACTCACTATATGTCATTTAAATGCAGTTACTGAGAAGATCATTAGGATTTCTCTGGCTGAGCACATCAACAATACAATGATCCGACAACTGGCTGGAGTGGCTCCAATCAATGAAAATATGCAAGAATGGAGACTTCAGTGGTATGGACACATCATACTGGCACCACCTACCTTGGTCATCGGCTCAGCCTATCATCTCAGTGTTGAAGGCCAGAGCCAATGTGGAAGACCTAAGTTACCTTGGCTGCATGTAATAGCAATAATGATGATGATGATGATGATGATGATGATGATGATGATGGCTTTTGGAACAGACAAATGTAAGAGAAATAGCATAGTCAAGGGAAAACACACTAAACAAGAAGATTACATATTGAATAACCACAGTGACTCCATAGAAGCGATGGAAAAAACAGATGCCTATAAATATCTAGGATACAGACAAAAAATAGGAATAGATAATACAAATATTAAAGAAGAACTAAAAGAAAAATATAGACAAAGACTAACAAAAATACTGAAAACAGAATTGACAGCAAGAAACAAGACAAAAGCTATAAATACTTATGCTATACCAATATTGAGCTACTCATTTGGAGTAGTGAAATGGAGTAACACAGACCTAGAAGCACTCAATACACTTACACGTTCACAATGCCACAAATATAGAATACATCACATACATTCAGCAACAGAAAGATTCACATTAAGCAGAAAGGAAGGAGGAAGGGGATTCATCGACATAAAAAACCTACATTATGGACAGGTAGACAATTTAAGAAAATTCTTTATAGAACAAGCAGAAACTAGCAAAATACACAAAGCAATCACTCATATAAATACATCGGCTACACCACTGAAATTTCATAACCACTTCTACAACCCTTTAGATCACATAACATCAACAGATACGAAGAAAGTAAATTGGAAAAAGAAAACACTACATGGCAAGCACCCGTATCATCTAACACAGCCACACATCGATCAAGACGCATCCAACACATGGCTAAGAAAAGGCAATATATACAGTGAGACGGAAGGATTCATGATTGCAATACAGGATCAAACAATAAACACCAGATATTACAGCAAGCATATTATTAAAGATCCCAATACCACAACAGATAGATTCAGACTTTGCAAACAACAAATAGAAACAGTAGATCACATCACAAGTGGATGTACAATACTAGCAAATACAGAATACCCCAGAAGACATGACAATGTAGCAAAAATAATACATCAACAACTTGCCATAAAACATAAACTAATAAAACAACACGTTCCCACATACAAGTATGCACCACAAAATGTACTGGAGAATGATGAATACAAATTATACTGGAACAGAACCATTATAACAGATAAAACAACACCACATAACAAACCTGACATCATACTCACCAATAAAAAGAAGAAATTAACACAACTAATCGAAATATTCATACCCAATACAACAAACATACAGAAGAAAACAGGAGAAAAAATTGAAAAATACATCCAACTGGCTGAGGAAGTCAAGGACATGTGGCATCAGGATAAAGTCGACATTATACCGATTATACTATCAACTACAGGAGTCATACCACACAATATCCACCAGTACATCAACGCAATACAGCTACATCCAAACGTATACATACAACTACAGAAATCCGTAATTATTGATACGTGTTCAATAGCCCGAAGGTTCCTAAATACAATGTAACATATACCGTACAGTTAAAAGGAAGTCACGCTTGATGAAGGTCCGCGTCACTTTCCATTTTTAACCAGACCTAAGGTCTGAGAAAAATAGAAATAATAATAATATACTGACCAGCAGGTATCAGCAGGTATCTTTTTCATTTCCCCATCCAGGGGAAGTAGAAGGTATGTATCAGCTAAATCAATTTTAGGAAAGGCTCGTCCACCTGCAAGGTGATCCATAAGCTCCTCAAAATGGGAAAGAATCAATAACTGTTTGAGTGTTGGCTGTAGCTTTAAAGCTTGCTCGAAGTCTGATTTTCCCATTTGATTTTCTTGTGATAACTAAAAGAGATGTCCATTCACTTGCAGAAATGGGTTTCAAAACATCATTGTCTTCCAATTTGTTGAGCTGAGAACAATTTCATCAAGAATAGTTTCAGATGCCAAATGTGTGCAGTAAAACTTTGGTTATGCATTGTCCTGGAGCATCATGTGCACTTGAAAATCCTTTGCATATCCCAATGTATCATTTAACAAATGTCCATATTTCTCATGCAATTGGTGAATGCTGGCATGAGGCACTTAAGTATCGATAGCATGAACATCATCTTCAGTATCTGGACCAAACAAATCAAATGCATCTAGGCCAAAAATATTGATACTAAAGCATGACTGAACTACTGTGAAAGCCACTAATGTAATCACATTTTTATATTTTGCTTGCAAAGTACATGTCCTGAAAACAGAGGTACTTTCGCCTTTGTAGACTTTGAGGTGCAGACGTGATTTCTGTAGCTTAGAATGCCACAGATGCTCATATCTGTTCCATTTAATTAAAGTGACTGAAGCACCAGAGACTAACTGAAGCAGTGTACTTTGATTGCAAATCTATAAAGAGAAGGACATTTGTGCCTGCTTAGTACTATCCTCAATTAGTGTTGCAACAACAAGCATGTTAGGGTTTAGTTCCACAAAGTCTTGCACTTCCTGAGAGTCAATCATTTTGAGTACATCAGTGAGACCAGGCTTGTGATGCTTTAAACTCTCAGCCCATATTATGCTGTCAGTAAAGTTCTGAATAATTGTATCACAAAGCATTTGATCATGAAATGAAACTTCACATGCACATTTAAATTTACAATTCCTAATCATGTCCTTGAGCTCAGTGATCCATTCCTTATGAGATTGATTGCTATGATAAAGCCTACGATAATATTTGGAACAAGCAGCAGCTACATGAGTCTGTGACTCAAAAAATTCATCAGTTTTGCTAATGACTTCCTCATAGAGTAGGGTTTGGGCTCTGCTTGAGGAAACAGCTTCTTACACAATATAAATATGTTCACTTTTGCCCTGGAAAAAAGAAAGGATGTTGTGGGCCACATGAGATTTTATGGGCTGCAAAATGTTGCTCCAACTGCAACTGGTTTTCCACCCAGTCCTCTTGTTTTGCTCTGAAAGAACAGAAGGAAGGAGGCAGCACTTGAACACAGGAATTCTGTGCTTCAGTCGTACTTTGCTGCTGGGCTTGTTGTGCATCCAGCAGTCTGGTAATGCTCAACAATTATGTTTGTATTTGTTGGCTCTGAAACTAAATAAGTGCAGTGTGTGATGTCTCTCCTGTGGTTGCCATTTTATACAAAAAATATTCCACACAGTTCAATAGAATATGAAAATAGTAGAAAACTAACAGTAAATTTCAATAATTTTGAAACTGCTGGGAAAAAGTTGATTAATTTGATTATAGGTGACACACAATCCTGTTCCATGGATCCACAGTGGACATGGCCTGAGTCCCAGAAATGTCTGTTGTGTTGATAGTTGTAAAGAGGTGGTGTAGACTCTACAGACATTCAGTAAATGAGTAAAACATGAGTGTATTTTTTACACTTTATACAAGGTAATTTGAATTATACATAACTTAGAATCTCTTCCTTCTCTGTCCCATACTAGTGCTCATCCAATAACGGAATTGCCTATTTCTGGATGTCAGTAGTGTCTTGATAGTTCATAGTTGTTGTAGTTGTCTCATCCGAAGCCTTCAGAAATCTGGCGGAGCTCCATGTTCAGCATCTTAAGACACATGGAAACTTAAATCTGCGTGCACAGAGTTGAAGGGAGGACGGCATGCTCTGGTGGCCTTTTAGCACCACTCATAGAAAGACGATGTGCTCTAGAGTGTGTGTGGGTGGCACACTTGAGTCCCATTTACATGAATCCTCTTCCACAGAGTTGTGAAAGGCATGTGGCACACCATGTGTGGTCGACAATGACATGATCAGTATCACAGTCGGTCCCTTCAGGCCTTATTTATTTCCATCCTCTCAATTTTCAGATCCTTTTATGGTAACAATTTGCCAGATAAAGAATATTGTTTAAGTTATTAGTGTAATTTCAGGCTCGTATATCAACATAAAGCATTGAAAATGTTCTCAGTATAGATTCTGTGGAAATATGGGTTTCACATTCTATGCTTAGCAGCAAAAGAAGATTCTCAACAATTATGAGAGGTGGCTCCAGAGAGAAACTTTGTGAATCCTCTGACACATGTAATTATGGTTGTCACACTTTCAGGCAGCTAGCAGATAAGTTTTAGATTTTTAGACTGCAAGGGAATCTTGATACATTATAACCTTTCCACTTCCAAAGAACACATAACACATAAAATATAAGAAATCTGAAGAGTGTTTCCAATAACCAAAAAATAGACAGACAAAATTTGTGACATCATAGGAGGAACTTTGTAATATGGCTGACCAACATACAGAGTTAGAAATAGAAAGATTCAGCTCCTATCAGTTAATAGTGCAATGTATATTTCACAAAAATCTCATCAGAAGAATTTTCATCTACTGCACTTTGTTATTCTGCAGCTTTACAAAATGTAAAGATAACATATGACACTTCAACATAAGAAGAGTAAAAGAAAATTAATAAGACTGGATTTTAACCAGTTACCAATCATAGATATTACATATTTATGAACTGTGTATGGACATGTGAAAACTGAATACCGAAACACAGAGATTAAAGGAAGCAACAAATACAGAACTGGAAATGCGAAAACTTGTCTGTTTCCTTAATCTTTTAAACAATCATTTAACAGATTACCTGTACTTCTGATTGTGGACTCTTCACTCAACAATAAGCTGAATATTCACAGTATTACCGCAAAGACGTTGTATCTCACTGCTGTACGGATGATGAAAGCAGAAAGATACGCAAAACAAGAAGTGAAATTAGTCATTTTGCATGAGATGGTGGACTCTAATTTTCATTCATTTCCATTTTAAAAATGTCAAATATAAAAATGCTCACTTCATCTACATCTACATCTACATTGATACTCCGCAAGCCACCCAACGGTGTGTGGCGGAGGGCACTTTACGTGCCACTGTCATTACCTCCCTTTCCTGTTCCAGTCGCGTATGGTTCGCGGGAAGAATGACTGTCTGAAAGCCTCCGTGCGCGCTCTAATCTCTCTAATTTTACATTCGTGATCTCCTCGGGAGGTATAAGTAGGGGGAAGCAATATATTCGATACCTCATCCAGAAACGCACCCTCTCGAAACCTGGCGAGCAAGCTACACCGCGATGCAGAGCGCCTCTCTTGCAGAGTCTGCCACTTGAGTTTATTAAACATCTCCGTAACGCTATCACGGTTACCAAATAACCCGGTGACGAAACGCGCCGCTCTTCTTTGGATCTTCTCTATCTCCTCCGTCAACCCGACCTGGTACGGATCCCACACTGATGAGCAATACTCAAGTATAGGTCGAACGAGTGTTTTGTAAGCCACCTCCTTTGTTGATGGACTACATTTTCTAAGCACTCTCCCAATGAATCTCAACCTGGTACCCGCCTTACCAACAATTAATTTTATATGATCATTCCAATTCAAATCGTTCCGTACGCACACTCCCAGATATTTTACAGAAGTAACTGCTACCAGTGTTTGTCCCGCTATCATATAATCATACAATAAAGGATCCTTCTTTCTATGTATTTGCAATACATTACATTTGTGAATGTTAAGGGTCAGTTGCCACTCCCTGCACCAAGTGCCTATCCGCTGCAGATCTTCCTGTATTTCGCTACAATTTTCTAGTGCAGCAACTTCTCTGTATACTACAGCATCATCCGCGAAAAGCCGCATGGAACTTCCGACACTATCTACTAGGTCATTTATATATATTGTGAAAAGCAATGGTCCCATAACACTCCCCTGTGGCACGCCAGAGGTTACTTTAACGTCTGTAGACGTCTCTCCATTGATAACAACATGCTGTGTTCTGTTTGCTAAAAACTCTTCAATCCAGCCACACAGCTGGTCTGATATTCCGTAGGCTCTTACTTTGTTTATCAGGCGACAGTGCGGAACTGTATCGAACGCCTTCCGGAAGTCAAGAAAAATAGCATCTACCTGGGAGCCTGTATCTAATATTTTCTGGGTCTCATGAACAAATAAGGCGAGTTGGGTCTCACACGATCGCTGTTTCCGGAATCCATGTTGATTCCTACATAGTAGATTCTGGGTTTCTAGAAATGACATGATACGCGAGCAAAAAACATGTTCTAAAATTCTACAAGAGATCGACGTAAGAGATATAGGTCTATAGTTTTGCGCATCTGCTCGACGACCCTTCTTGAAAACTGGGACTATCTGTGCTCTTTTCCAATCATTTGGAACCCTCCGTTCCTCTAGAGACTTGCGGTACACGGCTGTTAGAAGGGGGGCAAGTTCTTTCGCGTACTCTGTGTAGAATCGAATTGGTATCCCGTCAGGTCCAGTGGACTTTCCTCTATTGAGTGATTCCAGTTGCTTTTCTATTCCTTGGACACTTATTTCGATGTCAGCCATTTTTTCGTTTGTGCGAGGATTTAGAGAAGGAACTGCAGTGCGGTCTTCCTCTGTGAAACACCTTTGGAAAAAGGTGTTTAGTATTTCAGCTTTACGCGTGTCATCCTCTGTTTCAATGCCATCATCATCCCGTAGTGTCTGGATATGCTGTTTCGAGCCACTTACTGATTTAATGTAAGACCAGAACTTCCTAGGATTTTCTGTCAAGTCGGTACATAGAATTTTACTTTCGAATTCAATGAACGCTTCACGCATAGCCCTCCTTACGCTAACTTTGACATCGTTTAGCTTCTGTTTGTCTGAGAGGTTTTGGCTGCGTTTAAACTTGGAGTGGAGCTCTCTTTGCTTTCGCAGTAGTTTCCTAACTTTGTTGTTGTACCACGGTGGATTTTTCCCGTCCCTCACAGTTTTACTCGGCACGTACCTGTCTAAAACGCATTTTACGATTGCCTTGAACTTTTTCCATAAACACTCAACATTGTCAGTGTCGGAACAGAAATTTTCGTTTTGATCTGTTAGGTAGTCTGAAATCTGCCTTCTATTACTCTTGCTAAACAGATAAACCTTCCTCCCTTTTTTTATATTCCTATTAACTTCCATATTCAGGGATGCTGCAACGGCCTTATGATCACTTCAGTGTAATCGCTTCCACAAGTACAAAATACATAAAATGCAACCACCTCAGAATCCCACATTCCCTCTTTTGGTTTATAGTAGGACCTCATGCAGTTTATTATTACACAGCTGACAAAATAGAAGCACTTTACCAACATGAAAAACATAAAGACACAGTACCTAAAATGCATATGATTACTGATGCCCAAAAATATTTATCTTCATAACTCTTACTAAACTTCCAACTAAGCCAAAAGTTTCATGCAGAAGAAACTCATTTAATGAAGCTGAGATACTCTACCTCCCCTCCTACCCCCCCTTACCCCTCTCCCCCCCCCCTCCCCAGATAAACAAGATAATGTATAGGATAGTCAAAGTATAGAATTGTAGCACTGAAATGGAAATAGAGAACCTCATGGTTACCAGTCACACACAAAATAACTGTGAGTTTCTTCACAAGTACAAAATAATGCAGTCAACAAGAAAGGTACTTCAATGCTCTGGCGACAGTGCTGAAAATGAAACACAAGTAAAATGTACGAAAAGTCTTTTCATGGCAAGATGCTCATCGAGCTTCCTGCAGGCTAACTGTGAGCAGTGCAACACTTGCAGTTTGTCATTCTATGATATCTGTCTGCATCAAAAGGTGACAGTGGCAATGCCTGCTACTTTGAGGTTCCAATGGTGGACTTACTGTGGCATACTATACTTTAGGCAATAATTGTAAATTCTGAGTCTTAAATATAGAAAATAGACTCCAAAAATAAATATTTTTTTCTTGAGATATACTTTCCCAGTCCATCCAGTTGTGTACTATTTAAACTCATTAGTAAACTATTTTAAATCAACCTTTTGATCCTCTCGAGTGAAGGGGATGAAACTAACACTCATCATCAGCCACCCTGAAATGACTGTTGTATTAGACAGGAGTAATAGCTTCAATGTGTATAATTATAATCCTAATCCTTATCAGCACCAACGTTGAGTGGCCCAGGTGAGGAGAAATTGATGTTAATTTAATCAGTTGCCCTCCCAATTGCTAATCTAGTCTATTATCCCTATTTCATGTTGCTGACTATTGAACATTACCCAAGTCATGTGCACCTACAGGATGGAAAGATATGTGATCAGAGGCTAGATATGAAAAAGAATAACAAAAGATATGAATTCAGAAGATTTTGTAAAAGTACTAGGAATCTTGGTATAATTATAATTTCCCATCACAGTGTTTTCCAAAACTTGATTACATCTTTAAATCTTTAGTTCAGTTGTAGCTTCTGCCTCACTAAAGAAAATGGGCAAAAGTTTAATTAATTCTAGATGTATTTTTATGTTTGTCTTATATTTAATATTAGATTTCAATTACAGTTTTTATTATTGCCTACAGCATCATTTGTTTGTGATATGTTATCAGAATAAATGTGTCAAATAGAACAAATTTTGGGTTTTTGTTGTAACTTGCACATTATAGGGTATGTTACTTGTTACTTCATTACTAGTTGTCAAGTAGTACATATTTATTTTTGTAAATTTCCATATTTTTTACATTGCAGCCTTGAATGAGTTAATGATTTGTATTTAAATAGCCATATAGTGTACAGGGATTGTGGCACCCCAAAACCATCCCTTTTTTTTTTTTTCTCCAATTGTACCACTAACGTCTATTCCATGGAGACATTCAAACAATGTTGGGGTGATATGTGTTGGCAAGAAGATAGTAAGCCATGTTTTCTTGTACCAGCAACCTGGTTTTGGTACATTGCAGTCATGCCATAAAAGACATTTGAATCAACTGAATCTATCATGCAAGTTACAATTGTCTTCTCTCTTTTCCCTTCCATTGAAGTTTCATCATTGTGTAGTTTATAGGATATAACTTCCATTCTACATGTTATAATTGATGCTCTGAGCACTATGGGACTTAACTTCTAAGGTCATCAGTCTTATAATTGATGCATTCCATTATGGTGAACCTTCTGACATGGCACAGTGGTGGAACACTGTAGTCATATTTGGAATGATTACAGTTTGACACCCTTTCTAGCCATGCAGATTTAGGTTTTTCATGATTTCCCTAGATCTCTTCAGGTGAATCATGGCATATTACCTTTGGAAAGGCATGGCTAGTTTCGATTCACATCCTTCCCCACTCTGAGTTTCTGTGCTGTCCCTACTGACATCATCAACAGGATGTTAAACACTAATCTTCTTTCCGTCATTGTGAAAAGAGGGCAGCACTTGGGTTATTTTCAGGCATGATCTTTTTTAGTGCTTAACACAAGTATCACATTTCTTGTTAAAACTTGTTGGTATCAAATCTCCCATTATGTTGGAGAGTTATTCTTCTGTTTGATCATTATACTTTCTTTTAGTTTTTGGGAAGATACCACACATTTGCGAATTACTTGTGTATATCAGTAGATACTGAAAAAGTTACCTTACAGTTCAGTGCCTCTATAGATTATGGATGACTTGAAGTGTTAAAAGTAGTTGACCCATTTGACAGCTACATGATGACCTGGCATCCTCATTCATAAAAAATGTATAGCACAGAAACTGCAGTGATCCCCCATGATATTTGTACCATTTGAGGCTGCATCCAATATAGTTGTCCTTTCAGCACACCCTCAAGACATCCATGCAGGGACAGATTTAGTGAATAAGGAAGCTATGATACCAAGTGAAAAAACGCTGTCCTTGATAGAAGACGCTATCTGTGCTAATACGTATGCACGGTAATACATGTTGCTCAATGGTATATTGTATCATATTGTTCATTCACCATTTCACATTTACACACACAGGAACAGGTCATATAGTCAACACAGTCTTGCAATCTGTCTACAATAATCATCCAAAGATGTAGGCATATTGGGGCATATTATTTTATTTTTATGGCTTCATTCTATGTGAAATATCCATAATAACTCAAACTCCACACAATAAAAATCTCCTGTATTTTACTTGCACTTAAGTCTATATCATTTAATGTGATTTTACTCTATTTAAGAAACTAATGATTCTAGTGCCAATATAGTGTAGAATGGAGGATATAGTAGTAGGCAAGTTGTTTTGTGTGCAAATAAATCCAAGCATCCACAGTAAAGTGAGAAATTAAAATTTCACAATTGATCAACAGTTACTAGGTCAGAGTTCAGAGTAACATAAGTAGACCAGTTGATATTTTTTAGTTATACATTTAAAAATAAAGCAGTTACTTAACACAATTTTGTTGTAATGCATTTAAAAACAAAGCAGTTGTGTAACATACAGTAAACTATATATTTTTTTGTTCTTTTTCCAGATCTTTACTGAACAACGAGACAGGCAATCACTAATTAGTTACAAAGCCATATTAGATCCTCAGTCAGATGACTACTCTTACGCTGAGGGTGCCCTTCAGTCTTCAGTAAGTAGCCATCGTGGTGTATTGTTTCTGTTTCAAAATATGAGCCATAGCTAATTTATTTCAGTTAGTAACATGTTCCATGTGTCCTCCATAAATAATAATGTAGAATAGTATATCAACAAAAATAATCAACTGTAGAAAATGTAATGTAATTGCATAGATAAAAAATCTACTCACCAAGCAGTGGCAGTAGAACACACATGTAAATGTACCGGTATAGAAATCTGCAAGCTTTCGGAGGCGGGAGTGAAGAAATAAATACAGGTACCGAATAAATTAATGTAAATTAAGACCAAGTAGGTGGCAAGAATCAAGGACCTGTTGTAATGCCAGTACTCACGTGCTGTGTTCTGAGAAACTGGTGTCTGGATGAAGGATCCAGGGAAACAGACACCAAGGTCATTACTGCCATGTTGCAGAGCATGCTCTGCAGTAGGATATTGTGTGTAGCCAGTATACACTCTCTCCCTATGGCCATTCTTCCTATCTAATGACTTGGTGGTAGTCATGACAATGCAAAAAGCCAAAAAGTGTTTACATAACAGCTGGTACATGACATGTCATTTCACAGGTGAATCTCCCTTTGGTCGTATATGTTTTGCCACTTACAGGACCGGTATAGGTGGTGGTAGGAGGTACATAAGACAAATCTTATAGTGAGGATGATTGCAGGGGTAGGAACCATAGGTTAGGGAAATGAGTGTAGAAGGAGCGTAGGGTCTGAAAATGATATTGCAGAGATTGGGAGGGTGACAAGAAGCTATTCTTGGTGTGGTGGGCAAAATGTTAGACACAGTGGATCTCATTTCAGGGCATGATTTTAGGAAGTCATAGCCTCATCAAAATAGTTGATTAACACATTCAAGATCAGTATAATACTGAGTGACAAGAGGTGTACTTGTAAGCTATTTTTTTGGAGGGATTGGCAGTACCAGGATTTGATGTGATGGCTCGGGAAATCTGCTTTTGAACTAGGCTGGTGGGGTAGTTACGTCTAATGAAATCAGAGAAGGGAATGGTGGTGTATTACCATAAAGGGTCTCCTGAGTCTGTAAAGAATAGCTGACCCTCAGTGAGAATGAGGTCAACATCAAGGAAAGTGGCATAGGGTTTGGAATAAGACCATGTGAAATTGAACTGGGAGAATGTATTTAAAGATTGCAAGAATTTTAACAGTTCAGCCTCACCGTGACTCTACATGGTAAAGATGTCATCAGTCATCACCAAACTGTGGGCTGAAGGCTTCAGATCGCAGGAAAGCTACCTCCAAGCAACTCTTGAAAAGGTTGGCATAGGGGGGAACCATCTTGGTTCCCAAGGCTGTGTCTCTGATTTGTTTGCAGATCTTCAAAGTTAAAGTAGTTGTTGCTTAGTATATGTTGATTAAGATGAGCAGGAAGGGCATCATAGGTTTGGAATCAGGTGGGTGCTAATTGAGGAAATGTTCAGCAGCAGACAGACCATGTATGTGGACAACAGTTCAATCCCACATCCGGCCATTGTGATTTAGGCTGTCCGTGATTTCCCTAAATTACTTCAGGCAAATTCTGGGATGGTTCCTTTGAAAGGGCACAGCCGCATTCCTTTCCCATCCTTGTCTAATCTGATGAGACCAATTACCTCGCCGTTCAGTCCCTTCCACCAAGTCAACTCAACTCAATCATGTATGTAGGGGATGTTAGTATAGACAGAGGTTGCATCAATGGTGACAAGCAAGATGTGTGGTGAGAGTGGGATGGCTATAGATGTCAAATGATCAAGGAAATGGTTGGTGCCTTTAATATAGCAAGGAAGTCTTTGTGCTATAGGTTGCAGGTGTTGTTCAACTAAGGCAGATGTATGTTCAGTGGGTGTTTTGAAGCCAGCAACTATGGGACGGTCAGGGTTATTGGGTTTCTGGATCTTGAGAAAAAGGTAAAAGGTGGTGTAGCATGGTTTGGACGGGGTGAGAAGTGATATAGATTTATCACTTGACTGGGAGTATGTAAGCAAGGGTTAATGCCAACTGTCTGACACCTCCACGTACAGCATCTGCAATCAAGATTCCATTCTTGTGATGCAAACTGACCTCCTGTCCCCCCTTAAAACCTCAGGCCCCTCACCAGGACTAACATCTCGTTCTATGTTGTTTAAACTGTATACACTGTCCAGTCACATTAATGTGACCACATGTGAAAAGCCTTTACAACCACCTTTTGCAGCGTGGACTTCTGCAAGATGTGCAGGAAGGGAGTCAGTAAGGTTCTGGAAGGTACAGACAGGGATGTGGAGCGATGACGACTCTAGTGCTGTGGCCAGATGCGCTACGTTTCTCAGTTGAAGATCCATGGCGTGAACGGTCTGATCAAGTTGATCCCCAGATTCTTGATTCCTTTCAAATCTAGGCAGTTTGATGGTGAGGGGAGTATGGTAAACTCATCGAGGTGCTCTTCAAACCATGCATGTACACTGCAATGTACATGACTTGTTGCATTGTCCTGCTGGCAGATGCTATCATCACAGGGGAAACAAATTGCATGTGTGGGTAGACATTGTCCCCAAGGATAGATACATACTTGTGTTGATCCATTGTGCCTTCCAGAATAAAAAGATCACATTCACGCTGTACACATCAATGGCCATCTGTCCGATGGAGCATAAAACGTGATTAATCTGAAGGGGCCACTTGTCCACACGCAGTGGACATCCAATTGCAGCATTGGTGTACTAATTCCAGCCTTTGTTGCCACTGAACAGCAGTCAGCATGGGTGTGTAAACCAGGCTCACACAACATTTGCTGAACAGGCATTGAGGAGACACTGTTGGTAGCACCTTGCTTCATCTGGGCGGTCAGTTGCTTAACAGTTGCATGTCTATTCGCCTGTAAACATCTCCAAAACCACTGTTTACCCCTGTCATGTATGGCCCATGGTGCCCCACAATCGTCTTAACATGGGTTTTGGGTAGCACTATTTTGTCATGCACGGTTTGCTTACAAAGCTGTTTCAGAATTGCTCCCACCCTTTGCCTGTAAGCCAATGAGCATGCCCTTTTGGACATCAGATAAATCACTCCATTTCCACACTCTACAACAACTGCACTGTCTTCCGCATACACATCCCCACACTTTATATACTCTCCATTGCTAGTGCAGCCACCTGCCGTCTGAGTGTGGTTATTGCACATTGATGTTGAATGTAGGTGGTGGTCACATAATGTGTCTGGACCATGTAGTTTACATTTAAATTTATTCCTACAGGCTGACTATATATGGATGTGTGCATATAGGACTAATAATATTTAGTTTAATGATAGAGATAAGTCCGCAGTTCTTTGCTAGTACTTAAATTTGAGGTTTCTAAATAAATATTTTCCTTTTGCTTAAAGGGTATTTACCTATTTGAGTTTCCTTTTATTTATTTCTCAAGCATTTTATATCATTAGGTACCTGATAAAAGCTTTCAGTATCAACATTACTCGCCCTTTTCATGTTATGATACTGAGTGAGGTGGCATAGTGGCCATATATGGAGAGAATGTGGTTCAAATTTCCATCTAGCAATCCAAATTTAGGTTTTCTGTGGCTTCGCCAAATCATTAAGATGAGTGCCACGACGCTCCCTTTGAAAATAACACGGCCAGTCTCATTCAGATTCTTGCCCAGTCTGAACTTGTGCACCAACTCCAACATGTTAAACCCTAGTCTTTCTTCATTCCATGTGCTGAATTCTGTGAAATCTACTTGTTTCATTTTTTGTAGTCTTTTGACCAACACTTCATTTTTGTGGCAAATTAACCTCCCTAATGACTTATACTTTAGTTATATAGACTGATATTCATCACATTGCATGCTTGAGTTTGTGGCTAACATTCTCTTTTATTAAGAAAACCAAGTTTCACAAATGAGTCTTGCATTGCATGCATCCTCTTTGTTTCACTTTGACAGGAAGTGAGAAACTGGGTGAACTGAGCTGAAGCTCCACAATGTGTCTGTTCCAGGTATTTCATCTGTTTCTGTGTGTCCACTACGAATTGAACCATTGGTTAACTACACCATTAATATCCCACTTTGCCGTAGAAAATGTGATTTACACAGGGAAACAACAAATAGATAACAAAACATTGCATAGTAACTGTTTCCTTAATGATCTTGGAACCCTCCCTTATCTCTCCATCTGTCTTATTGTTTCTTATAATGAACATAAAACCACTATATTAATCACATTTTTCAATATACTTAAATATAACTATAAGTGGTAAAATTATTTTATTGATTCCTCGTGGTTGATTATTTGTATTGAACCCAGATTTGCATCAGGTGTTATAAACAGATCTCTTCATTATGTCTGATATGCTGGATAACTAGTTTAAATTCGCATTAAATGGTCCTCAAGATTTGGTGTACCTGTATATTAGTTCAATATTTTGCTATAACCTATTACAAAATTTGATAAAACCTTTGTTATAATGTCAAAAGAATTGATCCACCAGCAAATATGTAGTTTCTTATTGGAAATTACCCTTGCTTACATCTGTGAAACACAAATGAACAGCAAATTTTTGGTTGCAAAAATTTAAACTCCTCTTAATATAGCATATGTTACTGTAATGTGTGCGAGCAAGCGAGCATGCATGTGTACACCTGTGTGTGTGTGTGTGTGTGTGTGTGTGTGTGTGTGTGATTTAAGTCCTGTTAACTGCCATCTTGTATTATTTTTACATTGTCAGTTTCTTATTTTTCAGACTATAAAATGGAAAAACTGAAGGAATGATGAAAATTATTCCTTTGACAATTTTGTGCAGTATGTTCACCAGTTGGTTGAGAGTAAGAAGCACATTACTCACTTCTAATTAGAGCCCACTTATCATCTACCTGGTGATTTGTGTACTGAATCGACGTCCCATACAACTCTGCTGTGGAATGACGTTCACCACCTCATCTCCTAGCTGCTGACATGCAGAGCTGACTACCCAGTGTATGGTGCAGTTAACAGATCCTTTGTGCAAGGCATGCATAGTTGTAAACTTTCTGCAGATTTCAGCTTGCCTCAGATCAGGATCAGGTAGTTGTGTCCATGTTACACAGCTTGATAACTGGCTCCTAGCTTGCCTCAGTGTCAGAGTATTCCTTAGGCCATAGCTGGACTGGCCATCTGTAAATGCATCCAGGGTTGAATCACATTACAATAGCAGTATTCATAAATCTTTGTTCTGTAAATTAATAATTTCATTCAGTTACTAGCCATGTAAGTAATCAATTTATTTTATGATGAAAATGAGTTGAAAGTAATTTTTTTGTGGTGTATTGCAAATCTTAAATTGTTGGATTATCAAACAACATATTTTATATCTAATGCTTCTAAGCTGCCAGCTACAAAATTATACAGAAGACCTGAAATAAAAATTGAAGAGATACTAGACACTGATGAAGTAACATGCAAAAGAGTCAAAATACTGAGAGAAATAATTCAGGCATTAAGGAAGAGGGATTAAAATATACTTGGATAGTGTTTATGATGCTGTAGAAGCTGTTAAACATTGACATACGATACGACTGTAAAAAAATCTGTACAAAATAAGAATGTTATACAGAGACAGGCAAGGAAACTACATTCTGGAAACTTTAATTTTCTTTTACTTAAGTAGTGGTTAATAACATTACAACCAAAGCAGTTAATGCAACAGTATAGAATATATAAAAGCAGTTAATGGTGCACAACTTGGAAACTAGTCACTCTCTCTCTCTCTCTCTCTCTCTCTCTCTCTCTCTCTCTCTCTCTCTCTCTCTCTCACACACACACACACACACACACACACACACACACACACACACACACACACACAGATATGTCTGAATGCCAGGAACTTGCCTAGAACAAGCCTGATAACTTGAGAATAATTATTAGGAGCTGAGTGTTGTTTGGTATTATCAATCATTGTTAAATACATATTTTTGAAACAGAGTCAGAGTAAGGACTTTGTTATTTATATGTTATTTTTTGTACTGTTATGCACAGCATATGTGTGTGAAGAAATATTTGTATTCCTATTACATACTGAATCTCATAATGTGCCACCTGAATAGATATTGAAACATTTTTAAAAGTTTTATGTTATTTTTTTATAAATCATTACAAGTGGTGCAACTCATGTGTTATAAGTAACTTTCACATTAAAGTTTTTCAGAAAGAAACTCATGGTAATCAATTATTCTTTGTGTGTGTCGTGTGTATCTGTGTGTGTGTGGGGGGGGGGGGGGGGGGGGGGCGGCGTTGCATGTACGTCCTAGACACATCTGTCCACAGGAAACAGAATATTTGTCATAATGAAAACATGTTTGGGGGAAATTGAGGTATTAAAGAACTTAACTAATGTGGTTGACACACTGAGAGTGTATAGATCATATAATGAAATTAAAGTTCGATTACAAAAAAGACATAAAATGCACAGAGCACTAATCATCTAAATCCTATGATGATAAAAACTGAGCACACAATAACGCAGGATTGAAAATACACCTCTGCATCAGGTAACAGCTGAAATATATCAAGTAGAATGCCAGAGCTTCGAGGGCCACCAAATAGAGCGAACTTAGAAGCCAGGATTTAAAATTTTTGAGGCCCATTATAAAGAAAGTTCACACACATCTCTAAATGTATAAAATTACATTAAAATAATCACAAAAACAATGCTAAATGAAAAATAGCACCTGCAGAAGGAAATGGTAGCAAACAACAATGACAAACAATAGTGGTGAACAATTTTTCAATTTGCTAAATAGAATTTTATCACATATACAGAGCTTGTCTGATTTGATATTCTCAGTATAAAAGTGCACCTTACGTTGGATACCACATTATATGAGAATACAGAGCTAAGCTTTTATGATAGAAGAACAGAAAGTTTTGCAGTTGTGTAAATGTAGCCATTTGTAAAAAAAATTGATAGTGTCAGTAAAATTATCATGTACATTAACTAGCAAGATGTTGCTGGATGCAACTGTCGCAAATTAGCAGAGAAGCCACTAACATCGTTCTCTAGCAGATTACGTACCTGCAGGTCTCCTGTCCCAATCCTCAGACTTTGTTTCTTACAGTAGATGTTCCATAACTCTAAACACATGAGTGGTTTGCAGATGAATAACCTGGGCTGTTCCAAAGGTAATAGGAAATGGTGGTAACTGCCGTACACTGAAACTCACCATGTTGGCACCTTAAGAAACACAAAAAGGTCCTTGTAGCCGACCTAACAGGGGGAGAGATGGAACCATTACTGCCGTCCTGGCCGCCTGGAGTGGCATAGTTCCGGGCCTTAAGTTGGGTGATCTGAACTGGCGAAAATTCTCAGAAAGCAGGAAAACTGTGTGTGCTGCCACTATTGCATGGCTTCAATGACAGTTCAAAATAACAGCCAGAAAACCAAGCTA
This sequence comes from Schistocerca serialis cubense, assembly GCF_023864345.2. NCBI lineage: Eukaryota > Metazoa > Arthropoda > Insecta > Orthoptera > Acrididae > Schistocerca > Schistocerca serialis. Next base: position 777,241,323 of record NC_064640.1, read on the forward strand.
GATTTCACTATCTTGGATGTTTTCTGTATTAATTAAATGAGGAAAGTTAAATTTGTCCTGCCCCTCCAACTGATAGTCCTCAATGTTGACAATACCTCAATAGTGTCTGTGGACTTGGGAAAATTAATTCAGTAGCATCAATTCAGTAATTAAGTTTGATTAATTGTTAATTAACTGATTGACTGGGCTGAGCTACATATCACTTACTCAGAGTTTTATTTATAGTTTGAATTTGTGATAAGAATTAAAGGATTAATTTTATTACTCTCTCTTCCTTTTATCTTGGAACTCTTCCATTTGGTCTGTGCAGAAATTGAGTCTGCCTTGATGCAAAACACCTTGTTATTCATTTATTTCTTTATTGTCCTAAACTAGTTTCGGCGACAAACATCACCATCATCAGTGGGTTTTTTATGGTTATACAAACACAGTGGCACACTATTACATTTTTACTATTTGTTTTTTGAAATATAGTTTTCTATGGATACTTTCATACTACCTTATTGATTGTATGTTACAGCATGTTTTTGAGAATTATTGTCGCAGTTTGCGACATATTTTCTGTGCATTTTTTTCTGTTGCTGTTTTTACTCAGCGAACATCATGTCATCTGCAATTGTGTGAGCGGCTGTTAGTAAACTAAATACTAAAAGGTGAACTTCATATGTCAGCTGACAGTAGTGGCTCTCTTTGTGAAAGCTATAGATCTAGTGTAACTTGAACATACTGCCCCAGAGGCCATTCCTACCAGCGCAACTGCAGGTGATGACCAAAGTGTGCCTATCCCCTTGGTGGTTAACAAAGGGGCGGCAACTGAGCCTCATCCTTGTGACAGTCTGCCATTCTCTTTGATGTGCACACTCAGAGCAGCTAATTGTAATGTTCCCCTCCTCTGCACTTCATGAGACAACAACTGTCCTGTCCTAGACCAGTAATTTGCTGGAAAGGCACCGCACTGACAACCTTATCAGCTCTTTCAGGTTCTATTATTAAATCAGACTCCACATATCGTGCATATTGCATCATTTGTGTGGTTTACTTGGTGGTCGCCATGCCTTGTAGTTCTTCTCAGGTTGGGTCGTTCGCCTTGGTTGCGTCACTCATTCATTTTGCATGGTCTCACGGGTGATTTCCATCATCTAGGTGCCACAATAGGCTACCATCTTGGGTCAGGTCTTCGGTATGGATGTTTAGATTGCCTATGGTTTTAATTGGCACACTGGGTAGTCTGTCCTTTGCATGGAAGCCGCTGCGTTGGAATGCTCGCTGGTCGGTGTAGCTCTCACCTTCCTTTTTGCCCAGCAACAAAAGGTCTCCTGCAGCAGGAGGCAGGTGGCTTCCATTCTGGGATGCAGCACCATGCAGAACTAGGTTTCAGCTTCCTGCAAGGCTTTGTCAAAGCCAGTGCTCCATACATCTTGCTTGCAGTTGGTTGTTGTGCCACCTTCTGCAATTGTGCCTTGGTCTTCACAGCAGCAGTGCGATTCTGACTGCCTCCATTCCGCTGAGCACAACCAGCTTCCTCGTTCATGTCTCTCACTGGTGGGTCAGCCTTCCACACAGTAATGGAGGCCGCTTCTGCTACACCTCTGTTCTGCTGAGAGGGCAAAGTTGTTTCCTTGCTGCGTTTTCGCCTCCTTCAACATCTCCTTTTGGCTTGACTGGACTCGGCAGAGCTCACCCAGGACATCATCTTCCTCTGATGCAGCTCGCTGATGCTTTTGCAGCCAGCAGACTCGACAGCTGTGCCAGCCTGCAACATGCACCCTTCCCCTAGTAGTGAGTGCACATTGGTTCGTTGTCTTTCTTCTGTGGGTAAGCTTGGCTGGTGTGCTTGCCCGTGCGCTTGACACACACTGTCTGGTTGAGGCAATCTTTTGCCACATGTCCCCTTTGTTGACACTTACAGCACTGTGGCTTAGTGCTGAGTCCCACCGGGAGAGGCTCCAGTTGCATGTTGAAGGCCATGAGCTTGTTGAGCTCATAGACTCATTCAACTTCCGTTCTTCTTTTCTGATTCTCGGCTATGTCTGCAGTTAAGATGAAGAGTGGCAGCTATTTTGTGTTGGTTTTGTTATGTAACCTAATGGCCACATCTCCGTTCCCAGCACGCTGGAGCCCTCTGCGGCTGTGTCTTCATTACACAGCCATGGCAGCCCCCCTGGGGAGCACCTCGAGTGCTGCCATTTTTGTCTTTTGTTGCGTCTTCTCCAGTGCCAAAACAATGTATTGGCCAAGAAGAGGCTTTGAGAGCCTCATAGTCAGCCCAGAGTTACGTACAAATCTCTAGGTGAGCGTCATTGTCCTGGCACTTGACGCTGATTCCTCCCTTCATGTCTTCTCTGAGTGTACTGAGGAATTCCAAGTCTTCCCTCTGGTACTGGATAAAGATGATGGTTTCGGAACATCTCAGTTGCCGATGGTCTTCCTTGTGATTATGTGGTCACAGGTTGTTTGTCCTTCCTCTTCGTAGCTGGCGGAGGTGTCGACTATGAGCCAATGGCTATCGAGTCTGCCTTGTTCATCTTCCGAGATTTTACTCACATTCAACTCCTCAGGTTGAGGCACTGACATGTGTCTAATCGTGATTACCCTCTTATGTTTTGCAGTGTCTTCCTGTGCTCATTGTGCACACACACAGACATGATAATTTGCTTTCACTGTGATAACAGCAAACACGAAAAGTGTGCCAGGTGCACGTGCCCCACGAGCTCGTCTTCACACAGTGGTAGTGGTCCTCAGCAGCAGCAATGCACTCGCTTTGTCTGCCCAAGCAGAACTTGCCAGAGAGCTGCTCCCCAGCTTATTTAAAGACTCGTACGATGAGCTATGGTGCACCTCCATGGTACACAAAAAGATCCTTGTACCCATCCTCACAGGGGTGACAGGTGGAGCTGTTACTGTTGTTCTGGCTGTCTGGAGTGGCAGAGTCCCAGCCCTCAAGTTGGGTGATCTCAACTAACACGAATCCTCAGTACACAGATAAACTGCGTGTGCCTCTTCCACTGTGTGTCTTTAACGACGATTCGGAATAATGGCTAGAAAACCAAGCTATTTTTCGCCATCTTGGGCATTTTCTTTAGTAATTAAATGGGGAATGTTAAATTTTTCCTGCTCCCTCCAACTGATGGTCCTCTAGGTGGACAACACTTTGGTAGTGTCTGTGGACTTGGGAAATTAATTTAGTAGTTTCAATTAAGTAATTAAGTTTGATGAACTGATAATTAATTAATCAACTGGTCTGAGTTGTTATCAGTTTACAGGGAATTTTATTTGAAGTTCAAATCTGTGATTGGAATTGAAGGATTAATTTTATTTCTCTTACTTTGTGGTGAGGACAAGTCTGGACAGATGCTGTGGCCTTGCCATGTGCGTTTTGCACTTCACAAAGTCACTTCATTACAAGATGAACAAGACATACCTAGAAGAAGTCAGAGGTATGAACAGAGGGTGCAAAATGACTACAGAAAATAACAAACACTAATATGTTAGCCCATTTTACAAACTGTTTGGAAATAAGAATCATAATGTGTAATGTAAATGAGTGTTGTACACTTCAATAGCTTGACAGATAATACTATATACATAATGCATTATTAACAAGTGAGGATGAAACAGTTCAAAAATTCAGAAGTGATACGAGGAAGATTTTAAAAAATCACAAATAATACATATCTATATTAGTGATATCACTGGAAAGGAAATACTCATGAATAAAATTGCACTCATCATTAGCCCATAAGCCTCCGTCTGCCGTGATGACAGTGCTGACCATTCAAGATATGGACTAAACAAAAGATTAAACATACTGGATAGCCATCTTGTTCTGCTCCATGAATTGTCATTATCTCCACACAACTCACAGAGATTGCTGGGTCTAAAGCATGTGATTCCTGTTAACAGAACCACAGATTCAGTAATGAGGATTCAGATCAGGTGATTTCAGGATCCAGATGAATACCGTCATGTGTGCAGAATTGTATTCAAACCACTATGCTGTAATCTGGGAGCCATGGCCAGGTGCATTTTCTTTCTATGTACAAGGGGCAGTCAAATGAAAATGAGACAAATGAAAAAAGTGCTATGTTAATTATTTTCAAAAGTAATCATCATAACTGTTAATATATTTCTCCCTTTGTGAGACAAGACCATGAATGCCTCCATGGAACAATGTTTGTGGTTGCTACAGAATCATGATTGTACCCAGGCATGCATCTCTTCATCTGAAGCAAATCAACGGCCATCAATGTCTTTCTTCAGGGCTCCAAAAATACGGAAGTCACATGGAGAGAGAGAGCGAGACTATGAGAAGTCTGTGCAAGAGCTTCCCAGTGAAACTTCTGCAGTGTAGTCCAAAAAGTCGTGGCAACACGTGAGTGGCCATTATCTTGCAACAGAATGATGCCATCTGCCAACATTCCTTGGCATTTAGACTACACTGCAGAAGTTTCGCTGGTAAGCTCGGACACATCCTTCATACTGTCCCAATCTCTCCCCATGCTGTTTCCATATTTTAGGAGCCGAGAAGAAAAATGTTCATGTCTCTCTATTTGCTTTGGACAAAGAGGTGCATGCCTGGGTACAATCAACATTTCGAAGGCAACCACAGGCTTTTTCATTAAGGCACTGACCATCATGTCTCACAGTGGAGTAAATATATTGACAGTTATATCAGTTACTTTTGAAATAATAAAGAATCTAATAACTTTTTCCATCTGTCTCGTTTTCATTTGATTGCCCTCTTATATACTACATAAATCTTCAGTGAAATGCTATAAATGAGCAAAGTGTGAAAGAAGTCTGCCCACAGCACCTACAAGTAATAATGCAGATACACCAGTGGTTCAAGACCATCCCATGGAAACATTCCACTTGACAGTGTACTGTCACAAGCCTGAATTGCATCCTGTCGGTTAACATTTTTCAACACATTAATCCTCTGACATTTGCATATGTCAACACTGAGTACTCAGTGTATTCCCTTGCACCCAACATTAACGAGAATGAATAGCAAATGAAAGACCCATTTCACTACTGGTAAAAACCCAATTACCCATACAGAACTTCATAAAACCTAATAGCATGCCACTTGATATCAATATGACAATCCAACCTACAGTTGTACGTCATCACCCTTTTGTCATTATTTTCATAGAATTCCACTCTCAATAACACTGAACCCATTGCATTCCCCCTCGCATTCAAAAACTGTCACGTTTTGCAGGCCATACAATGGTAGGAGTGAGCCTGACGGAGTGAATCAAATATGGAGGGTCTTTGACAATCCTCATGAAGACAGGTGGAAAGAAAATTTAGAAGTCTTGATTTTACTGTTTTGAGCAGAAACGGGATAGCCTACACATCTCAGAGTTAACACCTTCACCAAGAAAAGCCATTTCCGTTAATCTCAGTGAAATAACCAAATTTTTCCTCACAGTTAATACACTGATAATAATGTTCTATGTGAGATTAACAATTATTGTAACAGGCATACTCACAGACTGTCACTATTGGGGGAGTCTCCAGACACATCATCGGCCTGGAATCTTGTTCACTAGTGTTGAATTATCTTCAGTGATGAATCCCACTTTGAATTGAGCTCTGATGCCTAGTGAAGATATGTCTGGAGATGCCCTGGACAGCGGTGGGATACCAACCTGACTGTTGCCCACCGTACAGCCTGACAACCAACAGTGATGATCTGGAGTGCCATTTCTTTTCATACCAGTAACCCTTTGGTTGTTATCCATGGAATCTTTACAGCACAATGATTTATTGACGATATTTTACGCCCCTTTTTGTTGCCCTTCATGGCAAGCTATCCTGGGCTTAATTTTCAGGAAGATAATGCCCGTTGCACATGGCGAGAATTTCTGCTGCTCGTCTTTGTGCTTGCCAAACCCTACCTTGGCCAGCAAGGTCGCTGGATTCTCTTCAGCTGAGAATGTTTGGAGCGTTAAGGGCAGGGCCCTCCAACCATCTCGGGATTTTGACGAGCTAACATGCTAATTGTACAGAATTTGGCACGATATCCCTCAGGAGGACATCCAACAACTCTATCAAGCAATGCCAAACCGAAGAACTGCTTCCATAAGGGTCGGAGCTGGACCAACTTGGTCTGTTTGGGAAGCTCTTTTTCGTGAATAAATCATCAATTTTTACTGAAATTGTAATCATTTATTTGTCTGTATATGTTCTTCACATCTACCAATTTCCATCCTGTTCAAATAATTCCTCCGTGGTGTGTCTTTTCTTTGTCTTAGAGTGTATAAACAGTGAATATTCCCAATCCACAAATTTATACACATAGAATATACCAAGTCATATACTGAAGCACCAAATAAACTGTTATAGACATGCGTATTCAAATACAGAGATATGTAAACAGGTAGAATATGACACTGCAGTCGCCAACACGTATATAAGAGAGCAACTGTCAGGTACAGTTGTTAGATTGGTCACTGCTGCTGCAATGGCAGGTTATCAAGATTTAAGGGAGTTTGAACGTGGTGTTGTGGTCAGCGCACGAGCAATGGGGCACAACATCTCCGAGGTAGCGACGAAGTGGGGATTTCCCTGCACAACCATTTCACGATTGTACTGTGAATATGAGGAATTTGGTGAAACGTCAAATCTCCAGCATCCCTGTAACTGGAAAAAGATCCTGCAAAAACAGGACCCACGACGACTGAAGAGAATCATTCAGTGCGATAGAAGTGCAAGCCTTCCACAAATTGCTGCATATTTCAGTGCTGGTCCATCAACAAGTGTCAGTGTGTGAACCATTCACCAAAACTTCATTTATGTGGGCTTTCGGAGCCGAAGCCCCACTCATGTACACTTGATGACCGCATGGCACAAAGCTTTATGCCTTGCCTGGGCCAGTCAACACCACGTTGGACTGTTGATGACTGGAAACATGTTGCCTGGTCAGACGAGTCTTGTTTCAAATTGTATCGAGTGGATGGACGTGTACTGGTATGGAGACAACCTCATGAATCCATGGACTCTGCATATCAGAAGGGAACAGTTCAAGCTGGTAGAAGCTTTGTAATGATGTGGGGCGTGTGCAGTTGGAGTGATATGGGACTGCTAAAACATCTAGATACCACTCTGACAGGTGACATGTATGTAAGCATCCTTTCTGATCACCTGCATCCATTCATGACCATTGTGCATTGGGCAATTCCAGCAGGACAATGCAACACCCCACACGTCCAGAATTGCTACAGAATGGCTCCAGGAACACTTGTCTGAGTTTAAACATTTCCGCTGGCCACCAAACTTCCCAGACATGAACATTATTAAGCGTATCTTGGATGCCTTGCAATGTGCTGTTCAGAAGAGATCTCCACTCCATCGTACTCTTACGAATTTATGGCCAGCACTGCAGGATTCATGGTACCAATTCCCTCCAGCACTACTTCAGACATTAATCGAGGCCGTGCTACAATGTGTTGTGGCACTTATGTGTGCTCACGGAGGCCGTACACGATACTAGGCAGGTATACAGTTTCTTTGGCTCTTCAGTGTGCAAACACTATTTCAAGAATCTTCCAGAAATGATACACACTAAACAACTAATAACTGCTGATGGCTGGTTTGGAAATGGCGACCCACAGCACACCAGCCAGCAATGCTAACTGTTACAACAGTCTGTATACATCATAGCTCGCGGCATTGCTCCCTTCCTTGTAGAAACAGCAACCTGCTATTCCACTATTTCTCATTTTAGACAACTACAGCACCCTGGATCCAGATCTTTTCAGTAGTCGTCTGTATGGTGACACTGGCAGAATCTCCCGTTCTTGTCATGTTGTTACATCCTCTTCAATGTGATGAGCATCAAAGATACTTTGCGATCATCAAGTGGGTCTTCAGTTTCCTTGAACCTCCCACCGCTAATCTGCTCCTGTGGGCTCTAGTAGGGCTTCATGCAGAGGACGTTGACGACGTCGTTGCACCTTTTTTTTCTTGATGAAGGATCATGATACTTGGCATCATAGATGACATCCGACAAGTGACAAAGGATATGATAAAACTCAAACTAGTGCTCTAGTAACTTTTCTGATAGTACATCTTACCGTGTAGGTGTAAAAATACATACCAAGTCTCCCAGCTGTATTTCACTGGCCAGCGTTTGACATTATACTGCTCGCGGTCTTTCTCCTGGGTGTCCAGGTTTTGCAGGCGAGCCAGCTGCCTTGTCTTTGGTCTTTGTGATGATGTAGTCATCGTGTGAGTATCTTACAGTTGAAATAAGAACAGTGCATCCGTTGTCGTTTCAATCTCATGACTATGCACCAGAAATAATTATGTGCAGCCTTTGGTATCTTGCTTCTCGGTGTTGTATGCGAATGTCACGTGGGGCATTGCTGTTTCCCAAACTATCTGTTTGGCATCAACGTACATAGAAAGCATATCTGTTCTGCCAACGTCCTATTCAAGCGTCCTTTGAAGCCATTTGTCCATGGATGGTAGGCAGTTATGATTCTGTGGGTGATGATACAACTTGAAGTTATGTCTGATACTAGTTTCGACTGGAAAACGTATCCACGTTCAGAGGTCATCAGAGGGGTGCTTCATGTTTCAAAATCATGTCTCGTAGAAGGAAATTTGCAATTTCCAGAGCTTCATTAGTCGACACATCTTTTGTAACAGCTTAGCAGGTGATGTGATCATTGTAGATTATTATTCATCGAATCCCATTTGTTGACTTTGGGTATCTTCCCAAGAGGTCGATTGACAAGTGTTCAAATGGTTCAAATGGCTCTGAGCACTACGGGACTTAACATCTGAGATCATCAGTGTCCTAGAACTTAGAACTACTTAAACCCAACTAACCTAAGGACATCGCACACATCCATGCCTGAGGCAGGATGTGAACCTGCGACTGTAGCGGTCGCGCAGCTCGAGACTGTCAGGTCATGGTATTTATAGGCAATTTCGCCTCAGTGCGGCATCTCCACTTTCTCCTAGATTATCCATTGTTCAACCAGTGACACTATATGACTGCTGGCTAATTGGCAGAGGACCTCACCGCCCCCAAAGTTCATGTAATGTCTTGTCATTGGTTACTATGTCTTTCTTTGCTCCTCTCTGCATTTGAAAGCTTCTGAATTTTTTATCCTCTTCTGTGAAGGTAAAACACTGTTTCTGATCAGTCACACTGGCTGTAACCACAGTTGGTTCTTGAGGTTGATTATGGCAGAGTTCACGAACCAATGGGTAACCAAAAAACGTGTAGAATGTAGCAAAGTCTTCGTAAGCATATATAACAGTCCTGGAAGTAATCCTAATCACAAAGGTTGTAAGGCAATGTCAAAACTCTGCTTTTCAATGGCGCATAACGAAATGCTTGAAAAACTAGCAAGAGATTGACTGACAAGTGTCAGGCCACGGTATTGACAGGCAGTCTCGCCATAGTGGATGGCTCCATGTGACATACTTGTCGCGGTTCTACCTCACATGGGAGCAAATTGCAGCTGACATATGTAACCCACTTATATCTGACCTGTTCTCACCGTCGATACGTAGGCCGGGCAGGGAATCGATAATCACTGCTACTAAATCCTTCCCCCTTCAACTGGCACATAGGGCCTGGCATGACCTGGTCTGTGCTGACTTTATCGAGGAAGGGGAGAGATAGATGCCAGAATACCCCCCAAATGCTTCCACAGAAGGTCATCAATGTGATCAGATGAGTCGGATACTGGTATAGGCAATTGGACCAATAACTAATCAACGGGTTCTGGGGCGCAACTTGGTCCTGCCAGCAAAGGAGTTGGTGCCAGCCATGTGGGAAATGGGTACAAAGATTCGGCTTTTATGGGGCCCTGAGTCTGAAAACACTGAAAGTGGTCAAGAGGTGTGGGAGGAGGAGACTGGGTCCACCTCCATTGGCCCCATCATTGGCAACTGTCAACCCTGTGTCAACGCCAAACACAAGGGCAGAGGTGGTAGTGCTAGCAGGCCAGCTTTTGGGCAGGCACGCACCAAGTGCTGTGGCATAAATCTCGTCCAGTCGGCAGCTGAGGGGAAGGGGGGAGGGAGTGACGTTACTCATTGCAGACAGAAGTGGTTTCAATACCTGACTGGATACTCCTGGCTCGCTGCAAAATCAGACATCTGCCGCCCCCTATTACTGAGGATGACACTTGGGGTTCTAGCCAAAATTATGAACCGATACATGAGAGACTTTATGGTAGTAAGGTTGTGTGCACAAGCAGTCTACTCACTGAGATGGGTACAGCAGGTCGAAGAGTGTGTGGGATGTGGGCATGTGTACAATTTTGGCTGACCTATGTCATTTTACAGGGATGGTGAGGAAGCTGATGAGTGTTTTCTTGGAGTTGACTGTCATCGTCATCCTTCACGTCTGTGTGTTGAAGATCTTGACCATCTGTTTTGCTTCCAAACTGCATGGAAAGGGGTAGTGGCCAGGTGCTTAGTGTCATTGCGTTTACAAATATCCTGAAATGCAGATGCTGTGAATTGAGAGTCATTGTCGAAAAACAGGGTGGAAGGCACTTCCTGTATTGGAAATATGATTGACAGGGCATGAATAGTAGCGCTGTTGTAGTGGTAGTCATGCGTACCACGTAAGGAAAGTTACAGAGAGCATTGACAAGTAGCAACCACGTTGCTCCATAGAATGGTCTGGCGATATCAATATGCACTCTTCACCAAGGGTGGTCCGGACATGGTCAAGGGTTGAAAAATGTCCTGAGGGTGACTGTTATAGACACAGGTCTAGTAGTTCTGGTTGGTGTGTTTTGCGGCGGCGTCAACATCGGGCCAATATACATGACGCCGCACTGTTGCTTTCATTCTGCACATTCCCCAATATGCAGTGCGGAGGAACTTCTGTGTGTAGGGATGGAACATGGGAGGAACTACCACCAGGCATTCAGAATTGTCCATAGCTAACAAAATTATGTCCTCAGTGACGTTAAGCCTGTGCTGTAAGGAAAAATAGGTGCACCATTCCGGATCAGCGTCACAAGGCAAGTGCTCCAATCATTTTGTCACTATTCATATCATTTCATCAGACTGATTTCACCCCGTTCATTCCAGTCATTTCATTTTAGCTAATTTAAATTCAGTTAGCCATACAGTTCTCATTAAACATTTGTCCCTTATGGGAACTAGCCTGCAGCTGGTGTACTAGTTGTAAATTGTAGCCGGCCGGAGTGGCCGAGCGGTTCTAGGCGTTTCAGTCTGGAATCGCGCTACCGCTACGGTCGCAGGTTCGAATCCTGCCTCAGGCATGGATGTGTGTGATGTCCTTAGGTTAGTTAGGTTTAAGTAGTTCTAAGTTCTAGGGGACTGATGACCTCAGAAGTTAAGTCCCATAGTGGTCAGAGCTTTTTTTTTTTTTTTTTTTTTTTTGTACAAGATCCTCTTCTGTAGACTCTTCTTCGCTATTGATGTTGGTAAGAAAAGATAGCTCTGATTTCTACAGGCCCCTCTGGAAACTTTCATACACATTTTCTTCAGTTACATTTGACCGACAAAGTCAGGTGCATCCTCTGTCGCGGAATTGTTCGTGCCTGCCATCCGAATGACGTCCCAGGAGGAGGACGTCATCTAAATTGCAGTTTAAACAATCTCTGAATAACAGCTCCACCATCTTTCCATGCACATTTATGCACCAAGGATCTATGAAATCTTACGAAAATGCCGAGAAATTCTCAAAAAACAGTACAAGCTTTCCATTAACTGGCTACGAAATCAAATGTCAACGATGAAATTTGAAACTTTCTCCTGTGATGTGATTGTAAGCTCATTTATTTATATCCATTGTCAGTGAAAACATATCCTCATTAATTCTTTCAGTAATTTGTAATCGCCCTATGCTATGGTAACTCCAAAATGAGGACAGTTTCAATATTGACGATAACAATTGCCCTCACTAGTAGCAATCGCCCAATTGCATTTCGAACCGTCAAGAATTCATCTCTGGTCAAAAGTACCCGGACACCCTATCTGATGCGGAATTTAAAGCTAGAAGCCACGAGAGGTGGACACGCCAGAATAAAAGGAGGCAGGCAATATTCTGTCGTAAGTGGGAAAGTATTAATACCAGAACCGGTCGATCAGGAGAGCTCACTGATTTCGAATGTGGACTAGTCATTGAATAGCACCTGAATACAGGGACATTTCGATCCTTCTAAGCTCCCCCAGTCGACTGTTGATGACATGAGTGTAAAGCGGAAACACGAAGGAACAACCATAGCTATTCAAGACCAAGAAGATCTCATGTACTGGCGAACAGGGACCGTCGAGCATTGTGGAGAGTAGCTGTAAAAAAATCTCATGAAAGCAGCGTAAGGATGCGTTCATGCGTTCCAAATTGTTATGAGTAGTCGGGCCAGCTCAATGACTAAGCGAATAGAGTTAAAAAATGTGGTACATGTTCAAGAAACTCCTCATAGACCACACTTGAGGTAGTGTAAAGTGTGACATTACTCGACAGTGGATGTCTGGAAACGACTGATTTAGAGTGACGAATCAGGCTATATCCTGTGGCAGTCCGATGGAAGGTTTTGGGTTTGGCGAATGTCTGGAGAACGTTACGTTTGATCAGGTATAGCGCCAATAGTGAAGTATGGAGGAGCTGATATTACGGTTGTTTTCACGGTTAAGGTATTGTCCCCTTATTGCGCTAAAGGAAACACTAAATTCGAAAGGATATCAACACATTCTAGAGCAATGTGTACTGTGTACAGTGGAGAAACAGTTCAGAGACGATGATTATTTGTATCAACACGACTATGCAGTCTCTCGCAAAGCAGCATCTGTGAGGCAATAATCTGTGGACACTGACTTTCCTGAAATGGACTAACCTGCCGAGAGTGGTGAACTAAACCAATGGGTCACCATTGGGATGAATTATAACGTCGAATTCGCTCCAGTCCCCACCATCAAACATCACTACATTCTCTGGCTTCGGCTTTTGACTAATAATGGGCTGCCATTCCTCCACAGACATTAAGATACGTCATTGGAAGGGTTCCCAGCAGAGTTCAAGCCGTCGTGACTGTGAAGGGCGGACGCAGGACATACCCTTTATTAATGTCCACTAATAGGTGTCGAGATCTTTTGATCAGATTGTGTATGTGCTTCACTACTGAATACAAATACTGTGCCCGTGGTTCTGCAGTGGTATGGTGAGGATAGTAGTGTTGCGTGTCCGTTGTAGCTTTTAGGTGTGGTATTGTCTAGTTCTTGTGTAAGCTGAACCGGCCTGACTGGCCGAGCGGTTCTAGGCGCTACAGTCTGGAACCGCGCGACCGCTACGTCGCAGGTTCGAATCCTGCGTCGGGCATGGATGTGTGTGATGTCCTTAGGTTAGTTATATTTAAGTAGTTCTAAGTGACTGATGATCTCAGAAGTTAAGTCCCATAGTGCTCAGAGCCATTTGAACCTTTTTTTTTGTGTAAGCTGAGTGTAGTAAGAATGCTTGCTATTGCAGGAAGAGTGTTTTTAGTGGAAGAGTTTTTCCGTACAGGAGGAAACTTCACGGTGCATGTGAGGTAGCAATTTATATTGTGTTTTCCTGCTTCGAAGTGTCCACATCGTGACATCGTACGTAATTTTATTCGCAAATTCCAGACAACAGGTTCAATTCATGATGCACCACGAATTGGTAGATCTACAATTTTATCCGAACGGAGTCCACCCCCGGTAGCTGAGTGGTCAGCGCGAAAGACTGTCAATTTTAAGGGTCCGGGTTCGATTCCCGTCTGGGTCGGAGATTTTCTCCGCTCGGGGACTAGGTGTTGCGTTGTCCGCATCATCATCATTTCATCCCCATCGACGCGCAAGTCGCAGAAGTGGCGTCAAATCGAAATACTTGCACCAGGCGAACGGTCTACCCGACGGTAGGCCCTAGTCACGCGACATTTACATCTTTACCGAACGGAAACTTGACGACATTTCGGCCATCATGTTGCGGAGTCCAATAAAATCAGTGAGGAGATTATTGCAAGAGGCTAAAGTGTTTCGTGCGACAGCACATACTGCCGTAACCAAAGAACTGGGGATGTATCCTTATAAAATTAGTGTTGTGCAACAGTTACATTGTATTGACCATGCGAAACGAAAAACGAATTGTGAATGGTTTCAGTGATTTGTTAACCGACATGGAGCTGGTGTTTTAGATCGAAACTCTTTAACTGATGAAGCTTGGTTTCGCCTGTCTGGCTACATTAATTCCCAAAATTCACGAATCTGGTCATCTCTTCATGCATAGAAAATTGGAATGTGGATGCCATAACGCGATCCCGAATTATAGGGCGGATCAGTTACTAATGTCACTTCCAATCTGTTTCCCGATACTTAATCCATTTATTGCCCTGCTGAATGAAAATGAAACCATTAATTTTTCCAAGAAGACGATACTACTGCTCATGTGGCACACCATCCCCTACGACTTGTAGATGAAATCGTTGGAGACAAGAGTAATTACGAAAGGTCTCTGGCTCCTGCGCTCACCGGATCTGCCTCCTCCCGACCATTTACTTCGGGGTGCAGCTAAAACATTTGTGCAAAAAAAAAAAAAAAATTGTTCAAATGGCTCTGAGCACTATGGGACTCAACTGCTGAGGTCATTAGTCCCCTAGAACTTAGAACTAGTTAAACCTAACTAACCTAAGGACATCACACACATCCATGCCCGAGGCAGGATTCGAACCTGCGACCGTAGCGGTCTTGCGGTTCCAGACTGCAGCGCCTTTAACCGCACGGCCACTTCGGCCGGCATTTGTGCATCAAACTAACCCAGAGACAATAGATGAACTGAAGACATTGATAATTGATTATCTGCATTCGATTACGCATGAAACATTGGTAAAGGTGTTCGCAAATAAAAGTAAACGTGTTGAACTATGCCTTCAAGAAAAAGGAAAACATTTCCAGCAGCTGCTGTGATAGTGGTGAGTACAGTGTATATGATTAATCAATTTCATTGTTTTAATTGTAATAATGTTGAACTCGATCTTCCAACATAGCTGCAGACACTAGCAGTGAATCCAGGCTCGTAGCTTGTGCAGCGACGTGAATGTGATGCCAACCTTACGCCCCCCGCAAGGCGAGACACGCAGAGCTCGCCGCTGCGGAGAGACATTGCGTACGCACTGTTTAGGCAACGAGGTATTCAAGTTAACTGCAGATATACAGATTAAGAGGTAGCTTGCAGCAAGCATAGTGAAAATGTATTAGAAAAATAATTTAAGACAACTGCAGCGTACCGTGTCTTCCATACATGACATAGTGAGACAACAGGAATACTCCTTAAGTTTTAGCATATTACACAGTGTAGGTAGGTAATATGCCGAATAAAAAACTTAACAACGAACAAGTTGTTCAACTAAATAAGTACCTGAGAGTAACAAAAACTCTAAGTAGTACTGGTCCCCATGATTCTCGTTCATGCTGTTGCATCAATGTGTACACTAACGACCTCACAGCAACTATACTGTTGGACAATCTGCAGCTGTTTGCTCATGATGGTGTGGTGTACGATAAGGTGTCGAAGTTGAGTGACTGTAGTAAGATACAAGACAACTTAGACAAAATTTCCAGTCGGTGTTCAAATGGTTCAAATGGCTCTCAGCACTATGGGACTTAACATCTGAGGTCATCAGTCCCCTAGAACTTATAACTACTTAAACCTAGCTAACCTAAGGACATCACACACATCCATGCCCGAGGCAGGATTCGAACCTGCGATCATAGCGGTCTCGCGGTTCCAGACTGAAGCGCCCAGAACCGCTCGTCCAGTCGGTGTGATGAACGGCAGCTAGCCATAAGTGATTGGCATGCTAAGACGCATTCCAGTATTTGTCCTACACGTTTACGAACATTAAGACAGACTGATGTAGGATCCAAATCAGCATCTTCGGTTAAAGTAGGTACCGTAGACGTGTGTGCAAGTACATACATGCATTCCAGTATTTGTCCTACACGTTTACGAACATTAAGACAGACTGATGTGGGATCCAAATCAGCATCTTCGGTTAAAGTAGGTACCGTAGACGTGTGTGCAAGTACATACATTCCAGGTAGTCAGGGCCAATACTTGGTTACAAAACTATGCTCTGTATGTCTATAGTTTTAATTATTTAACCAGAAAATCGATTACAGTTATGTCGACAGATCTACTGTAGACTATGTCTTCGTCATAGTCTATGTTGCACATACGGATGACTCTCCGTTCGTTGTAAGTAAATCACATTTCAAGATCAGTATGGGATACAATACCTTCCCAGAGGTATTCTTTTGCTTGTACTAAGGATATGGTAAATACTAGTTACAGTAAACAGTGAATGTAAAGAACACCTATACATCTCTAGAACCTGACTTTCTTGCTGGCAAACATATACAACAAATTATACCTCCCTGATACGTGGAGGAGGCAGTGTATCAAGAAGACTTAGACTATTATCTATTAAAGTTTTTGTATATGTAGTTATAATGGTGTTCTGAAAATTCTCTACCGGGAAGTAAAACGAGCTTATTGTTGATTTCATGCTCATAACGTCTTTTCTGGTTATGACTCTAAAATTAGAATACATAAGTGTTATGTTTTAGCTGGATTCGCACATGCTGTGGAAGACTGTAGTTTTAATGGAGTATTCAGGAACGGCAGGATGCAGTAGCATACCTCAACACTTTACTTAGACAAAGGAAACCAGGAATGATAACACTAGTCAACAGCCATTTTGCATCTGGGATGTGATACATCAACTGGTATTTATTTTGGTGTATAGAATCCGAATATACCTTTCAAAATGTTCTAGCACGTATAATTTTTGAGTTTTTAAGGGTTTTTTATTTTTCGTATTCAGTATTTCGCTTTTTGCTGTTCTTCTGTTTTGATGTTAAATAGTTTGCTTTTGATTTGCAGAGGAGAGGTAGAAAATTTACAAATAGTCAGTAAATGGTTGGTGTGGTAATCCAGTGGTGTGAAAGATATCCTCAGTGGGTGTTTCCTGTGAAAGATAGTGCAAACTTTTTGTGCTTAAAACTTACATTAAGAAAAATGGCAACTACTAAATCTCGTTGTTGTCTAAACCACCCCGACAACTTTCGTGATGTGTGTGGGAAATTCACTCCGAAAGCTCAAAGAAAACCTATCACTGATTTGGTTAAGAAGATATATAAATTGTATTTTGATTGTCCTGTTGGTGATCAACATAAAAATTTTGCACCTCATATTGCCTGCATAACCTGTACTACAACCTTAACGGAGTGGTTAAAAGAAAACGCCGAGCCATGCCATTCGCTGTTGCGATCGTGTGGTGTGTGCGTAATGAGCATTATTCAGACTGTTACTTCTGTCTTACAAATATTTCGGGACATTCAAGTAAAATTAGACATAAAATAAAGTATCGAATGTATCTTCAGTGCATTTGCCTGTGCCCCATGGTGAGGGGTTGCCTGTTCCTGTCTGTAACTTGAAAACCACGGAACAGACACCACGTCAAGTGAATCAGAAAGTAATGAACATATAGAAGAGTAGTGCCCTCAGTATCATGACACTTCGCCTCAGCTCTTTAATCAAAAGGAATTGAACCATTTGGTTCGCGATCTAAGACTTTCAGAAACTGAACTCTTGGGTTCGAGACTGCAACAAAGAAACCTTCTAGCTCCAGGGACAAAAATTACCTGTTTCAGATCAAGAGGTACTTCCCTCGCTCAATATTTGGATATGCAGAATTCAATGTGTAGAGATGTCAATGGTCTGATGATGCAGCTAGGTGTACAACATAATCCACAGGAGTGGCGACTATTTATTGACTCCAGTGAAACCAGTACTACTGCATAATAGCAATGCATTTCCATCGGTACCTTTGGCTTACGCAGTAGACATGAAAGAAACTTATGAAACCATGACTTTGCTGCTAGAGGCAATCAAGTATAAGGATCATGAATGGCAGCTTTGCTGTGATTTAAAAGTTATGCACTCCTTACAGGTTTCAGGCTGGATTCACGAAATACCGCTGCTTTTTGTGCCTTAGGGACAGCTATGAATCCACTAACCACATATAGTCAAGGAATGGCCTATAAGAAAGTCATATGTTCCTGGAAGCGTAAATGTGAACAATACCCCATTGGTTGATCCTGATAAACTCATTTTGCCTCCCCTTCATGTCAAGTTGGGCCTTATCAAGAACTCTGTAAAAGCTCTCAATAAAGAAGGTGAGGCCTTCAATCACTTAAAAGGAAAATTTCCCAAATTAAGTGAGGCAAAGTTCAAAGAGGGTTTATTTGTTGGACCACAAATAAGAAAATTGCTGAAAGATCCAACCTTTGATACCAAACTCACATATATCGAATTAGCTGCTTGGTCTTCTTTTAAAGAAATTGTGATGGGCTTTTTGGGTAACAGAAAAGACAAAAACTGTGTTACGATTGTGAATGATCTGTTGGACAACTCTAAGAACATTGGGTGTAGAATGTCGCTTAAAATTCACTTTTTACACTCTCACTTGGAATTATTCCCGGAAAATTTGGGAGTCGTAAGCGATGAGCATGGTGAACGCTTTCACCAAGACATTTTTACCATGTAACAACGTTACCAAGGCCATTGGAACCCTTCGATGATGGGTGACTACTGCTCTGGTCTTGTTGGGGACAGTGATGAAACGGCAAACAAAACATGGGCTCCGTCGTCTCATTTTTCAAAAACAAAAAACGATTAAAGGTGAAAATATCTTCTGAACTAATTTGGACCTTTTTTTGTTATCATGCCCATATGTACATACAAAATAGTATTGATTTCAAACGTTCTGCATGTGTATTTTTGTTTGACATAATTGTGTGAATTTTCGCTATTACTATTTTTTATTCTGCTGTGTATCTAGAAAATGTGACGTCATAGAGAAAAACTGATTTTACCAGTGTATTCAGCACCCCAAAATTAGGTAAATCCACCCATTTAAAAACCAGATGCAGAAAAAGAGTAAATTTGTTAACTAGTGTAAGTGGTTATAAAACAATGCACTGTGTGCAAATAAATAACGCAAGCAGCGATAGTGAAATTTCTTTTGTGGGTTACTGTTGGTGAAATCTACGTTACGTTGCTGGATGAGTGAAATCATTTTGTCAGGCATGTTACTGGTATCTGTTTACATCCTATAGAACCAAGAGTGGGAAACGTGCTTTCAAAAACGGTTCAAATGGCTCTGAGCACTATTGAACTTAACATCTGAGGTCATCAGTCCCCTCGAACTTAAAACTACTCAAACCTAACTAACCGAAGTACTTCACACACATCCCTACCCGAAGCAGGATTCGAACCTGCGATCGTAGCGGTCGCGCGGTTCCAGACTGCAGCGCCTAGAACCGCTCGTCCACAGCAGCCGGCAAACGTGCTTTATTATTCACTCACAGCTATGGCTGGCTGAATCATCACCTTCTCAGATAGGTTGGAAACCTTATGCCCTAACGCTACAATAGATAGCTGCATATGTGAAAATGTGTTACGATCCCATTATACAGTCATAATGTCAGTATGGTGCTGTAACTAAATGCCTACGATTAACCATAGAATCTATAATTATTCATCATATACGTAACATGTTTCGGATATTCGTGGTGTGTTATGGCAACATACGAGATTTAGGCAGTCTGAGACACATACCAGTTAAGATTAATACAGGTAGGATATAATTATCGCGAAAAGTGTATTGCAGCTCTTGCATAGAAGCCTATTTTATTGCCAGACAACTGTTCACATATGTATATTTCCAAACAAATATCAGATAAACTCTTGCTCACAGATGCATCGTGTTTTTAATGCATGGTCGGCCGGAGTGGCCGTGCGGTTCTAGGCGCTACAGTCCGGAGCCGAGCGACCGCTAAGGTCGCAGGTTCGAATTCTGCCTCGGGCATGGATGTGTGTGATGTCTTTAGGTTAGTTAGGTTTAATTAGTTCTAAGTTCTAGGCGACTGATGACCTCAGAAGTTAAGTCGCATAGTGCTCAGAGCCATTTGAACCATTTTTTTAAATGCAAGGCTGAACTCTAGGTTGTTTATCTTGGCTGAACTCTAGGTTGTTTATTGCTTATAACAGGTACGCATGATCATGACTTTTCTTCCTAATTTTTATTTTATTTTTTTTATTTATTTTTATTTTGAATACACACATACTTCGTGTGGTACCTTGTGCCACTCACAAAAACGGAGACGGATTGGAAAACGTCTAACTGTACGAGTCCTAATTTCTTTCTTTTAGCTTACTCGAAATTTAGGCTCTCTATGAATGTCAGTTGTCAATGGCCTTTTCGCGAAAAGAACATTGTGCAATTAGGGTTCACATAATACTGGCGTGTTGATCGAATCCACCCGTGACAAATCCAGCATATACATTGTTGGTTTGTGGGCTAAGTTTTCCACTAAATTAATAAGGAGGTGTTATAGCACTTTCGCAAGGAACAAAAAACGCACTGCTACCAAGTGTGATTAGCAACCTTATAAATCATACGAGTTGATCATGACTATTTTTTAATTTCGATCACCGTTTTTCTTCTTCTTCGTAAGAAGCAGTGTATGGACCTGCCCTGTGAAACAGTCATCGTTATTTACCACTGCATACGTAACCAAACTGTATACGTAATGACCATATCACACTGGTCAACATGACGGAAGTTACTGCTTAATTGCCTAAGAACGTATTTACTTAGTACAATGCTACACAGGAAAGCTCTGCTACCTTTAGCAGCATGTCGTTACTGGTATTATTCTCGGTATTTAGAGAGATGTATAATCGGAAATTTCTTTATAACTTTTATGGCTGTCACATGTCTTCAGCAGGTGACGCACTTCCGGCCTTATCAAGCACGGGGTTCCTGCGTTCCCGCCAGTGTGCGAGGGGCTGCAGAACTCCTGTCTCCTTACCGATCGCTGAGCAGCATCTCTATTCTCGGCGCGATCATGGGCGGATAGGGAATTTCTTGCCCATTGCCACTAGCGACAAACACAGGCCAGTGATTCCTCGCTTTTTATCGGTTTTGCGTAGGATGTTTTCTGGAGGTTACTGGCAACCAGTGTCCACACACTGAGGCTGTGGCGTTTCTTCCCCAGAGCTAGACGTCTCGTTTATGCGAGGAGCACGTCGGCCTGCGCATTATTTCCAGGGCTGGTCCTAGGCTCTCAGTAGCGGAGTCAGCCCCCGGGTATCGGCTGCTGCGGTGGCTACGGCTGCAGTGTCAACAGAGGTGCGCACCGTTCGAAATTTTTTCGGACAGTTATCAATAGCTGGCACATGAATACAATAATTCTCAACGGCCGCATTTTACTGCACAGTGATAGAGGTGTTGTGACCTGTGTGAGTCGAAAACTTGGTAAGCAGAAACAGTTCTTTTCTGCACTGGGGTCATTGCTCAGTCTCATTTGGACGGCGGGGACGTGTATACATATTCCGTATCTATTTACAAGTCCTCTAGTGATGTCGCACACTGATATTTCAAGGATTTGTTTTGTGTTACAGTGTTACATGTGTGTGTGTGTGTGTGTGTGTGTGTGTGTGTGTGTGTGTGTGTGTGAAACCTTATTGGACTTAACTGCTAAGGTCATCAGTCCCTAAGCTTACACACTACTTATTTATCCTAAGGACAAACACACACACCCATGCCCGAGGGAGGACTCGAACCTTCGCCAGGACCAGCCGCACTGTGTTACACGTCTTTTAATTCCGCCTGGGAGCACTGGCAGATCTCATCCACCAACAGCATACTTGCAGGATCGTATTTGTCGCCCCGATATCCCCAGTATGATCCTTGTGTACGAGGGGCCACTCCTTCCCACTACAGACTAACCTGACCAATGTGATGGACGCAGAAGGATTCGTAGCTTTCGTAGTCAATTTTTATGCATATTTTCAAGCAATGTTACACATCTTCTAATGATAATGCAGCTGCTTATATCGTGTAACATGGCTTTGTATTCTGCGTGGGAGCTCTGACTGACCAAGACTGGTGTTTCCCACGCAGAAGAGTTAGTTCTGAAAGCTTCGTTCTGATTGGTCCAGAGAGAGAAACGGGAGGGGATGGCGCTTATCCACAATGCAGTCTTCATACTTCCAGCGATATGTTGGGACCTGTTTTGCCATCGGGAGGATGCTCCTTACTGAGTGGATGCTTTTGTATCAGTGTTTTTTCCACCAGAAACCCTCTCAGAGAGTATTACACCAAAAAATATTGCAAATTTCTCGGCCATTGCCATCACAGTGTTCATGGTCAAAGCTATATTCCACATGCTTACTATAAAGGTGTCACGCGTTTCATTGGAGATACTGGTCACCTCTCTTCTATTCCGTGACGTTGTGCTATTTGTTATACGCATAGTATCTTTGGTTGGAAGCACCAGAATTTCGTTTTGACGCCACTATTCCCAACAATGCTTTCATTTTGAAACATAGATTATGACATCACACAATCTAGTAATGAAGTGGTGACTCAGTAGGGGTTCATCTGCCGCATGTGGTATTTCTTTCTTTGGCCGCAAATCAGTAAAACTGTAGTGCTTATAGAATTTGTATGACATCATTAACATGTTGTGATGCCATTATTTCTAACATGTTTGTTTCTAATTCATACTGTATGTGCCCCACACACACACACACACACACACACACACACACACACACACACACACACACACATATATATATATATATATATATATATATT
Source organism: Schistocerca serialis cubense (assembly GCF_023864345.2). Taxonomy (NCBI): domain Eukaryota; kingdom Metazoa; phylum Arthropoda; class Insecta; order Orthoptera; family Acrididae; genus Schistocerca; species Schistocerca serialis. The sequence continues at coordinate 777,264,023 of NC_064640.1, forward strand.
TTTGTATATATATATATATATATATATATATATATATATATATATATATATATATATATATATATAAGATAGTAATGTAGCAGTAGCTTAGCAATGATAAATAATTAGGTACTTTCTTACACATACTGCATTGTGACTTGCTGCTAGCATGATGATTTCGATGTGACATGACACGACATTGATGGGACATCGCAACGCAACCGGATGTTTATATGATGTCGAGAACAGTGGTACAGAACTCGCATAATTGAATAAAATTCTTACAATTTCGGAAAAATACAAAAAAAATTGTGGAGAAATACGTAAAATTATGGAAAATATGAAAGAATGTTGAAAAATACGAATAAGGTGGAAAAATATGAACAAATGTGGAAAACTGAGTCCACTTATATATCTGCACTTGTGTGGTCTCTGCTGGTCGCTCAAATGACGGAAATCCCGTAATGTTAAATTGTTATGAACAAATGGACCTCTAGTGATGTGACTTAACATAATTACAGTATTTTGTCATTAACAAATAGACACAGTCTGATCCTTTCCCTATACTGCACAGGTCTAACGTGAAGCCACCGACTCAGGGACCCAATTATAAACGATGAAAATGGGCTTTGGGTGCTTGCATCTCACAGATCCAGGGAGGAGGGGAGGGGGGGGGGGGGAGGAGGGTGGTGAGCGAGGGAAGGGAGAAACGAGGGTTACGGTGCTCGTCTGGATGACCTTGGTCAGATGCTGGTGCGTCCCCAGGGGGAGGAGAATGGGGCGATCTTGATTATAAGTCGTCCAAATGTGTAACCTGACACCGAAAGTCCTAGTCAGTGATCTTGAGATATGATCGTTATACCACCTAGAACCGACCCTAGATAACTACTTGCACTCAACTTCGTTGCATAAAGTTCATATAAGCGCACACTCCGCTGCAGAGTGAAAATCTCATTCTGGAAGCAAATGATAAGTTTGGACTGTCGCTGGCCGCTGTATGCCCGATGGGCCAGCTACTTAATCACTTTGTGTCATTTTTCATTTACTTTTCGACGCTGCCGTAGCTCTCGCATTCGCTCGTTGCTTGACTTCAGCATATTTGCGAGTCACAGGAGAGGACATTTGTCATTATTTTGCAGTTTTTTAATTTTATACCGATTTTCACTTACATTCCGTCGAACATTTTTATCGTCTCACTGTGGATCCTACTAATGTTCCGGAAGCTCTCACAACGACACTTGAATCAATGTTCCTGATAAACGCGTTTCACACGCTACACCAGTTTATAACTGGACACAAAGCTAATTCGTAACAGTTACGCGCACGCACCTATATTGCTAGATGACGTCATAGGCAAAACAAATACTACGTGAGAAATACGTACAGACATTATCTATCCCTTGCGGGCCTCAGCTACCGTTTACGTATTGTGAATCTCATAGTTCAAATGGTTCAAATGGCTCCGAGCACTATGGGACTTCACATGTGAGGTCATCAGTTCCCTAGAACTTAGAACTACTTAAACCTAAATAACCTAAGTACATCACACACATCCATGCCCGAGGCAGGATTCGAACCTGCGAGTGTAGCAGTCGCGCGGTTCCGGACTGAAGCGCCTGGAATTGCTCGGGCACCGCGGCCGGTATCTCGTAGTTACTAACAATTCAACTATGACGGTATTTCCTCAGACAAGAAAGTTGGAGGGATGAGTGAATATACGTTTTCACGTCAAAAGACGAAGGGGATACGTAATTTACTTGCCACTCCAGACAGTACTCTTCCTGCTCCCAACTTTAGGTTGGTACGATAAACTGGGTAAATAAAAAAGAATACAAGAATACGCCTTCTGTTGGTTATTAATAATATTACGGAAGTTCTTACTCGTTGTGAGTAGAATAGCCGTGGTTGTTCGAACGCAGTCTGCATTGCTGCCACATCTCCCTCTCCCCCTCCTCCTTCACCCTATAATACCATGTGATGTTGCCAGATTTCCCTCCATCCCCTTTTCCTACCCTCTGACGTAAATTCAAAATAGCCTGATTGTCCTAAAGGTTTTCCCCACCCCTCTAACATCACTATGACTTTGGATGTATAACAAGTCCTAATTGTAAAAAGGCGGGATATTCAATTGGCTTAATTGTAAAAAGGCGGGATCTTCAAAAAATCGAACATGCACCATTGAGAAATGCGTAAAATTCAAGATATCGATGCTAGATGGCAGACCTGGGAATACGCGTGAATCCCTGTGCCACCAGATTCCAAGACAACGACCTGGGAATACGAATGCAGAGCTATGATATAATCCAAATGGCGACCTGTGGAGCATGAGTGCAGCCCACATGACTGTCAGATTTATGCATCCTTATGACGTCAAAATTCGAGATTGTGGATCAAGGATATGTGCGCAGCTTGCATGGCTGCCAGAACACTTGTGCTATGTTCCAAAGGATGGGAAAGTCGAAAATCCTTCCTCCCATAATGCCGCACCATACATTAACCCGCCAAGGTCGCTAATGTCCCACTTGTCGCAGCCATCGTGGGGTTTCCGTTGCCCAATAGTGCATATTATGCCGGTTTGCGTTACCGCTGTTGATGAATGACGCTTCGTCGTCTAATAGAAGGCGTGCAAAAAATCTGTCATCGTCCAGTAGTTTCTCTTGTGCCCAGTAGCAGAACTGCACACGACGTTCAAAGTCGTCGCCATGCAATTCCTGATGCATAGAAATATGGTACGGGTGCAATCGATGTTGATGTAGCATTCTCAACACCGACGTTTTTGAGATTCCCGATTCTCGCGCAATTTTTCTGGTACTGATGTGAGGATTAGCCGCGACAGCAGCTAAAACACCTACTTGGGTATCATCATTTGTTGCAGGTCGTGGTTGACGTTCCACATGTGGCTGAACACTTCCTGTTTCCTTAAATAACGTAACTATCCGGCGAACGGTCCGGACACTTGGATGATGTCGTACAGGATACCAAGCAGCATACATGGCACACGCCCGTTGGGCATTTTGATCCCAATACGATATCGACCTTTTCTGCAATTGGTAAACGGTCCGTTTTAACACGGGTAATGTATCACGAAGCAAATACCGTCCGCAATGGAGGAATGTTACGTGATACCACGTACTTATACGTTTGTGACTATTACAGCGCCATCTATCACACAGCGAAAAAAGTAGTCCAACTAAAACATTCATATTTCTTTACATACTACACGAATATGTAATAAAAAATCGGGGTTCCTATTTAGAAAAACGCAGTTGATATCCGTTTGGCGTATGACAGTGCCATCTAGCAGGCTAACCATAGCGCCATCTGGTTTTCCCCTTCACGCTAGACGAGTTTCGTTCTTTGTAGTTTTTTCGTTTGGTGCTTATTTCGTGAGTTATTTGGCCCGGTCACTATCAATGGACCACCCTGTATATGTTTCAGCAGAAGTTGGAATAATCTGTGCACAGAAAAACAATGTTCAGAAACTGCATATACAATACTTACAAAATAATTTAACAATGTAAAGAAATAAATAAATAAATGCAAAATATCTATCACATGCTAACTCGTTTTTTAAAGGTGATATATGTTTTGTTCCAACAGCTTGGAACTGTTGTAGCACACTTTATAATGTTCTAGCCCAACTGACAGACTTGTACGTTTATTTTCTACATCTGCATTTACATGGATACTCTACAAATCTCACTTAAGTGTCTGGCAGAGGGTGCATCGAACCACTTTCACAATAATATTCTATTATTCAAACCTCGAACAGCGTACCGAAAAAACGAGCACCTATGTTTTTCCGTTCGAGCTTTGATTTCCCTTATTTTATTATGATGATCGTTTTTCCCTACGTAGGTTGGTGTCGAAAAAATATTTTTGCATTCGGAGGAGAAAGTTGGTGATTGAAATTTCGTGAGAAGATTCCGTCCCAACGGAAAACGCCTTTTCTTAACAACGTCCACCTTAGAGCCTGTATCATTTCAGGACACTCTCTCCCCTATTTCTCGGTAATACAAAACGTGCTGCCCTTCTTTGACAGTTCTCGATGTACTCCGTTAAACCTATCTGGTAAGGACCCCACATCGCGCAGCAGCACTCCAAAGCAAGACGGACACGCGTAGTGTAGGCAGTCTCTTTAGTAGATCTGTGTTCTTCCAATAAAACACAGGCTTTGGTTCGCCTTCCCCACAACATTTTATGTGTTGTTTTCAATTTAAGTTGTTCGTAGTTGCAATACCTAGGTATTTAGCAGAATTTATGGACTTTAGATTTGACTGATTTATCGTGTAACCGAAGTTTAATGGATTCCTTTTGACACTCATGTGCATGACCTCCTACTTTTCATTGCATCATGCAGATATCTTCTCTAAATCGTATTGCAATTTTTTTTTTATCTTCTGATGACCTTACTAGACAACAAATGACAGCATCATCTGCAAACAACCTACGGCGGCTGCTCAGATTGCATCCTAAATCTTTTATATCGACGAGGAACAGAAGATGGCCTATAACACTACCCTGGGGAACGACAGAAATAACCTCTGTTTTACTCGATGACTTTCCGTCAATTACTACGAACTGTGACTTCTCTGACAGGAAATCACAAGTCCAGTCATATGACTGAGACGATATCCCATAAGCACGCAATTTGACTACAAGTCGCTTGTGAGGCACAGTATCAAAAGCCTTCTGGAAATCTAGAAATACGGACTCAATTTGAAATCCCTTTTCAACAGCATTTAACACTTCGTATGAGTAAAGAGCTAGTTCTGTTTCACAAGAACGATGTTTACTGATTCCGTGTTGACTGTGTGTCAATATACCGTTCTCTCCGAGGTAATTCATAATGTACGAACACAATATATGTTCCAGAATCCTGCTGCATATCGACGTTAACGCTATGGGCCTGTAATTTAGAGGATTACTCCTACTACCTTTGTTGAATATTGGTATGACTTGCGCAGCTTTCCGGATTTTGGATACGGATCTTTCGTGGAGCGAGCGGTTGTGTATGATTGTTAAGTATGCGGCTATTGCATCAGCATACTCTGAAATAACCTAACTGATATTCAGTCTGGACCGGAAGCCTTGCTTTTATTAAGTGATTTAAGTTGCATCACTACTTCTAGGATCTCTACTTCTAAGTTACTCATGTTGGCAGCTATTCTTGATTCGAATTCTGGAATATTTACTTCCTCTTCTTTGGTGAAGGAATTTCGGAAGGCTGTGTTTAGTAACTCTACTTTGGCAGCACTGTCATCGATAGTATTTCCATTGCTATCGCGTAGCCAAAGCATTGGCTGTGTCTTGCCGCAAGCATATTCTACGTACAACCAGAATCTTTTTGTATTTTCTGCCAGATTTAGAGACAAAGTTTCGTTGTGGAAACTATTATAAGTATCTCGCATTGAAGTTCGTGCTAAGTTTCGAGCTTCTGTAAAAGATCGCCAATCTTGAAGATTTTGGGCTGATATTCAGTTGATGCACTTAAACCAAAGTTGACATGGAATATTTACAGCTCTCCTGTGAGACATAACGCTAAACTAAGTGCGATCTTTTTTTGGTATGACCAGCAGCAGTGAAACTTAACCTAGTGTACAGACAATATTCACGGTGTTTCAAAAATGCTTTCACGAATGTTGAGGACAGGTTCCTTACATTAAAACAAGAAAATAGTTCATATGAAAATATGCGCGAAAATTCTTCTTTTTCGAGTTAATAATGGAAGTTTACAATGTAGGTGACTAGAGTTCGTCAACATAGGAACTCATAATAAATGCTCACCTTGCTTTTAAACGTGCATGCACCCGTCAAATCATGGTTTGCCACACCGTTTCAAATACTCCTTCTCAGTTTCGAATGGTTTCACAGGCTTCCAGGACACGTCAATGGAGGATTTCTGCATCTGGTTGTTTGCTGCATAGATCAATTGTTTAAGACGCTCCCAGAAATAATAATCCAAAGGACTGAGGTCGGGGGAAATTGCAGGGCATGGAACTGGTCCTTCTCTGCCTAACCATCTCTCATGGTAGATACCAGCCGGTGCATCTCGAACACAGAAACTGAAAAAGTGCTGGAGCTCCATCATGCACGATCCATACGTTTCTTCTTTTTTGTAGGGACACATCTTTTAGTATACGAGGTGCATTCAAGTTCTAAGGCCTCCGATTTTTTTTCTCCGGACTGGACAGAGATAGAAACATGAGCATTGTTTTAAAATGAGGCCGCGTTCATTGTCAATATGTCCCAGAGATGGCAGCACCGTAAGGCAGATGGAATTTTACCGCCAGCGGCGAGAATGAGAACTGTTTTAAATACTTAAAATGGCGACGTTTTCCTTACTTGAACAGCGTGCAATCATTCGTTTTCTGAATTTGCGTGGTGTGAAACCAACTGAAATTCATCGACAGTTGAAGGAGACATGTGGTGATGGAGTTATGGATGTGTCGAACGTGCGTTCGTGGGTGTGACAGTTTAATGAAGGCAGAACATCGTGTGACAACAAACCAAAACAACCTCGGGCTCGCACAAGCCGGTCTGATGACACGATCGAGAAAGTGAAGAGAATTGTTTTGGGATATCGCCGAATGACTGTTGAACAGATCGCCTCCAGAATTGGCATTTCTGTCGGTTCTGTGCACACAATCCTGCATGACGACCTGAAAATGCGAAAAGTGTCATCCAGCTGGGTGCCACGAATGCTGACGGATGACCACACGGCTGCCCGTGTGGCATGTTGCCAAGCAATGTTGACGCGCAACGACAGCACGAATGGGACTTTCTTTTCGTCGGTTGTGACAATGGATGAGACGTGGATGCCATTTTTCAATCCAGAAACAAAGTGCCGGTCAGCTCAATGGAAGCACACAGATTCACCGCCACCAAAAAAATGTCGGGTAACCACCAGTGCTGAAAAAATGATGGTGTCCATGTTCTGGGACAGCGAGGGCGTAATCCTTACCCATTGCGTTCCAAAGGGCACTACGGTAACAGGTGCATCCCACAAAAATGTTTTGAAGAACAAATTCCTTCCTGCACTGCTACAAAAACGTCCGGGAAGGGCTGCGTGTGTGCTGTTTCACCAAGACAACGCACCCGCACATCGAGCTAACGTTACGCAACAGTTTCTTCGTGATAACAACTTTGAAGTGATTCCTCATGCTCCCTACTCACCTGACCTGGCTCCTAGTGACTTTTGGCTTTTCCCAACAATGAAAGACACTCTCTGTGGCCACACATTCACCAGCAATGCTGCTATTGTCTCCGCGATTTTCCAGTGGTCAAAACAGACTCCTAAAGAAGCCTTCGCCGCTGCCATGGAATCATGGCGTCAGCGTTGTGAAAAATGTGTATGTACGTCTGCAGGGCGATTACGTCGAGAAGTAACGCCAGTTTCATCGATTTCGGGTGAGTAGTTAATTAAAAAAAAATCGGAGGCCTTAGAAGTTGAATGCACCTCGTATCTTGGAGGGTGTTCTAAATAGAGTACCAGCAGACAGCACCTGTAAGAAGTGCTGGGAGGACGTATGCCCTTACCAGACAATCACCTACAATTCCAGCCCATACATCAGTCTTCAACTGATGCTGATGTCTTGCCTTTACTATAGCATGTGGATTGCTATCGACCAGTATGTGTTTCTTGTGTAAATTTGTTATTCCATCTCTTCCAAACGTTGCCTCGTTTGTAAACAAAACTCAAGAGAAAAACAACTGAGTGACAGTTTGTGTAACAAACATTCGGCGAAAGCTCTCGCCCGCGCGGAGTGGCTGCGCGGTTAGAGGCGCCATGTCAGTGACTGCGCGGTCCCTCCAGTCGGAGGCTCGAGCCCTCCCTCGGGCATGGGTGAGTGTGTTGTTCTTAGCGTAAGTTAAAGTAATGTGTAAGTCTAGGGACCGATGACTTCAGCAGTTTGGTGTCTTAGAAATTCACACACATTTGAACATTTTGAAAGTTCTCGTGCGGTGGGTGATCGGCAGGTGTAAGGACCTGCACACGTTGAAGACGATACGGATAAATGAGTTGCTCGTGAAGTATCCCCCATGCTGAACATAGAGATGTACCACATGTCAGGGCCACTTTTATTGCACTGATATTTGGTTCTTCTTCGACAGCCCACAAAATGTTTCCTTCCTGGCCAGGTGTATGAACAACACGTATCCTTCCTTGCTCAATAGTCTGTGGTGCTATAGATCCTGCCTTAGCACTAAAGGCTGAAGGACTCAGATGTCGTTGGTGTGGAAATGCCGTCCGTTACAGCCGTGCAGCCTCGTGTTCATTACCATTCCTACGGAAAATAGCATAAACAGTCAAACTGTGTATTCGTATCCTTGCAACAGCCCCTACATCATTACGTAGGCCAAAATGGTAAAACATGGCCATGTCGAACCGAAGTGAACCCAAGCGTTCGTTCGGATGATAAATTTGAACTGTTTGCTTTATGTAACACTAAGACCTACAACTTGTAGACGTATAATCCTCTTTCTTTCCTAATGAGTTTCTCTTCACCTTTCTGCAGTAATCAGCAATAGTTATATCAGCAGTAGAAACAACAGATGCTATGAGGATGAAGTCGGATTCCACATTCTAGCAAACATCTGATTGTGCACTGAATTACAATGTGCACCTGAAAATGTGCTTATAGGAGGATATGCTTTCATCCAGAGTGTCTTCGCTTGTTACTGTCGTGAGCATTAATGGAAAGCGGGTGATGGACGATTAAACCTAGGTTGCAATCGGCAGAATATAATGCTTGTGCAGGCATAAGTGTTTCGGAGCACATCATTAAGTGCACTTTACTGAACAAGGAGATCTGTAGCTGAAGGCCCATACATGTTCCCATGATGGTTCAATGAGATCGTCAGTTACAATTGCAGTGGACATGGGATCATCGAGATTGGACTATGGACTAATTTTGTCTGGTCATACGAATCACGTTTCTTGTTACACCAGGTCGACCTTTGTGCCCAGTTGCTCCGTCATCCACATGTATGACTACCCAAAATTTGCATCGCCGCTCTGGTGAATGCTGGTGGGGGCAGTATTATGCTATGGGAGACATTCACCTGAGCTTCCATGGATCCTGTGGTAACAGCTGAAGGTACCATGACAGCTGTGGACTACGTGAACATTATTGCAGACCACATGCATCCTGTAATGCATGTTGCCTTCCCCAACGGTAATGGCATCTTCTCTCCAGGATAACTTACTGACTGTGCCACAAGTCCAGAATCGTGATACAATGATTTGAGGAACAGGATAGTGAACTAACGTTGATTTACTGGCCACCAAATTCGCCTGAATTGAACTCTGTAGAACACAGGTATTACGTTATCAGGTATCAGTTCCGCGCCCGCCATTCACCAGCCCGTAATTTACGGGAATTGCGGGAGATGTACAAAGACATTTGGTGCCACATATTTCTGGGAACCTCCAAAGGACTTGTCAAATCCATGCCTCGCAGAATCGCTCCAGTATTGCTTTCAAAAGTGGACCAACACACTATTAAGCTTGTGATCGTAATGTTTTGACGGGGCGTGAGTCGTGCTTGGGTAGCTCAGTTGGTGGAGCACTTGCCTGCGAAAGGCAAAGGTCCCGAGTTCGAGTCTCTGTCCGGCACACAGTTTTAATCTGCCAGGAAGTTTCTTATCATTTATCTGTTCTGTGATCATTATATACTCTGTGTAACCATTTTAAGGGACTACGTAACAGTTGAAATCTTGAAAGTTTCAAATTTTTTTTTCATTGAGCGAAATCTACCAAATTTCCTCTTTCTAATGATATATAATACGTATATATTATTGCCTTTTTCTGGTTTATTGAATCATTTAAACAAAACACTGTGTGAGCGTGACCAGTTTCCAAGAATCTGCGTAGCTGAAGAAGATAAGATTAATCATTTGTCTAGGAGATGGGGATTCAAAAGCTTTCAAAGCAGTTGAGGAAAAGACGCCATATGCAGCAAATATAACTGAAGTGCATAGCTCATGTACAAAAGCAAACTGATAGACGCTGCGACAACTGAAGACTGCCTACAAGTGAAAGAAATTGGAAGATGTCAGAGGATTAGATGGTAGGAGTAGACTCACAGATACTATCATAGAACTACTATGGCACGGACCCTGAGCAAAATGTAAGGTAGAAGATATGAGAAAAGCTGTACGGGTAGTTTTATTTAAATTCTTTTCAACAGACGATAAACCCATTCATGGCTTCTGTCCTCTAGCAAGGGATTAATGTTGCAAATACAACAGAGCACAGCAAAATGGTGACAAACTTATTCACAAACCAGCTATGCCTTTTCCCATAGTAGAGGTCTTGAAAGAAACTTTCAGAGATTCAAAAGCTTCCAGTCAAATATCATTATTGCTTCAACCCCCGCTCGTCTGCCTTTGACATATTATAATACCGTAGCGACGATGTAGTAAGAACTCCACTGTTGAACACGAGCGAGCTGTGTAGGCGATGTAAGGCTACTGAAGAAATGTCTTCATGGCCGCACCCAGAATCCTAACGAGTCTTATCAGCAGCGTAATATGGACCAGAATTCCAAAGATACTGTCTGTATCAATTACGACACTGCATTTGGGTGTCTTTGCCAACGGCCTTGCCGCAGTGGAAACACCGGTTCCCGTCAGATCACCGCAGCTAAACGCTGTCGGGCGTGGCCGGCACTTGGATGGGTGACCGTCCGGGCTGCCATGCGTTTTTGCAATTTTTCGGGGTGCATCAGCCTCGTGATGCCAACTGAGGAGCTACTCGACCGAATAGTAGCGGCTCCGGTCAAAGAAAACCATCATAACGGCCGGGAGAGCGGTGTGCTGACCCCACGCCCCTCCTATCCACATCCTCATCTACGGATACACGGCGGTCGGATGCTTCCGATGGGCCACGTGTGGCCTGAAGTCGGAATGCTATATTTTGGTGTCTTTGATACAGGCCAAAGTTGAATGAAGGATATGTTGCAAGGTATGAAGTTATGAAAAGACTGCTAGGAACTATTGGTCGTTTCAGAGTGAAAAAATGTTAAATTTAGATAAAGGAAGAGGTAGGCTTTTTGCTTAACACGAGAAAGTAACAAAAAAATCAATAAAGTCGTATGGGAGACTTTACAAGAAACATGTTCTCCATCATGCGGAGCCTTAGCCTAAAACTTCCGAGAGCTCAAATTCCAATATGAATCAAGAAATACAAGGTGTTTGACTGCTGTAGATCCAAACGAAAGGGGTCATTAGAGAGCAATGAAACAGTCAAATAATCCTAGCAAACAAAATACATCTACACACTTTTGTGTGTAGAGATATTTAAAAGAAGTTTAACCTCTGTCGATGACCTCCGGACACGCTTTCTCTGTGGTGGACAACGCACTTGAGATTTTTGAACTCATATGTGCCTCGATTGAGGAGAACTGCTGAACCTGCCTTCATACGAACAGTGCCCATGTCAAAAACTTGTGTAACGTGGTGTCGTCAAGTGTACATGTGCATTTTGTATCCTCGGGGACTCTGTTCTAAGGAGTTCATTTACTCAGTCGTAATACGTCGTATCGGGGAAACTATTGATTTCCAAACCTATATTTATTAAGATTATTTGCGTGTTTTATTGTCATTTACTCGCTTCCTTAGTATGTACTTGTAGTAGTCAACGTCCTCCACGATAATATCATGTAATGACGACGACAGTAAATTTGGAGAAATTCGAGTTAGAATAGAAGAAGACTGATAATACACTACAGGCCATTAAAATTGCTACACCACGAAGATGACGCGCTACAGCCGCGAAATTTAACTAACAGGAAGAAGATGCTGTGATATGCAAATGATTAGCTTTTCAGAGCATTCACACAAGGTTGGCCCAGATGGCGACACCTACAACGTGCTGACATGAGGAAAGTTTCCAACAGATTTCTCATACACAAACAGCAGTTGACCGGCGTTGCCTGGTGAAACGTTGTTGTGATGCCTCGTGTAAGGAGGAGAAATACGTACCATCACGTGTCCGACTTTGATAAAGGTCGGATTGTAGCTTATCGCGATTGCGGTTTATCGTTTCGCGACATTGCTGCTCGCGTTGGTCAAGATCCAATAACTGTTAGCAGAATATGGAATCGGTGTGTTCAGGAGGGTAATGCGAACGCCGTGCTGGATCCCAACGGCCTCGTATTACTACCAGTCGAGATGACAGGCATCTTATCCGCATGGCTGTAACACATCGTGCAGCCACGTCTCGATCCCTGAGTCAACAAATGGGGACGTTTGCAAGACAACAACCATCTGCACGAACAGTTAGATGACGTTTGCAGCCGTATGGACTATCATCTCGGAGACCATGGCTGCGGTTACCCATGACGCTGCATCATAGACAGGAGCGCCTGCGATGGTGTACTCAACGCCAAACCTGGGTGCACGAATGGCAAAACATCATTTTTTCGCATGAATCCAGGTTCTGTTTACAGCATCATGATGGTCGCATCCGTGTTTGGCGCCATCGCGGTGAATGCACATTGTAAGCATGTATTCGTCATCGCCATACTGGCGTATCACTCGGCGTGATGGTATGGGGTGCCATTGGTTACACGTCTCGGTCACCTCTTGTCCAGTTTTACGGTACTTTGAACAGTGGACGTTACATTTCAGATTTGTTACGACCCGTGGCTCTACCCTTCATTCGATCCCTGCGAAACCCTACATTTCAGCAGGATAATGCATGCGAAACCCTACAGTTCAGCAGGATAATGCACGACCGCATGTTGCAGGTCCTGTACGGGCCTTTCTGGACACAGAAAATGTTCGACTGCTGCCCTGGCCAGCACATTCTCCAGATCTCTCACCAATTGAAAACGTCTGGTCAATGGTGGCCAAACAACTGGCTCGTCACAATACGCCAGTCACTATTCTTGATGAACTGTGGTATCGTGTTGAAGCTGCATGGGCAGCTGTACCAAGCTCTGTTTGACTCAATGCTCAGGCGTATCAATGCTGTTATTACGGCCAGAGGTGGTTGTTCTGGGTACTGATTTCTCAGGATCTATGCACCCAAATTGCGTGAAAATGCAATCACATGTCAGTTCTAGTATAATATCTTTGTCCAATGAATACCCGTTTACCATCTGCATTTCTTCTTGGTGAAGCAATTTTAATGGCCAGTAGTGTAGTTCTTCCTGCGTACCATCCACTGCTGGAATAGAAGAGGACGGCAGATGAGGGGGAGGGGGAAGTGGAGGGGATATGAATGATCCACTATTTACCCTCTGTCTAATACTGCATGTTGTCTTGCGGAGAATAAGTCTAAGCACAGCAGTATAATGCCGCCCTCAGGACCTTGCAAGTTACGTTTGTTACAGTGCCATCAACGACGCTTCTGGTAAAGTTTGTAAAATGAGAGAGAGGTACTTACAGAATTGAAACTATGGAGGCGGATAGTTCAGTCGGTGGTTGCATTGGCCGCGATAGGAGAGGATCTGATTTCGAGAACCGGATTGTTACATAATTTTAATCTGTCACGAACTTTTACAACAGCCCACAGTCCGCTGCAGTCATTCTGAAGACCTGTGATATCCGAAGATTTCTGACACTGGTCGAAAACTGTCGTAACACCAATTGCTCAAATGGTTAAAATGGCTCTACACACTATGAGACTTAACATCTGAGGCCATCAGACCCCTAGACTTGTTGTTGTGGTCTTCAGTCCTGAGACTGGTTTGATGCAGCTCTCCATGCTACTCTATCCTGTGCAAGCTTCTTCATCTCCCAGTACCTGCTGCAATCTACATCCTTCTGAATCTGCTTATTGTATTCATCTCTTGGTCTCCCTCTACGATTTTTACCCTCCCCGCTGCCCTCCAGTACTGAATTGTTGATCCCTCGATGTCTCAGAACACGTCCTACCAACCGATCCCTTCATCTGGTCAAGTTCTGCCACAAACTCCTCTTCTCCCCAATTCTATTCCATACCTCCTCATTAGTTATGTGATCTACCCATCTAATCTACAGCATTCTTCTATAGCACCATATTTCGAAAGCTTCTATTCTCTTCTTGTCTAAACTATTTATCGTCCACGTTTCACTTCCATACATGGCTACACTCCATACAAATACTTTCAGAAACGACTTCCTGACACTTAAATCTATACTCGATGTTAACAAATTTCTCTTCTTCAGAAACGCTTTACTTGCCATTGCCAGTCTACATTTTATAGCCTCGCTACTTCCACCATCATCAGTTATTTTGCTCCCCAAATATCAAAACTCCTTTACTACTTTAACTGTCTCATTTCCTAATCTAATTCCCTCAGCGTCACCCGACTTAATTCGACTACATTCCATTATCCTTGTTTTGCTTTTGTTGATGTTCATCTTATACCCTCCTTTCAAGAGACTGTCCATTCCGCTCAACTGCTCTTCCAAGTCCTTTGCTGTCTCTGACAGAATTACAATGTCATCGGCGAACCTCGAAGTTTTTATTTCTTCTCCATGGATTTTAATACCTACTCCGAACTTTTTTTTTGTTTCCTTTACTGCTTGCTCAATATACAGATTGAATAGCATCGGGGAGAGGCTACAACCCTATCTCACTCCCTTCCCAACCACTGCTTCCCTTTAATGTCCCTCGACTCTTATAACTGCCGTCTGGTTTCTGTACAAATTGTAAATAGCCTTTCGCTCCCTGTATTTTACCTCTGCCACCTTCAGAATTTGAAAGAGAGTATTCCAGTCAACATTGTCAAAAGCTTTCTCTAAGTCTACAATTGCTATAAACGTAGGTTTTCCTTTCCTTAATCTAGCTTCTTGATAAGACGTAGGGTCAGTATTGCCTCACATGTTCCAACATTTCTACGGAATCCAAACTGATCTTCCCCGAGGTCTACCAGTTTTTCCATTCGTTTTTCCTAGACTTAGAACTACTTAAACCTAACTAACCTAAGGACATCACACACATCCATGCCCGAGGCAGGATTCGAACCTGCGACCGTAGCAGCAGCGCAGTTCCAGACTGAAACGCCTATGGCCGCTCGGCCACAGCGGCCGGCACACCAATTGCGACTACTGTCTGAACTGACCTGTAAATATTGTTATAATAAGTCGAATACCATTGTCGGTTCTTTGTCAAGGGTAGTTAAATGGGTTTATTTACACTTCGAGTAGTTGTAGTGGGTTACATTACGGTACGGTCCTGAAATCGAAGCTAATAAGCTCTTTGTGCTCAATCTCTAATCGGCTCAGTGTGCGTTCGTGGATACACACGAACCGCAAAAAAGAAATGCAAAAGTGGACGGCCTTGACGAGCCCGAACTGTCTGCGAATAGCAGCTACTTTCTCCACTTGCTTGTGTTACGTGTACGTTACAACGGCACGCACACCCGTGGGTTCTGTGGGTCAAGCCGACCTTTCCGGCGGCGAAGCGCGACGGAAAGTAAGAGTGGTGAGTGACCCAGATGCTGCAAAGCCGGCGCGCCTCTCACAGCGCAGGACGACGCCAGAGCGGATACACCATGCGTCCCGCAGCCGCAGGTAAGCGCCGGCTCTTCCCTTCTGCATGACATCGCCGCGTCTGCGAGACACGCTATACCCGTGACTGCTGCGCGCCAATCAGTGTCGGCTGAATTTTCGTCTCTGTGTCTTAAGATTTTTGCACAGGAGGTAAGTAAATACTAGTGAAATATTGGCACAATCTGACGATGAATACTAGCACTCGAAATATTTCAAGAAGTTCTTCGTGAATGAAACTAACCTTTGATTCTTATCCAACGGCTCATCAGACTCATTCTTCGTGTCTCGTAGTGCTCTGTAGTTTATTCAGTTTCATATGATGGTGTGTTATTATGTTGCTGGTGCTACTGCCTTAACTGAAAAAGATGAATGCGAAAATAGTGCTCTTCGACGGACAACGACAATCTGATCTACTCCTGTGCATCGGGAGGGTACTGTCTAGTCATTGCTTCGAACTCGAAAGCCGTAACTGATTTTTAGGGATTTTTAGTGCGGGGTGGGGGACACGGTGTAAGATTAGTCTCGCTTGGTGTAATGTGCCGAATGTGTTAAGTGTGTCGTGTAGTTCACTGTGATGAGTGTTGTCTTGGCTAGAGCTGTTTGCGATATTACGGGTAATAATAGAAACAGCAGGAGATGGGGAGAAGCGAAACCCGGTGCCAGCTGATAGACCAGACTCCTCGTTGCATAGTGGCCGCCGTGTTTAATTTACACATCAGACGGCCTAATGATCATCAACTGTGTCATCTATCCTCATTCTCTGAGACAACGGCGACGTCCGCAATACATATCTCAGAATCTTGGGACACTGTTTGATGGTCGTCAACTGTGAGCCACCAACTGCCCTCCCTTCTTTGGCCAAATAAAAGATCATGCAAACTTGTTTCACCACTGAGACTCGAATCTGATATTTTCACATTATACGCTACTGATTAGCGTTTCTTTGTTGTTCACATCCACGAATACGAGTTCAAAATACAGCCTGGGATAATTCTCAAAATTACGTTAGATTCTACACTAACTGGAAAGAAATCGTAACACTAAAAAAATATTAATGTGGAGTAATGAAACTCCGGCAATACATTTGTCTAGGTAACTTATTTACATGATTAACACTGTAAGATCATAGATTAATGTAAACGCGAGATAAGCTATTGTAAATGTGAAATGCTGGTACATTAATAATCCAAGTAGCCACCAGAATGTTGAATGCGAGCATGCAGTAGTACATATATTTTTTTGTACAGTTTCCGGATGTCAGTTTGTGGGATGTAGTTCCATAACTGTTACACTTGGTGGGTCAATACAGGGACGATTAACGCTGTAAGTGGACGATGCTGGAGTTGTTGTCCGATGATGTTCAATATGTGCGCTATTGCAGACAGATCTGATGATTGTGGAGGCCAAGGCAACATGTTGATACTCTGTTGTGCAAGCTGGGCTACAATAGCTGTATGTGGGCAAACATTATCCCGTTGGAAAACACCCTTGGAATACTGTTCATAAATGGTAGCGTAATAGGTCGAATCGCCAGACTGACATACAAATTTGCAGTCACGCAGCGTGAGGTAATCATGATTTTGCTCTTGCTGTTATCCGAAATTGCACCACAGGCCATACCTCCAGGTGTAGGCCTAGTGTGCCTAGCATGCAGACGGGTTGGTTGCAGGCCCTCAACTGGTCTTCTTCTAACCATCAAACGACCATCACGGGCACCGAGGCAGAACCGACTCTCATCAGAAAACATGACAGACCTCCCCTGCCCTCCAATGAGCTCTCGTTTGACACCACTGAAGTCGTACATGGCGGTGGTTTGGGGTCAGCTGAACACACGCTACGGGATGTCTGGTTCTGAGCTGTCCTTGAAGTAACCGATCGTACATATATTTTTTATACAGGTGCTGGATATCAGTTTGTGGGATGGAGTTCTATCCCTGTTACACTCTGTCGGTCAAATCAGGGACGGTTAACGCCGTTAGTGGACGATGCTGGAGGTGTTGTCCAATGATGTTCAATATGTGCGCTATTGGAGACAAATCTGATGATCGTGGAGGCCAAGGAAACATGTCGATACTCTGTTGTGCAAGTTGGGCTACAATAGCTGTATGTGGGCAAACGTTATCCTGTTGGAAAACACTCTCTGGAATACTGTTCCTAAATGATTCATAAATCGTACATCCAGGTGTTGGCCTAGTGTATCTAGCACACAGACAGGTTGGCTGCAGGCCTCAATTGGCCTTCTCCTAACCATGAAACGGCCATCACTGGCACCGAGGCAGAACGTGATTTCTTCTCAAAACACAACACACCTCCCCCTGTCCTCCAACGAGCTCTCGTTTGGCCTCACTGAAGTCGTACGTGGCGGTGGTTTGGGGACAGTGGAATGCACGCCATAGGACGTCTGGTTCTAAGCTGTCCTTGAAGTGATCGATTTGTAACAGCTTGTTGTGTTATTATGATGCCAACTGCTGCTCAGATTGCTGCTACAGATGCTGTATGATACGCTTGAGCCATACGTCGAACAAGATGGTCTTCTCTTGCGGTAGTGTCATGTGGCCTCCCTGTGCCCGGTGTTTCTGCGTCCGTACATCCTCGTGACCACCACTACCAGCAATCATGGCTACATTCCTACCAGGCCTCTTTGCAATATCGCAGGAGGAACATCTAGCTTCTCGCAGCCTATCACACGACCTTGTTCAAACTCAGAATGGTTCAAATGGCTCTGAGCACTATGGGACCTAACTTCTGAGGTCATCAGTCCCATAGAACTTGGAACTACTTAAACCTAACTAACCTAAGGACATCACACACATCCATGCCCGAGACCGTAGCGGTCGCGCGGTTCCAGACTGAAGCACCTAGAACCGCTCGACCACCCCGGCCGGCGTTCAAACTCAGTGAAGTGTTGATAATGGCATCTTCGTCACCTTAAAGGAATTCTTGACTACTATCAACTCACCACATCCTATCTCAAAGGTAACTGATGCTCACGCCCGTTACGGCGTGTATTTAAAGGAAACCAGATTCACATTCTCGTAGTAGCGCTGCGAGCGCCACTCTTGTGCAACTGGCAAGAAATCTAAATAGACATCATCTTTCAGATGAATAAACACGCCTACGAACTTTTGTTTATGTCGCACAACTCCTTATTCATAGCTGAGGTTGTGTCGAATCAGCTGTGTCCTTCTTTTGGTCAAGTTATGTCACTAATTTCTTTTCTCCCCGATTCATTAGTTATCCAATTTACTCAACTATTATTCAGCATTCTTCTGTAGTATTGCATTTCAAAAGCTGCTAGTCTCTTCTTGTCTGCACTGTTTAACGTGCATCTTGCACTCCCGTACCAGGGTACACTCCAGGCAAATAATTTGAGAAAAGTCTTTCTAAATCTTAAAGCTATATTTGCAGTTAAAATAAGTCTCTTTTTCAGAAACGATTTTCTTGCTGTTGCCTTTCTGCTTAATGTATTCTCTCTACTTCTGCCATTGTCAATCATTTTACTACCCAAATAGCAAAACTCACTTATTATTTTTCGTGTTTCACTCACTAACCTGATTCCCTCAATATCGCGTGTGTTAATTAGATTTTTCTCCATTTCTCTAGTTTTACTTTTGTCGATTGTGCCCAACTGCTACAAGCACTTCCAAGTCCTTTTCTGCCCCTGACAAAATTACAATCTCAGGAGCAAACGTCAAAGTTTTTTAATTCTCTCTGAACTTTAATTCTCCTTTCAAATTAATCTTTGGTTTCCTTTATTACTAAATCATTGTACAGATTGAATTGCATCAGGGATAGGCTACGACATCAGCTCCCTCGTTTCTCAATTATGCTTCCTTTTCATACCTTTAGACTCTTATAACTGCAATGTGGCTTCTGTACTTGTTTTACATAACAGTTCACTTTCTGTTACGTTCAAAATTTCTCATAGTAAATTCCAATCAACATTGCCAAAAGCCTTCTCTAAATGTGCAGATGTTACAAATGTTTGTTTACATTGCTGTACTCCTTTATATGATACCTTGCCACGAAAAAATAAAGGTCATGTAACATTAACACGATATTCAGTAATAAGTACCAATTCGCAGTTGGAAACATCTCTAAATGGCAGCATACATTTAAAGCCATCGCAGATAAAAATTTTGTGCCGGACATAAACTTTTTAGTGTGTTTTCTCATGCAGCAAAAATGAAAGAAGAATATAAGAAGAATATTACACTGACGGAAAAATTGGTAACACCAAGAAATAGTTAATGTAGAGTAATGAAATTTCAGGAATACGTTTGTCTACGTAATATATTTACGTGATTAACGTTGCAAGATCACAGGTTAATGTAATCGTGAGATAAGCCATTGTAAATGCGAAACGCTTGTTCATTAATAACAGATGTAGCCACCAGAACGTTGAATGTAAGCACACAATCGTGCATTCATTGCGTTGTACATGTGCTGAATGTCAGTTTATGGGATGGAGTTCCATGTCTGTTGCACTTTGTCGGTCAATATAGGGACGGTTAATGCTGTTTATGGATGACGCTGGAGTTGTCGTCCAATGTTGTCCCATACGTGCTCGATTGGAGACAGATCTGGTGATCGAGCAGGACAAGGCACAACATGTCGACACTCTGTAGTGCATATTTGGATGTGATATGGGTATGTGGGCGAGCGTTATCGTATTGGAAACACCTCCTGGAATACTGTTGATGAATGGTAGCAGAACAGGTTGCATCACTAGACAGCCGCACAAATTTCGTCCTGCTCCTTCTGTCATACGAAACAGCACCGTAACTCCAGGTGTAGGGTTTGGTTGGTTGGGAGAAGAGACCAAACAGCGAGGTCATCGGTCTCATCGGATTAGAAAAGGACGGGGAAGGAAGTCGGCCGTGCCTTTTCAAGGAACCATCCCGGCATTTGCCTGGAGCGATTTAGGAAAATCACGGAAAACCTAAATCATAATCAGAATGATCGGACGCGGTATTGAACCGTCATCCTTCCAGGTGTAGGTCCAGTGTGTCTAGAACGCAGACAGACTGGTTGCAGGCCCTCAGCTGGCCTCCTTCTAACCAACCACGGCCATCACTGGCACCGAGGCAGAAGTAGCTTTCATCAGAAAACACAACAGAGCTCTACCCTGCCCTCCCATGAACAACACTGAAGTCGCAAATGGCGGTGGTTCGGGATAAGTGGAATGCACGCTGCAAGTCGTCTGGCTCTGATCTGTCGTTGAAGTGATCGATTTGCAACAGCTCGTTGTGTCATTATGATGTCAACTGCTGCTCAGATTGCTGCTGCAGATGCTGTAAGATGAACCAGAGCCGTACATCGAACTCGATGCTCTTTTCTCCCGGTAGTGCTACGTGGCCATCCGTAGCCCGGTGTTCTTGCTACCAAACATTCTCATGTCCACCGCTGCCAGTAATCACGTACTGTGGCTACGTTCCTGCCAAGCCTTCCTGCAGTATCGCAGAAGGAGCGTTCT
Organism: Schistocerca serialis cubense; assembly: GCF_023864345.2. Taxonomy (NCBI): domain Eukaryota; kingdom Metazoa; phylum Arthropoda; class Insecta; order Orthoptera; family Acrididae; genus Schistocerca; species Schistocerca serialis. Next base: position 777,284,967 of record NC_064640.1, read on the forward strand.
GCTTCTCGTAGCCCTATTACAAAGCCTCGTTCAAACTCATTGAGGTGTCAATGATGGCGTTTTTGTCGCCTTAAAGGCATTCTTGACTAATATCAACTCGAGCAGTTGAACGGAATGGACAGTGTCTTGAAAGGAGGATGTAAGATGAACATCAACAAAACCAAAACGAGGATAATGGAATGTAGTCGAATTAAGTCGGCTGATGCTGAGGGAATTAGATTAGGACATGATAACTTAAAGTAGTAAATGAGTTTTGCTATTTGGGGAGCAAAATAACCGATGATGGTCGAAGTAGAGAGCATATAAAATGTAGACTGGCAATGGCAAGGAAAGCGTTTCTGAAGAAGAGAAATTTGTTAACATCGAGTATAGATTTAAGTGTCAGAAAGTCGTTTCTGAAAGTATTTGTATGGAGTGTAGCCATGTATGGAAGTGAAACGGACGATAAATAGTTTAGACAAGAAGAGAATAGAAGCTTTTGAAATGTGGTGCTACAGAAGAATGCTGAAGATTTGATGGGTAGATCACGTAACTAATGAGGAGGTATTGAATAGAATTGGGGAGAAGAGGAGTTTGTGGCACAACTTGACAAGAAGAAGGGACCGGTTGATAGGACATGTTCTGAGGCATCAAGGGATCACCAGTTTAGTATTGGAGGGCAGCGTGGAGGGTAAAAATCGTAGACGAAGACCAAGAGATGAATACACTAAGCAGATTCAGAAGGATGTAGGTTGCAGTAAGTACTGGGAGACGAAGGAGCTTGCACAGGATAGAGTAGCATGGAGAGCTACATCAAACCAGTCTCAGGACTGAAGACCACAACAACAACAATCAACTCACCACGTTCAATTTCAAAGGTAACTAATGCTCACGGCTGTTGCAGCGAGTATTTAAAGGAAACCTGATTTGAAACCTCATAGCGGTGCTACTGTCGCCACTCTTATGCGATTGTCGTGAAATTTAAATAGATGTCATGTTTTGGATGTATAAACAAGCATACCAACCTTTGTTTACGTCGTACAAGTCCTTCTTGGTGTTGCGATTTCTTTCCATCAGAATGATTCCAGTTTTCCTGAGTGAGTCAGAAAAGAAAGCGCAGCAGGCAGTTACGGTCAGCACACGAGGCGCGCAGCGGCCCCGATGTCTGTCCGCAACAGGCGTCCCCTTCTTCATACATTGCAATTTCTTGTTTGTAGGTGACAAAGCCAAGTGTGCTGTTGTTGTGGTCTTCAGTCCTGAGACTGGTTTGATGCAGCTCTCCATGCTACTCTATCCTGTGCAAGCTTCTTCGTCTCCCAGTACCTACTGCAACCTACATCCTTCTGAATCTGCTTATTGTATTCATCTCTTGGTCTCCGTCTACGATTTTTACCCTCCACGCTGCCCTCCAATACTAAACTGGTGATCCCTTGATGCCTCAGAACATGTCCTACCAACCGATCCCTTCTTCTAGTCAAGTTGTGCCACAAACTTCTCTTCTCCCCAATCCTACTCAATACTTCCTCATTAGTTATGTGATCTACCCATCTAATCTTCAGCATTCTTCTGTAGCACCACATTTCGAAAGCTTCTATTCTCTTCTTGTCCAAACTATTTATCGTCCATGTTTCACTTCCATACATGGCTACACTCCATACAAATATTTTCAGAAACGACTTCCTGACACTTAAACCTATACTCGATGTTAACAAGCTTCTCTTCTTCAGAAATGCTTTCCTTGCCATTGCCAGCCTACATTTTATATCCTCTCTACTTCGACAATCATCAGTTATTTTGCTCCCCAAATAGCAGAACTCCTTTACTACTTTAAGTGTCTCATTTCCTAATCTAATTCCCTCAGCATCACCCGACTTAATTCGACTACATTCCATTATCCTTGTTTTGCTTTTGTTGATGTTCATCTTATATCCTCCTTTCAAGACACTGTCCATTCCGTTCAACTGCTCTTCCAAGTCCTTTGCTGTCTCTGACAGAATTACAATGTCATCGGCGAACCTTAAAGTTTTTATTTCTTCTCCATGGATTTTAATACCTACTCCGAATTTTTCTTTTGTTTCCTTTACTGCTTGCTCATTATACAGATTGAACAACATCGAGGAGAGGCTACAACCCTGTCTCACTCCCTTCCCAACCACTGCTTCCCTTTGATGTCCCTCGACTCTTATAACTGCCATCTGGTTTCTGTACAAATTGCAAATAGCTTTTCGCTCCCTGTATTTTACCCCTGCCACCTTCAGAATTTGAAAGAGAGTATTCCAGTCAACACTGTCAAAAGCTTTCTCTAAGTCTACAAATGCTAGAAACGTAGGTTTTCCTTTCCTTAATCTAGCTTCTAAGATAAGTCGTAGGGTTAGTATTGCCTCACGTGTTCCAATATTTCTACGGAATCCAAACTGATCTTCCCCGAGGTCGGCTTCTACTAGTTTTTCCATTCGTCTGTAAAGAATTCGTGTTAGTATTTTGCAGCCGTGACTTATTAAACTGATAGTTCGGTAATCTTCACATCTGCCAACACCTGTTTTCTTTGGGATTGGAATTATTATATTCTTCTTGAAGTCTGAGGGTATTTCGCCTGTCTCATACATCTTGCGCACCAGATGGTAGAGTGTGTTAAAGGAACTAAACTTCGTCATTTGATTTTATGGAGGTGGATTAACATCAGAGTGGTATTATTTTATTATTTTGTAATCTATACTAACATCCCCACAAGATCCTTAAGGTATTTAGCGGAGGGTACATTGTTTACCACTGTCGCTTCCACTCTTTGTTGTTCCAGCAGCGAATGGTGTATGGAAAGAACAATTATTCCTGGTAAGCATCCTTGCGAGTTCCAGCCCCTCTAATCTTGCCTTCACGGTCTTTTCACGAAACATACAGGGGAGGAAGGAGAAAATTGGTTCACTCTTCCAGGAACATACGTTCTCGGAATTTGAACGGCATATGACATCGTGATGTACAAAACCTCTGCTGTACCGTCTACCAGAGGAGGTGGGTAGGCATCTCAGTGACTCTTTCGCATTTACTAAACGAAGTTGTGACGAAACGCGCTGCTCTTCTTTGAATCGTCTCTATTTCTTCTATCATTCTTATGTGGTAAGAGTCCCAGACTGACGAGTAACACCCACGCATAGGCCGAAAGATGGTTTTGTAAGTTACTTCCTTCGTGGGTGGAGTATACTTTCTGAGAATTCTTCCAAAGACCTCGGTCTGATATCTTTCTTGCTATTAGTTTAATGTGGTCGTTCCACTTTTAATCTCAAGGTACGCATGGTCCCACATACGTTTTGCATGCGACTACTTCTAGTGGCATTACATTCCCTTAATATATTTTTCATGAATAGGCAAAAAAGAGACGCTAGTGTACAATAACACGACTGTAGAACAGTCACTGTAAGGATAGAAAGCGATTACAGAGAATGCCTTCATGGAGAGCTATCACTGTTTTCTGTTAAGGTTACTTAATTTACTGCCGGTTGGGGTGGCCGAGCGGTTCTAGGCGCTACGGTCGCAGGTGCGAATCCTGCCTCGGGCATGGATGTGTGTGATGTTCTTAGGTTGGTTAGGTTTAAGTAGTTCTAGGTTCTAGGGGACTGATGACCTCAGATGTTATGTCCCGTAGTACTCAGAGCCATTTGAACCATTTGAACTTAATTTACTCCCTATTTGTATAAGACAAAATGACGATGCAAGAGGTTATGGACGAACTAAAATAAAGTACTGGCTACCTCTTTCGCTGTTGTCATCTTAGGTGACGAGAAGTGCAGCAGAACACTTTAGAAATATTTGTTGTCAATTACTGGACGACAAATGTGCTCGATGGACGATATAGCTGTAAATACATTTTTGTTAGAATCTATCACACAAGTCAACATCGTGATCGATGACTACACCTCTAAAGACGATTCGGCAATTTCAGATAGTAAAGTACATCGCAGAAAATAGTTGCACGACTACTAACAGAGAAAACATTTAGTTCCTGTTTACGTTCTCGTAGTTACTGTGAAGATAATGTGTTCGTGTAGCACGTTAGAGCGCTCCAAACGGAATAATACCTGACAGCAGGCCTACTTAGTTTCTCCCTTTCTCTCTCAGAACGACGGTGTTGCAGTCTCGCGAGACCGCTTTGCTATGTCGTGTGATTTAGTGTTCATTAATATGTACGGACGAAGAAATGGGCGAAGCGTGCATTGAGTCTGTAGGTTTGTAATTTATGTCGATTCTGACTTTCTACGTTGCTCAGTTAAAAGTTTATTGGCTTTTCACTTTTATGGAAGTCAGCACCGACAAAAATGAAATCTCTGTAAACGAGTGCAAAGGAGCGTGAATTCATAATAATTTTTTCTCTGCTGGATAAAACGGAAGTTATCCGCAGTTCGACAGCAATTTTATTAGTCTTGCAGACAGTGTGAATAGCTCCTTTAGAAGCGTATTTCTAAAGTACACTACTGGCCATTAAAATTGCTACACCACGAAGATGACGTGCTACATACGCGAAATTTAACCGACAGGCGGAAGATGCTGTGATATGCAAATGATTAGGTTTTCAGAGCATTCACACAAGGTTGGTGTCGGTGGTGACACCTACAACGTGCTGACATGAGCAAAGTTTCCAACAGATTTCTCATATACAAAAAGCAGTTGACCGGAGTTGCCTGCTGAAACGTTGTTGTAATGCCTCGTGTTAGGAGGAGAAATGCGTACCATCACGTTTCCGACTTTGATAAAGGTCGGATTGTAGCCTATCGCGGTTGCGGTTTATCGTATCGCGACATTGCTGCTCGCGTTGGTCGAGATCCAATGACTGTTAGCAGAATATGGAATAGGTGGGTTCAGGAGGGTAATACGGAACGTCATGCTGGATCCCAACGGCCTCGTATCACTAGCAGTCGAGATGACAGGCATCTTATCCGCATGGCTGTAACGCATCGTGCAGCCACGTCTCGATCCCTGAGTCAACAGATGGGGCGTTTGCAAGACAACAACCATCTGCACGACGTTTGCAGCAGCATGGACTATCAGCTCGAAGACCATGGCTGCGGTTACCCTTGACGCTGCATCACAGACAGGAGCGCCTGCGATGGTGTACTCAACGACGAACCTGGGTGCACGAATGGCAAAACGTCATTTTTTCGGATGAATTCAGGTTCTGTTTACAGCTTCATGATGGTCCCATCCGTGTTTGACGATATCGCGGTGAACGCACATTGTAAGCGTGTATTCGACATCGCCATACTGGCGTATCACCAGGCGTGATGGTATGGGGTGCCATGGTTACACGTCTTGGTCATCTCTTGTTCGCATTGACGGCACTTTGAACAGTGGACGTTACATTTCATATGTGCTACGACCCGTGGCTCTACCCTTCATTCGATCCCTGCGAAACCCTACATTTCAGCAGGATAATGCACGACCGCATGTTGCAGGTCCTGTACGGGCCTTTCTGGATACAGAAAATGTTCGACTGCTGCCCTGGCCAGCACATTCTCCAGATCTCTCACCAACTGAAAACGTCTGGTCAATGGTGGCCAAGCAACTGGCTCGTCACAATACGCCAGTCACTACTCTTGATGAACTGTGGTATCGTGTACCTGTACACACCATCCAAGCTCTGTTTGACTCAATGCCCAGGCGTATCAAGGCCGTTATTACGGCCAAAGGTGGCCGTTCTGCCTACCGATTTCTCAGGATCTATGCACCCAAATTGCGTGAAAATGTAATCACATCTCAGTTCTAGTATAATATATTTGTCCAAAGAATACCCGTTTATCATCTGCATTTCTTCTTGGTGTAGCAATTTTAATGGCCAGTAGTGTACATTGGTACAGATCTCTTGCGTGTTGCGGCTACGACCCTAGTCTGGTCACGCTCCTTCGATTCTAACAGAACAGCGCACGTAACTCTCACAATGGGAACTGCAGCGTTTCCTTTCCGGGGTGATCTCCAGTTGCTTTCACTACCAGTGTATCAGACGCCTATACTTGCTTAACTTTATTGTGAACACTCCAGTGTATTTTACTAATGCCTCTTACTGGAACATAATAAGATATCTTTATTAAGCATCTATATTAGTAGAAGAAGATGTCTGCAGCTCTGTATTGCAGACCTTTTTTGTAGTCTGGTAACGCTCACTATTGTAGAAGATCGACCGTGTCAAGAATATTAACTTATGTAAATTTTGGGATGGGTACGTATGAAATAATGGACTATGCACTGAAGTGACAAAAGTCATGGGATAGCTATATGCACATATACAGATGGGGAAGTATCCCATGACTTTTCACCTCAGTATACATTCCCTCTTTTACGTACCTTACCTTTTTATTTAATGACTAACGACAGTGTCCTGTACGTGCAGATCAAAGCAAAACTGTTCGTACAGCAGACGCTAAATAAGTGTTCTCAGTGGATGGGTCATTCATCGATGTTGATATGGTTTTCTCCGACGCATGTATTTTGTCAGTAGTCTTAACATTTATGAAAGAAACATGATGCAACTCCTGAAATACTCATGACTCGTGTTTTTCATATCTTGTCTAATGATTATAAAATGCGCATATGCAGGCACTGTTTTCTTGTAAAGATGTGGTTTACAGAACGGTTCTCTACATAGTAAGCAAAACTTTTTTTGTATTTGGTTATGAGTGAACGAAAGGACCACCGAGTGACACGCAAAAGTAAGCTCTTTGGACAAAATATTTACCACCCCCTTAGAAGAGCACTCCGGTCGTTCTGGAGCACTACAGATACTGTAGAACTGCTACCAAGCGGTCATATACATATGATCAACCATAGCTGACGTGAGTCATGACAGTAACGTGGAGGGCTTTGCCAGCCGGTTGTACCTTGTACGGAATAAACGCAATAAAATAGGCCGATATTGAGACGTGACAGAAAGTCACAAAGGAGATATTGTGTTTGGACGTGCCCATGACCACATCGTGCATGATTTTGCCCGATTTATTTGTGTATGAATGAGGACTGCCCATGGTGTCTACAAGGAATGATGTACCCCTCCCAATCATCTAACTCTGAGTAAGAACAGAGCTCTTAAGAAGATCCTGATCAACTGATACCAGGGACGCTAATCACGCCCTGTGAACAACAATCGGTTTCAAACCCGACTCGATTTGCTGCTGTCAGTGAAAGCAGATCCATATCAACTATTCAACCAGTTCCCGAGAGAACCGTGGGAATGGAACACAATGTGATGAACGTTTGGAGTCGGTTACCTCGCAAAATGTCATTTCTTACAGCGACGCATAAAGCTACTCCTCTTCAGTGGGCCAAACATCATATATACTGGAAGTAGCTGACTGGAAGCGTGTAGTATAGTCCGATGGATCCCAATTTTTCCTCTTTTCGACTGATGCGAGGTATCGAGTGCATCGACGACCGAATGAGGTGTTTAACCTGCAATCTCTGGAGTGTACAGGTGAGGCCAGAGGAAGTTCTGTGGTGTTTTGTGGGTGTTTGACGTACCATATATTGGACACACTGGTTTGGATACTATGAACATGAACCAGGATACTTATTTCACGTCCTCAGAGAGTAGCCGTTGACCTTCCTGCTACATCATCAACATGATGTGTGCACTGTGGACACTCCTGCCTTCCAAGATGCCAACAGTCGTGTCCACAGGGCTACATGCATACTTTCCTAGTTTGACGAACACACGTGCAGTCCAACCCATCTTGGCAGGCCTCTAAACTCATCCGACTTTAATGCTATAGAAAATGGCTGGGACCATTTGGAATAGCGGGTGAAACGTAATAATCAATAATCCCTATAGTTTGATAGCTTTAAAGCATCTAATAATCATACCTGAAGGAAGTTGTGGACTCCCTCCCTCGCTTAAGTGAGGTCATTATCAAGGTAGAGGGCCATATTACATGGTATTATGGTGATGATGTTTCCTGGGGATGACAAATTTTTTGTCCGGTGTGTGTTAACAACACGCATTCAACGTGATATCATAACGCTTCGAGAAAGAGTCAATCGTGATTCACGTATGGAGTCCTCCGCTGTCGCTGTTAGTATTGGAACTTTATACTGGTCTTAGAAATGGGATAATGCATCAAGGAATGGCGGGAGAGATAAGTGGAGAAATAAAGCAGGATCTTAGTCACTCGTGAGAGTTGTCAGTGAAACAAGAAAATCGAATGCAGTATCAGTGGGAAGTTAGCTGGCTTCAATCGCATCCAAGTTTTCTTGTGGTGTTCTAGAATGCCTAGTTGTGCATAAACACAGGTGTGGGAAAAGAGTTGCTCGTATCGCCTAATCCGTAGTGTGTTACCGCTTGCGGGGCTGGGAGGTGATCGGGGCATTGACCAAAACCGTTCCTCGAAATAACAACCTTTAGTTTGGTGAGATGCGTGTTTTAGGCGTTTCACGTACTTAGTTATACAAAGATCGGGTTCGTTTACCAAATCCTCCTCGGAAAACCAACACGTAAACACGAAAATACACAGCTGATACAAAATGGTTCAAATGGCTCTGAGCACTATGGGACTCAACTGCTGTGGTCATAAGTCCCCTAGGACTTAGAACTACTTAAACCTAACTAACCTAAGGACATCACACACATCCATGCCCGAGGCAGTATTAGAACCTGCGACCGTAGCGGTCGTGCAGTTCCAGACTGTAGCGCCTTTAACCGCTCGGCCACTCCGGCCGGCACTCAGCTGATACAACTTACAGACGTGTGAAGTACATATTACGTACTCCCGTTCGACTAATATTATGACATTGACTCACGAAGGGCTTCCGGCTGTTGTGTTGGCTGAAGAGCCAACACTGTGTTAGTAGTGGAGGCCGAAATGCACGCGTTTTAGCTCACGCAGGCTGGCGTGAGGAGGGAAGGACTATACTGACGTGAGGTCTGGAACATGACAAGAAATTAGAATTCAGAAAGCGTAATTATTTTGATACTTAACTTTAATCTAGTAATGATGAAGGTCGCTCTTGACGGTACATGATTCACAATATTATCTGTCCAGAAAACATTCGTAGTAACTGAAAATGGCGCCTTGCTAGGTCGTAGCAAATGACGTAGCTGAAGGCTATGCTAAACTGTCGTCTCTGCAAATGAGAGCGTATGTAGACAGTGAACCATTTGCTAGCAAAGTCGGCTGTACAACTAAGGCGAGTGCTAGGGAGTCTCTCTAGACTAGACCTGCCGTGTGGCGGCGCTCGGTCTGCAATCACTGATAGTGGCGACACGCGGGTCTGACGTATACTAACGGACCGCGGCCGATTTAAAGGCTACCACCTAGCAAGTGTGGTGTCTGGCGGTGACACCACACCGGCAACAGAAAGAAATTTTCCAATCGACGATGAGCAAAGATTCACTATGGGGCCATCCCTGTAATTAAAGCTGGGTACCGTCAACAAGGAAAAAAAAAGAGGAACTGCAGAAAAGATTTTCAAATAAATTTTATGTATAGTGAGTTTTCCCTCACCTCATGTCAACAAATGTGATTTCGAAGAGAATCCTGATAAGACTAGATTAAATAATTAATTGAAACCATCGTTATATTCCTAGCTATTTATTTTCTTTCTTTCATTCAGAGATACAACAGCGACCGTATTTTAAGACGTTGTTTGAGCATGTCGGTCTGCGACGTCTGAATAGTGTTCCGGTTCATTAGTTTTACGAGTCATGCACAGCGTGTTTCGTTTGTCTATTTTTCTGATGTAGCTCCGTAACAGATTCTGGACCGGGACAGTGCTTCAAGGCATGAAGGGAGAGTTCAGACAGATTTCATCGCTGGAGCCTTTCGCAGAAGGCAGCAGGAGAAGTAAAGCAGGATCTTAGCCACCCGTGAAAGTTGTTAGTGAAACAAGAAAGGCGAAGTAGTACCCGTGGGAGGTTAGGAAACCAGCTAAGAAAGAGGGCAAAAGAATTCGTGTCACGGATCAGCGCTAAGGCGCCGAAGTGCTCTCTCTTTCCTCTTCATTGTGCAGTAGTGTATGAATGAGTTTCCTTGGCCCTCGTGATTGCCCAAAGGCACTCCAATAAGCGTATTGCTGGGTTGATGCATAGGTTCGTAGCGCTTTTCCATAAGTTCAACAAACACAAGAGATACGCATAACAAAGACAGTAGTCATCAGTTTCAAAATGTCTCTGAGCACTATGGGACTTAACTTCTGAGGTCATCAGTCCCCTAGAATTTAGAACTACTTAAACCTAACTAACCTAAGGACATCACACACATCCATGCCCGAGGCAGGATTCGAACCTGTGACCGTAGCGCCTAGAACCACTCGGCCACCCGGCCGGCTAGTCATCAGTAATATACTCTCCTTCCCTATTTACAACAGTCTGGGAACGCTAGGTAATTCGATTCAGAGACTGTAGAAATCACGTGATTTTTCGTCGAGCCATGTTCGGAGCGCATTTTCATCCGGAAAGGAAGTTCCTTGAAAGTTGTTCGATAGCGAGCAAAAGAGGTGAAAATCTGAGGGCGCAAGATCAGATGAATAAGGTGGGTGCGGAGTGACTTCCCAACCCAACTCCTCTATAGTGTGTTTTGACAGTCAGGCAGAATGCGGGCAGGCATTATCGTGGAGTAGCATCACTTTACGCAGTCTTCCTGGTTGTTGTTCTCGGGTTGCTTCTGTAAGACGTCTCATTTGTTGAGAACAAATGACAGCAGCGATGGTTACACCTCGGGGCAGCAACTAGTTGTACACCACACAGTCGCTGTTCCACCAGATGCATAACATTATCCTTTGTGGATGCACGCAGCTCTTTGTACATCTACATCTACATACATACTCCGCAATCCACCATACGGTGCGTAGCGGAGGGTACCTCGTACCACAACTAGCATCTTCTCTCCCTGTTCCACCCTCCAAACAGAACGAGGGAAAAATGACTGCCTATATGCCTCTGTACGAGCCCTAATCTCTCTTATCTTATCTTTGTGGTCTTTCCGCGAAATATAAGTTGGCGGCAGTAAAATTGTACTGCAGTCAGCCTCAAATGCTGGTTCTCTAAATTTAATCAGTAGCGATTCACGAAAAGAACGCCTCCTTTCCTCCAGAGACTCCCACCTGAGTTCCTGAAGCATTTCCGTAACACTCGCATGATGATCAAACCTACCAGTAACAAATCTAGCGTTCCACCTCTGAATTGCTCCTATGTCCTCCCTCAATCCGACCTGATAGGGATCCCAAACGCTCGAACAGTACTCAAGAATAGGTCGTATTAGTGTTTTATAAGCGGTCTCCTTTACAGATGAACCACATCTTCCCAAAATTCTACCAATGAACCGAAGTCGACTATCCGCCTTCCCCACAGGTGCCTTGTCCCACTTCATATCGCTCTGCAATGTTACGCCCAAATATTTAATCGTCGTGACTGTGTCAAGCGCTACACTACTAATGGAGTGTTCAAACATTAAGGGATTCTTTTTCCTATTCATGGGGAGTTGTTGCTCTGTTTGGACTCAACCATTCCTTTCTTTACCTTATGTTAGCATAAAGACACCATTTCCCTGTCATCAGTAACGATACAGTACAGGAATGTTCGGTGTTGCTGACGAGCCAATTTGTGACGAGCAAACAAAGATGCACGAATGGCCACCCACTGATTTTTATGATTTTGGCTTCGAGCATGCGGTACACGTACACCCAATTTCTGAACCTTTCCCGTTGCGTGCAAATGTAGCACAATGCTGAAATGATCACAGTTCATCACACTTTCCAGTTCTCGAGTACACTGACTTCAATCATTGGGAATTAATTCGTTGAAACGCTCTTCATCAAAGCCCGAAGGTCTTCTTGAACGTGGAAAATCACTGATGTCACAATGATCCTCATTATAACGAGGAAACCATTTTCTTGCCGTTCTCTATCCAGTGACATTACCCCCACACACAGCACAAATGTTTCTGGCTACCTCTGCTGCTGTCATCTCTCTACTGAACTCAAACAGAAGAATATGTCGGAAATGTTCTGATTTCTCCACTTGGCACTCCGTTTTCTAGCATCTGCAGCTCCACTCACTATTTACAAATAACAAAATTACAATGTGTTAACTCAAATAGCAACAGTGAGCTGTTGTTGTGGTCTTCTTCAGTCCTGAGCCTGGTTTGATGCAGCTCTTGAAGCTACTCTATCCTGTGCAAGCTTCTTTATCTCCCAGTACGTACTGCAACCTACATCCTTCTGAATCTGCTTAGTGTATTCATATCTTGGTCTCCCTCTACGATTTTTACCCTCCACGCTGCCCTCCAATACTAAACTGGTGATCCCTTGATGCCTCAAAACATGTCCTACCAACCGATCCCGTCTTCTTGTCAAGTTGTGCCACTAACTTCTCTTCACCCCAATCCTATTCAATACTTCCTCATTAGTTATCTGATCTACCCCTCTAATCTTCAGCATTCTTCTGTAGCACCACATTTCGAAAGCTTCTATTCTCTTCTTGTCCAAACTATTTATCGTCCATGTTTCACTTCCATACATGGTTACACTCCATACAAATACTTTCAGAAACGACTTCCTGATACTTAAACCTATACTCGATGTTAACAAATTTCTCTTCTTCAGAAATGCTTTCATTGCCATTGCCAGTCTACATTTTATATCCGCTCTACTTCGACAATCATCAGTTATTTTGCTCCTCAAATAGCAGAACTCCTTTACTACTTTAAGTGTCTCATTTCCTAATCTAATTCCCTCAGCATCACCCGACTTAATTCGACTACATTCCATTATCCTCGTTTTGCTTTTGTTGATGTTCATCTTATACCCTCCTTTCAAGACACTGTCCATTCCGCTCAACTGCTCTTCCAAGTCCTTTGCTGTCTCTGACAGAATTACAATGTCATCGGCAAACCTCAAAGTTTTTATTTCTTCTCCATGGATTTTAATACCTACTCCGAACTTTTCTTTTGTTTCCTTTACTGCTTGCTCAATATACACATTGAATAGCACCGGGGAGAGGCTACAACTCTGTCTCACTCCCTTCCCAACCATTGCTGCCCTTTAATGTCCCTCGACTCTTATAACTGCCATCTGGTTTCTGTACAAATTGTAAATAGCCTTTCGCTCCCTGTATTTTACCTGTGCCACCTTCAGAATTTGAAAGAGAGTATTCCAGTCAACATTGTCAAAAGCTTTCTCTAAGTCTACAAATGCTAGAAACGTAGGTTTGCCTTTTCTTAATCTAGCTTCTAAGATAAGCCGTGGGGTCAGTATTGCCTCACGTGTTCCAATATTTCTACGGAATCCAAACTGATCTTCCCCGGGGTCTGTTTCTACCAGTATTTCCATTCTCCTGTAAAGAATTCGCGTTAGTATTTTGCAGCCTTGACTTATTAAACTGATAGTTCGGTAATTTTCACATCTGTCATTACTTGCTTTCTTTGGGATTGGAATTATTATATTCTTCTTGAAGTGAGCTAAAAATAGAAAATGACAATCGCTAAATAAACCCATAACAACCGGAACACCAACATGCAAAACAAAACGTTACTATCTTATACGCCAACAAATAGATATAATTTTATGGATACTGTCAGTAATTTACAACGTTAATATTTATACCAGCAATCTTATGAAATGTCCCACAACGTCGTTTCGTTTACTAGCTTTTATTCGTAGCCTAATTTACGAACGGTCCTCAAAGTAGGTTATGAAGACAAATCCTGTATCATTTCATTCTACATCTGCACTCCGCTGGTTACTTTATGGAGCACGTTCATCTGCTGTTACAATCACTTATGGCGTGCCGGAAGAATGATTTTGGTAAATCATATAAGCTCGAATTTCTGTGATTTTTCATTACCTTTCTTGAGGTATACGTTTATACGTGAACTCTCGGAATTATAACAGTAAGCCTGTCATGGTGGCTCTTATTTTAGTATTCTCCCTCTCCTTTGTTTGACTTCCTCACCCTTTCCTACCTCCCATATTATAATGCGCCATCCGCAGCTAGTGATCTAGTGGTTGGCGTCGTTGACTACAGAACATTAGGTTCCGGGTTCGATTCACAATCCGGTCGGATTGGGGCTGGGTTTTCGTGTCATCCTAATCATTTCATTTCATCCTCTTCACAAAGACATGCAAGTCGCCGAAGTGGCGTCAAATTCAAAGACTTACAGTAGGCGGCCGTCAACCCAAGACGGTGTCCCCCGACCAATAATGCGATACGAGAAATTCTCATACATTCAGTGTACAATAACTAGATCTTCAACGTAAGGACCGGACTACAGGTAGAAAAGACAGGGTTCTAAATGTGTTGGGAATGCCCGTATGATTGTTGATTTGTGCTTAAAATGGTTCAAATGGCTCTAAGCACTATTAGACTTAACATCTGAGCTCATCAGTTCCAGAGACTTAGAACTACTTAAACCTAACTAACCTAAAGACATCATACACATCCATGCCCGAGGCAGGATTCGAACCTGGGACCATAGCAGCCGCGTGGTTTCGGACTGAAGCGCCTAGAACCGCTCGACTACAGCGGCTGGCGATTTGTGCTTCTGGAAAGAGGCAGATTATATTATTCCCTAAAATCAACTGAAGTGGCATATGTAGCGAAAACTGATGTGATTGCGTGACTAGGTGCAGATACGTTCCAGTTCAAAGCAGTGGGTATTGTGCAAGCGATCGTGAAAAATGTTTTCGCCGTCAGACGGGATGGCTTGTCTTTTGCGTCATTAAATTTATTGACGCTAAGAAGGATAACGTAGTTTCAGTAGTGATGGTGAAGGTGACAGAACGTGCGTACACAATGTTAAAGTTCTTCGATAGTGTTCAAACTACGTACAAGATACATGGTGCCACGGGCGTGAGATTCGAGCAGCCATCCTAAAGAAGAAACATTGATAATACGTATTTCATTGTCGATAGGAATCATTGGGTTATTAGAGAGTAATATCTGCGATACTATGACAATATAAGCAACTATTAACTCTGCAGGAACTTCCCAGCTTTTATTACATACGCTCTAAGACAAAGAAAAAAGAAAAGACACACCACGAAGGAATTATCCGAATGGAACGGAAATCGATAGATGTGATTTACATGTAGAGACAGACAAATGACTACAATTTCAGAAAAATTGGAGGATTCTTTCAGAGAAAGAGCCTCACAAGTTGAGCAAGTCAATAACGCGTTGGTCCACCCCCGGGTCTTACGCAGGAGTTATTTGACTTTCATTGATTGGCAGAGGTGTTGGATGTTCTCTTGATGGATATCGTGCCAAAATGTTGTCCAACTGGCCAACGATAGCTGACAGTTTATTTCTGTATGACTGAAAGGCTTTCTTTTTTGCATCGTACAACTTCCTGACAATAGATTCTTTCTCACTTGGCAGCAGGCGCCTCTCCACTGTCACTTAATTACCATTGGGCAATGTGTAGTTTCTCCTGCAAATGTCAAACACAGCCGGGAATTGAGCAAGAGCGCAAGGTGCGTGAAAGCTATGTTTGTATTGTTTGGCAGCAAGAAGCGTCGCTCGAGACACACGCACGACACCTTCGCTTCCTGTTGGCGATGAGTGCTGATGCCACCACCTTTAATTAATAGCTTGACTGACAATGAGGCAGGTGATAAATGCCCAGTGCGGCTAAATTTCTACCAAATCACGGATTACAATTAGAAAGAAAAAGGGTTTTTTTTTTTATTGACGCAGCACAAGCTCGAGTTGAAAGAGGATGGAGAAGGGAATAAGCAGTATCATTTTCAAAGGAAGCATTCCGACGTTGTCCACAGTTGTTCTTCTGAAGGTCAACGTCGCTGTCTCTTAATTGCAGGGTCCCAGGTTAGATTCATGGCTGCGTTGGAAATATTCTTTGCTCGGAGAATGGGTGTTTGTGTTGTCCAAATCATTTCGTCTCATCTTCATCGACGCTGATTGACGCCAGATGGAAAAACTTGCACTCGGTGAACCAGTAACCCCATCCTGGGTGTCCTGTCCAGTAATGCAATACGATCATTCATTCATTCCTGCACTGACATTAAGCTGTTTTGGGAGACCGCAGAAAACTCAAATCTGGATGGCCTGAGCGATAGTGTAGTCGGCTGCGCCCCTAATGAGAGTCTTATGTAGTACCCTTAAGTCACCTCGCTCAGAGCTTACAAGTAAAGTTAAACGTCCCGTTCATGTGGAAGTCATTAGAGACGGAGTACTAGTTCCGCTGTACGAGCAAGTGGGAGGAATTGTGTCACGTCCGTATGTTTCCTGTCTCCTGAACAGGTTAAGCACCAGTTGTAGGAGTGAATATCCGCGAAAATATTCAGTGCGCTACGGGAACCAACAAAAACTTGCAGTTTGGTGGTTTACTATGAGTCCATTGTGCTAACCACTGACCTACCTGTCTCGGTCACCAAAGATCGAGGCTTCCAAGCTGAAACATGGGAGCAGTAATTCATTGTGAAAACTCTTTTCACGTTTATTTTCAGAATTTTCAGGGGGCAGAGATTTTTCATCTGAGATCCAGTATTTTCATTTCAGTGGCTGTAACTACTTTATTGTCATCACGTCGTTTCAACCTAAAGCGGCTTGAGGAGTCGTAGAATGGTGGATTATTGTTAGTGTCAGTGTTTTCAATTGATCTCTGTTCTGCGTATTTTAGTAACTTAGTGAGCGTAGCGTTAGAGAGATTCGTGCTTATACGGGGCTTACCAACAGTCGTTCTTCTCGCACACCATCCGAGATGGAAGAGGAATAGGAGGTGAGGACGAAGTGACAGTATTACACGAACTACCCACAGACCCACACCATATGTTCGCTTATACACTATCGATGGACATGTAGATGCAGCAGCGTATACGTTGCTTGAAGAAAAAGAGGAAAGGCTGAAATGGTTTACGGAAATCGCCAGTAACGAGAACCAGGCTTGCTGGTGAGCGGGGAAAGTTTTGATCCATCAGATGTGATCTGGTCTGCTGCTTTATAACAAATTGCATGTTTATGCGTCGCTTTATACATTGAAAAGGAAGTTATAGTTTATCGTCTCGTCAACAATGAGATCACTATAAGCGCGAGAACTGGAAAAGGAAACTGTCTGTGGTCTTGTTGAAGGAAGCATGATGGCATAACCTCAAATGATTTAGGGAAGCAAAATAAAAGCGCAATCCAGCTGATTGGATGGGGATTTGAACTCTGCTGCTCCCACTACGAGTTCAGTGTCAACTCAATGTGCCGCCTCGATCAGTGCGCTGTAACACTAAACTTGGCAAACTAATGTTTTGTTTTCTTGTGTAACGATTGCGTGTATTAACTAAAATGTTTCAGGAATTTCGTCGTTATTAAGTCAGTAAAGATTGTGACGATGTTCCTTCACAAGCGCAATTACGGTCTGTGGGCGACCGTACGAAGTGCAGTAGAGAGTAAACGGTAAAAGTATCATTTTTCTGTCTTGTCTAATGATTATAAAACAAGTATCTGCGGGCACTGTTCTCTTGGAGATATGTGGTTGGCAGAACGGTTCTTTCCATAATACAGTGAGGTGACAAAAGTCGTGTGATGCCTCTAATATCGTGTTGGACCTCCTTTTTTCCGACGTAGTGCAACAACCCGACGTGGCATGGACTCAACAAGTCTTTCGAAGTCGCCTGCACAAATATTGATCCATGCTGCAGCCTCTATAGCTGACCACAATTGCAAAATTGTTGCCGGTGCAGGATTTTGCTCACGAAATGACCTCTCGATTATGCCCCATAAATGTTCAGTGGGATTCATATCGGGCGATCTGAGTGGCCAAATCATACGCTCGAATTTTCCAGGATGTTCTCCAAACCAATCGCGAACAACTGTGGCCAGATGACCTGGCGCATTGACAGCCGTAAATATGAAGCCCACGATTGGTTGCAAATGGTCTTCAAGTAGTCGAACATAACCATTTCCAGTCAATGATTGGTTCAGTTGGACCAGAGAACTCAAGTCTGTTCCATAAAAACACAGCCCACACCATTCTGGAACTAGCATCAGCTTGCACAGTGCTTGTTGATAATCTGGACTCATGGCTTCGTGGGGTCTGCGCCACACTTGAACCCTACCATCAGCTCTTACCAACTGAAATCGCGACTCATCTGACCAGCCCATAGTTTTCCAGTCATCTAAGGTCCAATCTACACGGTCACTCGCCCAG
The DNA here is from genome assembly GCF_023864345.2 of Schistocerca serialis cubense. Taxonomy (NCBI): domain Eukaryota; kingdom Metazoa; phylum Arthropoda; class Insecta; order Orthoptera; family Acrididae; genus Schistocerca; species Schistocerca serialis. Next base: position 777,303,074 of record NC_064640.1, read on the forward strand.
GAGTTGCGCTGCAGGTGATGTCGCGCTGTTATGAACGGCTCTCGCATCGGTCGTCTGCTGCCATAGCCCATTAACTCCAAATTTCGCCGCACTGTCCTAACGAATATGTTCGTCGTACGTCCTACATTGATTTCTGCGGTTGTTTCACGCAGTTTGGCGTGTCTGTTAGCACTAACAACTTTAAGCAAACCCAGCTACTCTCAGTGGTTAAGTGAAGGCCATTTGCCATTGCGTTGTCCGTGGTGAGAGGTAACGGCTGAAATATGGTATTCTCGGCACCATCTCGACACAGTGGATCTCGGGCTATTGAATTCCCTAACGATTTTCGGAACGGAATGTTTCATTCGTCTAACTCCAATTACCATTCCGTGTTCAAAGTCTCTGCTGTGCGGCCATAATCACCTTGACAGCTCCATCAGTTCAAAATGGTTCAAATGGCTCTGAGCACTATGGTACTTAACTTCTGAGGTCATCAGTCCTCTAGAACTTAGAACTACTTAAACCTAACTAACCTAAGGACATCACACACACCCATGCCCGAGGCAGGATTCGACCCTGCGACCGTAGCGGTCGCCTGGTTCCAGACTGTAGCGCCTAGAACCGCTCGGCAGCTCCATCTGTACATTGCCCTTTTATACCTTGTGTACGTGATGCTCCCGCCATCTGTATACGTGCATATCGCTATCCCATGACTTTTGTCACCTGAGTGTACTATTTATCGTTGTGAACGGATGTCTTTCATAGCGCCACGGTCGTCAAGATATCCTAAGGGAGCGAAGACGTGTCTGTGAATAGTATATATTTTTTCCTATGTGATATCGTATTATAACTGTTTGTGTATTGTATTCTTTGAGGCTGAATGTGGGCAACAGCCCAGCATTTGTCTCAACGTGCGCGGGAAACAGCCTAAAGCCAATGTAAGGCTGGTTGGTGTAACAGTCGACGGACGTTAGATCCGGGTCCAGCACATCCCCCTGTCTCGCAAGCTAGTACGCTGCGTGTTATTCTATGCTAGGAGGTCTTCGATTACAAATCCAACGATCACACGAAGGGGGCAGGTGCCAGATTGAGATTTGCGGGTAGAATCCTAAGGAACCGTTAATTCTTCTACGAAGGAGATCACTTAAAAACTTTCGATAGACCATTTTTGTGTGTCGGTCTGGAGCTTTACCAAGGAGGATTGATGGAGGAGATAGGGAAAATTCAAAGATGAACTGCGCGCTTCGTCACAAATATATTAGTCAGTGCGACAATTCGACAGAAATGCTCAACTACTCCACTGTGAGACACAAGAAGAAAGTCGCAGTATATACACATAGAATTTTACTCCCGAAATTCCGAGTGCCCGCATTCCAATACTAGTCAAGAAATAAATTATTTTCTCCAACTTGTATTCTGCTTTAGTTGGTTTAAATGGCTCTGAGCACTATGGGACTTAACATCTATGGTCATCAGTCCCCTACAACTTAGAACTACTTAAACCTAATTAACCTACGGACATCACACAACACCCAGTCATCACGAAGCAGAGAAAATCCCTGACCCTGCCGGGAATCGAACTCGGGAACCCGGCGCGGGAAGCGAGAACGCTACCGCACGACCACGAGCTGCGGACTCTGCTTTAGTGAAAAATTAAAGTTAATACTGTTGTACAAAGAGTAGTATTGATAATCTTTCTTGACACACACCATTCGCAAATGGAATAGGAAGATGAGAATATGATTCTAGTTAAACTCGAGTTTCTCCCACCGAACAAAACGTTGAAACAATTTGCGGTAACGCAATCGGATGACGTGTTCGATAATAGCTGATATTTCGACAGGTGAACTCCACTTCATTTTCGAGGCACAAATGCAACGAGAGGGTGCTATGCGAGGAAAGAAGCCGTCGCACCGACCAAGAACCCTAATACGACGTAGCCCAGCCAACCGATGGTTTGGTTTATATTTCCTTGCCCTCTCTTTGCATTTGGGCCTTGAAAATGACAGTGGGTGGGGGGGGGGGGGGGGGTTTCACCTATGGAAATATCGATGGTTGTCGATGACGTCAGACGGCTGAATCCCGTAAGCTGAACATGATTCTAGTACATCAAGTATCCTTCGCCACATCTGGAAGGTGGCTTGCTGAGTACCCATGTAAATGTAGATTAAGTCAGCAAGGCCGCGGACAACTAATTTTCATATATTTCACATAGCTAATGCTCCTGTTTTAACTGTTATCTTCGTGCACCCTGGATTCTCCATTTGATAAATGTCATCTCTGGATTACATACATAATTGTGAAAGCAGCACGTTCTTAGATTCCTCACTCGAGGCAGATCCCTGGAACTAAAACAGTAGTTTTTCATCTCATTCACACTGCGTTTTTGTACTATCTCCGATTCGAGTCAGCTAGCGGCCTGTGTAACTTTCTCCCACTCACTGAACAAATCCGTAACGAAAGACGGTAGCCATCTATTGAGTCATTCTCTCTCCGTAAAGAGCCATCAAAATCTAACACTGCTAAAGAAGAGGTTTCAATCTAATTCTTTGAGCTGTAGTCTTTGTAGAGATCTTAAGTGAATCAAATTACGTTCTTTGCCCCTCTGACAGCAGGCGCTCATTTCACAGGTTTTCTCCAAAAAGGGAAAGGAAGGAAGATTAGTGTTTAACGTGAAACGTCCCCTTAAAAAAATTATACATGACTGTGCTTAAACTGACACACAATATTTTTTAGCGCAACGCAATCTGACTATCAATCGTCCCTACAAGAGAATGGCCCTGACTAAATTAACCTATACGTTTCACAAATCACTTACCTCACAAAAATCTTCGTTACTCGAACTACTGCAATACAGCGAGCGCCAATACTGCCAGCTAAATAAAAGATTCAAACTACTGAAGGCACTAACCGCTGAAGGCACTAACTACTGATAGGCATAGTTAGCAAATGAAAGATTTTGATAGAGAACAAACAATGTATTTACCTTAATAGTGTTCAAAAGTCATAATATATATAGCAGTTCATGACATCAAGTCTTACAAATGTACTGTCTCTGATGGACACACGTCCAGATCATCCGCTCTCAAAAATCCGCCATCTCACTTCCCCACATCCACTACTGCGGGTGGCTCACCTCCAACTGCACAATACTACGCACTGTTAACAGCCAACTGCCCAACACTACAATAGCAAATTCCAACTATGCAAACCAGCTGCAGACTGCACACAGCACAGACAGTGATTTTCATACAGAGTGCTACATGGTGTTACCAACATAAAAACCTAAACAGCCTACTTACATAGCCCCCATGCTCCCCACAAAAAATTTTACGAATTGTTTTGGGCAGTGGCCAATACAGATTTTATAAAATTTTTCATAATTACAATAACAAAGAAATAAAATGCATACACTTATTGATACACTGTTGGTCAAAAGCTAAAATTTTCTCACAGTCGATAAAGATAGTCCTAATCATTCATCACAGTATTAATTACAATCTTATGCACAAAGTCTGAGCAATAAAAGAAAATGCACACGGAAGTAGTGGATTTCCATGCAGTCTTGATGAAGTAGTGTTGTCCTTCCAACAGAAAGATAACGCTGACTCTTGACATGCAGACAGGTAATTAGCCACAACAGAGCAAACCCACAGCAGAGTCAGTCGAAGTTTTGAAGAATATTGGTAGGTAGGTCATCACAGAGCAGACCCACTGTAATCCTGGTAGAAATTATGGTATTGGTGTGCCACCAGAGGTGCAGACCCACTGCAGTCCTTGTAGAAATAATGGTATTGCTGGATCATCAAAGGTGAAGACCCACTTCACTCCTTGTCGAAATAATGGTATTGGTGGATCATCAAAGGTGTAGACCCACTTCAGTCCTTGTAGAGACGGCCAGCAGCCATCTGTTGCGACTGTGCAGGTGCACAATCACCATCGAAGGGTCTTGTACTATATAGCAAGTCCATGAACCACCACTTGTGCACTCACAAAATTTTTTTTGAAATGTCCTTAGAACCAGCAGTGCTGTTAACCAATCCATTGCTGAATTATTAACACACGTGCAAGCACTAACAGTCCCAACTTTTCACATATTGTGCATATACTATGACCAACAGAAACGTGTGCAGTGAAATGGATGCTTACAAGTTACTTAATTTGATGAACTGGTGTCCATTACAATTTTATAACATGAGAATACAATTATAAAGATACAGAAAACATCATTAAAACATAATAATACAGATAACATTTGTAGTAATACAGGCTTTACAAAAGAATAGAAATATACATCAGTGTTACAGGAATTATGACATAAGTAAATACATAAAATAAAGAGAATAGTTTTCGAAACATTAATTTCACACATGAGCATTGAAACAGAACAGAATTAATAATGTCTAAAGATCTTTATAAAGTAAATAACATAGTATTACAAAATTCTACAACATAACACATATCAGCTAAACACATAAAGAGAGGAAGAACACAAATACACAAGGGTACACAAACAACTAGCGGAATAACACAAAAGGAAAGGAGAGGGTTTTTTTTACTGCAGTATTTTGCAAACCAAACTTTCTTTACTTCTTGGAGATCTCCCTTCATTTATCATTATTCCCAAAAAGTCCTATCTGTACTTGTAGTCCCTAAACCCTACTCTTTTGTTCATATCCCCTTTCTAAATAAATTTTTCTCATTGTACAATACTCATTTTTGCCCAAATATTTTTCATATAATTTCTCAATGCATTCTTTCCCTATTCTTCATAGTTAGTTTCTTATATAGTCCACCCCCTCTTAAGCTAACTTAAATCTACTGAGCTCAGATATATATACTAAGGGACGAGGCAATGCAACAGCACAAAACAATTAACACAAACAGCAATGACAAAAAAATGCAAATTGGCAAAGCAAGCAGCAGTAAATGTAATAACTTATATCTAAACATGACAAAGCTCAAGCAGAAAAAATATTACAGCAAAAATGGCCATGTTTAATACCTATGTCACATCTTAACACTAGAGTGATGCATGACGAGAACTTACTCTAGCAGACAAGTTACCAAATCGTAAAAAAACTATTTATGCAGTTCCTGTGAAGGTAAATGATTATTTGTGCTCTCTTTTCTAAGAAAGTACATCACAAACGTATTCTTTACTGGGCCTGTAGACAGAAAATAGTGATATTAGTACATATATTGCAGCTAGAAACTAGATATTAAACGAAATGAGCAAATATATATATATATAAAGCAGCATATGAAACGTCATTCACTAGGCAAATGGCGTCTCCAAAGGCAAAAAAAATATCTCTCAACTAGAAAGACGGTAGTCATAATCAGGTGTATAGACATAAAATATTGCTCGTCATTTCATTAGCCATTTCAGTAAATGTCATAAATTAAGAGCTCCACAGTGTAATCATATGTTTTCAAGTTTGGGTGTGTCGTATTTGCGATGCTTTCTACAAAGAAATGTCAATAGCGAGGATAATTACCTCTTTTTTTCCACCTAATGGCTTTCTTTTGTCAGACGACTATCTCTCAGCTGGGCGCCCAAAACACATTACGTGAAGGTCACTTACCTTTCTTACCGAAATATTTACGACAGCAGTTTGCTACAGTGACAGTCTCATATAAAAATTTCACAGGTCAAGAATTTGCGCTACAAATGTATAGAAACAAAATCCTATAAATATAAGAGTCCAAAAAAATTTTCGCCAGCATTGTGATACATTCACGCATATACACACATTTCATAACTCTTAAAGTACGATTCTTGGTTTCCAACATTCTTTTTCACAAACAAGAGTCCCTAACCACTATTAATTACTCCTAATCTATTACACATACACATATTTGTCGACACGTCAATCTTGCGTCGACACTTCAATATTTCATCATAATAAATACGTAGCATAATCAGATTCATCGTATAGCATCAGCTTATTGATCATAAACATACCTCAACAGCATAATACACATCGTCGTCGTAATAATAATATCACAAAAACTCAGCCAAATCTCAAAAACATCGTAGCTTTCTGCAATAATTTTAAAACCTAAAAAAATTCTCTGCTCATTTCAATAGTGTCATCTACCTCAAACGTACTTTAAAAATCGTGATCCTATACCAAATACATCATTCAAAGCTCTCATAGCATCACAATGGTTCCGAAAAAAATATGAACAGTTCACAAAGTACAGACAAAATACAATTTCATAAGTGTGAAGTTATCCAACTGTGTAATTGCGTAAACAAGTGTCACTGATGTAGTAGAAAAACATGTTTGTCTCTCTCAGTTAAATGATCAGATAGCTGTGTAATTCAGTGTTAGAGAAATATGGTACCGATGTGTAAAGTTGTATAAGCAAATACCATATTATCTAGGGCTCCTTGTGCTTGCTAAACACATGGTACCCAAAGTAAGCGTGTACCCCCGTGAGGATTAATGTAATTATAACCTCAGGTGTTACAGATTACAGCAATAGATTGAAATGTATCACGGAAAACCTTCGTATCATTGTAATTCAAAAATCTTTAAAAATAAATGTTTTAAGTACAAAATTAATCACTAAAATACGTGTCCTGTAGCGCTAAACTGTGCGTCTTGTTGTAAGATAATCTCTGTGGAAGTGTCGTAGTTATCGTCCTCCGAAAGCTAAGTTCTGCAGAAGTCAATGTACTTACCTCATGATAAACAAAAGTGAAATGCTTTGCGTATAGATATCTTAGTTATTACGCTTATTGCCGTGATGAAGAAAGTACTGTGCTGTAACGTATTGTAATGCTACGGAAAAGGCTGTCTCATTGTAGCTATACCGCAAAAGTTACTACTAAAACATGTTTTACTTTCCAGAATAATACGAGGTGCATTCAAGTTCTAAGGCCTCCGATTTTTTTTCTAATTAACTACTCACCCGAAATCGATGAAACTGGCGTTACTTCTCGACGTAATCGCCCTGCAGACGTACACATTTTTCACAACGCTGACGCCATGATTCCAGGCTTCTTTAGGAGTCTGTTTTGACCACTGGAAAATCGCTGAGGCAATAGCAGCACAGCTGGTGAATGTGCGGCCACGGAGAGTGTCTTTCATTGTTGGAAAAAGCCAAAAGTCACTAGGAGCCAGGTCAGGTGAGTAGGGAGCATGAGGAATCCCTTCAAAGTTGTTATCACAAAGAAACTGTTGCGTAACATTAGCTCGATGTGTGGGTGCGTTTGGTGAAACAGCAAACGCGCAGCTCTTCCCGGACGTTTTTGTTGCAGTGCAGGAAGGAATTTGTTCTTCAAAACATTTTCGTAGGATGCACCTGTTACCGTAGTGCCCTTTGGAACGCAATGGGTAAGGATTACGCCCTCGCTGTCCCAGAACATGGACACCATCATTTTTTCAGCACTGGTGGTTACCCGAAATCTTTTTGGTGGCGGTGAATCTGTGTGCTTCCATTGAGCTGACTGGCGCTTTGTTTCTGGATTGAAAAATGGCATCCACGTCTCATCCATTGTCACAACCGACGAAAAGAAAGTCCCATTCATGCTGTTGTTGCGCGTCAACGTTGCTTGGCAACATGCCACACGGGCAGCCATGTGGTCGTCCGTCAGCATTCATGGCACCCACCCGGATGACACTTTTCGCATTTTCAGGTCGTCATGCAGGATTGTGTGCACAGAACCCACAGAAATGCCAACTCTGGAGGTGATCTGTTCAACAGTCATTCGGCGATCCCCCAAAACAATTCTCTCCTCTTTCTCGATCGTGTCGTCAGACCGACTTGTGCGAGCCCGAGGTTGTTTTGATTTGTTGTCACATGATGTTCTGCCTTCATTAAACTGTCACACCCACGAACGCACGTTCGACACATCCATAACTCCATCACCACATGTCTCCTTCAACTGTCGATGAATTTCAATTGGTTTCACACCACGCAAATTCAGAAAACGAATGATTGCATGCTGTTCAAGTAAGGAAAACGTCGCTATTTTAAGTATTTAAAACAGTTCTCATTCTCGCCGCTGGCGGTAAAATTCCATCTGCCGTACGGTGCTGCCATGTCTGGGACGTATTGACAATGAACGCGGCCTCATTTTAAAACAATGCACATGTTTCTATCTCTTTCCAGTCCGGATAAAAAAAATCGGAGGCCTTAGAACTTGAATGCACCTCGTAAAGAAAAACTATGAAGATATAAAACAGAAACACCACAAAAGCAACATTGTAAATTGTCACTCATTAGTAGCGTCGTGATAAAATCTTGTAGCTGTCACATAAACTAATCACTGTGTCATCTGGTCTCTCACAGAAAGTACTTTAAATCCAGAATCTATTTTCAAGTAAGCCAAAATGTTGCATTAAAATCTCATTAGCAGTACCAGTATATATTCTAAGTATGTAAGCCTGATAGTCGTTACTTAATCGTGCAACTAACAAGCAAGAATGTACACACACAATAACACTTTGACGTCTGTTCACTACAACAATGCACTCGTAATTTCTGTTTAAATAAGTTCTCTTGGTTACTGACTGGATATTTAACTTCAAACATTGTTGCATGTTAACAGATTCTAAGTCTGACAAAGCATACTAGTAATGTAAAGTGAAAGGTTTTATGGCAAAGACAAAGTTAAAACGCAGATTATCTTTCAATAAACGGTTTTGCATGTGAAATGTGGTGTAAAGCTTTACTCTTCCTAGTACGCAGAGTTTCAACTTCAACGCAATTATCATGTGGTATACGTCAGATTCTGTAAGGTGCATTGTAAACTACAAAGAATTTGTGACTCAAGTGTTTCTTCTTATGTGACAATGAATGAGCTTTAATGAGAACTTTCTGACCAATATATAATTTCTTTGCATTTGCTTTACCGTGTAGTTTTCTCCTTTTGTCTACTGCAGATTTTATATTTTTAACAGCCAAATCAATTATGTCTTTGTGTCGAAGTTTACATGTATTCGGGAAAGGTACAAGCTCTCTGATTCTTCTCGGTGGTTCTTCATTCTTCAGTACAAGAATAGGTTGTAAAGCAATGGAGTCATGAGGCATTCCATTCAGCACATTTTAAAATAAGTGTAAATATCTGTCCCAATGCTGATGCTTTCTGTGAAAATAAAGTCTGCAAAGCTTATTGATTTCTTTCAAAATCCGTTCAGACGGGTTACAATGTGGTGAGTATAATGAAATAAAAACAAGTTTGATTTTATGGTTCCGAAGCATGCGTGACCAAACAGCAGATCTGAACTGCGGTCCGTTATCTGAAATGACTTTAGCAACGTGGCCAACTTCATGTAAGAAATTTTTAACAAAGGCGTTGGATACAGACCGTCCAGTGGCTTTACGTAACGGAGTGAAAGAAACAAATTTTGAAGTAAGTTCAACAGCGACTAGAACGTACGAAAATCCATTCAATGTTCTCACAAGGGGTCCCAAGAGATCAACAGCAGCAAATTCTATTAATTTAGAAGGAATGATAGGACACAACAGAGCACGATGTGAGATAGTAGATGGTTTCGCCTTTTGACAAAGTTTACAAATAGACAAGACTCTTCGAATTCTCTTTTCCATATTGTTAAAATAACAAGTCGTCCGAAGAATTTGATGACATTTTCGTGGACTAAAATGTGCGTAGCTGAAATGAATGTACCAAATGAGCTTATTAACTAAATCATCTGGAATGCAAAGTACCCATAGCTTGTCATCAACAATGCAGCGTTTGAAGAGTATGTTGTTTCTAACCAGATAATAATGCCGAATCTGAGTGTGTGTCTTTTCATGCCATTTACTTTTGATGTCTTTCCAAATCGGATCTTTATCTTGTTCATGAGCAATGTCCTTTAACGATGTGGTGACGAAGTTTTCAAAGGCGACTTTCAGAATGTAAAGAATACTGAAATTTTTCTCAAGGTTGTCTTCTGTGTTACTTTTCTCAAGCCCAGCCGGTGCGCGTGACAATGCGTCCGCAACAATGTTCTTCTTGCCGGAAATGTAGACTATTGTGAAGTGGAATTCTTGCAGAAACAATGCCCAACGTTTTAACCTGTCATGATTTAATTTTGAAGACATAAGAAATTGTAATGCACGATGATCACTGTATACTTTTACGTGCTTACCAGAAAGAAAGAAACGGAATTTGTTAAATGCCCAAACGATAGCTAAAGCTTCTAACTCAGTAACGGAATAATTTTTTTCAGATTTTGTTAGCACTCGGCTAGCAAAATCAACGGTTTTCTGAACAGTAGTGTCATTTTCTGTGGCTTTTTGAAATAAATGGGCACCAAGACCGACTTTAGAAGAATCCGTGCTAAGGCAGAAATCTTGTGACAGATCTGGATGAGCTAGTATTGGCGCGTTAAGTAGCGATTCTTTCAAAGAATTGAATTCCAACTGTGCTTGTTCGTCCCAGTTCCAAATACGATTTTTTCCAGTGAGAGAACAAAGTTTTGGTGTAACTAGAATTTGCATATTCAGAAAACGACGGTAAAAATTTACGAGTTCTAGAAAACTGCGGACTTGTTTTTTTTTGTGGATGGAACTGGAATGGCTCTGATTGCTTCTAACTTTTAAGGGTCCGGCTGAATGCCTTCAGAAGAAATAATATGTCCCAAAAACTTCACCTTTGTCCTACCGAATTCAGACTTTTCCAAGTTTAATTCCAGATTCTGCAAAAATATGTAACACGCTGTTGAGGATGCACTTATGTTGTTCCCATGAGGCTTCTGCTATCAGAATATCGTCCACATATAAGGTGATGTGACGTTTTAAGAACTCAGGTAATATGGAATTGAGCCCGCGAATGAATGCTGCCGAAGAAATGTTGAAACCAAAAGGAAGTTTCCGAAACTGATAACAAACGCCGAAACAAAGGAAAGCTGTGTATTTTCTACATTCTGGATGAAGTTCGATCTGATAAAAGCTGGATATGAGATCAAAAGAAGGCAACACTTTTGCACCATTAAAATTTTGAAGAAGTTCTTCCAACGTTTGCGGACTGTCTGTTTCAGGAATGATGCTAGTATTGATTTGCCTCGAATCTAAGATAAGCCTGCTCGATCTATTTTTCTTCTCAACGACATGTAATGGATTGTTGTATGAGCTAACTGCAGGCTCAATAATGCCCTCGTTAACCATAGATTGTATTTCTGTTCTAAAACGGTCCCTATAATGTGCCGGAATTACGTATGGTCTAACACAAAATTTAGTATGTTCACGAACACGAAATTGGTATTGAAATCCCTTGATTGTTCCTGTTTTGTGAGTAAAAACTGTGGAATGGGCTTGTAAAATCTCAAAAAGGTCCTGCCTATCAGTGTCATTACAGTTCTCAATTGTCTGAATTTTATTTTGAATTAACTCATTAGTATCAAATATGCCGTCGATATCATCCCTGTCAGTACTTTCAGAGTGATTGTTAGTGTCTATTTCCGTCGAAAATTCCGAACTGTTGTCTAACAGAAGGTACAGCCGATTAATTTCCTCGTCATGGTTTGAGAGCCAATCTTCAAATTTCAAAGCTATTGACTTACCTTCTTTCTCTAAACTTATTTCAGCATCGTGAAAGTTTAAGATTGTTTTATATTCATTCAAAAAGTCTACTCCCAATATAATTTCCGTCGACAATAATGGAACAATAAGAAAGTTCATAGAGAAGCTGTGGCTTTGACGAAATAATTCTAAGTTGGTTTGTTGGCGTACATCTACACTTTTTCCCACGATTGCACCTAGTAATTTAATCTTACGTAACGGAAGTGTGGGGCAATCGTTCGATTTGTTGCATTTGCTAAAGGCTGTTTCACTAATTACTGAAACGGGACTGCCAGAGTCAAGTACTGCCGTAAATTTTACGTCATTTACTGTAATGTGAAGCACAGGATATGCAATGTTGTTATGTTTTACGTCGTGTTCCTGGAGTAAGATGTCCCTAATGTCTTCCATTTTTACATAATTACTAGCCACGGCAGCTACGCCATCAGCTTCATAAGTACGTTTTGTGGCTGCCAGTGGTATGAGTCATTGCCTATTGTCTCTCTGATGGCGTGCATCGTTATTGGGATTTGGAGACCTAACTTCTACAAATTCACCTTGTCGAAAGGGCCCTGCCCTGTTTGAATCCCGCCAGTTCTGATGCAATTCAGGTCTGTCGTTACGATCATATCGTTTGTCGTCATGTCGGTAGATTTCATAGTTTCTTTCTTGCGGGTCACGTGGTGGAGAATTTCTACCTGAATCGTAACTGCGGGCTGGACCGTTGCGTCTAAAGTTATTCTGCCTCCCTTGATAATAATTATTTTGGTTCCCATATTGTCTGTTTCTCTGATTGTCTCTGTGATAGTCACTACCACGGAGAGGTGATCTTTCCCTGTAATTATTACTACTCTGCCAACGGTTGCCATACGGGTGGTGTCTGTTTTGTTCACGATTTGTGTTGTGAGAATAGCCTTATCGTGTCCAGTTATTATTTCTTTCATCGCGGAATTGCGACGGATGTGACCTGTAATTGTTGTGTTCCTGTTTTCGCGTTCCGCGATTGTCAGTGTCAATTTGTAATACTTGTAAGAGTCCCTGAAAAGCTTCAATGTTGTCTTTGCAACGTCCTGCCAAAATAATATGTCGTAAATGTTCAGGTAATTTGATTAAGCAAATGCGGATGAATTCTGAGGGGCTGTATGGGTTTGACAGGTACTGATTCTTGTGCAACATGTCTTCAAAATATTTCACGAGACTGGAAAATTCAGATTGTTCAAAATGTTTCATCATTATGATGTTATGTTTTACTCGGTCTTGTGTAGCTTGAGACCAATATGCTGAGAGGAAGGCATGATAAAATTCTCCTTCACTGTGGCAATCGTGAATGACTGATCGCATTCTTACAGCTGGTTCATTCGCTAAATAGCCACACATAAATTCTAATCTGTGCTCTAATGACCAGTTGGGAGGAAAACAGTGATAGTATTGATGAAGCCACGCTTGTGGATGAATGTCGTTGCCGGAATTCTTAAATGTTTTGAATTTACGTGTAGTAATAAACAGCTTATAGTCCAAATCATCATGTCGGCGAGTCGCATATCGGTCATTGTTACTTCGTTTCGGCGGTTCCATCTCAAAATTCGGTGTACCTTGCCAATTTCTTTCATAATTTCCGAAGTACCCCATGTTATTATTTTGTGGCTGTTCCGTATTTCTATGTCCCTCTTCCCGTATTGGAGCGCGAGTGTCCTCTGAAATATGTAATTCTTCTATTACCTGTGTCAGCTGATCTTGTATTTCCCGGATTTCTCTTTGGTGTTGCGTGTTAATTTGATTCTGATTTTGTTTGAATTTCCTAATTTGTTCGCACTCTTCTGTGTCATTAAAGGCTATCGGTTTTGTGTCATTCAGATTATCATCTACCTTCGTAGTTAATTATTTAGCTGATCCCAAAGTTGAACTACTTTCTCTGATAATGAACTAATTTCCTCCATGTTTCTTTCTGAACCAATTTTCAGAGTATCTACTGTGTCAAAAAAATGGTTCAAATGGCTCTGAGCACTATGCGACTCAACTTCGGAGGTCATCAGTCGCCTAGAACTTAGAACTAATTAAACCTAACTAACCTAAGGACATCACAAACATCCATGCCCGAGGCAGGATTCGAACCTGCGACCGTAGCGGTCTTGCGGTTCCAGACTGCAGCGCCTTTAACCGCACGGCCACTTCGGCCGGCACGAAGATTTTGTTCCATTGCGTCTAACTGTTGCTGTCTTTGTCTCTGGTGTTGTTCCCATTGTGTCTAACTTTTGAATATTTTGTTCCATTGTGTCTAACTTTTGAAACTTTTGCTGTGTTTGTCTCTGATCTTGTTCCATTGTGTCTAACTTTTGAAGCTTTTGCTGCGTTTGTCTCTGATTTTGTTCCATTTGTTACATTAATTGCAACAATAATGTATTAGTGTCTGGAATCTGTTTCTCTATGCTTTTTGGCAGTGCATTTTCACCGGCAACATTCACATTTTGATAAGCAGAAAATGTGGCTTGACTCATTTGAGAAAACGGTGAGGACACAAAACCTGAGTCTACAGTATTTGCAATATTATGTTCTGTCATTTCGGATTCCTGAGGCGAGCTGTTGCCGACCGATCGATCGAGAATGCTTCCCTGTTCACTACTTGTTTCACTGTCTACACCATTATTTGCCGCCCGCCCCATTTCCCTTTGCACTATTACCAAATTAATACTTTGAATGTCCGTTAATTCATTACACAGTGGTGCTGATAAGCTACGCTCGTCGTCACTACTATTTCTCAGTTTACTTTGGAGCCTAGTGTTACGTTTTTCACACGCCATTATTGTCACAATATTTCACACGATAACACAGAAAAGCACAATTTGAAGAGCAAAAATAAGAGAACACATTAACGTAGCACTGAAAATAATATCTAGTTAACTGCAAGCGCAGCTGCGAGATACTTGGTGCAAATGTACATGCATGCCACAACTGTTTTACTGTACAACAATGAAAGACTGTAGCTACAAAGGAGATTCTCTCTACAATTACGCGCTAGCAATAAACAAAAGCTACACTAACTACACAAACTACAAGAACAAAGCAGAAGATTCCAGTGAGGTATCCTCGGCGAAGGGTCGCCATATGAAACGTTCCCTTAGAAAAATTGTACATGACTGTGCTTAAACTGACACACAATATTTTTTAGCGCAACGCAATCTGACTTTCAATCATCCCTACAAGAGAATGGCCCTGACTAAATTAACTTATACGTTTCACAAATCACTTACCTCACAAAAATCTTCGTTACTCGAACTACTGCAATACAGCGAGCGCCAATACTGCCAGCTAAATAAAAGATTCAAACTACTGAAAGCACTAACTACTGAAGACACTAACTACTGATAGGCATAGTTAGCAAGTGAAAGATTTTGATAGAGAACAAACAATGTATTTACCTTAATAATGTTCAGAAGTCATAATATATATAGCACTTCATGACATCCAGTCTTACAAATGTACTGTCTCTGATGGACACACGTCCAGATCATCCGCTCTCAAAAATCCGCCATCTCACTTCCCCACATCCACCACTGCGGGCGGCTCACCTCCAACTGCACAATGCTACGCACTGTTAACAAATGGTTCTGAGCACAATGCGACTTAACTTCTGAGGTCATCAGTCGCCTAGAACTTAGAACTAATTAAACCTAACTAACCTAAGGACATCACGCACATCCATGCCCGAGGCAGGATTCGAACCTGCGACGGTAGCGGTATCTCGGTTCCAGACTGCAGCGCCTAGAACCGCACGGTCACTCCGGCCGGCCACTGTTAACAGCCAACTGCCCAACACTACAATAGCAAATTCCAACAATGCAAACCAGCCGCAGACTGCACACAGCACAGACAGTGATTTTCATATAGAGCGCTACATGCCGTTACCAACATAAAAACCTAAACAGCCTACTTACAAACGTACCGTCGACAACGAGGTCATTAGAGACGAAGCAGAAGCTGGGATTAAGGAAGGATAGGAGGGAAATCGGACGTCCATTTTCAATGGATTCCCGGTATTTGCCATAAGCGATTTAGAGAAATCTTGGGAAACCTAAATCATAATGGCCGGACGAGGATTTGAACCGTCGTGCTCCCGAATACGTGCAGAGCGTGATAGCCACTGCGCCACCTCATCGGTTTACTCCAGTTAAAGTCTTTCTGAATGGTGCTCTAATGCAGATGAATGACATGACTCATATGGATGGGATGACGGTGGTATAATCGAGCGATATGTATCTAATGGTCTGGTTATGCGAGTTAATCTAACGTCACATATGTAAGACTAGATTTCAATCACTATTCACGGCAATACTAGTATGTACTTGTAACTTCGACGATTTTTTTCAAAAGAGATGCTTTCTGTGAACTATATCGTAGAACAACTAACTGTTAACTTCTTACACGTATGCACGTTGTCAAAGCAACTGTCTTAGAACACACTCTCGAAGACTACTATAGTTTACTGCATTACGCTATACTACACTGCTGTAGTTGCAGACTGAAGCAAATCGTGTTTTCCCTCATTTATTTCAGATTGTTGACCTTTAACCCACTGAGCCATAGCTCATGTATCACGGGGACTGTGATGCCATTAATTTTTATTCTTCTTTCACATTGCGAGGTTGTAGAAACTGGGAGGGAGATGACAGTCAGGGTCTCAGATTTCTCTGGTTTCTCTGGCATCTCCTCGCTGCTTCCAGAAATATTTTGTATTTACGTGTTCCGCCTTCGCGCGTTTCGTTTTCATGATGTCTGTGGGCTAAATAGCTATTCAGTTCATAATCGGATATTCTGCCTGGCCGAATGTTCAGCTTGTGCCACAGATTCTCTTTCTTTACCATGCCGCAGAGTGTGTCGCGGATTCCGTCTGAGTGCAGCCATTTGCAAAATCTGGAAATTTCCCATAAAAGAGCTGTTTTAAATACAGTGACATCAATAGAAAATTGACCGTTTGCTCACTGAATAGGGGACACATCTAGAGTGAGCTAAAGCAATGTTCAACTTATTAGCCATGCATACCCGAGAAATGGGATTCAAATTCGCATACAACTGTAAAAACCTGCTTTCGGCGAGTGCAACAAAAAGAAGAATCAGAGAATATTCGTGTGACGAAATATAATTCTCTTACAAAACCAAGAATATGTGACTACAATGTTACTTCCGTATCTTCGAGATACAGTGTAGCCATGATTTTCGTGAATTTCGATGGTCTCTTAAGTTACGTACACTTTTCCGACAAATTTTTCTCGAAGAAACAATTGCTTTCCAAGAAATAGTCTGTAATTTAACGAAGGTTGCAATACTCCTTCTAAGAGTAAGTCAATATTGCTGCAAACGTTTTAAAATATTTATTCATCTTTACTTAAGTAGAAGTACATAAAAACATGCTGAACCAAACCTGCTAAAATGGTAGATACATCCAGGTGAACACAACAAACTGTCGTTGACTTAAAACGTTTATTGCTGACTGTGATGAAATTTAACCAATGCGTGATGCACTGGTGCCAGAAAAATACATTAAATCACAGTTCCGGGCAAGAAACTTATATTCAAACTTAGAACATACTTCAGGCAATTTTCTCTAAGAAGTGACCAATACTCACGAACCTCACCTTCGTAGCCTCCATGTGTAGTGCTGATTATGAGGAGACATGTGTCGCTGATGGCGGATCGATCTCATACGTTGCAGAAATGCAGTCTCATAATTCCTATAATGACTCATGCGGTAGCAGCAGGGCATTAGAAGCGAAAAAAATGTTAGCAGGAAACATTATACCGAGTTCGAAGAAAGAAATCACCGAGAGTATTTGAGCACAAACTGGACTAATACGAACGTAACAGAATAGTTCATGATGGGAGGGACCCGCTATATTATATAGTCACTGTAAAGAAACTTGTAAGGAAACAGCGACCCCTTCATAACAGGTGTAAAACATAGGACCATAGGACCATGTACAGAGTGGTCAAAACAGTTTGAAAACCTTGTAAGGGTGTTTTAGGGTAAACTGTGCAGAGAAATAACCGATACGAAAAAAATTCCATACGTTGCGCTTTTTCCGAATTAACTAACATTGAAGATTGCTAATCAGAGCGTTGCGCGCGCAAATTCAAACCCGTTCTTCGTTTGCTTTCCCGAAACCGAACAACAGAGCGATACAGAAATTTGCATGGGACGTTAGTAAGGATGGAATCCGAGCCAAATGCTGAGCAGTCTTTGTGTGTGTGTGTGTGTGTGTGTGAAAGAGAGAGAGAGAGAGAGAAAGAGAGAGAGAGAGACAGACAGAGAGAGGAGAACCAAAGTACCACCTTACATTAAGCCTGGACTTCTGGGGAGTCTGGATATGGAGATCAGTTCAACCTTTATTCAGATGTAAGCAGGGGGCAAAGCACGTAGGCGATCTCGTTGCATCCAGTTTGGCATTAGCCGAGCGGTCTAAGGCGCTACAGTCATGGACTGTGCAGCTGGTCCCGGCGGAGGTTCGAGTCCACCCTCGGGCATGGATGTGTGTGTTTGTCCTTAGGATAATTTAGGTTAAGTAGTGTGAAAGCTTAGGGACTGATGACCTTAGCAGTTAAGTCCCATAAGATTTCACACACATTTGAATATTTGGAACGTCCAGTTATTGGGGAGTCCCAACGATTGCATGACGGACGCGCACTCAGTGCCCTCTTTCTGAAATAATAGAGCCAGTATATTCCAGGTGTCGGATAGTGGGCCTGAATTCGACGATCCTACAGAGAAGCTCCTGTAATGTGATCAGGGATGAGAGGGACGTTCAGGAAGGTCGGCAATCCGGGCTCACCTCTGAACTCCTAAGATGAGGAGGAGGCATGTGTTTTATATGACTTATAGTGGCCAGAAGCTGGACGGGCTGGTAGTTCCCCACGTGGAGCAGCCGTAAAGAAGCGGGGTAAAACTACCGCAACTGAGGACCTTTTTGACAAAGACAATTTTACAGGAGAGATGTTCTTTAGTTCTATTCAGTATCGTTGATTCAAAAAAAAATCCAAAATTCACTACTGCCAATCCATGTAGATAGGGACTGGTGAAGGTATAATCGAAGTTCATTGCTAACAGCCTGTATCAAGGAAAAAAGTTACAAATCACAAATTTTTACAAAACTCAACATATCCACTTTTTCATGCATGTTTCTTCTTTATTTTTTAAGCTAGGTGCTATACATTCCGAGCATTTAAATTTAATGGGCTTTTAAGCATATTACGTTTTGTAGATAACATCAGAATAAAGAGTTAGCAATGTGTTAATAAATTTATATTTTTTGTAAGTTAACACATTATCAGAAGTTTCCACAGTAACAAAATCGGTTTCTCGCATCTTGAGCCTATTATGAAACTCAGTAATACGTTTGAATGACAACTAAAGTAATAATATACATTTTAATACAGTTTTTCGATTTGATTCTGTGTGAAATCCAAAACAATACTAAAACACAGTCCTCTTTAATGTAAAGGTTCATCTTAACACAGAATTTTGTCCTCATTATCAATGGGATTCCGTTCTAAAACTTTTGAATAAAATCTTTACTTCCTTCTGAACAATTTTGAAAATAAGACAGGGACTTCCTCACATCATTAGCTTTATTTTTGCTTATGTGATTCATTGGTGGAAGTTGAGGTGCTTCAAACATTATTGAAGAACTTCTCTTTCCAGGATTCAACATCACGAAGTGTGAAACAAAGAAAGTGTTTTGAAAAAAGCATTGTGCTCTTGTCGTAGGTCTTCTTACATAACGCAAGACTCTTGCGCTAGATAACTTAAAAGGCAATTTTGTTTCCACTACACGTTTGGAGATTTATTTCACATTGTAACTATGCTAGTCTTTACCCCAAACTTTCCCAAAATGTCATAATATTCTGTGGACAGACTGATTGTTTTTGTTTCCTTAGTTACTTTTCAATACGGCCAAAGACGCTGTAGGAGGCAAATAGTTATGCCCACGTACTGGGAAATAATGCCAAATTCTTTTCACTACGTAAACGCAGGCTTCTGCGGTTATTGTCACATCAAGTAAAATTCTTCTGGGATTGTGATCGCATTGTCAATGTGTACACAATGACAGTGTGGTGACAGACCCAGAAGAATTTTACTGACTGCTTTAAATACCTCTGAGCTTTCAATGAAACTCTTACGGATTGCCATCATAGTGAAATTTTAGTTTTGGGAACCACAAGAATCAGAAAATAATATGAGCCTGTTGTGTTGGCAGAAGAGCCAACACCGTGTTACTAGTGGAGGCCGAAATGCACGCGTTTTAGCTCACGCAGGCTGGCGTGAGGAGGGAAGAACTATACTGACGTGAGGTCTGGAACATGACAAGGAATTAGAATTCAGAAAGCGGACGTAATTAGTTTGATACTTAACTTTGATCCATTAATGATGAACGTCGCTCTTGACGGTACATGATTCACAATATTATCTGTTCAGAATAAATTCATAGTAACTGAATATGGCACCTTACTAGGTCATAGCAAATGACGTAGCTGAAGGCTATGCTAAACTGTCGTCTCGGCAAATGAGAGCGTATGTAGACAGTGAACCATCGCTAGCAAAGTCGGCTGTACAACTGGGGCGAGTGCTAGGCAGTCTCTCTAGACTAGACCTGCCGTATAGCGGCGCTCGGTCTGCAATCACTGATAGTGGCGACACGCGGGTCCGATGTATACTAACGGACCGCGGCCGATTTAAAGGCTACCACCTAGCAAGTGTGGTGTCTGGCGGTGACACCACAGAGCCTAAGATTTTCTGAGCTTTCTTTCCTTAGATTTTGCTGTGAATAATTTAAATAAATGCTTACAGCAGATGCAGTTTCATTTCCCCTCTCATCCTGAGTCAGCCTCAAGCTATGTGCAGTTAACTACTTTGTCTGCTTTCTTTTGTGCATAATTTAAGATCGTACAGTTATACAACCAGACCAGACTGGAGTAAAAGGGTATGGGTAAGGGTTGATTCTTCTGGCAGTCAAAACAAACTGTCGTGTTATTTTTGTTATTTTCACTTAAAATATTCAAAAATCTTTTTATTCTTATTTTGTGCAACCTATAATCTGCTTTTCTATTATTTTTTAATTTCAAAACTTGAGCAGAATCTGACAGTATCATGCATTTTTAAATGTTTAACTCTGGTGGAAAATATGACCACTTAACTTTATTTCTAGAGTAACGAAAAAGTCTGCATTTATACTTTACGTATATCCTTCTTAAGGAAATGCGCCTGCTATTCGTCCCTTTTCTGCAGCTTACGAGCTCTTCCACCTCGACTCCCGTTGGGCAGTACTTCAAAGTCTGTCCCCGGACACTCCTGAAAAAATACTCGTGAAATAACTATTTTCAGAAAATTATTTTCAGTCTAGAAACGTTTTGCTTATGCTAAAAATAAAATCAGAATTACCTGTCACTTTCTGAAATTTGAGGCACGTGCAGGAAGCTCTCGGCCTTCTCTTTATCTTATGTAATATGAGATTGACACAGATCTTTGCTTTTATCGTCTTCCGCCGCTCTGCGTCTTTAAGTCAAGCTCACGCTCACATGTCGTAGTAAGAAATTATCCTGTTCAACTTTTGTCTTGTTGATATTCTCTGAAATGAATAAGATCATTGAAACATAAACATCATTTCCGTGTAGTTTCCTCTGTTGTTTCAATGTGGCTGAATTCTATATACAGATCTTCATTTGAGGATACAATCATGTACTTCTTACTCTTTTGACGTTGACGACTCCTACTTTGTCTTCCACCTTTCACCTCTGGACTATTTCAGAATATCCTAAATCTTCTAATATTTTAATAATGGTGTTCCGACTAGAACGAGCTACAACAGCTTCTAATCGTATAGTGAAACAGTGGCTGAACATGAAAGAGAATTACGCTGGACTATATGTATTGTTGTCTAACATTCGCTTAGCTAACAGTTGGTTTATCCTGTAGTATGCTGTGTGACTGCCCGACAGTAAACACTTGCTAGTGTAAAGGCTAATAAATTTAACTTTTAAATTTCGTGTTCGAAATTTCAGCTGTGCAGTATTAAAGAAGGATTAGTTGAGTTTTGCGGAATCTTGAAAAATGGAGATGTCGAATTTGTCAATATTTGCTATATCCAGGCACCTTTTACAACGGTAAATATTTAGTTTCGTCGTACTTTCTGTTAGCTACTGTATGAGACGGAGAGTAAGAGATGAATACACTAAGCAGATTCAGAAGGATGTAGGTTGCAGTAGGTACTGGGAGATGAAGAAGCTGGCACAGGATAGAGTAGCACGGAGAGCTGCACCAAACCAGTCTCAGGACTGAAGACTACAACAACAACAACAACAACGACAACAACAACTGTGTGAGGCTAATTTTAAAGTACCAGAATACATTAAATACGCATTTTGAAAAAAAATGGCGTTTGTTGAGTTTTGTTAAAACGGTACTCAGTTGTTACAGGAGCTATAACAGTTGCATCCTCTTGTTGTGGATATGACGTCTGAAAAGGAGTTTGCTATCCAGGTGCACCCCCAAGTATTTAATTTGGTTCTTCTCACGTGCGTTCTTGATGGTGAAGGGTAAGGCTGCTCCGCAATTTGGGGCATTTGCGAGTGAGTAGGAGAGCCTTTGTTTTTTCGGCGTTGGGACGAATGTGATTATCTGACGCCACTATTCCGCCAGCGCGAGCTGGCGTTGCAGTCTCCCCATTGCTGCAGTAATTATCTGGCTACCAGTGAGTAAGGCTGTATCGTCAGAGAAATGAGCTAGGACGGCCATGGTGGGCAAGTCGTTAACATAAACGATGAAAAGAGTTGGGGACAGGACTCAGCCCTTGCAGAAGACCATCCTGCGGGCGTCTGACGCTGGAGTGATGCTCATCGATGTAAACCACCATCTGCAAGTGTTAGAGAAAACTGCCAATTATCCGAAGACATTAGTATGGCATGGATAGCAGATCTTGCAGTTTGATCAAGAGTTATCAATCCACACGCGTCCATAACCTTTGTCTCTGTCTAATAAGATAGCCGCTGTATAATTGGAGACGTTCATTTTACAGGCGATGTTCTCCACGGCTCACAGCAGTTGAAAATCAGCTGATAGCAACGGCTGGAATGCAGACTGACCTGTCCTAATGATTTGCTGATCATGGATGAATGGTTTCATGCGGCAAAAAGTGAGGCCTTCCCGCAACGTCGATAAGGTGGAAGTTAGGCTAATAGAACGGTAGTTAATCGGTAGACTAAGGCTTTTGTCAGGTTTTCAGATAGGGGCGATATAAGCGACCTTCCATCCATCCAAACAGGAGCACAGCCTTATCCAACTATTGTAACGCTCGTGAACAGCACTAAGAGTTTGTGTGGAAGATGTTTTAGATGTTCATTCATACCGCTGTCTGGTCTGGGGTAGAGAGAGTTCCCATGGGCAGATTAAAGTCTTCACCTCACCTGGCGTGGTCAGCGATGGTTCAAGTTGGTGAGGAGCCTCTCTTAAATTCTGAGCTCTGCAACGTATCCACATAATGTAACGCACCACTCATACACTTAGAAGTATCATCACATGAAGGTATGCATACAAAGATGGCGATATTACAACTATAACAATGCCAAAGACTTTCACTCTCAGAGATAATTCATTATGTACGTGTATGTGACAGTAGAAATTTACACTACAGTCTGGAACCGCGCCACCGCTACGGTCGCAGGTTCGAATCCTGCCTCGGCATAGATGTGTGTGATGTCCTTAGGCTAGTTAGGTTTAAGTAGTTCTAAGTTCTAGGGGACTGATGACCTCAGAAGTTAAGTCCCAAAGTGCTCAGAGACATTTGAACCATTTTTAGAAATTTACAAATTGCTAATGTTACGTTACTTACAATTTAAATTGAAAAAGAACTGATTAAAATTAAGATAAACAAATAAAGCAGTCAGTTATAAAGTGCTGCAGAGTTACTAAACACAGCCTTCCGAAATGCCTTCACAAAAGAAGACAAAGTAAATATTCCCGAATTCGAATCAGGAACAGCTGCCAACATGAGTAACGTAGAGGTAAATATCCTCGGAGTAGTGAAGCGACTTAAATCACTTAATAAAATCGAGTCTTCTGGTCCAGACCGTATACCAATTAGGTTCCTTTCGGAGTATGCTGGTGTATTAGCTCCATACTTAACAATCATATACAACCGTTCGCTCGACGAAAGATCCGTACCCAAAGACTGAAAAGTTGCACAGGTCACACCAATATTCCAGAAAAGTAGTAGGAGTGATCCACTAAATTGCGGGCCCATATCGTTAACGTCTATATGCAGCAGGATTTTGGAACATACACTACTGGCCATTAAAATTGCTACACCAAGAATAAATGCAGGTGATAAACGGGTATGCATTGGACAAATATATTATACTAGAACTAACATGTGATAACATTTTCACGCAATTTGGGAGCATAGATCCTGAGAAATCAGTACCCAGAACAACCACATCTGGCCGTAATAGCGGCCTTGATACGCCTGGGCATGAGTCAAACAGAGCTTGGATGGCGTGAACAGGTACAGCTGCCGATGCAGCTTCAACATGATACCACAGTTCATCAAGAGTAGTGACTGGCGTATTGTGACGAGCCAGTTGCTCGGCCACCATTGATCAGACGTTTTCAATCGCTGAGAGATCTGGAGAATGTGCTGGCCAGGGCAGCAGTCGAATATTTCCTGTATCCAGAAAGGCCCCTGCAGGACCTGCAACATGCGGTCGTGCATTATCCTGCTGAAATGTAGGATTTCGCAGGGATCGAATGAAGGGTAGAGCCACGGGTCGAAACACATCTGAAATGTAGCGTACACTGTTCAAAGTGCCGTCAATGCGAACAAGAGGTGACGACACGTGTAACCAATGGCACCCCATACCATCACGCCGGGTGATACGCCAGTATGGCGATGACGAATACACGCTTCCAGTGTGCGTTCACCGCGATGTCGCCAAACACGGATGCGACCATTATGATGCTGTAAAAGTAACCTGGATTCATCCGAAAAAATGACGTTTTGCCATTCGTGCACCCAGGTTCGTCGTTAAGTACACCATCGCAGGCGCTCCTGTCTGTGATGCAGCGTCAAGGGTAAAAACCCATGGTCTCCGAGCTGACAGTCCATGCTGCTGCAAACGTCGTCGAACTGTTAGTGCAGATGATGGCTGTTGTCTTGCAAGACGTGGCTGCACGATCCGCTACAGCCATGCGGATAAGATGCCTGTCATCTCGACTGGTAGTGATACGAGGCCATTGGGATCAAGCACGGTGTTCCGTATTACCCTCCTGAACCCACCGATTCCATATTCTGCTAACAGTCATTGGATCTCGACCAACGCGAGCAGCAATGTCGCGATACGATAAACCGCAATCGCAATAGGCTACAATCCGGCCTTTATCTCCTCCTTACACGAGGCATCACAACAACGTTTCACTACCGGGCAAAATTTGCTAGAGATACAGGTGAAATATGGGTACAAATGTAAGGTATGTTAAATACACTACTGGCCATTACAATTGCTACACTACGAAGATGACGTGCTACAGACGCGAAATTTATTCGACAGGAAGAAGATGCTGTGATATGCAAATGATTAGCTTTTCGGAGCATTCACACAAGGTTGGCGCCGGTGGCGACACCTACAACGTGCTGACATGAGGAAAATTTCAAACCAATTTCTCATACACAAACAGCAGTTGACCGGCGTTGCCTGGTGAAACGTTGTTGTGATGCCTCGTGTAAGGAGAAGAAATGCGTACCATCACGTTTTCGACTTTGATACAGGTCGGATTGTAGCCTATCGCGATTGCGGTTTATCGTATCGCGACATTGGTGCTCGCGTTGGTCGAGATCCAATGACTGTTAGCAGTATATGGAATCGGTGGGTTCAGGAGGGTAATACGGAACGCCGTTCTGGACCCAACGGCCTCGTATCAGTAGCAGTCGAGATGACAGGCATCTTATCCGCATGGCTGTAACGGATCGTGCAGCCACGTCTTGATCCCTGAGTCAACAGATGGGGACGTTCGCAAGACAACAACCATCATCTGCAAGAACAGTTCGACAACTTTTGCAACAGCATGGACTATCAGCTCGGAGACCACGGCTGCGGTTACCCTTGACGCTGCATCACAGACAGGAGCGCCTGCGATGGTGTACTCAACGACGAACCTGGGTGCACGAATGGCAAAACGTCATTTTTTCGGATGAATCCAGGATACTTTTACAGCATCATGATGGTCGCATCCATGTTTGGCGACATCGCGGTGAACGCACATTGAAAGCGTGTATTCGACATCGCCATACTGGCGTATCACCCGGCGTGATTTTATGGGGTGCCATTGGTTACGCGTCTCGGTCACCTCTTGTTCGTATTGACGGCACTTTGAACAGTGGATGTTACATTTCAGATGTGTTACGACCCGTGGCTCTACCCTTCATTCGATCCCTGCGAAACCCTACCTTTCAGCAGGATAATGCACGACCGCATATTGCAGGTCCTGTACGGGCTTTTCTGGATACAAAAAATGTTCGACTGCTGCCCTGGCCAGCACATTCTCCAGATCTCTCACCAACTGAAAACGTCTGGTCAATGATGGCCGAGCACAATACGCCAGTCACTACCCTTGATGAACTGTGGTATCGTGTTGAAGCTGCATGGGCAGTTGTACCTGCACACGCCATCCAAGCTCTGTTATCTCAATGCCCAGGCGTATCAAGACCGTTATTACGGCCAGAGGTGGTTGTGCTGGGTACTGATTTCTCAGGATCTATGCACCCTAATTGCGTGAAAATGTAATCACATGTCAGTTCTAGTATAATATATTTGTCCAATGAATACCCGTTTATCATCTGCATTTCTTCTTGGTGTAGCAATTTTAATGGCCAGTAGTGTACATGTAAAATATATCTGACATGTGCGTAGGCGGCCAAAACTACGGGTAAAAAGTTCATTCTAAACTAATGGAAAGATTTCAGCCAAATTTGGTACTCACGCTATTTACGATTTGGAAAGAAATAACGTGGGGTAACAACCGCCAGCGGCTTATTGGAGTGATGTGATAACCTAGTGAGAGAAGGGGGGATGAGGACGTGGACAGGCAGTGAAGGGGAAGGAGGAGATGGAGACAGATAGTGGGAAAGAAGATATGGTGAGAGGGGGGGGGGGGGGAGGAGCAGAATGACAGACAGAGGTGAGAGGCGAAGGTGGACAAAGAAAGAAGGGAGGAAGAGATGGACAGAGACTGGGAGAGGATAGATAGGCAGAGAGAGGGGGAGGAAGAGTGGAACAGAGAGGGGAGAAGGAAATGGATAGAGAAAGGGAAGAGGAGGAGATAAACAGGAGGAGGTGGGAGGAAGAGACGGACAGAGAGATGGGGAAGAGGAGGTGAATAGGGAGGGAGGAGGAGGACATAGAATAAGAGAAGGAAGGGGAGGAGATGGACAGAAAGGGAAGAAGCAAATGGACAGAGAGTGTGAAGAGAGAGGGGGAGGAAGAGATGGACCAAGAGAGGGAGAAGGAAGAATGAACTAACAGAAAACTGAAATAAATACGTACCTGGGCAACGTCTGGTGCTCAGTGTTTTATAAGCCGCAGAAACGCGTTGTATTCTTAATGCAATCCAGATGGAGGCCCATTATCCTCTCAACGTTGGTTGGCGTTACTACACAGCATGGTTTTAACTGATGTCTGAGAAATTAAACACTGGATAAATTTTAAATTTGCTATCATAAGTGCCATTCATCTTGGTGCCCAAACACTAATGAGAGCGACAGGCAAAATAGGCAGGCAAATAAACAGGAATTTAGGAGGAAAAGACATGAAAAGAAAATAGTTCCATTTTCAACAAAGATGAAATCTTGGTAGAGTTAGCGTATTGTGGAACAGACTTCATCTGTAGGACGGGTGCGCGGGACACAGGAAGACGTTCCCCGCCTCGCTGCACGATTCGTCGCCACGAGCTCGTTACCAACAGGACATGTACACCAGCGGCACGCTAGCGGTTTCTAACGAGTGAAAGTGAAATACGTGCCAGCTTACTCCAGCGAATATCCTAGAGGCGCTGTTACAGCTCCGATCGCAGGGCTGAGACGCTCATACTCGACACGAAACATGCCGTGTTTCGAAGCGGTGGCCATTTACAATATCTTTTATTCTAACTTTCTTTCTGCCTCTCCACCCCGCTCTCACTGTCCCTCTACCTTGTTTGTTCTTTGCCTCTTCGTCTGTACACATAGCTTCTCGTTCTTGGCGAGAACGTTCCTCGCTTTTACGATATTTTCGTTATGCAACGTATCTGCACCAAGAATTAGGACAAGGTGAGAACTTAACGGAATGTGACAGAAATAGCACTGGTATCATTGAGTTTCGGTCTGTTATATTGGTACCTACTTGCGAATAACGTAAGTAATGTGCGAACTGCGTAAGAGATTTCTGAAGGCACGTTTAACTTGTTGTGTTTCGTTCAAATTATGAAGGGGAATACCGAAACGTTATTAAAACTATTTTACTATGGGATTATCACCAACAGAACTGTATCTTAAGCTGATGATGGTTTATAAGAAGTCTGCTAGTTTTCAACAGTTCTTATTGGCTTTTGGTTTCATGACCATACCACCAACCATAGTACATACAACTAAAAATACAGTAACATTTGTAAGTTTTGATATCTTCAACTTTTGTAGTCCTGTCTTTCTCAGTTGCGTGTAATATTACGGTATATTGATAATTTTTACTTATGGACTGTATAAATAGGCATGACACGCAGGAATTTTAAAACGCGATACAAAGAACATAACAGGTGTTGGAAGCACGAAACAAACCATTACACATTTGCAGAATATTTAAAACACCATAATCACCATCCTACAAATATGGAACAAGAAATCAAAATAATGAGAATAAGCAACCATGACAAACATCTTATATAAACGCAAGAAAACTTCCACATTCAGAAAGCCATCGCTGAAAACGAAAGTGTGATAAATGAACAAACACACATCAGCACAGGCCCCTTACTACACTTAATAAAAGAAATGATAAGATAACAAAAAAGAAAGAAACCACTCGTTCCTCTCTCACAACCAGATAAAAACTCTTCCCCCTTCCCCCTTCTGGACACACACACACACACACACACACACACACACACACACACACACACGCACGCACAAATGCATACACGAACAGATCACAGATACTTCAATAATTACACTCGAAAGTTTGGCAATAACATTTGATCTTTGGTAAAAAAATCTGACAGTCGGCAACAGGAACCAAAACATTGCATCGAACCAAGTGTTCAGTGCATAGTGCTGTGAAATATGGGGGGAAAAAACTGAAAATTGGCATTTATAAGAAGAAGAACAACACCAAAAATGCAACAGGAGCGTAATATGTAGGAAATCGTGCACGCAACATGTTAAGGACAGTTCAAAACATTACTACTTAATAGGAAATACCAACTACTAGAACTGTTTATAACCTATAGGTACAGTGACCAAAATGTAAATTAAATAGCAAACATATGTACATATTCCAGGCCACTGAAGATGCCTTGCAGAAAATAAAGGCGAAACGCGTATGGCACTAAAATTGTGTTTTATTCAGTTGCTGTCAGACGGTCCATAAGTAAAAATTATCAGTATACCGTAATCTGTTAGTTTTGACTAAAAGAACGAGCAGTTGAATTCAAATGTGGCGTATTTCTCTTGAAATCTTGAAGGACGTCCTAAAACGTAAAATGGCAACCACGGATGAAAACGTCGAGAACCTGTGCAACATATCATTGGGTGATCAGTGATGCTATAGGCATATCAGAAAAAACAATAAAGCACAGTCCGGATAAAAGAGAAACTATTAGGCACGATAGATGTTTTATTTGTTGAATGCTGATCAAAAGCAAAAGCGAAATCGAGTTTCCCGCTAACGTTTGAACTGTTCTGGAAAAAAAAAATCCAGCTGAGTTTCTACTTCGATTTGTTAATGTAGACGAGACGTGTGCACCTCTCTGCACATCCCAGAGCATGCGGACAGCGAATTAGTGGGTAAATGCCGGTAGCACTGCATAAAAATGATTTCATCTGATGCGAAGATTATAAATAGTGTAAGATGGTTTCTTCTTAGCAATAGCCTTGTACATGATGAGCAACACCTAGAAAATGTTTTTCAAGCCTTGTGGGATAACTGGACAAAAAACGCTAAAAAGGTGTGGATTGCAAAGGAAAAATGTTATTTTTCATCCTACATTTCACCTGATCACAAGTGTATATTGATAATAGTGGTAAAACAGAGCTTTGAAGAACCAATTGTGAGAACATTAATCCTATTCATAAGACATGACACCAGTACAGTGAGAAGGTTATGACAACTATAGATAAAAGTTTAACAGACTTTCTTTAATGACACTTCAGGTATTTGATTTAGTCACTGCGAAAAATTTGATTAGTGCGCATTATCATATAAGGGACTACCTCAAGAACTTAGAGTATGTTCAATTCAGAATAAACAATGTCTTTGACAGCCAAGCTGCGTTTTTTTCACACTGACCTAGTATTTTCTCTCTCTCACCGTTCTGTCTCTTTGTGTGCATGTATCCTTCTTTTTCCGTTACATAAATTTTAGGGCTTTTTATTTGATGTATATCGCATGTGAACTAAACGAATCTACTAAAAGCTATATTAGCAAAACACTCCTAAATTTGGAGTGAGCCGATTAATACGCGTATATAACTGACACTGGGGAAAGTGGGAGCATATAAAGCTAGAATAATATGCCTAGTTAACAAGAAAGAAGAAAAAACTAATATGTCGTGTCACCGCCAGACACCACACTTGTTAGGTGGTAGCCTTTAAATCGGCCGCGGTCCATTAGTATACGTCGGACCCGCGTGTCGCCACTATCGGTGATTGCAGACCGAGCGCCGCCACACGGCCACACGGCAGGTCTAGAGAGACTTCCTAGCACTCGCCTAGTTGTACAACCGACTTTGCTAGCGATGGTTCACTGACAAAATACGCTCTCATTTGCCGAGACGATAGTTAGCATAGCCTTCAGCTACGTCATTTGCTACGACCTAGCAAGGCGCCATGTTCAGTTACTATTGATATTGTGAATAATGTACAGTCAAGAGCGACGTTCACCATTAATGGATTAAAGTTAAGTATTCCACCAGCTACGTCCGTTTTACCTAAATTCTAATTTCCTTGTCCTGTTCCAGACCTCACGCCAGCCTGCGTGAGCTAAAACGCGTGCCTTTCGGCTTCCTCTAATAACAAGGTGTTGGCTCTCCTGCCAACCCACAACATAATATATGGAAATAACAGAGGCGTAACATACTGTAGCAGCTGCCCCCGTCGGAGGTTCGAGTCCTCCCTCGGGCATGGGTGTGTGTGTTGTCCTTAGCGTAAGTTAGTTTAAGTTAGATTACGTAGGTACCGATGACCTCAGCAGTTTGGTCCCATAGGAACTTACAACCACCACCGCCACCACGACATATGTATACAATATTGTTACCGCTGTTCTACATGGAAGACAGAAAAAGAATGTAGGGAACAACGCTGGATAATACTAATACGGGTTCGGAACGAGTGAAGATGCCTCTTAGTTTCGTTTGGAAGCGAAGGCCAAGGTTAATCAAGTTCTGTAACGCCGAAGAATAATAACAGTTGGACTAAGAGGGAGCCGAAGGAGGAGGAGGAGGAAAACGAACAAAATTTCCAACTTTCTGAATGCATCCGTTAATTCTTGGTAATCGTTTACCAAATCATTCTTCCAGAATGTCTTCCAGCTCGTGGTCCCATTCCCACATGACATTTTCGATAGCCAGAAAACGCAGGTTTTCAACCAATCCTTCACTTAAGAAACAATATAAAATCATATTAGGCCATATCGTTATTACAGGCAGGTTTCTTACGTAATATTGCAGGTAAACGACCTGTAAAAAAATAAAAAATAAAAGAATTAACTCGTTTTCTGGCGCATTATCATTATATAAAGCCATCCATTGGTTTAGATATTAGATATACTCGTATGTCCCTCTGCGACTTGAGATAGTGCTCCATTTCGTATTCTCCTTTCCAGTGAATGATCCTTAGAACTCGAACATCACATAATTCACGGTTTAACATGACCACAACAATCGCCATTTTTTTCTAGGCAGTCAGAGACTTTTGGATCGAGATATGTATAAACCCGTATCAAAAATCTATCACTTGTTTATTAGACTTGGCTGAAACATTATAGAAACGTAGACAATTTTCGTCGCCTGTGATGCTGCCATTCACATAGTAAGACGTGGCACATTAAAATCTTTCTGACTAAACATCTACACCACAAGAACCTATGCACCTATGCTTTTCTATCAAAAAATACAGTACCCACTAAGGACAAAGTTTCCTCACCTTACTGCGGTCTTTCGCAGCGTTTTGAATTAAATATATAAACACATCATCATCATACACTAGACTCGAGGCAACGCCTTGTTCATGTATCCACCCTAATCTACTGTCCCCCTACTTTCGCAACTAAGCAAAAGATAATAGAGATCTTTGATAATGCGTAGCACTATTTGGTTTATGTTTATTAAAAGACGATAGGATGTAGCAATTTATTTTCCAAGCATAATTATTTGAGTCTGTTGCATGCTTTCCTTTACTCTGAACAAATCGTTTTCGAAGGATATTTATACGCCATTTTTGTGTGAGTTGTACGTAACAGCAAAGAAAAACTTCACACATTTAAGACAGTTTCAACAAAGAAAACACTCATGCATTAAGAAGTAAATAATTTGTAACATAGAGCTCTGAACCTACAGGGAATGGGTTTTCATAGCTTTAAGTTAGGGGAATTCTTTTATGGATATTAATCCTATGATAAATCCTTGTCAGTGGGACCTCCGTGGACATTTTCAGTGCCCAATGGACGAGGCGCAACTAATCTACGAATCAGCAGGCACTCTCCATTTTGTCAGCGTGCCACTAGCTGTCGGGGTAAATTCAGGATTTGTTCAGGATTTGTTGGGTTCAAGAGGATTCTACCATCACAAGAGCTTACCTTCACCTATAAACGAGTAGTCATGCCAGGAAGCAACACCCAGGAGGAAAGTACTAATAGTAGAAGAGGGGAAGGAACCAGTGGGAATGCTCGTACTGGAGCGGAAGCCGGTCAGTCTGTTCCCACAGCACTTGTAGGCTGTGTAACACCCTAACGAACCCCAAAACCCAATTAGGAAAGACCATCATGACGTAAAGTAGGGAAAAGTTATCCTGACAGGTACGACAAGTTTGCCGATGACATAACACCAGAAAGTCTTGATAAACACCAACATTAAGCATCACAGAGTGTGTTTTGGTAGAAAGGAAGTAGAAAGAAAGGTCATCTTTAGTTATTTGCCAAACATCTAAGTAATAATTTCAAATTAATACCGTGAAAGTTAAGTCCAAAGAAATGTCGGTCAGAGATAACTTTTATGTGGAAGAGAGTTGTAAACGCAACGAAGAAATTCAATGCGTCTACAATACTCATTCACGGAAAAAGTAAGTCGCTTGCTAGCTATCGTGCTATCAAGTCATACGAGAGCAGCTCTGGCCATAGTTGAGCGAACGGAGCGCGACGAGATTGTTTTACTTTCAAGAGTCCTTGTTGCGTGACGTAGACGCACGGATTTTGTGAACTGATATTCAGACTAGAGACTTGAACCTAGGTAGTATGCTGACTGTGAATACCGAGTTGTTGGACTTTATTAACGGAAGTAGGCAATATTGGACTCAACATTCATATAAGTGAACTTATAGAAAGGAATGGACAAAGTTTCAAAAGACTGTAATACATGTTTAGTCTCGAGTAGGAGACATTGACACGAATACATGAAGATACAATCACGCCGAGGGTTAAAGCTGTCGTAATTGTCACGATACTAGAAACTAACAGAACTGCCAGTGCTAATTAACCATGTGTGCGTGTGGCGTGATGTTTATAAAGCATTTAGCGAAAAGTAACAATAAAATTGTTCATCAAAAGTGGAAATTCAAAGTGTCGCCTCCATCATTCTATGAATATTTGGTAATTGCTCAGCAAAAGTTAATGAACAGTGACTATTTAACTTGGAAGTAAATTCGTGGACAGTTAGTTGTGACAAGGAAAGTTTGGACATACATAATACTACGACGCAAGATAATTAAGACATTGTTAAAGAGTATCTGTGGATCTCGCGTCATATAGAGCGAACAATTTTACTTAGCAACGAACATACAACGACCAATACGATCTGCAATTGAACTTTTTCCTTGCTTTTGGTGATGTGGACTATGCGCATGAGGGAAGATTCATCAATTACTGCACTAAAGTGTTAACTGGGCACATAATAATTCAACTTCAAACCATAAAAGACAGAGTGCGCAGTTTGCATTAATAAGGAAACTGTACCGACTCGCAATCAAACTTTAATCATTACGCGAGGAACGATTTCTTCAGAGCTTTTTCAAATCTTGTCTCTCGTTAACCGACGGAGACATCCATCATCGAGCATCGCGTCTCGACTCCACCGACCGAGCTGAAGCAGTAACAGCTCAACGGCGTCGACAACGCCAGCACGCGGCGGAGATGGGACGTCACATCCGAAACATTGCATCTAAAATGAACATTCTCCAAACTAAAGGTTTCGAGGGGCTAATAAGAAAGCCTTGCGGAATCTAGAACACAGATAGGGATCTTGCAGGATATGGGGAAAATGTGGTAGATTTTTGTAGGAGCTCTGATTTTCGACGATGAGTGCTTATGTATTACGTGCTTTTCTTTCGGTAGCAGCCATGTGTTAGACTGTAGAGCTAATAAATAGCTGCTGAAGGTTTTTCATTGAGAGACTGACCTTATCTATAGCTAGGGCCAAAATCAGTGGTATAGTAGTTATGACGAAATATTCTTGTCTAGCAAATTAAAGCAAATCTTTAAGCATTTTTAGAACCGTAAATAAAATGTAATTAACGTTTCCTTTAGTGATAGTGATGTAGTTAAGAATACTTTACCTAACGAGATAGGGTGCGTCTCTCGTCACCTGCAGCGCAGAGACGAGAGCAGTGGACGTTCTCAAAGACGTCGCGAAAACAGGAAAAAGAAAGTCATAAATTCACTACGTTTTGGATTCGTTCCCCTCTAATGTCTTAGGTATTTTGTCAAACAGAGAACATTGAAATCAAATAAAGCAGCACTATTGAGAACAAAGTTAATAACACTGTATATATAAGAATCTAATGACGTTGATTTAATAGTTTTAGAATTCTTCCGTTCTATACTAATAATATGTTAGGACACCCAACACACGCCAGCGATATTGCCTGTAATCGTTCCCTTTTCTTGAACCTACGTATCACACACGAGCGATTTAGCGAACGATTTCAACCATATTTTCAACGTCACTTTATCAAGGAAAGTGAATTGCTGTGCTTAGGAGCGGTGACACTGATTCCCTTATGTTGACTAATACGTACAAAAATAATAATAACTGAATGAAATTTGTGCATCTCGTTTTGGAATGCTTTTTTAGGGAACTGTAGGCTATATTACAGTGTACATTACACTTTTCATTGATAACGAGCGTGTTGTGTACATCTTTCCAGTCTGTATTTCGTAAACATATTTTAAAGCCTGAAAGCCTCCTACATCTTTTTGAAGCAAACTGAGTACGCAGACGATACTACCTCAGTATAAATGTGAAAATATCTCCCTTTTTACCGAAAATTTTGACCCACAACGAATATTAATGCGATTTGACTTAGATTTGATTGATATATTCAGAAGCAGAAAGTGATTTCATAACGCAATAAAAACTACAAGGAGAGCTTGAACATAATATTAACTCAATGCAACATTTTAATCACGCCTTCCAATTTCTTGGCCAAATCTATAAATGTTTCTGTGTCGTCACTTATAGAGAGGACGCGTGATGACATAAGACCTTCCTTCGTACACCTTAGAATTTAGTCGCAAATTAACCTGAAATGCAGTTACCACTCCAATTATATTTAGGGCATCTAGATATTTTATAATCATCATGACGCCTCGAAGTTCACGGAAGCACCAACCTATGTTATACTAGCTGTGAAATGCATGCAAAGAATTGTGAAGGAAAAAACATCTGCGATATTCTGTCACTATTTGAAATGGATTCAAAATAAAACATCTTTCATAAACTGAAATTTTGTTCTGCATGTATTTTGCAATGCAACGTCTTCAATACACTCGTCAGTGTGGGTACGTATCACATGTTTCATTGCCAATATAATTAGATTTGTTAATCTCAACGTGGACAGTGTAGATTTCGTAGTGGTCGAAATTTTTACAATATTTATTATTAGGTTGATGTGTAAGTTCTTAGAGTGTTTCCGTAAGTTTAACACCCAACATAGATAGGTAACAGAGACTTTAGTCACCAATAACATATTCACCTTCAGTATTTATAACAGTCTGCCAAAGGTGGGGTAAGTTTCCGATTCCGCGACTGTAGAAATCACGTGGTTTTGAGGCGAAAAACCCGTGAAGCCATGTTCGGAGTGCATGGAAATGTGGAAATGTAGTTCTTGAAGGTTATTCGACAGAAAGCGGGAAAGGTGAAAATCTGAGGGTGCAAGATCAGGTGAATAAGGTGGGTGCAGAATGACTTCCCAATCCAACTCCTCTACATCGTTGTTTGTCAGTCTAGCAGAATACGGGTGGGCGATATCGTTGAGTAAAAAAAAAAAAAAAGGTTCAAATGGCTCTGAGCACTATGGGGCTTAACATATGAGGTCATCAACGCATGCATTCAATTTTTGAACCTTCTCTAGTGCATACAAATGTCGCACGATGGTGGAATGATCACTGTTCATCAGGTTTGACAGTTCTCGAGTACACTAATGTGGATCATTGTGGATTAATGTGTTTAAACGATCATCATCACACCCTGAAGACATTGCTGAACGTGGAGTGTCACTAATATCCAAATGATCCTCATTAAAACAAGAAAATCATTTTCTTGCCGTGCTCTGTCCAATAGCATTGTCCCACAGATGGCACAAAGATTTCTGTCTTCGCTGCTGTCACCTGCCTATTGAACTCAAACAGAAAAATATGTCGATTTCTCCACTTGGCACTCCATGGCACTCCAGCTTCTGCCTCCACTCACTATCTCCGTATGACAAAGTGACAATATGTAAACTCCAATAGCAGCAGTGAACAAAAATAAAAAATGACAATCGATAAATAATGAGCGGGAGAGAAGAAGAGAAAAAAATGAAGAGGTTCCGGGAGAAGAAGAGGAAAATGCAGTTCACGAATGGACAACCCGTGATCCTGCAAAGGCCGTAACGCAAAAAGAAGAAGAAGATGATGATGATAAATAAATCCATAGCAACCGGAATACCAACATGCAAAACAAAAACGCAACGAGCTTATGAACCAAACTAAAATTATTAAATAGCACTTGGGTGTGACATATAAAAAAACATTGTGTTCCGCTTAACGGCAGGTCTTGTCATGGGGGAAGCCTCCTTAGAGAGGTCCACCGCATAAGCGTGTAGGGAAGTGATTCCAGTAGTGGTTTCCCGTTGCCTTCCACTCATGATGATAAAATGATGATGAGGACAACACAACACCCATTCCCAGTGCGGAGAAAAATCTCCATCCCAGCCGGGAATCGAACCCGGGCCCCTTGGCAGGAGAGACCACCGCGCTGACCACATTTTTTTCCCACTGACCACTTTTTTTTTTGTACGATGCAGATGAGTTTTGACCTCACGACCCTTTTTCTTTATTTATGTATTAGTATTCTATTTGGATACAAAATTAGGCAGTTCACAAACACTAAATGAAATGCATCCTCTGCAAAATAAAGGAAAAAAATGTAAAACAAATCACAAATTTAAAGGAACAGGGATGTTTTTTTAATTTATTTATTTTCAATAAAGATATAAAGATCACTCTGTTAAAAGGAACATGTAGATCATTTCATGGTATAGTATGTGCATTACATATTGAGTGGTGAGAGAAGCGTGAGGTTCATTATCAGCTGTCAAATGTGCACACCGACTACACCCGGCACATCTCAGCTGCGCGGGGGGTCGAGGAAGACTGCCTGAAGATAGTTGGCAAAGGTTTTCCGATAGTGTGACCATCTATGAACCTCATTGTGGGCTTGCTGCGGCAGCATCCCCATAGAGGTACGCGATCGTCCAACCTTTGACCCAGATTATCGACTGTGAATTAGTCGCCGGAAAGTAGTCACTCTCCGGATGTAAGAAGGAAGCAGGGGTAATATGTTGCGGAGGTACCAAGCCACCATCTGTCTTCCTAGGAGCCAGACGTCCTCCACCGCGATACAAGTTAAGCGGTGACGGTCGTCATCCACTTGGCGACATTTCGGGCATAGTGGAGTGTCCACTAGTCCAATTGCATGGAGCCGTTGGTTGGTGTTGAACTTGCCACAGGCGACAGAGAACCACAGTGATTGAACGAAGGTAGGAAGGAATATTTGGTGCACATGTCTCCAAATCTTTGGCCAATGCAACCTGGGGTGTTTGAGTTCAATGAAATTACGAATTATCCGTCGTAGCAGCCAAACATAAAAATCCTTCGCGCATGGCGGTCTCGTGCGCGGAAGCTCGTCTCTGATGTAACTAAATTCCACGATAAATGTTGATACATGCGCAAAATGTGGCGTAATGTTGCCCACCGCCACCGGAGGTGTGAGGGACGCTGGAACCAGGAGATTCAGTAGGCAGGATGTAAGAGAATCACGCCCGCTACGCCATTGCTTGTACATCGTGGCTAGGAGCAGCGCCGTCGCTCGGCAGTGAACATTCGTAAGTCCGAGTCCCCCCTTGTCCGTAGGGAGCGTGAGCGTTGCGTATCGCACCTTGAGGGGCGATCCAATCATCACAAAATAGCCTAGTGCCGACTGAAGTCGACGTCCGAGCGTGAGTGGTAGGGGTAGGATCTGCGAAATATGCACCATTCGAGAAAACACATAAGTGTTCAGATACTCGACTCGCTGCAAAGGATCAAGGCGCCGTAGGAGATGTTGTCGGACCATGGTACGTGTTGTCTGTAAAATACGTCGGTAGTTATTTGCCGCAGTATGTTTTACAGATGAGGTAAAGTCTATGCCGAGATAGCGGAATCGTTGCACATAAGGAAACGGACTGATTTCTTCCGGCGTAAGGCCCCTTCCAACCGGCATTGCCGCCGATTTGTTCATGTTCACTGCACTACCTTCTGTCACACTGTGGTCCAACTAAAGTTCAAGGACCGTCTTCACCTCTTCCTCAGAACGAACGAGCAGCAGGAGGTCGTCCGCATAGGCACGACATTTGAAGGTGTAGCCCCGTAGTTCCATCCCAGAAAGAGAATTTGTTAGCTTCCCAATTAATGGTTCCAACGCTATCGCGAACAGCAGCATCGAAAGAGGGCATCCCTGGCGAACGGATCGTCGAATTTGAATGGGCCCTGCTATACGCGCATTAACCTGTACCACGGATTGTGCGCCCACATAAATCCTTCTAATGAGACCAGTAAAACGGTCTGGAAATCTCATTTGTTCCAGTACAGCGTACAGATAGTTGTGGCGCACCTTATCAAAAGCACTGTCAGAATCAACCGCCACCATCGCCGCTTTAAGTCGGCACTCCTCCGCCAGCGCTATCACATTACGGCATTCGCCAGTAGCAGTTTGCACATTCACCGATCCACCCGGTGTCGTCTGTTCAGGAGAGAGAACGCTACGAATTAACATACGACATCGGGACGCTAGCAACCGTGCAAAGATCTTATAGTCGGCATTAAGCAGGGTGATGGGGCGATAATGTGTGACCGTAATTCCTGGCTTCGGTTTATCTACTGGCACCAAGAGGCCTTCCATAAAAGCCGGTGGAATAGGTGCATCGGAATTTAACATCTCGTTGTACATTTCCGTCCATCGCGGTGCCATTTCGTTGAGAAATTCTCGATAAAATTCAGCAGGAAGCCCATCAATGCCTGGGGACCGATTCAACGCACCTTGTGCGATCGCATCATGTACTTCCTCACAGCTAATGGCTTCCAGTAAGGTTCCCGCGGCTTCCACCGTCAGTGTACGGGAGACGTACGTGGCTATACGGTCGAGGTCATCGACAGGGGCTGCTCCTTCCCGATAGATGTGTTGGTAATGGTCGACGAATGCAGAGACAATGTCCGCTTGACGCGTCACTCTTCAGTCTTCGCGGGTAATTAATTCCCGTACCAAATCGCGTCCTCGGTGCTTTCGTTCATTCACGACATGGTGCATGGAAGGAATCTCGTGCCTTATCGTATCGTGACATCTGGCGTGCACCATGGTTCCCTGAAGATGTTTCCGAGCTAAAGCCACAAGTTTAGCTTTTATCCTTTTGCGTTCGATCCAGATGTCGTGTCCCGGCGGACCATCATCCAGGTCGCGCAGTGCTGCAAAATAAAAGTCGGTCGTACGGCGGCGCCATTCTGCCATCTCCCTGCTATATGAGATAAACGTACGGCGAAGCGCCGGTTTAGCACAAGTCAGCCACCAATCAAGCATCGTCGCATACCTTCCAACACTTCGCTCGCACATCGTCCATGTCTCAGGGATCCGTTGACGGCATTCAGGATCATGTTGATGTTGAATGTTTAGTTTCTACGGGGCCTTACTGTCCACACCTCTCTACAGGGAAGAAGCACCGTACAGATGTAAGCGCTGTGATCGGAAAATGCCAATGGCCAGCGTTCCACGTCCTGGACATCATTTGCATGAGCCCGTGAGATATAAATGCGATCTAATCTGCTCGCCGAATGACTTGTCACATAGGTGTATCCTGGTGCATCTCCATGTCGTAATTCCCACGTGTCACTAACTACAAGGTCGTTGACAACGATTCGCAACTCCTGGCTGATGTTTGTTTGCGGCCATTGGTCTTTCTGTCTGAGAACACAGTTGAAATCTCCACCAATTATTACACATTCATAACGTCCATGGAATAGTGGGGCAATGTCTTCTGCATAAAATCGCACCCTTTCCTGTCGCCGATTATTTCCCGACGGTGCATAAAGATTTATGATGCGTGTCCCAAACGTCGTGAAAGCCATTCCCCTGGCCGACGGAAGATAGCACATGTTTTCCACTTGGTAGCCATCTCGCACGTAAACTGCCACCCCACTCGCATTGTGATCTCCATGTGACGAATAGGATTGGTAGCCTGCGATGTATGGGAGTGCAGCTATGTGGACTTCCTGCAGCAAAGCAATATCCACATCAGATGCACACATCGTTTCCTTCAGTAGGTGTATTTTGGCCGGTGAACGCACGTCATTTATATTTAATGTCGCAATACGGTTCGCATGGCGTTGAATCCCACTCTGTCGAGGCGCAACAACATCTCCCTGCATCGGCGCTGGGGGCTGAGTTAGAAGACGTTCTCTCGCCCCTCTCCCTTCACCTTCAGCAATTATTAGGCCGTCTCCGTGAGTGCCGGCTGCCTCTTTATGACGTTCGGCGCCTTCTCAATATCGTCATACCACATCTTTTCAGGCAGTGATATATTCGTGTCCATAGCCACAGCATCTGCGTCTGGAGAGCCAACTGGCTGTGATTCCTCTTCAGCATCACCACGTCCCGGTACCGTCAATGTGACAGACCACTGCGGGTCTGATCGAACAGTTTCCATTACCTCATCCTGTTTCGTAGAGGCTGTTGTGTCGTCTTGGTCCACAGTCACATCGTCGTCGGGGCTAGGGGAGTCATCCCGAGGAGATGTCGTGCGACGCCGCCGTTTCCTCCTTTTCGGGGAACGTTGTTTGCGTGATCTTCCTTCCGTGTCCTCAGATTGTAGGGAATCACGGTTGCCCGACAGAAAAGCATCCGTAGGAACTGGAAGTGTTTCGACTCCCATCGTTGTACTTGGCGGGAGGTCGGTCGAAACTGATGTTGTCGTCACAGAGTGCGTTCCAGACGGAACAGCGTCCGTAGTGGCTGGAACTGCTTCGTGTACTATCGATGTGCTTGGTGGGAGTTCGGTCTCATCTGATGTCGCCGTAGATTGTATGTTCGATGGAGCAGCATCCTCTGTCATCCCGACGTCTGCTACAAGGTTTCGGAGAGTGCCATCTTGATCTTCCACCGGGGCTGTGTCCTTTCGGTCATCAGCGGGCGCAGTGAGGGCTTTGGCATAGGTGATCGGTAGTACTGTCAACGCCGGCGACAGCTCCCGCACATCTGAAGGCAGTTGCGTAATCCGCCGTTGCATACAGTTCGACCTGAGGTGTCCCTCCTGGCCACAGCCAGAGCATGTACGTGGTTGACCATCGTAAATAACCACCGCCCGACAACCACCAATTGTCAGATAGGACGGTACATGCTTCTGAAGATCAATAGTGATCTGTCGCACTCCGTTAAGAACGGGGTACGTGGCGAATTGTGTCCAGCGTTCTGCCGTGTGACCATGTACCGT
Organism: Schistocerca serialis cubense; assembly: GCF_023864345.2. Taxonomy (NCBI): domain Eukaryota; kingdom Metazoa; phylum Arthropoda; class Insecta; order Orthoptera; family Acrididae; genus Schistocerca; species Schistocerca serialis. Next base: position 777,345,064 of record NC_064640.1, read on the forward strand.
GCCGTATGGCTTAAAAGCCTCGATAACTTCGTCAGCCGGGAGCTCAAATGGCAGCTCAAAAACACGTATTGTCCGTACACCCAGACCAGCATGTTCTACAGTTACCGTGCCGACATTCCCGTCACTATGGCAAAATCGGAGACCTGCTTTTGTCGCCTGTAGAATTCTCTCACACGCCGCGTCATTTACCATCTTAACATACACCGTGGGACTAATGATGGACAGGTGAATTCCGACAATATCGTTTGGCGGTATCTTGATTTCCTCTCGAATGAATCGTTCCACTGCTAAAGCCTTTGGTCGTTCGTAGTCTTTGCAGAAATTGAATTGTGATGTAGTTTTCCTGTACTTGTTCGCCATGATCGTTGTTACTAGCCCGCTCGCAGACTAAGTCCACAAGTAAACAAACACTCGCACACGCCGCACAGGCGGAAGTATCGGATCTCCGCTTCGCACGGCCGCTAGCGCCGAACTGAACCACTCAGCTATCGGGACATATTAATTAAAAATTAACCAAAATATGTTGAACTACACTTGTGTTTCTAAAGGGGTTAGGAACGGCAGCTGCGAGAATGTAAAGAGATTAGTCGTAAATATTTATTTTAAGAAACAGAAATTCCATAGGACCACTGTCATCCAAATAAAATTTACAAGCTACATTTACTCACGAGGAAGGAAATACTGATTTATCCATTATCAGTTACAAGAATCTCAGGGGCGTTACCAAGGTGTTCAAATCGTGGTTGCTACGAGACAAACGGAACTGGCAGGTGGACTTAGATGAGAGCTACAGTGCATTTTAGCGGGAGGCGACCAGGCTGCTGGCGTCGCACGAGATGCAGGTCGGATGGGGTCCGCTCGTGGCAGCGGGAGGGTGATAAGCAAGAGTTCTAGGGTAGGTTGGCCAACATATGTCTTCTTTCCCGGCTTGATGACGAGTTCCCTTCCAAGGCGATCTCTTTACGTTCTCCCCAGCTTTGTCCGTGGGCGTAACCACCCATTCGATTGGCTGGATCATACTCTTCTTCTCCGAGTCAAATTATTGTTTACCATCCTTGTCAAAGTTCTGTGCTGCCCACAATTCGCACAGCTAGATGACTACACAAACATCATTATGAGTGGAATTCCCTCACTTCAGTGCAATCAGCCCCCGACACATCTCTCGGCAGGAGACATACGTAGACGTAAACGGCACTCACAACAAGCGTTGTTTCCGTTAGCAAACTTCATATCGTCCCACTACATATCGGCATATCCAATTGCCCTCTACTCCTTCATCTGATAGCGGGTCTCTTTTACTCTTCTCCTCTTCTGAACAGCACAGAAAAACATTTTGGCGTACGATGTGGTTTTGTGGATGCTCCGGTGGAGACGAAGGGAGACACTGGTCACTCGTCTGACGGCCTCTGCCGGCCGAAGTGGCCGTGCGGTTAAAGGCGCTGCAGTCTGGAACCGCAAGACCGCTACGGTCGCAGGTTCGAATCCTGCCTCGGGCATGGGTGTTTGTGATGTCCTTAGGTTAGTTAGGTTTAACTAGTTCTAAGTTCTAGGGGACTAATGACCTCAGCAGTTGAGTCCCATAGTGCTCAGAGCCATTTGAATCATTTTGACGGCCTCTGCTCGCAGGGGAGGCGAGTGATCGCGCGCTGGTTGGCCAGGCCCCTATCCTCTGGTCCATTAGAGTCTTAAATAATTGTTAATCAGCTTCAGTTTAGAGACGCTTCTCTCACAACTGGCATTACTTATGGTAGCTTCAAGGAATATTCTCAGCGTTAGGTAACCCTTCAAGTTTGGACGAAAAATTAACTTTAAAAAACCAGTGGGCCGAAAGCAATAAGTTCTTTTTCCTTCAGTCTGTTATAGGTACGAAATCCTGTAGACGCACGCACTCGAGTTTAACCCGTTCACGCTGGAGTGTGCCACCGACGGTTCATGTCTGACTCTACCAATTACGCTACAAGCAATAAAAGTTTGATGTCTAACGTATCAGCCAGGCATAACGAACAGCTCTGAATACAGTTTTGCGTGCCCCTTCAACGACAGAGCTTTCTCAACAAATGAGATACCACATAATATGTGATTAATTTAGTGTAAAACTGCTGTATGTGACCTCTTGTTGTTTTAAAAATAAAAGTTTAGTACACTACTGGCCATTAAAATTGCTAAACCAAGAAGAACTGCAGATGATAAACGGATATTCATTGGACAAATATATTATACATGATACAATTTCCAGCGCTAGCGTGAACGTGTTAAATACTTCTGTCAATACATTAAACGTATTCGAAATTGCGAATAACGACAACGGTCAGCTGTAGACTGGAATGACGACATGAGAACAATAACAATTTGTGGCGTACCGGGACTCGAACCTGGATTTTCCGCTTATCGCAAGCGATCGCCTTACCATTTTTTTAAATCTCATTGTGTTCGTCCCATTTGTTCGGGGCGGACGTCCTAGGACACACGTTCAAGTTCATGGTTGATCCGTTCATTCAGTTTTTTATTACAGAGGGCAGCTAAGTCTCTGACCGAACACTCTGAGCTACAGTGCCCGCATACCATTTGGCTAACCGCGCACGACTCATGGCTGTAACCCAAGCTGCCATAAGTCGTCAAACATGCATCTACGACCTGTTCTCGTACATCCATTATGTATATTCCCGTACAGGTCAGACGTTGTACTTGAAAGTCACTTGCTCGGTATCGACAAAGAAATACGATATTGCAATGCCTGTATTATTCTGATTAAGATGCAAAGCTCCTTTGGACATGCATGCATGTCTAAAGCAACAAGTACTGCGGCGACTACAGCCGCTATAAATTACATTAAACGTATTCGCAATTGCAAATAACGAGACCCATCACCAGTAGAATGGAATAACGACAGTGAAAATTTGTGCCGGACCGCATATCCAAAGGAACTTTACATTGTAATCAGAATAACACAGGCACTGAAATATCGCATTCCACTGCCGATACCGGCCAAGCGACTTTCAAGTACAACGTCTGACCTGTACGGGAATATACAAAATAGATGTCAGACACAAATTTTCATTGTCGTCATTCCATTCTACAACTGATTGTTGTCGTTATTCGCTAATGTGTTTCGTAACAGCTGTAGTCACCGCAGTACCTGTTCCGTTAGACATGCATACATCTCGAAATGCATACATCTTTTGCAACGCGGGCCACTACGAGACGTGCAGGAAGAAATCAGTGAGGTTCTGGAAGGTGCTTAAAATATCGTCGTACTCAGAAGTGATCGAAGACACTTTTAAAAGGAAAACATTACTAACAAAAGGAAACTCAATTATAATATCCTTGGATGACCACCCACACAAATATATACCATAGAAATGACTCTTCTATGTCGTTGTCTGTGATGTACCTACACGACGAACGCTTGAGTAGTGATACGCAGCGGTGTGAAGACCTGGGACGATAATGGGTCGCTGCCGGCGCCGTATGATGGCTAACATGCTGCTGGTGAAGACCACAACGAACTGGGCCAAGTATATCGGCGTGGAGCGTTGAGACGAAGTTATTGGTATTGTACTGCCAACATATAGCGCTGGGTCTGAACTAGAGATGGCTCGTTCGCGAACTAACGGGCCCAAAGGAAAGGTTCACCAAGATGAACGGAACGAACGAGGAACGAATTCTAGGGAACGGTCTTTCATAGTTCACTTCGATCGCGGCTTTCTACTTACAGTTCCCGGGAACGGGAAACGGTCGGTCTCGTTCACGCAACGGCACATCGGCCGGTCTCGTTCCAGCCTCGGTCCCGTTCCCGTCTGTCTCGGTCTCGGTCGCGGCTCTCCGCTTATAGTTCCCGGGAACGGGAAACGGTCGGTCTCGTTCCCGAACGGCACGTGAGAAGGTCTCGTTCCAGCCTCGGTCCCGTTCCCATCTGTCTCGGCCTCCGTCGGCCGGACTCGTCCTTCTTAACGTGGCCACTAGTCGCAGTTCCACTGCCGTCTGCTCCTTGTTAGTTCAGTATCGGGTTGTTGTTCGTTTCAGTCGCTTCGCACGCCCATTCTAGATCCGTCTCAAATCTTTTCTGAACTCTGAACTTCTGGTTCTTTTCGTATTCCATTCAGCGTCCATGACCGGTAATTAAAATGAATTTTATGATTACGTAAATTACATGAAAATTACGTGGTATGTAATACATACGTCTTTTCACGTAAAAAAACGGCCTATCAGCTTACTTCACAATTTCGATAAACAGCAGAAGAAATACTTGTAAAAAGGCAAGATTTTTTGTTATTACACATGCAAAGGACGTCGGCACGGCGCACACGAGTGGCTATTTTCCCTCTTTTTTTGAGCCAAGGTACAAGAGTATGTTCATTGTTATGGAAGGCAGACCGACTCACAACCGAATGAAGCCCGCGCTTCGTAATCGAGTGTATGGTGTCACATTTTGTAAAGAGAATATGATAATTCCTACAATATTATTTCAGTGGTATAGGGTGGCACACGAAAACTCGGCCCCGAGTACTAGATTGCTCATCGTCGCTTACCAATCGTCATCTATTGTTTCGGAGTTGTTTGCATTAGCTTATTTGTTATTTCTTCACTGCCTAACTATTACATGTTTATTCTGCTCGCAGCGGTCAACAAATCGTGCGTAATTGGCGAGCCGTCTGCACTCGGGACCGGGATTTTCGTGCGCCACCTTACGTTATTTCACTGAGATCAGCCACATAACGCTACAGCTGGCTAAACGAGATGTTTTGCAGAATCATGAAACTTACAAGTGTGTAAGAATTCTGTTATGAATAAAAACTCTGTACTTCCGGGGCTAGGCAAGTGCCCCCTCTTGGTGCCTTCCATCTTCAGTCACCTATGCTACTAATTTTCAGTTTTTCATAGGAACCATATACCAAGCACAATGAACGGTGAACGAGTAAAAATGAACGGTTCCCAAAAAAGAGCGCTCAACAGTGAACTAGTTCCCAAGGATGAACGACTTTGCCCATCTCTAGCCTGAACTGCTTGTATTGCCAGACGGAACAGCTCTTCACGCCGATTTGAGGCGTAGGACGTAAATGACGTCGCACGGTCCGGCGGTGGCCTAAATAGTCTGGGTAAATGGATATCCGCGTAGCGCTGTGAGGGCACGTAACTTTTAGCAAAATAGTGGCCTGGCGACAGCGATCTCTGCTGCGATAGGCACGCTGACTGTCGACGAGGCTGGCGCCCCCAGATGCTGTGGAAGCGACGTGTAAATCAGAGGTCAACAGCCCAGGCCATACAAGGAAATACACCCATGCTCATAAATTAAGGATAATTGCAGAATGTGGTGCCACACAATGTGGCACTAAATAAAACTGGCGCTAATAGCGTAGGCACATAGGGAACCCACATGACACAGATCTGTAAGTCCACGGTATTGTTGATAAGTTGAAAAAACCGTCCCGAAACACATGTGCTACAAAACGCCACTGTTTCCTGCGCATGTACCCCGACATCAATATGGGATATGATCACCATGCACACGTACACAGGCCGCACAACGGGTTGCCATACTCTGGATTAGGTGGTCGAGCAGCTGCTGGGTTATAGCCTCCCATTCTTTCACCAGTGCCTGTTGGAGCTCCTGAAGTGTCGGAGGGGTTTGAAGACGTGCAGCGATACGTCGACCGAGAGCATCCCAGACGTGCTCGATGGGGTTTAGGTCTGGAGAACAGGCAGGCCACTATATTCGCCTGACATCTTCTGTTTCAAGGTACTCCTCCACGATGGAAGCTCCGTGGGGCCGTACGTTATCATCCATCAGGAGGAAGGTTGGACCCACTGCCCCCTTGAAAAGGCGGACATACTGGTGCAAAATGACGTCCTGATACACCTGACCTGTTCCAGTTCCTCTGTCACCTCTCTCAAATACATGCAGGGGTGTACGTGCACCAATCATAATCCCACCCCACACCATCAAACCACGACCTCCATACATATCCCTTTCAAGGACATTAAGCGGTTGGTATCTGGTTCCTCGTTCACGCCAGACGAAATCCCGACGATAATCACTGTTAAGACTATCCCTGGACTCGTCCGTGAACATAATCTGGGACCACTGTTCCAATGACCTGTACTGTGTTCTTGACACCAGGCTTTACGGGCTCTCCTGTGACCAGGGGTCAGTGGAATGTCAACCTTGCAGGTCTCTGGGCGATTAAACCATGTCTGTTCAGTCGTCTGTAGACTGCGTGTTTGGAGACAACTGTTCCAGTGGCTGGGGTAAGGTTCCGAGCAAGGCTACCTGCAGTATTCCGTGGCCGTCTGAGGGCACTGATGGTGAGATATCATTTCTTGTGGTGTTGTACACTGTGGAAGTCCCCTGGACACGTTTATGTCTACTGGAGTCGCTGCCATAATCTTGAGATCACACTTAGTGACATACAGAGGGCCTGTGCTACGACCTGCTGTGTTTGACCAGCCTCCAGTCTCCCTAGTATCCTACCCCTCATAACGTCATCAATATTTGTTCTTTGAGCCATTTTCAACATACAGTCACCATTAGCACGTCTGAAAACGTCTGCACACTTACTCGCTGAACCATACTCTGACATGCACCAACACACCTCTGCGTATGTGGACTGCTGCCAGCGCCACCGTGCGAGGCTGCAGGTCAAATGCACCGCATGGTCATACCCCGAGGTGATTTAAACCTGCAAACCGCACACCAGAGTGTTGTTTTACAATGTATCAACATTATCCTTAATTTATGAGCATGAGTGTATCTCTTAGTTTATGAGAGCCGTTTACACACGTCATCCTGGAGTGGGGACCACCAGTGCGGCCCGCCTGGTGTGCAGAGAAAACGACTACCAGGCTGATACAACAGCACCGACATGGATGTGAAGCCACGCCGACTGCAGTGTCGTAGCCAGCTGCGCTAGGTTATGCGGTTGAGGATCCATGTTCAAATAGCCCGATTGCGGTGGTACCACAGATTCTCGACTGGATATGAATCTGAAGAATTTCGTTGCCAGGAGTGTATGATAACCCCATCCCGGTGCTCAGTGGGAGCTGTGTGACATGTTGCGTTGTCCTGCTGGTAGATTCCATCTTCTTGAGGAGAAAACAAACTGCATGTAGGAATGGACATAGTCCCCAAGGACAGATGCATACCTGTTTTGATTCACTGTACCTTCCAGAATAACGATATCGCCCAGGAAATGCCACGAAAACATTCATCAGACCATTAAGCTTCCTCCTCCAGTCTGGACATTTCCGACAGTTGTTGCAGGATTTTTGTTTTCAGACGTTTCACTCCATACACGCCAACTGCACCTGTCCAATGGAACATAAAACATGATTCATCTGAAAAGGCCACCTGTCGCCAATCAGTGACGTCCAGTTGCGGTACTGTTCTGCAAATAGCAAAATGGCTCTGAGCACTATGGGACTTAACTTCTGAGGTCATCAGTCCCCTAGAACTTAGAACTACTTAAACCTAACTAACCTAAGGACATCACACACGTCCAAGCCCGAGGCAGAATTCGAACCTGCGACCGTAGCGGTCGCGCGGTTCCAGATTGTAGCGCCTAGAACCGCTCGGCCACACCGGCCGGCTGTACAAATAGCCTTCGTCGCCAATGAACAGCTGTCAGCATGGGTCCATGAACCTGGCACCTGCTGAGGATACCCATATGCAGCAACATTCGCCGAATAGTCGTTGAGAAGACACTACTGGTAATCCCTTGGTTCAGCTGAGCGGTCAGCTGCTCAGCAGTTGCACGTCCATTCGCCCGTACACGTCTCCGCAGCCGTCGTTCACCCCTATCACCTATGGCCTGTGGTGCATCAGTGTCCTCGGCGCTGGTTTTCGACAGCGCAGTTTTTCCATGCACATAATTGTTATACCGGAGCCGAGGTAGCCCCTGAGGGCCGGAAACCCATATAACAACTTGTGTTGTGACTGACAATTCGCAATTTTTCAGAGACACAACTTTTATTGATGTAAGTTCACAAGGTTGATGACTGAACATACAAACGAAAGGTAACAATGACGAAAAAATTCTCCTCATTGAGGCAAGCAAAAGTTCACTTCTAATTTTCCACAAAGGTTCGTGGTAACGCACTCGCACACTAGTAACAGTCCAATTCCGAGACGAAGACGTAATCTTCAACGGTAGCAGTACACGAGGTCAGCATCCGGCGTGAACTGAACTGCCAGCCTGGCTCTAGCCCCTAAATAGCTGTCTCCACACAATCAGGTTTTGGTGTAGTGATACTTCCTGCAGGCCGTGGCTGGAGCTCCCCCTGCGTTAAGTAGTGCTCGGAATGTCTGTTTGCATTATCTTGTATGTAAATAGCCGATGTTTACCATGGTGCTTTTGGGTACGCCTTGGGCATAGACAACCTCGTCCTCTGTGGTGTTATATTGGTTGCCGGCCTTCAGGGGTTACGTTGGCTCCGGTATAACAAGAATAATTTAACCACAGCGGCATGCGAACAGTTTGCAGTCATAGCCGCTTCGGAAATGCATCCACTCTTGGCCCGAAATCAAATGATCATGCCCTTCTGGACGTCAGATAAATAACTCCGCTTCCGCATTACGGCAACGACTGCACTGTTTTCCACGTCCCCCGGACACGCTTTATGTTGTATACTCCACTGCTAGCGCTGCCAACTGCCATCTGTGAGTGGTTATTGCTCGCTGACATCAAGCATAGACAGCGGCCACTTTAATGTGACTGGACTGTCTAGTTACATTTGAGATACAGTACTTACACTTTGCAATGAAAAAGCGCTCAGTGATTGTGAATGATGCCTTAAGTGCCTCAAACGCGACGAAACCTTCAAGGCATATGACGTTATATGGCACTGTTTGCTTACAAGCGCCGCACGTCAGCGGGACCGGCTTAAAGCGATAACAATAATTTAAAAAATACAGGCATGTGTCTAAGCTGCCATCAGTAAAGGACATTTATCTGTTATCTTGGCATTTGTGAATCATCGAAGTTTGAAGATTAACTTATCTAAAGAGTACGGAAGTAATAATAATAATAATAATGTCGTGTGTCGAGGGCCTCCCGTCGGGTAGACCGCTCGCCTGGTGCAAGTCTTTCGATTTGACGTCATTTCGGCGACTTGCGCGTCGATGGGGATGAAAAGATGATCATTAGGACAACACAACACCCAGTCCTGAGCGGAGAAAATCTCCGACCCAGCCGGGAATCGAACCCGGGCCCTGAGGATTGACAGTCCGTCGAGCTGACCACTTTTATTTTATTTTTTTTTAAATCTAATTTTGTTCGTTTTCGTTCGTTGAATCTGCTCGGGGTGGACGTCGTAAGACACCCGTTTAAGTTCGTTGATGATCGTTTAACTCAGTTTTTTTATTACAGAGGGCAGCCAACCCTCTGACCGAACACGCTGAGCTACCGTGCCAGCTGCCACTCAGCTACCGGGCGCGGACAGTACGGAAATGTGCACTCATGAGCTAAAACATTATGGTCACTTGTTTAATAGCTTGTTTGTCCGTCTTGGGAACGAAATATATCACTGATTTTGAGTATCATGGATCTGACAGTCTGTTAGTACGTTTGTGCAGGTACGTGGTATTAGATGTCTACGCACAGGTCATGAAATTCGCATAAATAACGGATCGCTGATGTGCATAGTCGGATATGGATCCCGATAGTGACCCAGATGAGTTCTATAGCATGTACATCAGGCGAATACGGTCGCTAAGACACAACATGAGCTCACTGTAATGCTCCTCAAATCACTGTAGCACGGTCCTGCCTCCGAGACACGGACAATTATTATGCTGAAAGAGGACATCGCTGCCGGCCGGGTGGCCGAGCGGTTCTAAAAAAATGGTTCAAATGGCTCTGGCTCTGAGCACTATGGGACTTAACTTCTGTGGTCATCAGTCCCCTAGAACTTAGAACTACTTAAACCTAACTAACCTAAGGACATCACACACATCCATGCCCGAGGCAGGATTCGAACCTGCGACCGTAGCAGTCGCGCGGTTCCGGACTGAGCGCCTTAACCGCAAGACCACCGCGGCCGGCCGAGCGGTTCTAGGCGCTACAGTCTGGAACCGCGCGACCGCTACGGTCGCAGGTTCGAATACTGCCTCGGTCATGGATGTGTGTGATGTCCTTAGGTTAGTTAGGTTTAAGTAGTTCTAAGTTCTAGGGGACTGATAACCTCAAAGGCATTTTTGATGACATCGCTGTCGGGGAAGATATCAAGCATGAAGGGATGCAGGTGGTTCGCTGCCGACAGCGTGTTTTCGATTACTACCCCAGGTGTCATGAAAGCGCAGGAGAATGTCTCCCCTAGCATAATACAGGGTGATTCAAAAAGAATACCACAACTTTAAAAATGTGTATTTAATGAAAGAAACATAATATAACCTTCTGTTATACATCATTACAAAGAGTATTTAAAAAGGGTTTTTTTCACTCAAAAACAAGTTCAGAGATGTTCAATATGGCCCCCTCCAGACACACGAGCAATATCAACCCGATACTCCAACTCGTTCCACACTCTCTGTAGCATATCAGGCGTAACAGTTTGGATAGCTGCTGTTATTTCTCGTTTCAAATCATCAATGGTGGCTGGGAGAGGTGGCCGAAACACCATATCCATAACATACCCCCATAAGAAAAAATCGCAGGGGGTAAGATCAGGGCTTCTTGGAGCCCAGTGATGAAGTGCTCTGTCACGGGCTGCCTGGCGGCCGATCCATCGCCTCGGGTAGTTGACGTTCAGGTAGTTACGGACAGATAAGTGCCAATGTGGTTGCGCTCCATCCTGCTGAAATATGAATTGTTGTGCTTCTTGTTCGAGCTGAGGGAACAGCCAATTCTCTAACATCCCCAGATACTGTAGTCCAGTTACAGTAGCACCTTCGAAGAAAAAGGGACCAAAAACTTTATTGGCTGAAATGGCGAACAAATGTACAACTAAATGAAACTTTATTGCTCCCTTAATTCGCCGACAGATAGTGCTTAGCTCTGCCTTTTGTCATTGCAGAGTTTTAAATTCCTAAAGTTGTGGTATTGTTTTTGAATCACTCTGTACTTCTCCCACCTATCTGCGTCCGTGGCGCGCTGCACGTTTTGAACCACCGTTCACCTCTATGACGGCGTTTTTGGAGACGACCATCGACCTAGTGCAGCAAAAATGTGATTCACCCAAAGGACCGACTCGTTTCCATTGATCGACGGTCGAATAGCGACGGTCCCGTGCCCACTGCAATCATAATTGACAATGTCGTTGGGTCAACATGTGAACACGTAAAGCTGGTCTGCTGCGGAGCTCCATGTTCAATACTGTACGATGATTGCTGTGCTACTGAACACTTGTGAGCTCACCAGCACTGTGCTCTTTCGTCGGAGATGCCACAGATCACCATCTATCTTACTTTACAGAGCAGACAAGCTTCAAAACCCCACGTTCTGGGAAGAGGCGTGGACATCCCACTATTTGGCGCCTATTAGTATTTTCACTGTCCTTCTACCTCTTTCCATAGATGCTCACGACAATAGTACGTGTACATTCGACCAGCTTCGCCATGTCTGAGATACTCGGTCGCTCGCTCTGCGTAATAATAATCTGCCCTTTGTCAGATTCGCTTATCCCAATGGATTTCCCCATCTGCAGCTCATATCTTCGCTAGGGTGATCCCTCGTCCACGTCTGCTCCGCTTACACACTTTTGTTACCGCGTCACGTGCCCATAACGCCACCAGGCGGAATCCAGCGTTGCGGTGGGCGGTGGTCATAATGTTTTGCTTATCAGTGCATGTCTCTGACAAAAAAAAAAACCGCGTAACAATTATAAGTACTCGCGGATCAGGCGTTAGTCATAGACAAGTTACGGCTGTCCAATTGCTGCCTGAAAGGCACTGTGGGAAGCAATGTGTGATCGTGAGATATGTGATCAGCATGTCTCCAGTCCCTCCAGCCCCTCTTGTCAGTAGATTAATCCTGGCCATGCTGCTGTTTCTTTATTTAAGGGGACCACACCGTGGTTCAGGTCGAAAAAATAGATTTTCGGTTTTCATCATATTTCGATAGAGTAATGTTTTATTTAAGTACTCTGAGAAGGATTTTGCTGAAAAAAATTTTTTCGAGCTTTTAAAGAGCGTTTTTCCTACCACGTATGTTTATGTGCCACGCCCACTTTTCTGTCACCCACTTTTCTGCATACATTTTAGATCTTTATACATTGCACGTTAGGGATTTTTTTTACTCCCGCGTGTGTTGGCTACCCTTGGAATTCAACGGTCGGTATGCTTTTGTTTCTGCTGTTTGCAAACAACACGCTTTCAAACACGCGGTTAGTTTTGTTCAAGTGTGATTGCGAGTAGTTGTTGTAGAGAACTTCCCGGTATACTACTGGCAGGCAATTAGGAGAAATAAAGAAAATCTGGAGGCAATGAAGAGAGATGTTTGGGCCATATTCTTCCATAAGTCCTCTACTGATGATAAGCCATGTCATGGATTGTGTCCATAGGGGAAAATTCGTGGTGCAAATACAATAGGGCTCAGGCAACTGGAGGATATTTTCACCAGCATTCTCTTCCTGCTGCTGTTATGACAGCAATTAAACCTATTTTCAGAGACTTGGCTCATCCTGACCTAAGGAAATGTCTGCACGGGCAAACACAGAACCCAAATGAATGTTTCAACAGCATAATTTGGAACCGCCTTCCTAAAACTGTATTTGTAGGTTGGTTGGTTGGTTGGTTTGGGGAAGGAGACCAGACAGCATGGTCATCGGTCTCATCAGATTAGGGAAGGATGGGGAAGGAAGTCGGCCGTGCCCTTTCGGAGAAACCATCCCGGCATTTGCCTGGAGTGATTTAGGGAAATCACTGTATTTGTAGGCATGTATACAATGAAACTAGGAGTTCATGATGTTGTTATTACATTCAGTTATGGTAATATTGGAATGTGTTGGGTACTGAAAAAGCTAGGAATTAATCCTGGTGAAAATATGATCACTGGGCTGCAACATTGCGATAAAATGAGGATAGCCGATGCAGACAGTTTTGCACCTAATATGGCCTACAAAGCAAGACAAACATCCAGGAACGTGAAAAAGAAGCTGGAAGACCTGCTAGAGGCCAAAGAAGGGCCATCATATGCATCAGGGCAGTTTTAATTAACTGTAAGTAACAAATTTCAGAAGTTTTTTCTTTAAAGTCACTTTCCCGCAAACTAAAATTTTCAGTACATATGCCCCATTATATCAGAAACTATCATAGATTAATGAATGAAATTTTCAGAGACTCTGTATAACATAAAAATCCACCTCTGGTACTACATTCATTAATATTGCCCCATTAGGAAGTTCACAAAAAAATATTTTCTGCAGAAAAAACTTAATATTTTTTGTTAATAAATTTAAAAAAGTATTTCTTAAAAACTATAAAATGGATAACGTAGATTTTAGTACAGTTGACACTGTTAGCATCATGTAACATACGGTAAAAATATTAAGGTCCAGCATCAAATAGTTTTTTCAGAAATGGGCAAAATACTTGCCTAAATTAACATGGGTTAGACAGGCAGGGTGTGGTCCCTTAAGCAGTTCCTCATCTGGCCGCACGGGGGCGAGCAGACACCGTTCCAGACTGCCCTACCTCTGGAAAATCAGAAGCGCTACATAGAACCGAACCCGGTTCCTTCCGCACAGATGGTAGTGATGCTAACCATTCGGCTATAGAGGTTGTCATAAATGAGGTATTATTTGGCAAAAAGCTAAACATTTGCTTGAAAAAATATGAGTTAACACAAGCAATACTTCGAGACATGTTCCCCAAATTTGAAGTTGCTGTGTCGTCGTACGTTCTTCCTTCATCCGCCATCCAATTGGAAATGTTCGAGTTTCCATGACTGATTTACTCTTATCCTACATACATACTCGGCAAGTCACGGTTCGGTGCGTGGTGGAGGATACATTGTTCCACTGCTAATCATTTATCGTCCTGTTCCACTTCCAAGCAGAATGAGGGGAAAACGGCTTAGTCTATGTCTCCGAACGAGCCCTAATCTCTCTTATGTTTTGTTCGTGGTTCTTCCGCAAAATGTACGTTGACGGCAGTAGGATTTTTCACCAATCAATTTCAAATGCCGGTTATCTAAATTTTCACAATAGCAGCCGGCCGCTGTGACCGAGCGGTTCTAGGCGCTTCAGTCCGGAACCGCGCGACCGCTACGGTCGCAGGTTCGAATCCTGCCTCGGGCGTGGATGTGTGTGATGTCCTCAGCTTAGTTTGGTTTAAGTAGTTCTAAATCTAGGGGACTGATGACCTTAGATGTTAAGTTCCATAGTGCTTTAGATCCATTTCAACCATTTGAACGACAATAGCATTCCCCGAAAAGAGCATCGCCTTCGCTCCATGGATTCCTATTTGAGATTCCGAAGCATCTTCGTGACACTTGCGCGTTGTTTGAACCTACCGGTAACAAATCTACCAGTCCGCCTTTGAACTGCTTTGATGTCTTAATTTAATCCGATCTCGTACGGATCCCAAACCCTCGATTAGTAGTCAATAATGAGTATCAGTAGTGTTCTTTTGCGAGCTCCTTTACAAATAAACCACACTTTCCAAAAACTCTCTCAATAAACCCAAGTCAACCACTCGCCTTCCCCACTACTATCCTTCCATGCTCGTTCCATTTCACATCGCTGTGCAACGTTGTGCCTAAATGTTCAATCGCTGTGACTGTTTCAAACAGCACGCAACTAATTCCGTATTCGAACATTGCGAGATTGTTTTTCCTAAGCATCTGCATTAACTTTCGTTTTTCTAATTTAGAGGTAGCTGCCAATCATCACACCAACTAGAAATGTTGTAGAGATTGCTGTTCACACTGGCCACCAGATCATTTATGTATGTAGAGAATAACTCCCCTGAGGCTTCCCTGATGACACCCTTGTCTCTGGTGAACACTCGCTGTCAATGACAACGCACTGGGGTCTGTTACTTCAAACGGTACAAATGGCTCTGAGCACTACCGGACTTGACACCTGAGGTCATCAGTCCCCTAGAACTTATAACTACTTAAACCTAAGACATCCCACACATCCGCGCCCGAGGCAGTATTCAAACCTGCGACCGTAGCGGTCACGCGGTTCCAGACTGAAGCGCCTAGAACCGCTCGTCCACAGCGGCCGGAGTCTGTTACTTAAAAAATCTTCGAGTCACTCACATATCTGGGAGCCTGTTCCGTATGCTCGTACCTTCGTTAACAGTCTGCAGCGGGGCACCGTGTTAAACGCTTTTCGGCAGTCTAGGAATATAGAATCTGCCTATTGCCCTTCACCGATGGTTGGCCGGACATCATGTGAAAAACCAACAAGCTGTGTTTCGTCCAAGTGTTGCTTTCTAAAACCGTTCTAATTGATGCACAGGAGCTTTTCTCCTCAACCAACTTCATTATCTTCGAGTTGAGAATGTGGTCAAGAATTACGCAGCAACCGGTGTTAAGGATATTGGTCTGTAGCTTTGCGTTTAAGTTCTTTTGCCCTTCTTATGTACAGGCGGCACCTGTGCTTTAAACAGAGTGGCATAGAACAGTAAACACACTTGACAAGTGCAACATGTGAATGTGTTGCATTATTTTCGGTGTATCCACACTGCTGTAGGCTCATATCAAAAACCATAGATGTTATATTATCCAGATCTTCGCCACGAGCTGCTCCACTTCCCCAATTCGCTTTCTCAACTTAACAGCTTTCATCCAAATTATGTTATTTATTATTGCATCCATCGACTGGCGTAAGACGTTTTTAATGTATCCAGAGTTATCGGAGTGTGACCTCTGTTCTGTGAGTGGTGGTGCGAGTGGGAACGTGTGCCGTAACACTTTCAGAATCTGTAAATCCATGGAGTTGAGAAAGAGACATGGAATTTTAGTGATGTTTATTGTTGTGGTCTTCAGTCCGAAGACCAGTTTCATGCAGCCCTCCAGGCTACTCTACCCTGTGCAAGACTCAACTCCGAGTAACTACCGTAACTTATGCCGTCTGAATCTCCTTGCTCTATTTATCTCTTGGTCTCCCTCCACAACTTTTACCCCCATAGTTCCCTCCATTTCTAAATTGGTGATCCCTTGATGTC
The DNA here is from genome assembly GCF_023864345.2 of Schistocerca serialis cubense. Taxonomy (NCBI): domain Eukaryota; kingdom Metazoa; phylum Arthropoda; class Insecta; order Orthoptera; family Acrididae; genus Schistocerca; species Schistocerca serialis. The sequence goes on from NC_064640.1 coordinate 777,361,172, forward strand.
TCAGAATGTGCCACAAATTTCTTTTCTCCCAAATTCCATTCATTACCTCCTTATTAGTTATGTCATCTGCCCACCTCATCTTCGGCATTCTTCTGTAACATTTCAAAAGCTTCCATTCTCCTCTGGTCTAAACTGTTTATCATCCATGTTTCACTTCCAAACGTGGCTACACTACTTGCAAATACTTTCAATAAGACATTCGATGTTGCTAAATTTCTTTTCTCCAGAAACGCTTTTCTTGCCAGTGCGAGTCTACATTTTATATCCTCTCTACTTCGGCCATCATCTTTTATTCTGCTGTCCAAATAACAAACCTCATCTACAACTTTAATTGTGTCGCTTTCTAATCTATTTCCCTCAGCATCACCTGATTTAATTCGAGTACATTCCATTATCCTTGTTTAGCGTTTGCTGATGTTCGTTATATATCCTCCTCCCAGGCTACTGTCCATTCCGTTCAACTGCTCTTCCAAGTCTTTTGCGGTCTCTGACAGAAAAACAATGTCATCGGCAAACCTCAAAGTTTTTATTTCTTCTGCTTGACCTTCAATTCCTACTCCAAAGTTCTCTTTTGTTTCGTTTACTGCTTGCTCAATGTATAAACTGAATAACATTGGTGATAGGCTGTCACCCTGTCTCATTTCCTTCTCAACTACTGCTTCCTTTTCATGATCTTCGATTCCTATAGCTGCTATCTGGTTACTGTACAAGTTGCAAACAGCTGCTCTCTCCCTGTTTTTTACCCCTGCTACCTTCAGAATCTCAAAGAGAGTACTCCAGTCAACACTGTCAAAAGCTTTCGCTAAGTCTACAAATGCTGTAAAGGTACGTTTATCTCCCCTTAAACTGTCTTCTAAGATAAATCGTAGGGTCAGTATAACCTCGTGTGTTCCTGCATTTCTCAGGAATCCAAACTGATCTTCTCCAGTTTTTCCATCCTTCTGTAAGGAATTCGCGTCAGTATTTTGCAACCATGACTTGTTAAACTGATAGTTCGGTAATATTCACACCTGTCAGCACCTGCTTTCTTTGGAATTGTAATTATTACAATATTCTTGAAGTCTAAGGATATTTCACCTGTGTCATACATCTTTCACACTAGATGGAAGACTTTTGTCATGGCTGGCTCTCCCAGGGCTGTCAGTAGTTCTGACGGAATATCGTCTACTCCTGGAGCGTTGTTTCGACTTAGGTCTTTCAGTGCTCTGTCAAATGCTTCCCGCTGTATTATATCCTCCATCTCATCTTCACCTACGTCCCCTTCAATTTCTATAAGACTGCCTTTAAGTTCATTTCCCTTGTACAGATCCTCTATACCAGGCTGTTCCAACCGAGCTCCATGGAGCCGGAGCGCTCCGGAGCGCTCACTGCGGCAGCTCGGAGCCGGCGTGGAGGGGGAAAGCGTACTCACTGCCCCTCATTATTTCATCTCTCAGAGCTATCCATTCGCCTTCTACCGTATTCCTTTCCACCGTTCTAGTCAATCGTTGTCTAATGCTCCTGTGAAACTCTTAACAACCTCTGGTTCTTTCAACATATCCAGGTCTCATATCCTAACTGTACTACTTTTCTGTAGTTTCTTTAGTTTTAATTTATATTTCATAACCAATAAGTTGTGGTCAGGGTCTACATCTGCCCCTGGAAATGTCTTACGATTTAAAATATGTTTCCAGAATCTCTGCCTGATGATTATATAATTAATCTGAAACATTCTGGTGTCTCCAGATCTCTTCCAAGTATATGACCTCCTTTCATGATTCTTAAACCAAGTGTCAGCTATGATTAAATTATGATCTGTGCAAAATTCTACCAGGTGGCTTGCTCTTTCATTCCTTTCTCCCTGTCCCTATTCACCTACAACTTTTCTTTCACTTCCTTTTCCTACTATCGAATTCCACATCACAATTAAAACTTCGTCTCCCTAAACTATCTGAATAATTTCTTTTATCTCATCACACAGCTCCTCAATCTCTTCATCATTTGCGGAGCTAGTTGGTATATAAACTTGTACTACTGTGGTGGGTGTTGGTTTTCTGTCTATTTCGGCTACAATAATACGTTCACTATGCTATTCGTAGTAGCTTACCCACATTTCTATTTTTCATTCATTATTAAGTTCACTCCTGCATTACCTCTGTTTGATTTTGTGTTTATAACCCTATACTCACCTGACCAGAAGTCCTGTTCCTCCTGCCATCAAACTTCACTAATTCCCACTTAATCTAACTTCAACCTATCCATTACCTGTTTAGATTTTCTAACTTCCCTGCGCAATTAAGGGGTCTAACATACCATGCTCTGATCCGTAGAACGCCAGTGTTATTTCTCCTGATGACGACATTCTTTTGAGTAGTCCCCGCCCAGAAATCGGAATGGGGAACTATTTTACCCTCGTAATATTTTACACCAGAGGATGGCATCTTCATTGAACCATACGGTAGAGCTGCATGTCCTCGGGAAACATTACGGCTGTAGTTTCCCCTTGCTTAAAACCGTTCGCTGTACCAACACAGACATGCCGTTTTTGTTGGTGTTGCAAGGGTAGATTCATCTGTCATCCAGACTCTTGCCCCTGCAACTACTGAAAAGGCTGCTGCCTCTCTTCAGGAACCATACGTTTGTTTGGCCTTTCAACAGATAGTCATTCGTTGTGGTTGCACCTGCGGTGTGGCTATCCGTTTCGCTGAAGCATGCAATCCACCTCACCAATGGTAACACCCACCGTTCGAGGAGGGCGTATTTTAGTGATACGTGTACTAAATGGAAACGTGTTGTGTCGTTTCAGAGATGCTGAGAGCGCTGTTGGTGGTGGCGACAGCTCGTCTGAGTCTCCAGGAGTCGCAGAGCAGCGTCCAGGCCGTCACCAAGCTCAGCAATAGCCTCGTGCCGAAGCTTTTCCAGGTCAGTGATTTGCCTCTGGCGCATTGCTTCCACGCAGATCTCGCCTTAAATGTGTCGGCTGTGAAAACTGCGACTAAGAAATTAACATATTTTAAGTAGATGTGATAGTTCAGCCAAAGTAACAAAACGCGTGGCAAAGAAATCAAGTGCTTTCCTGCGGAACTCACAGAAGTGTGCGGATTTTGTATGGCCTCCTGTTTTTGACAGTTCGTCCTCTAATGTGCGAGACAGACGGGTGAGCCAGACACGGATCGCATCCCCCCGACGGATTAACGACCGTGGGCAGGTACATCGGCCTGGCTAGTGTGTGGTTTTTAGGCGGTTTTCAACGCTCATTGAGGCCAATGCTAGGTTGCTCCTCAAATTCTACCTTCGAGAATACAATACACCAGGAGTAGTCACCTTTTTTACCTAACAACCACTTTTGTGTCTGTGTTAGTAATAAAATTTCTTGATCACCCACCAGTTCCACAGTAATAGTAACATACAGAGTGAGTCACTAACCACTGCCACCTAGAATGACTCTGAAAGTTAATATATTAAAAAACTAAAAACCCGCCTCGATTGCGAAAAAAGCACCTAGGTGCCGCATTGTTAGTTTCTTTCCACTCCGCAAGCAGTTTATCCGCGTTCATCAAAATAGTTTGCCTAATACTCCAGTCACTTTCTCCTGCACTCGCTTCTTTTGATACTTCTGCTGATGGAGTATTTTCGCAACACAAGCTTTCACTCTTAGCTTCAGGCACTTCTCACTATATCTCAGTTTTGCACAGCTGTTATCTGTTTGTCAAAATTGTAGTACACTCGTTGCCACCACCCAGAAAACAAACCGCGTGCCATAGCAAACACCACGTTAGTGTGCGGCCCTACAACACGATCTTCAACAGAATCATATGTAATAATGCTGTCTACGTTCATTTCGTCGATTGAGAGCACACATACACGTTCAGTTTTTGACAATACAGATGACTGGGCTTTCATTAGCTGTAAACCATCTGTAAGCACACCAGGAAAGCATCTGAAAGAGCGTGATGCCCACCTTTCCAGCGTTGTCAGTCCTGGAAGTGGGAAACCAACCTGATTCCTCAAAAACAAATCACACCTTCTAGATTCAGCACGAAGAGTAACTGCTTTACAAATGTCTTCTCTTTGCTGCTTTGTTTCTTTCCACTCCACAAGCAACGTATCCACGTCCATCAAAATAGTTTGCCTAATATTCCATTCACCTTCTCCTGCACACGCTTCTTTTGATACTTCTGCTGATGGATTATTTTCGCAATACAAGCTTTCACTTTTAGTTTCAGGCACTTCTCACTGCATCTCAATTTTGCGCAAATATATGTCAGTTTGTTGTTCCTATACTCTAATTTTTCTATGCGTTCACCAATTTATATATCGTCAATCTCACACTGTAGCTGTTGTCTGGCCAATTTTTCTTTTTTTCTTTTTTCGGGAATCACATTAGCCAGGTGATCAAGTGCGCTTTGCATTCTCTTTCTTGCCCTATTTGAAGAAACTGCATCAACTGCACTCGCATTACCATTATTAATGGGAACACTTCCTGGTATATTTACACTCGGTGCTGCGTCTAGTTTAAGCAATTTCCTAGGTGATACATTAAGAAGCGCTGCTCGCAAGTCACGGACGTAATCAACAGGCGTGAAATGAAAAGAACACACTGTTGACGTCGTAATATTGAAGCGATCTTTTCGGTAGCACCTCGTAATCCACACTTTCTGCAACTGAATGTCTTTTGAGAACGGATGATAGATTACATCTGAAACTTTTTTCTTCCTGTTGTACGACAGGCTTCCCATAACAGCACAGCCAGGCATTTTAAAATAAAACGTTTGTAGAAAGTCACAAAGCACTACAAACAACGCGCTCCCACGTGCTCCTATGATGACGACATGCGCAGTACGACAAACTGTCTCATTAAGCACAAACCGACGCTCTTTGTCGATACTGGGTGTCGCATGAAAGACGGGATGAGTTGCGTTTATTTGGGCTGGCTCCAGCTCCACATTCCAAGAGCGAAAATGCAAATACCTGTCGAACCACCAGAGATAATCGCGCCTGACGACTCTTAGAAGAGAAACCCGTTATGTAAACACTTCTGTGTAATATTTCAGTTACAAAGTTGTTTACTTGTTTCTTCTTTATCCGAGTTCTAAGTTAGCTATTTTTCCAACGTTATATTAAAAACAGAGCTTTCTAGGACTACATCTACTGTACGGGAAGACCACGAAAGCATATGTAAATGTTACTGCATCACTCAGTTTCAGCTTCCAGACTAACCTTCCAACTGGTGTACATTGCTCTACTTCCACACTACGCTTTATATTGAGGTAAACAGAAGTAAATATGTGTACCTGGAATAATGTTAGGCAATTTCATCACATTTTACTTTCTCAATAACTCATCTTCCCATTTTCAGTTTGCTCCTAGCCAACACACCATGCGGCCATTGCTTCGATCTCCTTAGATGTCGAGGACAGAGTCTCTTGAAGTTGACTTTCAGTAACGGAAATACTGCCTACGCTGCTGAAGGTACACCATAGATTAAAGGCGAAAAGTATTCATGGAAACGGTATACCAGCAGATGAGCAAGTCCATATATGACGTTCAAGTGTTCAAAATTCATGCTCAGAACTATCCCATAAAATTGGTGCTCGAGTTATCACTGACAGGACTTATTTGCAGTGTCCAACTGTCCAGTAACGTCACTCTAGAAAGTCTGTCAGGCATTGTATGAGAACCGTGATTCCTAGAATATTGGATTTCACTCATTCGAAGAACTAGAATGCTTCATTAGTGCAAATGTCACAATGCAAGTCGAAACTGTAGATAGTGCAACGCGGATGAATTACCACTCTGCATGCGATTCATAGATTTAGAGAGAGTTTTTAACTTAATTCCACTAAACTCTGTAGTAATAGCCCTTGAGAAATAAGGTAATGATTCAACTTAATGGGGTGGTGCATAAGTTTGTATCGTTTCTCCATAAGTTTAATAAACACAACAGATACTCATAACAGAGACTTTATCGTCGCCGGCTGGAGTGGCCGAGCGGTTCTAGGCGCTGCAGTCGGGCATGGATGTGTGTGATGTCCTTAGGTTAGTTAGGTTTAAGTAGTTATAAGTTCTAGGGGACTGACGACCTCAGAAGTTAAGTCCCATAGTGCTCAGAGCCATTTGAACCATTTTGAACTTTATCTTCAGTAATACATTCTTCTTCACTTTTTAAAACAGTCTGCCAACGATGGGACAATTTTTCGATTCCACGATTGTAGAAATCACGTGATTTTGAGGCGAGGAGCTCATTGAGCCATTTTCAGAGCGCATTTTCTTCCGGGAAAGGAATTTTCTTGAAGGTTGTTCGATAGAGAGCGCAAAATGTGAAAATCTGAGAGTGCAAGATAAGGTGAATAAAATGGGTGCGGAATGACTTCTCAACGTAACTGCTCTACAGCGTTTTTTTGTCAGTCTAGCAGAATGCGGGAGGGTGTTGGTCATTGTTCTTCGACTGCGTTCGCAAGAAGTCTCAGTTGTTGACAATAAATGTCAGCAGTGATGGTTACACCTCGGTGAAGCAATACGAAGTACACCACACCGTCACTATGTCTCGTCACCAGTAATGATACAGAATAGGATTGGTCGGTGTTGTTCACGAGCCTGTTGATGACGAACAAGCGGAGATGCACGTACGACCATCGACTGATTTTTGTGATTTTGGCTTAGAGCGTGCTGTACCCACACACCCGATTTTTGAACCTTGCCCATTGCAGGAATTATCACAGTCCATCACATTTGCCAGTTCTCAATTACACTGACGTGGATCGTTGTGGATTAATCCGTTTAAACGATCTTCGTCAAACACCGAAGGTCTTCCTGAACGTGGAGAGTCACTAATGTCAAGGCGATCCCTCTTAAAACGAGATAATCATTTTCTTGCCGTGCTCTGTTCAACGGCACTATCCTCATGCATGGTGCTGCTGCCACCCTTCTACTGAACTCAAACAGGGAAACATGTCGGAAATGTTCCGATTTCTCCACTTGACACTCCAGCTCCACGCACTGTTTCCAAATGACAAAATGACAATATGAAATCTCAGACAGCAACAGTTTACTACAAATAAAAAATGACAATCAATAAATAGAGTCATAGCAACCAGAATACCAACATGCAAAACAGAAAAGTACGAACTTATGCACCAACCTAATGCGTTAGTGTACTGAACACCATACCATATAAATTACACTTCATCAAGAAAGTAGGAAATTCACAGTTAAAATAGGAGTTAGGCAAAAAGCTTCCATACCATCAAACGTATTCCCAGAAATCTTAAAAGGAAATTTTTAGATCCTTGTGCTGGGAAAACGAAGAAGGAATGTGTTGATGCAACACATCTGAATTACCTTTATTTTGCAGATGACACTTGGACAGTACGCCTCTAGCACATACAAATTTCAATAGTGATTGGAACAGCTTAATAGAGGAAGTCTGAAAGTATGCATGAAAATCGTTAGTAGCAATACTACTAATAATAATAAGACTAAACTTATCCATTAATAATACACTAAAAAATTGTACATAGTAACAGTCAATAATAAAGCGAGTTAATGAGTTTTTGCATTGACAGCAGATAAAGACTAGAACTGGATGGACACAAACAATAGAGTAAAATTGGTCTGGAGTGATTTTGGTACTCTGAACAGGGTTTTCAAAACTAGGATTCCTATATGTCTCAAACAGAAACCTTACTGTCAGTGTGTATTAGCAGTTTTGGCCTATGGTAGTGAGCTACAGACTTTTAATACGAAAATAAACCAAAAAGTGGAAGTTACTAAACGAACAATGGAGAGATACATGTTAGGGCTCAGTTCATTTATGAGCCGAAACATTACGACCACCTGCTTAGTAGTGTCTTTGTCCACCTTTGGAACCCAAAACTGCAGCGACTGTACGTGCCATTGTTTCGACAAGTCCATGGTAGGTTTCCCAAAGCATGTGGCACCAGATGTATATGCACAAGTAACATAATTCCCGTAACTTACGTGTCGATGGTTTGTCGGCGCGGAGCTGGCTCGCTGTATTATACCAGAAGTGTTCCATCGGGTTTATATCAGGCGCATTTGGTGACCAAGACATCAGAGTGAGTTTACTGTCATGTTCTTCAAACATTATAGCGCGATTCTGGCCTTATAACACGGGCAGTTACCCTCCTGGTAGATGTCATCGCCACCGGGGAAGACATCCGCAGTGAAGGGAAGCAAGTTCTAGGTAGTAATTTTCACATAGTTCTCAGCTGTTATAGTGCTTTCAATTACTACCACAGGTCCCACTGAAGCCCAGAGGAATGTCCTCCATAGCACAGTGCTGCCCGCACTGGCTTGCGTCCGTAGCACGGTGGATGTTTCGATCAGTTGTTCGCTTGGATGATGGAGTATACAGCAACGACCATCGACCTGGCGTAACAAGAAACGTGGTTCATCCGACTAGATGACAAGAAGCATTGATCCATGGTCCTATCTAGATGATTATGTGCCCATTGTAGTCGTAACTAACGACGCCCTTTGGTCAACATGGGAACATGTAGGAATCGTCTTGTTGCAAAGCTCCATGTTCAACAACGTGCGCCTAGCGGTGTGCTCCGAAACATTTGTGCCTACACCAGCATTGTATTCTGTCGTCAGATCTGCCACAGATCGCCACCTACTCTATTTTACAGAGCGGGCAAGCCTCCGATCTGAACGTACTGTGACGAGGCTTGGACGTTCAACACCTTGTCGCATACTCATGGTTTCACCGTCCTACGACCACTTTCCATAAGATGTTCATGGCAGTAGCATGAAAACAGCCGACCAGCTTCGCCGTTTCCGAAATGATCGTGCTCGAGGGTCGGACCATAACCATTTGCTCTTAATCAAACTCGCTTATATCATTGGGTTTCCCCATTTGCGGCGCGTAGCGTTGCTATAATAGTCCCCCATTCGTCTCTCTTTCGCTTGTATACATCCCTTACCGTGTCACGTGTTTGTAAATCTACCAGGTGGCATTCAGTCTCACGTTTTGACTCATCAGTGTAGAGCAGATAGGCAAACAAATATGTAAAGAATCTGTTGCCGTGCTGTAAGTAACTATATCTGTAAAGAAAATCGATAGGATGTAGGCGGGTCATGCAGCCGCGTGAATAGATGGTTAATGAAACAGGAATGTTGGATTAGAGACCAAGAGCGGAGCGAGTACGAGTGTAATGTTCGGATAACATACTTCACAAATCAAGAAGGCGCTGTTACATCAGTGCTAACGGGGTTCCTTTGTTCCCGCAGTAGTTTCGTGAGTACGACGAGTCTGAGAGCTGTGGCCCTGCGATCGCTTCATACTCTTCGACTCGTTCTCTCTTACTGAAGCACGTACGAATGTAAGGCTAATTGTGACTTATTGTTTGTACGGAAGACCAGTACACGAAGTTGCTGCTGTAAAGTAGCACTGACAAGGCGAAATGACCGATTGTCGGGATCAGATGCCCTTTAATGTTTTGTGAGACTGTGGAGGGTGTAAGATGAAAATTAATTTATGCAACGTACCGGGTGTTCAAAAAGTCAGTTTAAATTTGAAAACTGAATAAATCACGGAATTATGTAGATAGCCGGCCGGAGTGGTGGAGCTGTTCTAGGCGCTACAGTCTGGAACCGCACGACCGCTACGGTCGCAGGTTCGAATCCTGCCTCGGGCATGGATGTGTGTGATGTCCTTAGGTTAGTTAGGTTTAAGTAGTTCTAAGTTCTAGGCGACTGATGACCACAGCAGTTAAGTCCCATAGTGCTCAGAGCCATTTGAATAATATAGATAGAGAAGTACAAATTGACACACATGCTTGGAATGACATGGGGTTTTATTAGAACCAAAAAAATACAAAAGTTCAAAAAATGTCCGACAGATGGCGATTCATCTGAATCAGAATAGCAATAATTAGCATAAGAAAGTAAGACAAAGCAAAGCTCAATATGTCCACCATCATTCGTCAACAATAGCTGTAGTCGAGGAATAATGTTGTGAACAGCAATGTAAAGCATATCCAGAGTTATGGTGAGGCATTCACGTCGGATGTTGTCTTTCAGCATCCCTAGAGATGTCGGTCGATCACAATACACTTGCAACTTCAGTAACCCCAAAGCCAATAATCGCACGGACTGAGGTCCGGGGACCTGGGAGGCCAAGCATGACGAAAGTGGCGGCTGAGCACGCGATCATCACCAAACGACGCGCGCAAGAGATCTTTCACGCGTCTAGCAATATGGGGTGGAGCGCCATCCTGCATAAACATCGTACGTTCCAGCAGGTGTTTATCAGCCAGGCTGGGGATGATGCGATTCTGTAACATATCGGCGTACCTCTCACCCGTCACGGTAGCAGTTTTACTGTCCAGCGCCATCTGTCGGAGATTTTGTGAACTTAGTTTTTTTTTTGTTTTTGTTCGAATAAAACCCCATGTCATTCCAAGCATGTGTGTCAACTTTTACCTCTCTACATTATTCCGTGGTTTATTAAGTTTTCAAATTTATACTGACTTTTTGATCATCCTGTATATAAATACAACTGTATTCCATTAGAAGAGGAGCGATATTTTTAATAAGTTTGACGCTACAGTCCACGATTCAGACACAAAATATACAAACTGCGTCAAATGCAAACAAAATGGTTGTATTCTCGTTTATTCCACCCCCATCATGAGAAAAACGTTCTGCGTGAAACAGCACAAAGAAACGTCACTGTTACATCCCTGCGACATAAAAAAGCGTGCTATATCTCTATTCATTTGGCCACGGAAACTTGCTTTCGTGGAGTAACAGCGAGTTATGTAGCATATAATTCATTTCTGTTATTTATTTGAATAATTAATCACCTTTTAGAGATTGCATTCATCCACATGTCATGTTTTCTGGAACTGTCGTTACAGACTCGATAACGCCACGAAAGTAAGAATATGTCAGTGTAATTGTTAGACATTCGCTGAATAGATATTAAATATTAAAATAAATTTACAACAGTGTTCGAAAAAATTTTATCTGTATAAAAGTATGTATAAACAAAACAATATTCACTACTAACTGATCAGTCGTTATATTGGTATATATATCTTGCTTGTGTAGTGTAGGCAGGTAGGACATTCTGTAACAGTTAAACTTACACTTGAGAATGGCTAGAAAGCCGAAATCATGACTGTGTGAAATAAATGAATAACAGTTTACAGTTAGCGCGGGAATGCCGCGAGTCCGTGGTTGTATGGCTACACTAGCGAACTCGTGTACTCGCTCTCCTCTGTGAACGAGTTGAGTTCATTTGTACCCGACAACAGACTCAAGTGATATGTGGGCAACGGCGGAGGCTCACGAGTTGAGTCTACAGGCAGACAGAGACGGCGAGTTAAGAGATGGCGTCACAGGACTCGCTGGAGAGTTGAGTATACGGAGCTCAGCTCTAATCTCTGTGTTGGATCCCAAAAGATAAGAAAAGCCAGAAGCCTGTGCTGCTGATCACGACCAGCTACACCATTTACTTGCTCTGTCTTGCAATCTTCTCGTGTCACCAGGTCCACCCACACAGCGAAGAACCTTCCTGCTACATCTACATCTACATCTACATCCATACTCCGCAAGCCACCTGACGGTGTGTGGCGGAGGGTACCTTGAGTACCTCTATCGGTTCTCCCTTCTATTCCATTCTCGTATTGTTCGTGGAAAGAAGGATTGTCGGTATGCCTCTGTGTGGGCTCTAATCTCTCTGATTTTATCCTCATGGTCTCTTCGCGAGATATACGTAGGAGGGAGCAATATACTGCTCGACTCTTCGGTGAAGGTATGTTCTCGAAATTTTGACAAAAGCCCGTACCGAGCTACTGAGCGTCTCTCCTGCAGAGTCTTCCACTGGAATTTATCTATCATCTCCGTAACGCTTTCGCGATTACTAAATGATCCTGTAACGAAGCGCGCTGCTATCCGTTGGATCTTCTCTATATCTTCTATCAACCCTATCTGGTACGGATCCCACACTGCTGAGCAGTATTCAAGCAGTGGGCGAACAAGCGTACTGTAACCTACTTCCTTTGTTTTCGGATTGCATTTCCTTAGGATTCTTCCAATGAATCTCAGTCTGGCATCTGCTTTACCGACGATCAACATTATATGATCATTCCATTTTAAATCACTCCTAATGCGTACTCCCAGATAATTTATGGTATTAACTGCTTCCAGTTGCTGACCTGCTATTTTGTAGCTAAATGATAAAGGATCTATCTTTCTGTGTATTCGCAGCACATTACACTTGTCTACATTTAGATTCAATTGCCATTCCCTGCACCATGCGTCAATTCGCTGCAGATCCTCCTGCATTTCAGTACAATTTTCCATTGTTACAACCTCTCGATACACCACAGCATCATCCGCAAAAAGCCTCAGTGAACTTCCGATGTCAGCCACAAGGTCATTTATGTATATTGTGAATAGCAACGGTCCTATGACACTCCCCTGCGGCACACCTGAAATCACTCTTACTTCGGAATACTTCTCTCCATTGAGAATGACATGCTGCGTCCTGTTATCTAGGAACTCCTCAATCCAATCACACAATTGGTCTGATAGTCCATATGCTCTTACTTTGTTCATTAAACGACTGTGGGGAACTGTATCGAACGCCTTGCGGAAGTCAAGAAACACGGCATCTACCTGTGAACCCGTATCTATGGCCCTCTGAGTCTCGTGGACGAATAGCGCGAGCTGGGTTTCACATGACCGTCTTTTTCGAAACCCATGCTGATTCCTACAGAGTAGATTTCTAGTCTCCAGAAAAGTCATTATATTCGAACACAATACGTGTTCCAAAATTCCACAACTTCCTTCCTTCAGAAGAGAGCCGAGCGTGGGAATGAAACGAATCATGCAGGCGTTCCTGCTGGAAGTGAAAGGGAAAGCGATGGCAGCACGTACCTGCCGCGAGCGCTCGCTTAGAAAAAAGCGGCTTCTCGCTCGCAGCATCAGTAGACACGCTCCACAGAGAACTAGAACAGCAATTAGTGGAGCAGAGAACGACAACTGGAAATGTCGTTTTCTTTCCCTTTCAGTCTTAACCTTTTTAATAATTCCTGTTGTTTATCACTTCCTTGTTTTCACAAACGTCTAGGACAAATACATTTCGTAACCGCTTCCGTAGCCGAGTTCGCTAACGCACGCCTATGCGATGGCGGTCGACTTGGTAGTAAGAGGGTACGAATCCCGGTGATGGATGACATTTTCACTGACAGTATTTAGCCGGCAACGTGGAGGAGATACGGTAATGCAAAGTTGCTGATCACCAGCCTTTACACCAATGTTCTGGATTAAATTACAACTCTCACCGCAGTGTCTCATGAAGCGATGGTATGTGACATAGTTGATGGTGTCCGCAGCTCGTGGTCTAATGGCTAGCGTTGCTACCACTGGATCACGGTGTCCCGGGTTCGATTCCCGGCCGGGTTGAGGATTTCCTCTGCTTCAGGACTGGGTGTTTGTGTTGTCCTCATCATTCCATCATCATTCGTGAAAGTGGCTGGATCGTAATGTGTACAGAGTGAGAATGTGTACGGGCGTTGATGACCGCGCAGTTGAGCGCCCCACAAACCGAACATCATCACCATAGTTGATGGTGATCAGTCCGTCGGATGGAGGCGTCAAGCTCTGAGACTCCGTTTGTGCTATTCGACAGAAGATTGCTGTGGTTCAAATGGCTCTGAGCACTATGGGACTTAACATCTATCGTCATCAGTCCCCTAGAACTTAGAACTACTTAAACCTAACTAACCTAAGGACATCACACAACACCCAGTCATCACGAGGCAGAGAAAATCCTTGACCCCGCCGGGAATCGAACCCGGGAACCCGGGCGTGGGAAGCGAGAACGCTACCACACGACCACGAACTGCGGACGAAGATTGCTATGTGCATGCTCTGCTTTCTCTCATCATCATCATCATCACACAACACATATGTAGTAAACTCTACAAATACACAAATGACACATCTCTCACATACCCACAAGGAAAGAGACCATTGTGTGCGGAGTGTGCCCTCTCCGACGGCAGCTGAAACCGTCCTATGGGATATCTCAACCAACAATGCCATCCGACATTTCGTAATTCTCTGATCACACTGAATTACTTCATATTTTTATAAAATTTGCTCTGTTTTGTAGCTGCATCATGCCGAAGTTAATTTTCCAGGGCCCCAATAAATTAACCATCCTCTTCATCAGGAGCTAACCGACTGCCGTGACGCGCATTTCTTCTTTATTGATATTTTAGTTCCGCACCATAGGAAGGGCTTGCAGCTGACAAAACAGCTCTTAAGACCAAGTGATACATTTTTACACAGCTTTTTAATATAAAAAATGAGGCTACAATATTGGTGTTAAATACTTTGCTTACAGGGTATTCAGATAGGGTGTTTTTCTCTGTAACTTACAAACTAATAAGTGAAAGGAATATTTATCTACAGAGACTGGATACACGTAAGGAACGTTACTCCTACTTCAGAGTTACGAACGTTGTTTATTTTAGCCGGCCGGTGTGGCCGAGCGGTTCTAGGCGCTTCAGTCTGGAGCCGCGCGACTGGTACGGTCGCAGGTTCGAACCCTGCCTCGGGCATGGATGTGTGTGATGTCCTTAGATTAGTTAGGTTTAAGTAGTTCTAAGTTCTAGGGGACTGATGACCTCAGATGTTAAGTCCCATAGTGCTCAGAGCCATTTGAACCATTTTTTTGTTTATTTATTTGTTTTCCGGTGAGATACAAGAAAGAAGAAGATTGTCGCTCCGTATCATTAACAGCCTTACACCTCCTCCGCAGGTCGTTTAGAACGCATGTTGAATAGCGCATTCGGGAATTTGAGCACTCATTTAAACACCTCATTTAAATGAATATTCCGCCTCCAGAACATCCATAAGAACACAACCCACCATGTACAGCATGCTGCATCCACCCCTAAAACTTTGAATGTTTTTAGGTCGCTACATAAAACTGATAGAAAATTTATTTACATTTAGCTGTATCTAGTTGGTTTAAATACATCAGCCGCGTGACAGGAAAAAGTATAATCTCAATTCAAAACTTAGCTTGTTGCTGAATCTCTCTGGATAACAACTAAATAAACTAAGTTTATAAATCCGCAGAAAGAGTAACCTATCTTACCTTTACCTATTTCGTTTCACCGATTATTTTTTAATTTACAGAGAAAACCACGGCGGCAAGTAGAATGTGAGAGAAGCGATAGAGTACTTTAGTAATTGGTTGGGATGCAACATTGTAGGCTAAGGCAGGTAGAGCGTTCATATGTCACGACGGATTTTATGGTTGGTAAGTGGTTGTTAGGTGAAGTTTAGGCGATTGAGGGTGATCAAGGGAAGTCCTTGGAATCTGGAACTTGGGGGTAATGGCGCGAAAGCGAAGCTGGATTGGAGATCAGAGAGGAAGCTATGAGGTGCTGGGACTGGGCGTTCCGATTTACATACTTGGTTCGTAAGAGCCGTAGAAAGAAAATGATGTGTGGGAACTGGATGAGTTGGAATGGAATGCGAGTTGGAGAAGGTAGTCGGATGTCGGAGGCTAGGCAGAGTGTTTGTCTCTCCGAAATTTCAAGGGATTTGCAAAATTTTGAGAGGGCGGAGATCCAGACGACACTACTGGGACCGATATGTGCTTCTTAAATAGTTAGTGATCTGGCTAACTTTTTGTGGAATAATGAAAAGAGTGTAGCATCCGCTCCATTGCATCCCCGGGTTAGAACTACAGGGTGGAAGGAGAAAGGACACCGCCCCAGCGCCATCACTTCCATTTGTAATTAAGATCTTAATTTTGGTTCTTGGGTAACTCTTCATTTCTAGCGGCTGACAGCAGGCTCTGTCAAGATTGCGTTCACTGACTATATCGCATTTGATAGTGCACATCCGAATTTCTACCACTCGTTTTGTTATAGAGCCACAGTAAGACGAAGCTTGAGATAGGACCTTCGTATCTTTAAATGAGAACTTTAGTCTTTTCGCAAGGTGTCAGCTATCGCTGACTTTTGCAAGTTTCCGGGCTTGTTATGACGTTTATGTCCAGCAGATCACCAGAACACGGCGCCGATTGTCTGTCCTACATTATTTTCGCCTGTCTCGTGGCACATTTTGGACTAAACATTGGTATGATATTACGTCAGGCATTCTACTTTGCTAGAGGCTGTGCTGCAGAGAGGAAATAGTGCCATTGAACTATTCTTTCTCTTTAGCTGAATTCCCTTGGGCATTCGTCCACCACTGTATGTAGACCTAATTTGTTACGATTTATACTGGTTTTTTCTTCCACACAGATCTCAGATTTCAAGTATTCTGTAGCCTTACTGCCAGAGATTACTTCTTTATTAGTTATGTCATAAAATAATAATGTATTTCCATGCACTTATACTGTACTTCCCTTCTACGAAAGCACATTAGTGTATGCCTCCTCACGTTCGGTCAAGGCAAACAACAAAAAGTTGAAACTTCCTGACAGATTAAAACTGTGTGACGGACACAGACTCGGAATCTGGACCTTTGCCTCTCACGGGCAGAAGCTCTAACACTTTTTTTCGTAACAGTTATTTATTGAGTATACCATATGTACAGTTAACTTACACCGAAATAAAATTAACGTGAGCATGACACATTTTACAATAATGAAAGTAGAATTAATTAGAAGGAACACAATATAAGTATTTGAATATCGTGCAAAAGAGAAAATACACTTTACTAAAATCCATCTGTCATTGTCAGACGCCTTCAGGCATGTGGAGACAAGAAGACAAGAAGGCGGCCAGGACGCCTTCAAACCCGCCCGCCACTGAGATGCAATAGCGCAAAAGGAAGGAATGCAGCGCAAAAATAGAGACGAGAGAACAAAAACACTATGAGGTTAGCAGCTGCTGCCGCTGCTGCCCAACGCCAAGTCTTTCAAAGATAAGATTCACCATGCTGGCAAAGAGTTTCCGAAATCTAGGCAGCTGCGAACAGGACCACTAAACAAATGGTTCAAATGGTTCTGAGCACTATGGGACTTAACATCTGTGGTCATTAGTCCCCTAGAACTTAGAACTACTTAAACCTAACTCACCTAAGGACAGCACACACATCCATGCCCGAGGCAGGATTCGAACCTGCGACCGTAGCAGTCGCGCGGTTCCGGACTGAGCGCCTAGAACCGCTAGACCACCGCGGCCGGCGACCACTAAACCGTAGATATAAACTGGTGAAAAGCCAAATGGTCATCATCACACTCACCAACAAACCACTGTGCCATCCAAGCACGACCCATCCTCACAGCTTTACTTCCACCAGTACCTCATCCACTACCTTCTACTTGCCCGCGAAAGGCAAAACTCCCGAGTTCCATTCTCGGTCTGGTACACAGTTTTAATCTGCCAGGAAGTTTCATATCATACCACATTTCGCTGTAGAGGGAAAATTTCATTCTGTAAACAAAAAGTTACAAATATGGTCTAAGTAACGTGGCGACGATGCTAGAAAAGTTTCGATATGACCTGCAGCCCGTCAGCTGCCACCAGTGACTCGTCTGGAACTCGACACAGCTCCCTTTCGGGAATGGGATCGGCTAATGAGTTTGTGACGTCTCGTTGGTGAATGACTTGTGCCGTCACAATTCACTCTCTGTACACAATAATAATGTCGTGTGCGGGGGCCTCCCGTCGGGTAGACCGCTCGCCTGGTGCAAGTCTTTCGATTTGACGCCACTTCGGCGACTTGCGCGTCGATGGGAATGAAATGATGATGATTAGGACAACACAACACCCAGTCCCTGAGCAAAGAAAATCTCCGACCCAACCGGGAATCGAACCCGGGCCCTTAGGATTGACAGTCTGTCGCGCTGACCACTTTTTTTGGTCTTTATTGAACAAACTAAAAGTACATATATATACACTATGCAAGAGTTCTTCTAGGTACCATTTAAACATATACAAATGACTGTTAGTTAAACAAGAAATATTAGAAAAACATTAAATACAACAAAATATAAATATTCTGTCTTCTTCCTTTTTTATTTGTTTTTTGGTCGATGCATGAGAACGTGGATAAGGGTGTTGCATCATGTGAAAGGTAGGCATGGCACACCCCAACTTTGAGGGGGGTCAAGGAAGACGCTGCGGAGATAACCGGCAAAAGTTGGTCGGTAAGATGGTTTGCGGGTGAGGGTGCTATATGCGGTCACAACTTTGTACCAGAAGTCAAGGACTGTAAGCGGACCACTCTGAAACAGGTAATCTAAAGCCTGTCCTCGAAATTAGGGTATGGTGCTTAGCAAGAGGGTAGTGAAATGTCTGGGGCAATAACAGGAAGTCCGGGGTTACCGTCGTTGGCGGGGCACGGAGGTAAAAGCCCACGATTCGTTGGATGAGGAGCCGTCCGTTTCGTTTCAGGGGCCACGTAAGACGGTGCTCGTCGGTGTCTTCGAGCTGACAGTCAGGGCAGAGTGGGGAGGTGGCCAGTCCTATGCGATAAAATCGACGACTAGTCGGGAATTTGCCATAGACTAAAACATACCAGAGTGCAGACACAGACGACGGTAAGAAGGGTGCTTGCACACACCCCCATACCGTTCGCCAGTTAATGTCAGGATGCTGTGGCACCATGGAGTCGCAAGGGTTGGACAGCATAAACAGACGATAATAATCTTTTGTACGGGGGGACGGGTGACTGGAAGATCGACCCGAACGTAGCTGAGTTCTATGAAACAATTGGCGACGTGGTACAATAATGGAGAAATAGGTGCCACATTGATCGGTTGATCGGGAGAAGCTGGTCGGAGGATATCTAAGAGACTGCGTGTTAGGTGCAAAATGGTTCAAATGGCTCTGAGCACTATGAGACTTAACATCTGTGGTCATCAGTCCCATAGAACGTAGAACTACTTAAACCTAACTAACCTAAGGACATCACACACATCCATGCCCGAGGCAGGATTCGAACCTGCGTGTTAGGGACGGGACCGGCCCCTGCCAGTGCCGCAACATAGTATGGACAAAGAGTGCAGAAGATCGTGTCCGCACGTTGAGTCCGAGGCCACCTTTTGCAGGAGGCAGTGTTAGTGCTGTAGCGGACTTTGAAAAGTGCCCCTGCTGTCACGAAATATCCAAAGGCTGATTGGATGCGGCGGCCAATGAGTAACGGCATTGGGAGGATCTGGGCGACGTGTACCAGTTTAGGGGCGACATACATGTTGACATAGGACACACGTTGGAGTTGGTTTAAGTTACGGTGCACTTGACCGCGGACATGGTGCCGAATCGACTGCAAAAGCCGCCGGTAAGCGAGGGCCACTGTGCGGTGTGTGGAGCTCGTAAATTCGATACGCAAGTAACGAAGGGTGGTACTGACTGGGAGCGGGGTCGGCACCATAGCCGGGAGGCCGAGCCCAATGAGCATCATAGTCGATTTACGGACATTAAGAATGCTACCAGAAAGACGTCCATACTGGTGGATCCACTTAATGGCGTCATTGAGTTCCGTGGAGGAGCAGGTGAGAAAGAGGAGGTCGTCCGCATAAGCCTTGCAGTGAAAGGTGTAGTCACGCAAAGTGAGACCCTGCAGTCTAGAGGTAGGACCAGTGATGAGGGGCTCAAGTGCAATGGCATATAGTAAAGCAGACATAGGGCATCCTTGACGCACAGAGCGGCGTATAGGAATTGGTCCTACAAGCCTCCCATTGACTTGTACCATCGGGACCGCGGGAAGTAGTTACCGGCGAATGGCATCGACAAAAAGTAATGGGAACCCCATACGTGTCGCCACCATGAGGAGGAATGGGTGGCGAACGCGATCAAAGGCACTCGTGAAATCGATGGATACCCGTGCGACAAACCGACGCCAGTACGATGAGGTCACGGCATTCTCCTAGGGCTGTTGGTAAGGTGGCCCCACAACCACGTGCAGTCTGCTCCGGTGAAAGGACCGTAGGTAAGACGGTGCGTATACGTGCTGCTAAGAGGCGTACATAGATTTTATAGTCTGCATTCAGTAGAGTAAGGGGCGATATGCAGAGACATGAGACCCTCCCTTCGGCTTAGGCACAGGTAGAAGAATGCCAGTGACGAATTCAGGAGGAATTGGGAAGAACGGAGTAAAGAGTTCTTGAATCATTTCCGTCCAGCGAGGAAGCATTAACGTGGTGAACGCCCGGTAAAACTCCACTGGGAAACCATCTGGTCGTGGTGATTTGTTCTTGGCCCCTTTGTTGATCGCATCTACCACCTCTTCTGCGCTGATTGCAGACATCATGGACGTTGACTCCGCTACGGTGAGGCTCCCATCAGGGGACGGACGGAGATCATCAGGAATTGGCGTTGCCATCGATTCATCATCATAAAATTGGCGATAATGTTCAGCAAAGGCAGACACCACTGTCGCCTGTGTTGTGTGGTGAACACCATCGGAGGTCGTGATGTTGGGGACGAAAAGTCGACGTCGACGACTATGGTCGGATGCGGCATGGATTGTGGATGGGGTTTCATCGTGGAGGAGGTCTTGTCGTCGGGAACGCACCACGACACCATGCAGTTGTGCACGTTGGAGAGAGAGGAGACGAGCTTTAGTACTCTGTCGTTCCCTATGGGTGTCAGGTGATGGAGGGAGCGCATCGGGCTCACGGAGGACGGCGTAGTGAAAATTTATGGTGTTACCAGGTTGTAAACAAAAATTTGTGTATGGAATAGAAGGTATCCACCAGAATAAATGATTTTAGATTAGATTTCAAACATTCTTTGTTACCTGTCACACATTTTATGCTACTGGACAAATGATCAAAACCTTGTTGGTGCATATTGATCTTAATCCTGAGTTGCCGACAGCTCTAACAACGGGTAATGAAGGTCTGTTTTCCTAGCGTTGTACCTATTGACACATCTGTTCTTCTAAAATTATGATGGGTGATTTATAATGAATTTCAGTAATGAATATACAGTATATATTGTAAAGGTGCAGTTAAAATGCCTTGAAGTATCTACAAGATGACTGCGGTTGAACACCATATACCATTCTTATTGCTCGCTTCTATGCAACCAATATTTTCTTTCTAAGTAATGAATTATCCCAGAAAAGTATTCTATGAGACAATCTTATTTGTAAATATGCACACTACGTTAGGAGGCTGATTCGCTTGTTTCCAGTGATTAGCAAGAAAACAAAGAGCGTAAGCAGCTGAACTTAATACACTTCCTTCAGTTAAAGTTTTCATAAGTTGGTACACTCAAAAATTTGGAGCATTCTACGCTGTTTACTGATTTCTCTTTATATTCTGCATCATTTGTTGGTATGACTACTTGTAGTACAGAACTGAATATGTTTTCTCAAAATCTAGGAAAAGTCAATTTTCAGAGAACCACTTGATAATTCTTTGAAAAAAAACATCATTAACAATTTTTTGTTGCTTTCCCTCCAATAGAATTTATTATAACATTAGTATCTCCTGCAAATATGTTATAGCTACACTTCGTCGGCAGCGTGTATGCTGACAAGAAACACAGAGGAGCCGCTGACAGTGCAAAAAGGGTCACTACTCCTAACCAATCCTCGAACACGCATAGCTATACAGGTTGGTCCATTGATAGTGACCAGGCCAAGTATCTCACGAAATAAGCATCAAACGAAAAAAACTACAAAGAACGAAACTCGTCTAGAGTGAAGGGGGAAACCAGATGGCGCTATGGTTGGCTCGCTAGATGTCGCTGCCATAGGTCAAACGGATATCAACTGCGTTTTTTAAAAATAGGAACCCCCATTTTTATTACAAATTCGTGTAGTATGTAAGGAAATATGTTTTAGTTGAACCACTTTTTTCGCTTTGTGATAGATGGCACTGTAATAGTCACAAACGTATAAGTACGTGGTATCACGTAACATTCCACCAGTGCGGACGATATTTGCTTCGTGATACATTACCCGTGTTAAAATGGACCGTTTACCAATTGCGGAAAAGGTCGATATCGTGTTGATGAATGGCTATTGTGATCAAAATGCCCGACGGGCGTGTGCTATGTGTGCTGCTCGGTATCCTGGACGACATCATCAAAGTGTCCGGACCGTTCGCCGGATAGTTACGTTATTTAAGGAAACAGGAAGTGTTCAGCCACATGTGAAACGTCAACCACGACCTGCAACACATGATGGAGCCTAAGTAGGTGTTTTAGCTGCTGTCGCGGCTAATCCGCACGTCAGTAGCAGACAAACTGCGCTAGAATCGGGAATCTCAAAAACGTCGGTGTTGAGAATGTTACATCAACATCGATTGCACCCGTACCATATTTCTATGCACCAGGAATTGCATGGCGACGACTTTGAACGTCGTGTACAGTTCTACCACTGGGCACAAGAGAAATTACGGGACGATAACAGATTTTTTGCCCGCGTTCTATTTAACGACGAAGCGTCATTCACCAACAGCGCTAACGTAAACCGGCATAATATACACTATTGGGCAACGGAAAATACACGATGGCTGCGAAAAGTGGAACATCAGAGACCTTGGCGGGTTAATGTATGGTGCGGCATTATGGGAGGAAGGATTATTGAACCCCATTTTATCGATGGCAATCTAAATGGTGCAATGTACGCTGATTTCCTACGTAATGTTCTACCGATGTTACTACAAGATGTTTCACTGCATAACAGAATGGCGATGTACTTCCAACATTATGGATGTCCGGCACATAGCTCGCGTGCGGTTGAACCGGTATTGAATAGCATATTTCATGACATTGGTCGTCGAAGCACCATACCATGGCCCGCACATTCACCGGATCTGACGTCCCCGGATTTCTTTCTGTGGAGATAGTTAAAGGATATTTGCTATCGTGATCCACCGACAACGCCTGACAACACGCGTCAGCGCATTGTCAATGAATGTGTGAACATTACGGAAGGCGAACTACTCGCTATTGAGAGGAATGTCGTTACACGTATTGCCAAATGCATTAAGGTTGACGGACATCATTTTGAGCATTTATTGCATTAATGTGGTATTTACCGGTAATCATGCTGTAACAGCATGGCCGGCCGGAGTGGCCGCGCGGTTAAAGGCGCTTCAGTCTGGAACCGCACGACCGCTACGGTCGCAGGTTCGAATCCTGCCTCGGGCATGGATGTGTATGATGTCCTTAGGTTAGTTACGTTTAAGTAGTTCTAAGTTCTAGGGGACTTATGACCACAGCAGTTGAGTCCCATAGTGCTCAGAGCCATTTGAACCATTTTGTAACAGCATGTGTTCTCAGAAAAGATAAGTTCACAGAGGACATGTATCACATTGGAACAACCGAGATGAATGTTCAAACGTACCTTCGTTCTGCATTTTAATTTAAAAATCCTACCTGTTACCAACTGTTCGTCTAAAATTGTGAGCCATATGTTTGTGGCTATTACAGCGCCACCTATCACAAAGCGAAAAAGTGGTCCAACTAAAACATTCATATTTCTTTACGTACTACACGAATATGTAATAAAAAAATGGGGTTCCTATTTAAAAAACGCAGTTGATATCCGTTTGACCTATGGCAGCGCCATGTAGCGGGCCAACCATAGCGCCATTTGGTTTGCCCCTTCAAGCTAGACAAGTTTCGTTCTTTGTAGTTTTTTTCGTTTGACGCTTATTTAATTAGATTTGGCTCGGTCACGATCAATGGACCATCCAGTATACACAATTACATAAACTACGGTTCTGTTTCCAAAACGCACACGTTTATTCAGTTACGCACTGATGCTCAAAGAGATCGTTGTGCAGTATTCCTATCCTGTGACTCTCTTGCTCTGAGGCTACGTCTGGGTGGCTCTTCTATTCGGAGTGTGCACTGCCGAGGCGGTGTCGTGCGTCGTCGAAGAGCGGCGGATTCTTCTTCTTACAGGTGACCTGCGATCATCAGGAGCAGCGATTGCGACTGAAACTGGAACTGCAACTCTCACAGGAACAAAGCTCGAACACACTATGTCTGTTAAGCCTCTAAGCACAACTCATATCCTGCTGTGCTGTGATAGTAAGCGCCACACTCTTTGTCCCGCGTGATACGTGTCGTGAAACACAGTACCGCTGTGCTAACGACCTCTGACGTAGTCCGCTAGAAATTGCTCGCTTCGCCTGGTGAGCTGGCAGCACTGTGTAGCTTGCGTGCTTTGAGGGAAGTCTGGCTTGCAGGCGTTACGGCTCACGGTCACTACATAAAGCACCAATCCTGCTTGATGGATGTTAACGCAGTGCGGACAGATCCAGAGTTTACTCATGTTTCACGCGACAGCTGTTTCGGGCGGATCACGAAATAACTCGTGTTTACAACATGCAGCCTCTAGACTTCATCTAGTTAGGTGTTCACACCCATAGCCAACGTAGCAATGGTGACTTTCTTAGTGTACTGTTTGCTTATTTAACACTGTGAGTGTATTTTGATATTTCAGAAAGTTACTGTTATACCGGACCAAAGGTAGCCCCTGAGGGCCGGCAACTCATATTACACCACAGAGGACGAGGTTGCTTATTCCAAGGCGTACCAAAAGCACCATGGTAAACACCGGCTATTTACATACAAGATAATGGAAACAGATATTCCGAGCACTACTACCTGCAGGGGGATCTCGAGCTACGGCCTGCAGGAAGTATCACTACGCCAAAACCTAATTTGGCTGGCGACAGCTATTTAGGTGCTAGAACTAGCCCAGAAGTTCAGTTCACTCCGGACGCCGATCTCGTGCACTTCGACCGCTGAAGATTACGTCTTCATCTCTGAATTAGACTCTCACTAGTGTGTGTGTGTATGTGTGTGTGTGTGTGTGTGTGTGTGTGTGTGTTTTACCACGAACCTTTGTGGAAATTTAGAAGTGAACTTTTGTTTGCCTCAGTTATGAGACTTTTACTAGTATCGTTGTTGTTACCTTTCTTTTGTTGCTCAGTCATCAACCTTGTGAACTTACATAAATAAAAGTCGTGTTTGTGAAAAATTGCGAATTGTCAGTCACAACAGTTACCATTTCCGTCCTGAAGCTACTCCTCCTTTTAGTGATGGCCCTATTCAGAAAACGGAAGTAAATGAACGAATTAGAAATATTTTCGGAGGTTTTTGCTAACGAGTACTGAAATGTTCCTAATGAGAATGAAGATCTGGATGACTGTGTGATATGATTCGGGGGAGGATTCCAGTGACAGTGACATAATTAGACCTGTAAAGAAGCTTAAGTGGCAGTGTTTTCAAGTGATTCTGACAATGACACTGAAGTGACTGTTCTTGTGAATGATTCACCCTGTCATATTTATAACAGCCATTGATGTGAAATTGACTTTCAGTCACACATAGAACCGTTTCATTGTCATCCTGGAGTCATTAAGTTTCCAACGCAGTATGACTCTGAAGCTTCTGTGATTATCCTGACCTTTGGTGATGACTTGTTTGAACTGTTTTGCAAGGAGTCGTGCACCTAGCCTATAGCACTCAAGTAGTCTTCGGTTACAGAAAGAGGCATGAAGAAATTCCTTAACGTAATTCTTGTTATGGGACAAACGAAAAACGGTAAACAAGAAAGATTATTGGTCAACAGACCCTCTACTAGCTACACAAATATTTTCACAGACTATGAGTCGCAATAGATCTGAACAGATTTGGAAATTCTGGCACTTTAATGACAACACGAAACTGAACAATAGCTCTGGCAGACTCTTCAAAGTTCAACCTGTGTCGGATTGTTTCCTCAATAAATTCAGGACATTTTAAAAATCCAAAGCAACAGTTTTCATTGGAAGAAAGGATTATTCCACGGAGAGGCACCTGAGGTTACGAACGTACAACTCTGCAAAGATTAAAAACTATGGGTTACTTGTTAGGATGCTGTGCGAGAGTGACACAGACTATATTTGTAACATGGAGGCTGACACTGCTGAAGGGACGAAATTGGAAGAAGTCTCAGTTCTTAACCATGTTCTTGGTGGGCACCATATCTACCTGGATAATTATTACACGTAACAGTATCGTAAATGTAGAGTTGTTACTGAAAAACAAAAACAAAGTCTGTGGTACTATTAGGGTGAACATAAGTTTACCGGATATCCTGAAAGCCAAAGAATGAAGAGATGTGACGTAGTTTTCTGTAGATAAGGTGGCATTTGTCTCCTCGTATCCAAAGACAAGCGGGATGTCAGAATGATATCGACAGTTCATGGGACTTCTCTTGGAAATACTGGAAAGAAAAACTGGACAGCATATACTGATGCCTGTTCGCGTAAAACAACAAAATGCCCGCATGAAAGGAGGTGACCATGCGGATATCTTTATTACTCTCCTACTGTCAGTAAATCGACGAAATTAACAAAAAAAGTCGTCCTTCACCTAATAAAACGTGGACTTTTCAATTTATTTAGAATTTAAAATGCCTTGAATGCCGAGAAAAAATAAAGTATAAGCCGTTTCTTCAGTTGGTGGCGAAATATTGGATTACCGACGATGATAACGAAGGCTCTCCGAAACCAGAGAGATATATGCCCAATCCATCCCATATTGAAACAGGGAAAGCACCACGTAGTGATCCACATTGGAGGAGTGTCGGGTGACATGAAGCAACGTAACCTGTGTTCATTTCAGAATACTGAAAAAATAAATTACCTACGAGACACGGTAGAGTTAGTGCAGCCCGCATAAAAAGAAGTGAAACAAAGTATATTTGCAAAAATTTCTACGGTTCCGATTCACAGAAAGAAATGTTTTACGCAGTATTACACATTAAAAAAGTACTAGGAAAGTTGGTTTATATGCAAGCTACAAGATTAATGCAATATATGAAACAGTAGCTGTAAATGATAAGATCTCCGCAATAAATCAAGTCGAAGGGCTTAGTGATAATATTTGAAAACTGTCTGTGTCTCAGCGCAGTGCTGTGTGTATAGTCACGACAGTAAATATCATACCAAAGGAGCACATCAGCAAATGGAAACCGCAGAAATAAGTAAATTATTTGTTTGTATGATATAATGGATTTATTGTTGTGAACACTAACGGGTGTTATTTTTACATGTAGCTTAAAGTTACATCAGTATTATAGTTTATAAAAATTGGTACTTTTTGCGCATGCATTAAAAATTGTTGTTTCATAATGTAGAGAAACGATATATGTTCAAACACTGAAAGAGTGAAACAGAAACGACGAAAAATTTATGATATGTAAATCTGTTTGTGGTTACATGGGAAAACAAAAGAGCTAGCCAAAAACATGTCGTTTTGTATAGTCAGACGAAATATGATTGGAGGACCTGCAAGACAATTACATTGTGTTGGCTGCATACAAATCAGGCAATACCCGTCCACATCGGCACGTTTCATCAGAAATGTCTGGTTCTTAATATGCTAAGTGAAATGTCATTTACATATAAAAAGAATAGCAGTGGACCCAAAACTGAACCTTGCGGGATTTCTTTTGTAATTTGTCCCCAGTTAATAAAATTTTCTTTCCTTCCAACGTTGTTCAGCATCACTCTTTGCATTCTGTTTGTTAAGTATGATACAAACCAGTTGTTTGTACAGCCATAGATTCCATAAAATCTAAGTTTTCCATGTTTTTATGCTCACATCTTGGATACTGCACCGCGCAACAAAATGAAAGTGCCACTTTTCGAGACTCCGTAATTGTCTCTTATTCGAACGCGCAAGTGTGAAACTTGGCTCAAAGATTCCTATACCATTGTTCTGTAATGATGTAAAACCGTGGCACCCTGCATCATCACCCTAGGAATTGGCGACGCTTCAGACGGCAAAGTGCCGACACATGCAAAGAAAAGGCGACAGCTCAGAAGTTCGTGTTAGCTATAAGGTGGGTTAATGACGTCACAGTGACATCAAATTTCACTACAACTCTGTCCAACGCGGCCATGCACGCGTCACACGATGGGAAGGTCATCGCACCCCCTCTTACCCGTATTTCACCCCATCTTTTGACGCCTCCGCGATGGAGCCCAAAATCACGATACCCAGCGCTGAAATCAGGCGGTTTTCTTATGTGTGGCCGTGGAAAACATTTCAGACACACCGCCACGTAAAATCGACAAGAAAAAGCCTCAGAGGGTGTCATAAAGGAAGTCTGTGAAATCATCCCTTCTCTTGAGGTGCTGATTCCCACACATTTCGCCGTCAAAAACGGGAGTTTGCAATGCGATGAACAAGAGGACGACGTTCTTGACAACGTTCGATATTGCTGCCACTCTCTGGGCATTTCTACCCTCTAAGGTCATCGTAGAGCTGCAACCCCGTTGAACATGATGTAACCAATTTGGATGTTTACTCCGACATCAGAATGGAATCACTTGAGACTGTTGAAAATCATCCGGCGAAACCTGAAAGTGAGCCGAAGCAGAAATACGTTTTTATGCTTTTCCATCCCTCCCTTTTCGCGCCCTACTATTGTGTGATTACTGGGGAGTGTGGGAGTGGGGGATGAGGGGGGGGGGGGGGTGAAACATTAATATGTGCGTGAATAAAACGGCAAATGGTACCTGTCAGAAAGTTCGACACCAATTCAGCCATGCGGCTGCTCTAATGCCTCAAAGCTAGTAAACACACCTGATGGGTGTCGAATGGGTTGTCTAACCTTCAGGTGTGAGAGCTGCGTGGCTGGCACTGAGGATGTTGAAGAATTGGAGGGATCTTTGCTGTTTTTTCACGCACATCTTAATGTTGCACCTCCCCTTCACCCCACAACCCCGCCCGAGTAATCACACTATAGTAGGGCGCGAAAAAGGAGGGATGAAAAAGCACAAAAGTATATTTCTGCTTCGGATCTCGTTTAGATTTCGCCGAAAAGTTTTCAACAGTCTTTAGTGCTTCCATCCTGTATATCAAAGTAAAAATTGCAGTCCCACTATACTCGAAATGGATCATATCAAGTTCAATGGGATTACAGCCTCACGATGTCTTTAGAGTAGGGCTGAAACGCCTACTGGGTGGTGGCAGTGTCTAACATTGAAAAGAACGTCGTCCTCTCGCTCATCGCACTGCGAACTGTCGCTTTTGGCGGCGAAATGTGTGGGAATCAACGTCCCAAGCCAAGGTATGGTTTCATTGACGCCCTTTACGCCACCCGCTAAGGATTTTTCGTGTCAGTTCTCAGCGGCGGTGCATCTGAAATGTTCTCGTCGGCCACTCATAAGAAAACCACCTGATTTCAACGATGGATGTCGTGGTTCTGGGCTGCATCGTAGAGACGTCAAAAGATGGGGTGAAATGTGGGTAAGAGAGGGTGCGATGACTTTTCCATCATGCTACACGTGCATGGCAGCGTTGAGCAGAATTGTAGTGAAATTTGGTGTAAATGTAACGTCATTTATCCGTCTTGCAGCTAACACGAGCTTCTGAGATGTCGCCCTTTCTTTTCACGTGTCGATTCCTTGCCGTTTGAAGCGTCGCCAGTCTCGAGTGTGACGGCGTAGGGTGCCATGCTTTTACATCATTGCAGAGAAAGGTTGTAGACAAGTCAAGTTGCAAACTTACGCGTCGGAATAGGAGACAATTAGGGAGTTTCGGAAGAAGTGATCCTTTCATTTTTGCGCAGTGTAATTATGAAAGCGAACAGTCCAGAGACTTAGAAGAACGTGTGTTGGCAGGCACTGTCGCCGGGGCGGGACAACTTGGTCCTGGCGCCGTTCGGCGTGGCGAGCGCGGCTGGGATCCTGCTGGAGGCAGCTAGTGGAGACACGGCGCGGGAACTGCACCACGCCCTTGGCATCGCGCAGGCAGAGCGCCAGGCTCTACGCGACGGTTTCAAGGCTTATTTCGACACTTTCGAGGTGGGTATTGTCATTACTTGCACCCTACCTGCTCAAATTTCAAAATGATTTTAGGACCCTCAGGTCGAGATCTCGCTGCACTGACAGCCCACACGTGCAAGGTATTCATAAAGTTTTAATTATCACTTTTGCCATCCTGAAATCCCCGCGCCACAAGATCGTAGAACGCCGCCGAAGCAGCCAAAGAAAAATGACCCAGTCCACTGACAAAGGGCGGTAATTGGTAATTGGTTTTCTGTCTTTGAAACGGTTGCTGATTTGATGCAAGTAACGGCAAAAATGCACCATCGTACGATGCAGTAGTTAGGTGGAAAAGACGCTTCCAGTTTGATCAGAAAAGTCTGACGAAAAACGAAGCTGCAGACGCTCTCTCTGTAAAGAAAAGGAAGGAAGATCAATGTTTCATGTCCCGTCGACAACGATGTCATTAGAGACGGAACACAAGCTCGGATTAGGGATGCTCGGTGAAGGAAATCGGCCGTGCCCTTTTAAAGGAACCATCCCAATATTTGCCCTAAATGACTTAGGAAAAACACAGTAAACTTAAATTAGGATGGCCAGACACGGATTTTAAACATCGTGCTCCAGAATGTGAGTCTCTGTAAAGAAGCAAGAATCATAAGAGACTCTGGTGCTCGAAGACCGGCGTATCTCAATTGAGGCGACAGGGGGAAAAGTGGTAGTCACTAATGGATCAGATTTCAACATCTTGCACGACATGTTGAACACGACAAAGTTCATCACCCACTGGGTTCCACTGTTGCTCACACCAGTTCAAAAAGCCGACCGAACAGAAACACCATCGGAAATTTTGCAGCTCTGTCAGGCCAGTCCAGATGACTTCCTTAGCCATCTAATCTCCATCGACGAGTTTTGGGGGTATCACGATGATCCCGAGACGAAGGAGCAAAACGAATAGTGAAACATGAGGATTCAGCACCGTAGACCCAATCATCATCATGTTTTTAGGACTGTCATGTTGTGGTGCTGACAGATTATACTCATAAGGGGCAAACCGTTATAGGGTTACAGTAGCACACCGCCAAAATCTCCTGGCAAGGATACGGGAGACGGTCCAGAGAAGGCTTTAGAGGAAACTCTCCAAAGCTGTTTTTTGCTCCACGACAACGCCCAGCTCATTCTCCACACGACATAGTCACACATGCTGATCCTTTGACCCATTAAAGTTTTGCTGCACCCCTCTAATTTTTCCTCGGCTGAAGAAACCATTGCATGGGAGCCATTTATAGAATTACGACAAGGTGAATTTTGAGCTTGAACTTTTCCAGAAAATCCAAAATGCAGACTTCTACAGACAGCGTTCCTACCAACATTGGGAAAAATGTACTGTACTGAGGGATCTATATGTAGAGAAACACTAACACCATCATAAAATGTCGTGGTTACATCTTAGTTTTTTCTATGTGATAATTAAAATTTTATCACTATTTCTTGTATACACTGTCGTCTTGTATGTTCCATTTACATATAGGGTGTTTCATGAAAAGTAGTAAATACAGGGTGGAACACAGAAAACGCATGGTTTCAAATGTATAGTACATTGTAAACACAATATTTGTTGTTGTTATCATCACTCTGAAGACTCGTTTGGTGTAGCTCTCCATGCTACTCTCCCTTGCCCAATTCTTTTCATATCAGCCTAACTACTACATGCTAAATTAGTCTGGACCTGCTTATTGTATTCAAGACCTGGTCTCTTTCTGCAATTTATATCCACTTACCACCACACTTTCCGCATTACCAAATTAACTGTTCCTTGACACCTAAGGGCCTATGCTCTAACCCGATCCTATCGTCTAGTGGAACTATACCATACAACTACTTTCCCCTCAGTTCTATTCAGAACCTATTCATTAGTTATTTGATTCACTCATATAATCTTCAGCACTCTTCTATAGCACATTTCACACTCTTCTGTTCCTTTGTTGGATGTTCTGTTTATCGTCCATGTGTCACACACCAGCCGAAAATAATTCCTAATACTTAAATTTATATTAGGTTTTAATACACACTGATGAGCGCAAACATTATGACCACTGCCCACAGCGAGATTGATGTCGACTGGTTGCGTTGTGGGTACGTGACGCGGTAAGGGTAGTATCTAAGTGGACCAAAGACGAATGGGAAATCATTCTAGCGAGTGAGGAAATCCACTTAAATGACTGACAAAGAGGAGATTCTTACGACCCAGTGCCTGGAAACAGCGAAGATGGTCAGTTGTTCGCATGCTAATTTCTTAAGCTCCTATGGAAGACAGTAAAATCATGAGTAGGCGACAATGTGTTAGCCATCCACACCTCATAACAGAACGTGGAGGTCAAAGGCCTGCGATATGTGGCAGTCTATTGGTGAACTGACACATCTCGTGTTATATTGTCACAGTGTATTTAATTTATTCTGAGCGAGTTCGATTGGGGCTAGTTGATGTACGCCCACGTTTATAGAAGCAATATTCAGTGACTGCAGAGATTAGAACATCAATTAACATCTTACTTCTCTCTATCCATACACTAGTAGTTGCATATAAATCTTTCTGAAGATTTCGTGAATGGAGAACCCCAGACCAAGACACTGCCTGAGAATCTTGTTTTCCGCAGTAAAGCGAAGTCCCGTTCAGCACTCAGGAGCAACCATCCTCTGCGGCTTAACGGCCAGGTATCAGGGAGTCCAGTGCGGCCGAGCGTATAAGCCACCGCATTGTCCGAGTCTTGCGCGCAGCCCGCGGTGAAACTCAGAGGGTCAGCGTACCGTATTTCGCAATAGATGAGGTCCAGGAAGCCTCCTAGAAAACCCGATAACGTAGTGGCAGAACACTTCAGTTCAGCCGACTCACTGAGCTTAGCAAACCAGTGCAGCCAGGCGTATCTGTTTGAGACAAGAAGTTTACTTTCTGGTTGGAACGTCCTTCCCAGAAACGAGCGGTGTGAAGTGGAAAGCACCTTGCAGAACTGTAAGAAACAACATGGGACAGCCCAGCCAGTTCGTTGAAAAGTTGAAAGAGACTCCTTACTGGTTAGTAGTTATAATTTAGCAGAGTGGAGGAGCCGAGTCCTGCTTCCAGAAACTCTAAAACGTGGAGCCAACCGATTGGCTAGATAGACAACTCGATAGGAGATGGAGAACGTCAACAAGACTTGTTCAGACCAAGTCCTTCCATAGGTTAACATTGCAAACTCGGAAATTGTTGGTTTATTTATGGCCATGCCATTCGGCAGAGTTTTGTAAAATCGTCTGATTGGCACAACGAAGGCGCACAGACGCAGGACGGAGAGCTAATCTGCAGAACAAACAGAATTCACTTCTTCTTCAGAGCTCGAACAGGATACCCTTCTTCTCTGGTCGCTGAACAGATCTAACTTTTTCTCCGGGCACCGAACAGAATACTTATCTCCACCCAGAGCCGACGAGGGCTGGCTTTCTCTCTGCCACCGACACTCAACAGCAGATCATGACTTCCGCTCCGCTACGAGCACAATTTTGTAAGACGACGTGAGTTTAGGCAAACGAACGCGAAGACTCGGAAGTGTTCGACGTAGGGCTCCGTAGCATCGTACAGCATCAGCAATATAAGTATCTCGATAGGAACGAACTGTTGGTTAGAAGGAGACCAGTTGAGGGCCTGCAAACAAGCTGTCTGCGAGCTAGACACACTGGACCTACACCTGGAGCTACGGTCTGCGGTGCTGTTTGGTATGACAGCAGGAGGAAATTTGTGCGTCTGTCTGGTGATTCGACCTGTTGTGCTACCATTCATGGACAGCATTCCTGGGGGTGTTTTCCAACACGATAATCGACATGTTGCCTTGGCCTGCTCCATCACCAGATCCGTCTTCAGTCGAGCACATATGGGACACAATAAGACGACAGCTCCAGCGTCATCCATTCTATCCGCCTGTTAAGATGGATATCAACAGGATAGAGGCTCACACAGTTGCACTGATCATCGCAGATTACAGGTAGTGGTCGTGAAGACTCGCCGTCAAGATACAGTTTCGCAGGAAGACCCCTCAATGCACCACATCGTGACTGACAGAAAGTATCGCCAGGAACAACTGGTCTCGGAGCTCGTGGGGAGGGGGGGGGGGGGGGGGGGAGGGGGAGGCATAGGGCCATCAACCAGGCAGATGTTGTGGCTGGCGTTTTGGAACACTTTCGCCACATCTACCAGTAAGAGCAACATAAAGGTTATGATTTGGAGCCGATTTTGTCCCACGTCACCTGCACCATCTCGGACATCGAAACGTAAACTCTGATGGAGGACATCACCTGTAATGACATCAAGAATGCGATAGCGAAGGGTGATCAAAACAAGTCGCCTGGCTTGGATGGTCTCGCTGTGGAATTTTGCTGCGCTTTCCAGGATTTAGTGATGCCAAGACTGACTGATGTTTCATGAACTTTCGACGACAGCCACCATGGTTCGACCGCCATTTGTCGAACCCATTATCATCCCAATTAAAGCCACGCGGGATTAGCCGAGCGGTCTAGGGCGCTGCAGTCATGGATTGTGCGGCTGGTCCCGGCGGACGTTCGAGTCCTCCCTCGGGCATGGGTGTGTGTGTTTGTCATTAGGATAATTTAGATTAAGTAGTGTGTAAGCTTAGGGACTGATGACATTAGCAGTTAAGTC
The DNA here is from genome assembly GCF_023864345.2 of Schistocerca serialis cubense. NCBI lineage: Eukaryota > Metazoa > Arthropoda > Insecta > Orthoptera > Acrididae > Schistocerca > Schistocerca serialis. Next base: position 777,395,584 of record NC_064640.1, read on the forward strand.
CCATAAGATTTCACACACATTTGAACATTTTGAACATCCCAATTAACAAGCCATCGCAGGGGAATATGGCTGTCCATTAGTGCCCCCCCAACCTTACTCAATGCCGACTACAAGATACTTGCATGTATTTTGGCGACACAGTGCCATCGGATCCGTCCGAGTATAATATCTCAGCGATGTCCGCTATTGATGGTCCTCTGTGCTCGCTCCCTGGGACCACTTAGAGTCTCACGAAGCACTTGTCAGGATTCACCCTGCGACAATGCACTTTCCGCTATTGTGTATGCAGACGACTTGTTGCTGCCGGTATGCTTACAGGAAGAAACCACGCACGTACTTCATCTGATCTCCGTGTATGGGACGTGGCAGGCAGTGCTTTGAGTGTTGCCAAATCAACGGCGATGCCAATAGGCCGCAAACTCACACAAGAAGAACTGGCGCCTCTACCTTGCGTCCAGAGTTTCCAATACCTTGGCATCATCTGTATGTCCGCCACCCGTCGCATCGCAGTGGTCAACTTCCTACGTTCCCTCCAAATCACCCGCATGACCGTTCAGCAACATTGCCTCCATTGCCTTGACGCTTTGCATAATGCGGGATATCTGAATGAGCGTGTAGTTTCCAAGCTGGTGCACGTAGTACACGTCTTTTCGATGTTGCCAGCGATTGGTCACAGCCTGGAGGCCGCATAAGGCTACGTCCTGAGGGCTGGTAACATTTTTAAGATCAAATATGATATGTTCACCCTCCCCTGGACAGCTGGTGGACTTGAGGACTTGAACTCACTCCAATGTCTGGGGTCGTGCAGCGGCATTATATCTAAATACCATGCGCAAATAGTGATCTGGCACAGGGAACTCACTCATGTGCCAACTCTTGGACATTTACACGCCAGCCTCCATCTCCCCACCGGAGTCGGTAGGGAATGTTGCGCCTCTATTTACGCATCTGTCTGTCTTTTTTGTGGATCTTAGCTATATGTGCATGCTTGTCTTCCGTGTACGTCCCCCCACCCCCATCCCCAATTCCAAACTATTTCTGCATTCAATTACTGTGTGATGTACTTTGCAACAACGTTGAGATAAAGTATCCATTAACAAGGTGTACGGCGGTGTGGCGCAACCTTCATCAGCCGTACCTCCCGACATCAGTCGGAGCGTCACGGTCTCATGTCGCCTGTAGAAAATTCGCCACTAACAGGCGTTTACAAGCGACTGGTTTAATGGACAATCCTTTACGCTCCACCTGTCACACGGTGGACGATGACGCCCAGCGCTGGACATGCGCCAGCGTTCGTGAAATCTGGACGCTGGGGCGGCAAATCGTCGCCTGTTTCATCTGCGCCCCTTCACCTGTGATCGAACTATACGTTTTCATTCGCGCGGAAGACGTCGCTTACCTTGACGGAGACGGGGACAAGTGGTGGCTCGGTCTTGGGACCCTCCTACAGACTGAGCATGAGGTAATTGAACGACGTTCACTTTACCGCACCGTTTTGGGCAGTTACCTCCTTGGAGTTTTGTGCAAAAACCCTCCTCTGCTGGAATGTGCCTGGCGTGGTTGGCTAGACTGCTGTCGAGGTGCACTGCTAACACACCACGCGTTATTTCAAGCCCGTTCAAATGGTTCAAATGGCTCTAAGCACTATGGGACTTCCAGAATGAGATTATCACTCTGCAGCGGAGTGTGCGCTGATATGAAACTTCCTGGCAGATTACAACTGTGTGCCGGACCGAGACTCGAAATCGGGACCTTTGCCTTACGCGGGCAAGTGCTCTACCATCTGAGCTACCCAAGCACGACTCACGTCCCGTCGTCACAGCTTTACTTCTGCTAGTACCTCGTCTCCTACCTTCCAAACTTTACAGAAGCTCTCCTGCGAACCAGAGCACTTGCCCGCGAAAGGCAAAGGTCCCGAGTTCGAGTCTCGGTCCGGCACACAGTTTTAATCTGCCAGGAAGTTTCACTATGGGACATAACATCTGAGGTCATCAGTCCGCTAGACTTAGAACTACTTAAACCTAACTCGCCTAAGGACATCACACACATTCATGCCCGAGGTAGGATTCGAACCTGCGACCGTAGCAGCACCGCGGTTCCGGACTGAAGCGCCAAGAACCGTTCGGCCACAGTGGCCGGCTTTCAAGACCGTGGTGGGCGCTGCGCATGATACTGCACTGTCCTTGTTTCCCATTCCCGTCTTCCCTATCTACCACTGCTGTGTCACACGACGAAATTTCATGCTTACAATTTTTTCCATCCTTGACTATCCCTTCGTGTCGAAGTCCGGTTGATTGCTGGAGTTGGTAACGCTATGGCCAGGCCTGGCGAGCGATCCCGGTCCATTCCGCCCTCCGCCCTATCTTCGAGCCGGAGACGACCTACACCTACTCACATTCCATCATCCCTACCTTCCGTCTGCTTACAAGGAACCGTCATTTTTCCCCATTTGTATTTTGTGACGTTGTCTGATGATTTGGTGTATTGTTTGTTTGTTAATAGAGTTTATATTTCCCTCTCATGTTCCATAAAAAAATGGTCACTAACGCACGCTTATGAACTACGGAAACTGGCAGGGGGCGTCCACGTCGTAACTTATGAATATTTTTTTCAGCACCGTAATACATAGATAAGCGTTTGTATGTATCTTCAGGTATTGCACTGAAACTACTTCCCGATGTTAAAAAAAAAGTTTGTAGGGCACTTTCTTACTGAATAAAAAGATCCCAGGTGCCAGATCCAATCCAGTACATAGTTTTAAACTGCCAGGAAGCGTCATATTACAGTGTTGTACGCTTTCTACTTCAGAAAACAAATTACCGCACGATACTCCACTAAATAATGGGCTATGCCATTTCGTTTTGGCTCCTCTAGTAGAGTGCTGAAGAACTGTGGCACGTGGATTTCAGTGTGTCGTAGGACAGGAGAAGTGTACCAGGAAACAAAAAGTAAATTAATTACCTAACTTTATTTTTGAGACGATAATTAAAATTGTACGACTACACCTCATACAACAATTGAATTACGAACAGTAATAACTAAAGAACCAGAACGGATAATGTTATATGAGCACGTCACTGATGAGATCTGTGCCTGCTTTGGACCTGCGAGACCGCGCTTTTACTTCGCAGCACTCGGCGGAGTCGCTGACGGACGAGGCGGCGGGCGCGTTCAGCATGGCGACGGTGCACACGCCGGGGTTGCTGTCGCCGCAGTACAAGCAACTGTTGACGCAGTTCTACCGCGTGAACGTCACAGACGCCGCAGCTGGCGACCCACCCCACGGTGAGTACCCAAAATATTCCCCAGGCAGCAGTCAGAAAGACTCTGCAGTATTTCCTCGTCACATTTTACGAACAATCTGACGGTGTCGCCATGGGGAGTCCTTTATCTCCCCTGGTGGTCAATGTTTTTCTGGAAGATTTTGAGGAGAGAGCACTCGACTCTGCCACTTTTAAACCGACAGTATTTTGGCGATACGTTGCGACATTTTTATAGTGTGGCCTCATAGTTTGGACCGTCTCCAAGAATTTTTACATCACATGAACTCCATACATGAAAACATAAAGTTTACCATGGAGATAGAGAAAGATGGTTGCTTGCCATTTTTATACGTCTTGGTGCGGCGTAAGAGTGATGGCACACTTGGTCACTCGGTGTACAGAAAGCCCACTCATACAGACCTGTATCTGCAAGCTACTAGTTGCCACCATCCAGCACAAAAAATGGGCGTTCACCAAACCTTAATCCACCGTGCCCATACCATATCTGACGCCGACAGTCTTCAAGCGGAACTGGAACACCTGCAAAAAGTATTTCTGAAGACTGGCTTTTCAACTAGGCAAGTGAACAGAGTGATGCAGACCTACAAACGACGGAACAAGGAAGAGGAAGAGGCCTTCAGGTCGACTGTTTATCTACCATTTATTGGGAATATTTCTTCACAGATAGGCAGAATATTGAGAAAGTATCAAGTGAGAGTCATCTTTCGCCCTCCTTCCAAAATTTCATCACTGGTGGAATCCGTTAAAGACGACCTGGGCCTGCGTAAATCAGGTGTTTACAAGATTCCGTGTGAATGCGGCAAATCATATAGGTCTATAGGGCAAACAACACGAACTGTGCAGGAACGCATTGTGGAACACCAACGGCATACTCGCCTTCTCCAACCCACCAAGTCCGCAATCGCCGAACATTGTATTTCCACAGACCACTCCATGAATTACAACGACACAAAAACCTAAGGACATCACACACATCCATGCCCGAGGCAGGATTCGAAACTGCGACCGTAGCAGCAGTGCAGTTCCGGATTGAGCACCTAGAACCGCTCGACCACAACGGCCGGCTGTTAAATAATGCTAAGAAATTTGAGCAATCTGCCCAGGGTGTCCTCCCATCTATGTACCTAGTCCTTTATTCAAAACTAGTCACAGTGAACGATGCCACTGATGATTGTAGGAAACTTTGAAGAAGGTAATATTAGAGTTCAACGTCCCACCGACGACGAGGTCACACATAGTATAAGCTCGTTTTGGGAAACAATGAAAAAGAATAGGATTAGTTTCCTTTCGAAGGAACCACCTCCATCTACACTACTGGCAATTAAAATTGCTACACCACGAAGATGACGTGCTACAGACGCGAAATTTAACCGACAGGAAGAAGATGCTGTGATATGCAAATGATTACCTTTTCAGAGCATTCACACAAGGTTGGCGCCGGCGGCGACACCTACAACGCGCTGACATGAGGAAAGTTCCAACCGATTTCTCATTCACAAACAGCAGTCGACCGGCGTTGCCTGGTGAAACGTTGTTGTGATGCCTCGTGTAAGGAGGAGAAATGCGTACCATCACGTTTCCGCCTTTGATAAAGGTCGGATTGTAGCCTATCGCGATTGCGGTTTATCGTATCACGACACTGCTGCTCGCGTTGCTCGAGATCCAATGATTGTTAGCAGAATATCGAATCGGTGGGTTCAGGAGGGTAATACGGAACGCCGTGCTGGATCCCAACGGCCTCGTATCAGTAGCCGTCGAGATGACAGGCATCTTATCCGCACGGCTCTAACGGATCGTGCAGCCACGGCTCTATCACTGAGTCAACAGATGGGGACGTTTGCAAGACAACAACCATCTGCAAGAACAGTTCGACGACGTTTGCATAACCATGGACTATCAGCTAAGAGACCATGGCTGCGGTTACCCTTGACGCTGCATCACAGACAGGAGTGCCTGCGATGGTGTACTCAACGACGAACCTGGGTGCACGAATGGCAAAACGTCATTTTTTCGGATGAATCCAGGTTCTGTTTACAGCATCATGATGGTTGCATCCATGTTTGGCGACATCGCTGTGAACGCACATTGGAAGCGTGTATTCGTCATCGCCATACTGGCGTACCATCTGGCGTGATGGCATGGGATGCCATTGGTTACGCGTCTCGGTCACCTCATCACTTTGAACAGTGGACGTTACATTTCAGATGTGTTACGACCCGTGGCTCTACCCTTCATTCGATCCCTGCTGAAACCTACATTTCAGCAGGATAATGCACGAGCGCATGTTACAGGTCCTGTACGGGCCTTTCTGGATACAGAAAATGTTCGACTGCTGCCCTGGCCAGCACATTCTCCAGATCTCTCACCAATTGAAAACGTCTGGTCAATGATAGCCGAGCAACTGGCTCGTCACTATACGCCAGTCACTACTCTTGATGAACTGTGGTATCGTGTTGAAGCTGCATGAGCAGCTGTACCTCTACACGCCACCCAAGCTCTGTTTGACTCAATGCTCAGGCGTATCAAGGCCGTTATTACGGCCAGAGGTGGTTGTTCTGGGTACTGATTTCTCAGGATCTATGCATCCAAGTTGCGTGAAAATGTAATTACATGTCAGTTCTAGTATATTTGTCCAATGAATACCCGTTTATCATCTGCATTTCTTCATGGTGTAGCAATTTTAACGGCCAGTAGTTTACATGACATCTGCACTTCACACTTAAGTGCTTGGCAGAGGATTCATCGAACCACTTTCACAATACTTCACTACCGTTCCACTCTCGATGAGTGCACAGGAAAAACGAACACTTATATCTCTCCATTCGAACCCAAATTTATACCCATGTAGATGGACATCAAAGATATATTTTTGCATTCGAAGAAAAAAGTTGGAGACTGAAAAGATTTCGCGCATCGAAAATCACCTTTGTTAAAAACTGCCACTGTAACTCCCGTATCGTATCCGTGACACTGTCTCCTCTATTTCACGATAGTACAAAACGATCTGCCTTTCTTTGAACTGTTTTGATGTCCTCACTCCTCCATCAATCCTATATCTCACAACAAGACTCTAGCAGGGGGCGGACTAACGTAGTGTAGGCAGTTTCTTTAGTGGATTTCTTGCATTTTCTAAATGTTCTGCCGTCATTGGATCGCCTTCTCCACATCATTGTCTATGTATTCATTCCAACTTAAGTTGTTCGTAATTGTTATCCCTAGGTATTTATTTGCACTGACAGCCTTTAGAGTTGCGTTATTTTTCGTAGGACCTAAATTTAACGGGTTCCTTTTAGTACTCACGTGGATGGCCTCACACTTTTTGTTGTTTAGAGTGAATTTTCACTTTTCGCGCCGTACAGACATCTCGTCTAAGTCATTATGCGATTGGTTTTGATCTTCTGATGACTTTACTACACGGTAAATGACAGCATCATCTGCAAACAATCTAAGAGCGCTCCTCGGCTTGTCTCCTAAATTATTTATATAGATTATGAACAGCAGACCTCCTATAACACTTTCTTAGTGAACTCCAGATATCACTTCCCTTTTACTCGGTGACATACCGTCAATTACTGTGAACTGTGACTTATCTGACAGGAAATCACGAATCCAGTCTCCCAACTGAAACGATACTATATAGGCACGCAATTTGGTTAGAAGCCGCTTGTGAGGAACGGTATCAAAAGCCTTCTCGAAATCCAGAAACGTGAAAACAATTTGAGATTCCCTGTAGATAGCACTCATTACTTTATGAATATAAAGAGCTAGTTGTTTTTCACAAGAACACTATTTTCTGAATCTGTAATGACTATTTCTCAAAAGATCGTTTACTTCGATATAATCAGTACACTTGCGACAGTATGAGCTAACTAATGTGTTCCAAAATGCCGCCCATAAAAGCGAGATTTTTCCGGTGCATATCCTTGGTACTATTGGCGATAGAAAGATAGGGTCAAGTGTTTTAGATAGTACTTTGGCAACAGAGAATTTGTACATCAAACAGAAGGATCGTACTACTGTAACCATCATATAATACACGGTTCAAAAAATGAATATTACATACTTCCTCCAGCTTACGCAAATGGAACAAAACGGTTAGTTATTTTTGCATTAGGGAGGCACCATTTAGTTAATGTGCTGCTCCTGTGAAAACCCGAAGAATATGGTTTTTGGGTACCAGAATCGAGCCGTGGGTTCCAAGTCGGCTACGCACAACAAATGGCTAAAACTTTTACGATATGTTTCTAAGATCCTTATCCCTAACAACCTTGAAAATTTTTTGTATATCTTTATCCGTTTCCCATATACAGAGATTCAAAGCTACCCTACTTGTACACGTAAAGCAAATACGTAAAATCTAAATAATATATAGCAGCAGAAAATTGCTCGAGTTTTAACGGTACATTCTCTAGGCGTTTATCTAGAATTGTTATCAAATGGTTCAAATCTGGTTCAAATGGCTCTGAGCACTATGGGACTTAACAGCTGAGGTCATCAGTCCCCTAGAACTTAGAACTACTTAAACCTAACCAACCTAAGGACATCACACACATCCATGCCCGAGGCAGGATTCGAACCTGCAACCGTAGCGGTCACGCGGTTCCAGACTGAAGCGCCTAGAATTGCTATCTTCCCGTTTTCAAACATCTTTATCCGTTATCGAGAAACACCCCAAAATATCGTTTGTGAGTATCAAAACCGAACTGCAAATTTCAAGATGATTATGTGTAGCAAATGACTGTTATTTTTGCGATGTATTCCTAAGATCCAGATCTCGAACAACCTTGACAATTTTCTTGATATCTTTACCGTTTCCGCGACGTACAGGTTCAAAGTTACCCTACTTGTACACTTAAAATAGCACGTAAAATCCTGTGTGAGGCGAGAACGTAGTTTATAAAGTGACATAGCACGGAGAAATGACATGTTAAGTGTCTCCGTTATTATCAGAAAGTTTCAGGGAACATGTTGTTGTAGTACTGAAGCACATGCAAAATTTTTGTTGTTGGTTGGTTGGTTTCGGGAGAGGACCAAACAGCGAGGTCATCCGCCCCATTGGGTTAGGGTCGGATGGGAAGGAAGTAGGCCGTGCCCTTTCAAAGGAACCATCCCGGCATTTGCCTGAAGCGATTTATGGAAATCACGGAAGACCTAAATCAGGATGGCAGGACGCGAGTTTGAACGGTCGTCCTCCCGAATGCGAGTGTGCTAACCACTGCGCCACCTCACTCGGTAGAAATTTTTATGTACATACAATACGGTATGAGGTGCCACATTATATAGCTTTGCGTCATTTCAATTCCACATAAGTAAACTATCAAAATTTTACTGACCCATAAAGTTATTATCATATGAGTGACATGCCCTGCTGTAACGGGTGAAAGGACGGAACCAGGTGAAAAATGTGTAAAAAATGTGAATATAATCCTGTTTATTAAAAGAATGACTGAAACTTGGGATAATTTTTTCCCAAAAAGTTTGGCATGCGAACATACGAGGTGCGGCGCCACCTCACTCGGTAGAAATTTTTATGTACATACAATACGGTATGAGGTGCCACATTATATAGCTTTGCGTCATTTCAATTCCACATAAGTAAACTATCAAAATTTTACTGACCCATAAAGTTATTATCATATGAGTGACATGCCCTGCTGTAACGGGTGAAAGGACGGAACCAGGTGAAAAATGTGTAAAAAATGTGAATATAATCCTGTTTATTAAAAGAATGACTGAAACTTGGGATAATTTTTTCCCAAAAAGTTTGGCATGCGAACATACGAGGTGCGACAATAAAGCAATGAGACTGATGTGAAAAAAATGGTGCTTGCCGTTTTAGTCAAGTTTAGTGCTGTCTCCTTCAAAGTAGTTCCCTTCTGATTGCACATACTCTTTCCAGTGCTTCTGCCATTGATGGTAACATTTCTGGAACTCATCTTCTGTAATATCCTCCAAGACCCTCGTCACAACTTTTTGGATGTCTTGTGTTGTTTGAAAATGGTGTCCCTTGACCGCCGTTTTGACTCTTGGAAATAGAAAAAAGTCGCACGGAGCGATGTCTGGTCAATAAGGTAGCTGTGGTAGTACTGAAATTTGTTTTGAGGTTAAAAATTGCTGTACTGACAGAGCAGTATGGGATGGCACATTATCATGATGCAGAATCCAATTATCAGCAACGTTGGCACGAGCACGAAGATCTCTTTTACGAAGTCTTTCAAAAATTTCTTTGTAGTAATATTGGTTAACTGTTTGTCCAGGAGGCACCCACTCTTTATGAACAATTCCCTTGGAATCAAAGAAGCACACAAGCATGCATTTCACTTTTGACTTTGACATGCGAGCTTTTTTGGTCTGGGCGATCCCTTTGAGCGCCATTGAGAACTTTGGCGTTTTGTCTCTGAATCGTACTGAAAAAAAAAACCAACTTTCATCACCAGTGATAACACTGCTCAACAATTCTGAATTGATTTCCGTTTGCTCTAACAGATTGGCTGTCACATTTTTCCGTATTTCTCGCTGTTGTGGTGTGAGATTTCTGGGGACCATTTTTGCACAAATCTTTCTCATACCAAGATCTTCAGTTATTATTAGACGAACCGTTTCTCGATTTATGTTCAGTTCTTCTGCAATCATTTTCACGGATAATCTTCGATCAGATCGTACGAGTTCACGCACCCTGGCCAAGTTGATGTTCGTCCACTGCGGTCTTAATCTTCAACATTCGTTCTGCCTTCACTAAACATTTTATGCCAACGAAAAACTTGAGCTCTTGACATAACCTCCTCTCCACTTGCCTTCTGAAGCATACCGTAAGTTGTCGCGTTTTCACCCAGTTTAACGCAAAAATAAATGGCATACCATTGCGCAATATTCTGCGGTTCCATTTCCGTGACGAGAGACACAAACACGTGTTAACTTATTACAGTACAACTCACGACTGAGTAGTTGCATCGATGTGCCACTTGAACTAGAAGCAGCTGATAGACCAAGGTCAAAGGTATTCTACATCTACATTTACATTTATACTCCGCAAAGCACCCAACGGTGTGTGGCGGAGGGCACTTTACGTGCCACTGTCATTACCTCCCTTTTCTGTTCCAGTCGCGTATGGTTCGCGGGAAGAACAACTGTGGGAAAGCCTCCGTGCGCGCTCGAGTCTCTCTAATTTTACATTCGTGATCTCCTCGGGAGGTATAAGTAGGGGGAAGCAATATATTCGATACCTCATCCAGAAACGTACCCTCTCGAAACCTGGCGAGCAAGCTACACCGCAATGCAGAGCGCCTCTCTTGCAGAGTCTGCCACTTGAGTTTTCTAAACATCTCCGTAACGCTATCACGGATACCAAATAACCCTGTGACGAAACGCGCCGCTCTTCTTTGGATCTTCTCTATCTCCTCCGTCAACCCGATCTGGTACGGATCCCACCCTGATGAGCAATACTCAAGTATAGGTCGAACGAGTGTTTTGTAAGCCACCTCCTTTGTTGATGGACTACATTTTCTAAGGACTCTCCCAATGAATCTCAACCTGGTACCCGCCTTACCAACAATTAATTTTATATGATCATTCCACTTCAAATCGTTCCGCACGCATACTCCCAGATATTTTACAGAAGTAACTGCTACCAGTGCTTGTTCCGCTATCATATAATCATACAATAAAGGATTCTTCTTTCTATGTATTCGCAATACATTACATTTGTCTATGTTAAGGGTCAGTTGCCACTCCCTGCACCAAGTGCCTATCCGTTGCAGATCTTCCTGCATTTCGCTACAATTTTCTAATGCTGCAACTTCTCTGTATACTACAGCATCATCCGCGAAAAGCCTGCATGGTTGCCACATCTTGCGAAGAAAATCATTCTCATTAGTTTATTGTCCCACCTCGTATTAGCAATATTTTTATGCAGAGAGAGAAGGAGACAGCGACAGTGGGAAAAAACGGAAAAGTAATAATGGAAGACAGTGGACAGTGGGTGTGATGTAGAGAGAGCAAAAGACACAATGACATGAGAGAGAGAGAGAGAGAGAGGGGGGGGGGGGGGGGCAGTGGCAGTGGAACATAATTGACACTGATAGAACAGAGCTAGGAAAAGAGTGAAGGTGGCAGTGCCAGTGTGAGAGGAATAAAGAGAAGAAGCGAGAAGGAGCAAGAAGTAGCAAGTGAAGTGAGTGAGAGCCAGTGATAACGAGGTAGAGTAAGATAGTGACAGTGAAAGGAGTCATCAGCAGCTGGAAGGAACGAATGAAATAGCAGCAGCAAGAGAGAGCAAGGAAGACAATGACAGTAAGAGGAGACAGTAGTAGTAGGACAGAACGACGGAGACTGTGGCCGAAATACAGAGAACAATGACAGTTATAGAGACACAAAGAGATAATGACAATGAGTCGGGCTGAATGAGCGAGTGAGAATGGATAAGTTGGAGTGGATGGGTTCGAGCCACTTACAGCGATGGATTAGTGGGTGTGAGCGAGTTATAGTCAGGGCAGCTAGTGGATGTCAGAGGTGAAATGCACGTTAAAAAATTTTTAAACGTGCAAGATCGTAGAATAAGGCAGCTTATACCCCACTTTTTAGTCAGTCTTCTAATAAACATGAGCATATTCGCCTTTTTTGTGGTGCAATAGAAGCATTTTTCCGCTGGCTCATAATGATCCAACACAGTACACGTGCCAAAATCGTACTGCAAATCGACGTCAGCGATATGGGTCTGTAATCCAGCGGAGTACTCCTATTTTCTTTCTTGGATACTGGTGTGACTGTGTTACTTTCCTGTCATTACGTACGGATCTTTCGTCGAGAGAACTGTTGTGTATGATGCAACGTATGCAGCTATTATATCAGTGTAATATGAGAGGAAAGTAATTGGAATACAATGCGGACCAGAAAACTTACCTTTATCATGTTATTTGAGTTTCTTTGCTACACCGAAGAAATCTGTTTCCAAGTTACTCACGTTGGCAGCAGTTCTTGATTCGAATTCTGGAATATTAGCTTCGTCTTTCTTGGTGACGGAATTTTGGAAAACTGTATATAGTAACTAGGTTTTAGTGGCACTATCATCAGTAACATTATCATCGCTATCGCGCAGTGAAGATATTGACTGTGTCTTCCCTCTGGTGTACTTCACATACAACCAGAATTTCTTTGGATTTTCTGCCAGATTTCGAGACAGAGTTTCGTAAAGGAAACTATTAAAAGCATCTTGCATTGAGGTTCGCATTAAATTTCTAGCTTCTGTAAAAATTCGACAACCTTGGAGATTTTGCGTTTTTTTTTTTTTTTTAATTTGACATGCTGTTTTTCGTTGCTTCTGCAACTGCGTTCTGACCTGTTTTTTGTACCATGAGGGATCAGTTCTCTCTCTTATTAATTTATGTGATATAAATCTCTCAATTTCTCTCTATACTATTCCTTTGGATTTAAGCCACATCACACAGTTAGTACAGAAGGAATGAAGAAGACTGTCTCTTAGGAAGGCGCCAAGCGAGTTTTTATCTGCTTAATTAAATAGATATATTCTGCGTTTATTTTTAATGGGTTTAGATGTTACGGTATACAATCTCGCTACAACGACCTCGGATTCACTAATCCATGTATCCGTCATGATGCTCCCTGTTTGCTCCGAATTATTTGTTGCTAAGAGGTCAAGCATATTTTGCAATCATTTACACTTCGAGTCGTTTCCTGAATTAGTTACTCAAAATAATTTTCGTAGTAAGCATTTAGTATAATACTGGACGATGTTTTATACACTACTGGCCATTAAAATTGCTACACCAAGAAGAAATGCAGATGATAAACGGGTATTCATTGGACAAATATATTATACTAGAACTGACATGTGATTACATTTTCACGCAGTTTGGGTGCATAGATCCAGAAAAATCAGTACCCAGAATAACCACCTCTGGCCGTAACAACGGCCTTGATACGCCTGGGCATTGACTCAAACAGAGCTTGGATGGCGTATACAGGTACAGCTGCCCGTGGAGCTTCAACACGATAACACAGTTCATCAAGAATAGTGACTGGCGTATAGTGACGAGCCAGTTGCTCGGCCATCATTGACCAGACGTTTTCAATTGGTGAGAGATCTGGAGAATGTGCTGGCCAGAGCAGCAGTCGAACATTTTCTGTATCCAGAAAGGCCCGTACAGGACCTGTAACATGCGCTCGTGCATTATCCTGCTGAAATGTAGGTTTTCGCAGGGATCGAATGAAGGGTAGAGCCACGGGTCGTAACACATCTGAAATGTAACGTCCACTGTTCAAAGTGCCGTCAAGGCGAACAAGAGGTGACCGAGACGTGTAACCAATGGCACCCCATACCACCACGTCGGGCGATACGCCAGTATGGCGATGACGAATACACGCTTCCAATGTGCGTTTACCGCGATGTCGCCAAACACGGATGCGACCATCATGATGCTGTAAACAGAACCTGGATTCATCCGAAAAAATGACGTTTTGCCATTCGTGCACCCAGGTTCGTCGTTGAGTACACCATCGCAGGCACTCCTGTCTGTGGTGCAGCGTCAAGGGTAACCGCAGCCATGGTCTCCGAGCTGATACTCCATGCTGTTGCAAACGTCGCCGAACTGTTCGTGCGGATGGCTGTTGTCTTGCAAACGTCCCCATCTGTTGACTCAGGGATCGAGACGTGGCTGCACGATCCGTTACAGCCATGCGGATAAGATGCATGTCGTCTCGGCTGCTAGTGATACGAGGCCGTGGGGATCCAGCACGGCGTACCGTATTACCCTCCTGAACCCACCGATTCCATATTCAGTCATTGGATCTCGACCAAGCGAGCAGCAATGTCGCGATACGATAAACCGCCAGCGCGATAGGCTACAATCCGACCTTTATCAAAGTGATGGTACGCATTTCTTCTCCTTACACGAGGCATCACAATAACGTTTCACCAGGCAACGCCAGTCAACTGCTGTTTGTGCATGAGAAATAGGTTGGAAACTTTCCTCATGTCAGCACGTTACAGGTGTCGCCACCAGCGCCAACCTTGTGTGAATGCTCTGAAAAGCTAATCATATGCATGTCACAGCATCATCTTCCTGTCGGTTAAATTTCGCGTCTGTAGCACGTCATCTTCGTGGTGTAGCACTTTTAATGGCCAGTACTGTACCTACCATCGTCTTTGTACATGCATTTTCGCCAGCATATCGAGGGTAGATTGTAGTCACCACCAACTATAACCTATGAGTGAGTACCTATTAGACTTGATACTCAAGTTTCCTTTGAACATTTCAGAAACTGTATGATCTGAGCCAGGGGATCGGTAAAAGGAACCAATTGTCTATTTATTTCGGTTATCAGTATAATTTTAATTTACTTTCTTTTTTGACACCATTTATTGTTATTTACATTATTCTGATTGGGAACGAGCTGGCAACGGCCAATTCGCCGCTCTTCAGCCGTTGCGTTATCCGTACACATTATAAAAGTGGATGTACATATGTATGTATGTTACACATCTTCTCCCGAATCCCTAGACAGATTTCAACCAAGTTTGATACACGTATCATTTAATGTCTGGAAAGAATTACTGTGGGGTAAAGAACCACTCACTTATATATATGTAGACACAGACACCACACGTATCTGTATAATTAAGGCGAGACGACCAATGATCTCTTCAGTTCATATGCACAACAGGCTCGAACTCCTACAGGAATCGGCTTTTCTTCCTGTTCTTTTTCTTCTCCTCCTTTTCCTTTTTTTTTTTTTTTTTTAAGCGTGGAATCCTTCTACGTCCGCACCGACGTAGTGACCATCACAGAAGTTCTGCTGTCACCTACGTTCGCGCGTCGTGGATATAGAAGTGCTCGAGAAGCGAACGTAGGGTAGCGGATTTAAGTCAGAGGAGAAAAGCGTGCCATGGCAAGCACTAAGGGGGGAAAACCTCTGCGATAGTCTGGACGGCTAATAAGAGCAGTAGTGGTTTCCTGCTATCTGCGACAGATTGTGCAAGGGTGAAGTTGTTGTTAGTTTTGGGTATCGTGCAGTGCTCTGTACCGTTGTCATAGCTTTCGTCGTCATAAAGAATTTCGGTCCTATCGAGGAGGGGTACTACTAGGCTGGGCACCTATGACTTCTCCTGGTCCAGCTGCAGCGTCTGTACGTGTAAAAAGCCAAGGTTGTTATATGAGTGGCCGATTGGCCATAAATCGATCGCACGGTGTAAGAAGTTTGGTTGCAATTGTTTGCTTTTAGTGTGCAGCACCGCTTTGCTGCGTTGTCGGTTGGTCGGCTAGGTATTTGCAGCAGGCAACGCCAGTTAGTTTTGCTGTAATGCAGGGGTTCACCAGTATTTGCTTTGTCTGTGAACTTGTGTCCATAGGTGGTTAATTGTCCCTAGCTAGAAGTATTTTTGGGTGGTTGTGGCCGCGCGCAGTGGCCGCGAGGTTTGAGGCGCCATGTCACGAATTGCGCGGCCCCTCCCGCCGGAGGTTCGATGATGATGATGATGATGATGATGATGATGGTTGGTTTGTGGAGCGCTTAACTGCGCGGTTATCAGCGTCCGTACAAAGTCCCAATCGTTGCTCAGTCCAATCTCGCAATTATCATGAATGATGATGAAATGATGAGGACAATACAAAAACCCAGTCATCTCGAGGCAGGTGAAAATCCCTGACCGCTCCGGGAATCGAACCCGGGACCCATGCTAAGGGAAGCGAGAACGCTTCAGAAAGTCGCGGGAATGAGTAGTGTCGACCAATTCTACTAAGTAGTTTGACTGTGGTCTGTGTGTCCTGAAACCCAATATTCGGCTCACGCTCACGCAGCTGTGATTTCATCATGTACAATGTCACTGAGGGTTCTGATAAGGCAGAACTTTATGACTATTGCTCACCGCGACGTAGGATGCCGCCTGGTAGCGTTGCGAGCACGCGACGCGGTAACGAAAGTATGTAAGCGGAGCAGACACGGGCAGGGGATACCCCTAGCGAAGATTTGGGCTGCAAATGGGGGAATCCAATGAGAAAAGCGACTATGCCAAAGTGCAGCAGATTAAAAAAAATGGTTCAAATGGCTCTGAGCACTATGGGACTTAACTTCTGAGGCCATCAGTCGCCTAGAACTTAGAACTACTTAAACCTAACTAACATAAGGACATCACACACATCCATGCCCGAGGCAGGATTCGAACCTGCGACGGTACCGGTTGCGCGGTTCCAGACTGTACCGCTTAGAACCGCTCGGCCACCGCGGCGGGCCGCAGCAGATTATTATTACGCAGAGCCTATAAGCGAGTATGTCGAAAACGGTGAAACTGGTCGAACACTCACGTACTTGTGTAGTGAGTATCTACAGAAAGAGGAAGAAAGACAGTGAAAGTACCACTAGGCACCAAATGGTTGGAAGTCGACGACTCTTCACAGAAAGTAGGGTTCGGAGGCTTGCCTGCTTTGTAAAGTAGGACAGTAGGATCTCTGCCGAAAGAGCACAATGCTGGTGCACGCACAAGTGTTTCGGGGCACACTGTTCATCGTACATTGTTGAACATGGAGCTCCGCAACAGATCACCCCTACGTGATCATATGTTGACCCAATGACATTGTCAGAACCATAGGATTCGTTCGTAGCCGGCCGCAGTGGTCTCGTGGTTCTAGGCGCTCAGTCCGGTACCGCGCGACTGCTACGGTCGCAGGTTCGAATCCTGCCTCGGGCATGGATGTGTGTGCTGTCCTTAGGTTAGTTAGGTTTAAGTAGTTCTAAGTTCTAGGGGACTGATGACCACAGATGTTAAGTCCCATAGTGCTCAGAGCCATTTGAACCATTTGATTTGTTCGTCGATCAATGAAAACGTGTTGGCCCTTCAGGTGAATCACATTCTCACTACACTAGGTCTAGTGTCGTCTCTAAAAACGCCGTCATCGAGGTGAATGGCGGATCGAAACGTGCTGCGGGCCACGGTCGCAGGCTGGTGGGAGCGGTATTATGCTATGGGAGGCATTCCCCTCTCTTGCATGGGATCTGTGGTAGTAATCAAAGACGCACAGACAGCTGCGAACCAACTGCATCCCTTCATGCTTGATGTCATACATGAAGGCAATGTCATCTCTCATCAGCATGTCCGTGTCTCAAAGCCACAACCGTGCTACAGTGGTTTGAGGACCCGTCTGGGCCGCTATCGGGCGCCATCACCGCGCACGCAAATCAGCGGTCTGTTATTTACGCGAATTACATGACCTGTGCACAGACATCTAATGCCACATACCTCCACAACCCAACCGACAAACTGTCGGATCCCTGATACGCAAAATCAGTGATGCATTTCCTTCAAGAGACGGATAAACAAGCTGTTAAGAAGGTGGTCGTAATGTTTTGGCTCATCAGTGGACATTTGAGTTTTTTTTTTCATATAGACTTTGTATGTATTATACTCGATCCCCTCAGCTTTGAAGAAGTTAAGGAGATTGCTGTAATCTGTTTTATTGCATATATACAGTGATGTGTGGTCCCCTGCTAGTTTTGTGTGGTATGTGGCGGCGGAGTGACGTTCTATGAATCTCTTGTTTAGCTTTCAGAGGCAAGTGTAGACGCGTATTATGACCGGTAGGAAACCAGACGAAGTTGTTGTGTTCTACGTAGCTGCTGGGCTGCTCGGGGTAGATGTGAGGTCTTAGGCGCCTTGCCACGGTTCGCGTGGCTCCTCCCATCGGAGGTTCGAGTCCTCCCTCGGGCATGGGTGTGTGTCTTGTCCTAAGCTTAAGATAGTTTAACTTAGATGAAGTAGTGTGTAAGCCTAGGGGCCGATGACCTCAGCAGTTTGGCCCCTTAGTAACTTACCAATTGCGTAGCTGATGGTGTAGTGTTGCGTTGTTGAACTGCTACAGCGTTGTTTGCATGGTCTTCATGTTACCGGTGCTTGGAACCAGTGTTGGTAGTGTCGGCAGAAGCGCTGGTCGTTTGCCCTGTGAGTCTGCGGGCACACTTGTCGGCGTATGTTGCTGCTGTTTTGCGTTTTGAACATACCACCTGCCAAGGTCCGTCTTTTCCGTTTTTTTTATTCTTCTGTGGTCGCCAGAATCGTCATTTGAGGCTCGGGAGGCTGCATCGGCGATATTGAGGGCATGTCTAGCGTATTCACTGGTGGTGTATATGTATTACTGTTGCTCTTGCTGTTATGTCGCTTCCACCCGTCAGTTTGGCGACGAGCTCTTGCTCTCTCTGAGCCCAAGCTTCCTGATTGGCGGCACTGACATCCAGCTTTAGCTGCCTGATCACCCCCTGATGTGTGGCGAGCGGGACGGAAACGTCGACGGGAACAGTCGGCATTCCCGTCTCCTTTGCTGCAGTCTTGCCGCGGGTCATCGGGTGGAATCTGCAAGGGGGATCTGCCATCTCCCCAGCGTAAGAATACTTTTATTGAGGGTAGGGTGTGGATACGAGATAGTTTTGCTTTTTCGTCAGAAAAGACAGTTTTGCTTTTTCGTCAGAGATAAAGTCCGCAGCTCGTGGTCTAGCTGCTAGCGTTGTTGCCTCTGGTTCTCGGAGTCCCGGGTTCGATTCCCGGTCGGGTCGGGAATTTTCTCCTCCCGGGGACTAGGTGTTTGTCTTATCCTCATTATCAAATGGTTCAAATGGCTCTGAGCACTATGGGAATTAACATCTTAGGTCATCAGTCCCCTAGAACTTAGAACTACTTAAACGTAACTAACCTAAGGACATCACACACAACCACGCCCGAGGCAGCATTCGAACGTGCGACCGTAGCGGTCACGCGGTTCCAGACTGTAGCGCCTAGAACCGCTCGGCCACTCCGGCCGGCGGTATCCTCATTATCATTTTGGAAGTGCCGAGACTGGCAATGAAAAGATTTGGAACTTGTGCGGGCGCTGATGACCACGATGTTGAGCGCCCCACAACCAAACATCATCATCATCGGCAGAGATAAACGTTTTAGTGTACTTACAGATCTAAGCACTATGGGACTTAACTTCTGAGGTCATCAGTCTCCTAGGACTTAGAACTACTTAAACCTAACTAACCTAAGGACATCACACACATCCATGCCCGAGGCAGTATTCGAACCTGCGACCGTAACGGTCTCGCGGTTCCAGACTGTAGCGCCTAGAACCGCTCGGCCACACTGGCCGGCTCGGGTGAAAGACAGCCTACAGTGCACGGGGTCATCCAACAAGAACGGGCCCCTGACACTGAAATACCCTATTAAAGAACGAGAGAAACCCGGTGGGGAAGTGGCAACCATAGTTGCAGTAACTCTAGGCCGCTTACTGCTGTGAAGCGTTTAGCGGCGTGTGCTTGTAAGCGATGCTCCAAAGAGCGTCCTATGGCAACTAAGCCAGTTTTACCTCATTCGCGACGAAAGTGTCGTCTGGCAGCTACGCAAGGTGCAGGGAGCAGGCGCCGGTTAGGTCCGCTGCTCAGCTGCTACTCCATCATGGGAATCAGCAAAATGGCGCGAGTAAAAAAATGGCTCTAAGCACTATGGGACTTAACATCTGAGGTCATTAGTCCCCTACTATTTAAACCTAAGTAACCTAAGGACATCACACACATCCATGCCCGAGGCAGCATTCGAACCTGCGACCGTAGCAGCAGCGCGGTTCCGGACTGAAGCACCTAGAACCGCTCGGCCACCGCGGCCGGCGCCGCGAGTAATGAGAATGATGACCAAGGGGCATTACGTTACTAGTGTGTCAATAACTTGAGAATATGGGTCTGACTGGAAGCGTGTTAGGGTAGTCTGATCAGTTGCAATGACCCTGTGTCCGGATGGCTCAGTGACTGCTTTCGGCAGCGCTGAGGCGAGCACGCCTTCCTTTCGTCTCGCCTGTTGTGCTGCTTGCGAGCGGGCGCGCGATAGTGTACTTCCGCGTCGCGGCTTGTCTTCGTGTCCGAATTAACCAACCGCCATGGTGTTTTCCTTTCTCCAAATGGTTCAAATGGCTCTGAGCACTATGGGACTTAACTGCTGTGGTTATCAGTCCCCCAGAACTTACAACTACTTAAACCTAACTAACCTAAGGAGAACACACACATCCATGCTCGAGGCAGGATTCGAACTTGCGACCGTAGCGGTCGCTCGGTTCCATACTGTAGTGCCTAGAACCGCGCGGCCACTTCGGCCGGCCCTTTCGCCAAGCCATGATTGAATTAATGTTCCCTTTGGATCATGAGCGACTCAAAGCGTACTAAGTTGACTGGTTTACACGGGACGAAAAGCGTCTCCCGCCATAAGATATTCTCGGCATTCATTTTTCGATCCTTAGGACCAATGTGAACATAAAGCTGGTGAATCAAAAGTCGAGCGCTAACGTTGTGCGGCGCCATGCTACTAACGATCTCAAGTTCCAATATTCTGACGGCCATATAGGAGCTCTCGTGGTTGATCACACTTGTTTTGGCCTCCGAACGTTGCAGGTTTTCGAACTCCCGTTTGAAGTGCCGTCGGACACAGTGGTGGCCGCCTGTAAACCTTACGGAAACGTCGTCGGCCACGTTATGAGACGTGGAAGACGTTCGAAAGATACCGTGTCCTCAACGGTGTACAGCAGACAAAAACTGAACTGAGGAAGTACGTGCCTGCCTACTTGGTAATAGTCGGTTGCCGAGCTGTCGTCACGTACGATTGCCAGCCGCGCACTTGTTCAGGTTGTGCCCAGGAATGACATGTCCGTTCTGAATGTCTCCGACGTACACTGGTTCAGACGCTGACCGGAGACGTCGCTCTACCTGTGGCGCCCACTGTGTTACCTCTGTCTCATGAGTCAACGGCGGGGCTGCATGCTGCGCCCACTCTGAATCAGTTGGCGCCAGCGTCGACTCCTCTTGACAACACGGTGGACGTTTTTCCTGTGTTTCCTACACTGCCGCCGGAGGCAGTACCAACGGACGATGGCCGTCAGCCCACGCAAGCCGTCCGTCCCCACCTCATAGTTGTTAATCATGGGGCTGTACCGACCACCGCTTTTCTGACGTCTGGCCACGTGTCGGACAATAGCCGTCCGCCATCCGACCCGAAACAATATATTAGAAACCAACGGTCGCTGAGGAAACGGAAGAGACAACGCCCTACCCCTTCTCATGACTGCCTCCATCGGATGTGTGCATGGGATGACGACCCTGATACTGATGATGCGCTGTTCTCTGAAGCCCTGGCACCTGGCGACGCGATGTTTTTCCCCGCCTCCATCTCCAATCTCAGCGTCCACCTCCAGACACCGACCTTCCCCCGCCTGAGTAAGATGCGGTTGCCTCCCTTTCTGTGTCTGGCGCTACCTGTGGTAGTGTTCCATAGAACAGACCTGGTGCGACACCTGTCTCCTGGGCGAACGACGTCGATGCTGAGGACGGACGTTCTGGAGGTGTGCAGAGCAATGTACCTCCCTTTGTAGGGTCGGCTCCCTCCCCATCATAGTGCTGTACCCTTCTACGTGGGCCTAACAGGGACCTCCCTGTGCTTCCCTGTGTTTCAATCATGTCCTCCTGATTATGGCAGCTTTTCCGACGTATCGCATAGCCGCCGTCGGTGTCAATACCATTCCAGTACTCCACAAAACTGCCTTTACTACATGATATGCTGCATGCTGCGGACGTTGACGTTGCCCTCCTTCAGGAGGTGCACGTCCCAACTTTCTGTTCTCCACATGGTTTTACAGCACATGATTCCCATGCTTTCCCTAATGGTAGTGGGGTGGCTGCTACAGTTGCCTATCTCCCTATGCACGTTTTGTGGCGTCAGTATCGTCAACGTCTACGAGCCATCTAGTTCGGGATCGCCAGCGTGAACATTCCAACATCTTCTCCTAGATAGTCACGCCTCTTTTCTCGGGTCGGCAAGATGCACTGATCATGGGAGGCGATTTCAACTGCACCTAGGCACCCAAAGACCAATTACCAGCCAGCCGAAGTGGCCGTGCGGTTCTAGGCGCTGCAGTCTGGAACCGCGAGACCGCTACGGTCACAGGTTCGAATCCTGCCTCGGGCACGGATGTGTGTGATGTACTTAGGTTAGTTAGGTTTAACTAGTTCTAAGATCTAGGGGACTAATGACCACAGAAGTTGAGTCCCATAGTGCTCAGAGCCATTTTTTTTAACCAATTACCACGTCACTCTCCGTGAGTTGCGCTAGCGACAATTCTCCAGCGCCTCAGAATTGTGGATTCTTGGGAGCACGTTCATAGTGATCGTCCTGGGTTTACGAATTGCACTAGCCATTCTTCCAGCCGCCTCGATCGCGTTTACATCTCTCACGATATTATCAGTGGGGTGCAGGCTGCTGAAGTTTGTCCCACTGCGTTCTCTGACCATGACGCATATATCTGTGCCATTAATCTCTGCCGTCAAAGGGTGTGGCGCGGCTGCGGACCATGGAAACTGAACACAACCCACCTTACTTCACTCGACTCTCCTGTCATGGTGGGTGCTCTGCACAAAGCCTTCCCGGCCTTGATTGTTACTGAAGGGAGGTCGCGGTGTGGCAATGACGAATCCAGGAATTCTATTTCATCATTCTCTGGGAATGTACTATGATGCCGAATTCACCAGAGCGCCAGGATATGGCGAATCGTGGCAAGGCGCAGCTCACATCTCTCTCTCGCCGTTACCTTGAGGAGCTATTGTAAGGACGCGCACACACGACAAGTTAGCGCAGGAGCTTCTATCCATGTATTATGTGATAGCAGAACGGCGCCACCGTCAGAGGACTTTGATTAATGTTCTTACGACCCGTGATGCGCGGCGTTTAGATTCTCTACGCGATACAGGGTCTGCCCTCCATGCACATTACGTTATGCCGTACCATGAACAACGTCACTACCCTGCCAACATTAAGGCGGTCTCCAGACTTTCCTTTGGTTCGGTTCCTAGGGATGCAATGATGAATCAGAGGACGAAGTCCATGATACTATCCAGGCGAGTATTACGAACAGATCGCTTGGCCCTGACGGCCTTCCACTGGAGATTTATCGGACATTTCGTACGTGTATATGGAAATTTGTCACGACCTTACGTCACCTCTCGTACTGATCCCAGACGTTTTCCTCGATGGTTTAGTCATTCCCATCCACAAGCCTCGTGGTAACTCGCGGATATGCGATTACCACCTCTTGATGTCGCTCAACAGCAACGCAAAGCTCTTTTTTTTATCAATGCGTGGTATCTGTTCTTTCGGACCTGCAGCTGTGATACATTACATGTAAATTGAAGGTTGAGAGGGGGAGAAAGGAAAGGAAAGGAAAGGAAGAGATTACTGGTGTTAGCTGCATCGGGAATCAGCTGCGACGAGCGAAAATTTTTACAGGACCGAGATTCGAAACCAGGATCTCCTGCTTACCAGGTTCGTTAACCACTGCGCCATCTGGTACACAGTGTTATCGCAGCTGCGCGGACTATCTTGGCACGCTTCACAGCCGACCCACATTCCCATTGAACGCCACCTATCTGCAGTCCCTGTCCATTTCCTCCAGGCTCGCAACTCTGAGATTCCCGCTGGAGCTCAGACGTACTTGTGCATCCACACTGAAAAAGGTGGATCCGTTGCCCATGTAGGCGAATCAGTTATATGAATACGGCGTGACTGTTTTTTCGGTAATGTCCGAAAGGACAGACACCACGCATTGATGTAACTGTTTCGCCTCGATGGGCAACGAATCCACGACATTCATTGCGGACGCACAATTACACTACTGGCCATTAAAATTGCTACACCAAGAAGAGATGCAGATGATAAACGGGCATTCATTGGACAAATATCTTATACTAGAACTGACATGTGATTACATTTTCACGCAATTTGGGTGCATAGATCCTGAGAAATCAGTACCCAGAATAACCACCTCTGGCCGTAATAACGGCCTTGATACGCCTGGGCATTGAGTCAAACAGAGGTTGGATGGCGTGTACAGGTATAGCTGCCCATGCAGCTTTAACACGATACCACAGTTCATCAAGAGTAGTGACTGGCGTATTGTGACAAGCCAGTTTCTCGGCCACCATTGACCAGACGTTTTCAGTCGGTGAGAGATCTGGAGAAGGTGCTGTACAGGGCAGCAGTCGAACATTTTCTGTATCCAGAAAGGCCCGTATATTACGTGCAACATGCTGTCGTGCATTATCCTGCTGAAATGTAGGGTTTCGCAGGCATCGAATGAAGCGTAGAACCACGGGTCGTAACACATCTGAAATGTAACGTCCACTGTTCAAAGTGTCGTCAATGCGAACAAGAGGTGACCGAGACGCGTAACCAATGGCACCCCATACCATCACGCCAGGTGATACGCCAGTATGGCGATGACGAATACACGCTTCCAATGTGCGTTCACCGCGATGTCGCCAAACACGGATGCGACGGTCATGATGCTGTAAACAGAACCTGGATTCATCCGAAAAAATGACGTTTCGCCATTCGTGCACCCAGGTTCGTCGTTGAGTACACCATCGCAGGTGCTCCTGTCTGTGGTGCAGCTTCAAGGGTAACCGCAGCCATGGTCTCCGAGCTGATAGACCATGCTGCTGCAAACGTCGTCGAACTGTTCGTGCAGATGGTTGTTGTCTTGCAAACGTCCACATCTGTTGACTCAGGGATCGAGACGTGGCTGCACGATCCGTTACAGCCATGCGGATAAGATGCCTGTCGTCTCGACTGCTAGTGATATGAGGCCGTTGGGATCCAGCGCGGCGTTCCTCATTACCCTCCTGAACCCACCGATTCCATATTCTGCTAACAGTCATTGGATCACGACCAATGCGAGCAGCAATGTCGCGATAAGATAAACCGCAATCGCGATAGGCTACAATCCGACCTTTGTCAAAGTCAGAAACGTGATGGTATGCATTTCTCCTCCTTACACGAGGCATCACAACAACGTTTCACCAGGCGACGCCGGTCAACTGCTGTTTGTGTATGAGAAATCGGTTGGAAACTTTCCTCATGTCTGCACGTTGTAGGTGTCGCCACCGGCGCCAACCTTGTGTGAATGCTCTGAAGAGCTAATCATTTGCATATCATAGGATCTTCTTCCTGTCGGTTAAATTTCGCGTTTGTAGCATATCATCTTCGTGGTGTAGCAATTTTAATTGCCAGTAGTGTACGTAAGACCTCCTGCCGGAATCTCTCAGTAGCGAGCATGTTAGACATAGAGAGGTACTGCGGATAAGCGTGTGTGTCGGTCGAGAGGCGTGTCAAGATCATTCGCGCAGATATGATAAACACTGTGTTCGAGTGGCGCAATGATTAACGCAACTGTGAAGTAAGCAAGAGATCCCGGTTTCGAATCCTAGTTCGGCACACATTTTCACTCGCCTCCGCTGATGCCGCACACAGCCTGATGCAGTTGATATCAAGTCCCTCCCCTTTCCTTGCGTTTCTCCTCCGTCCTCCATCAGCTAACATCATTTCACTGTATTGCACTAAAATTAAAAATGTGTGTGTTTGATTCATTTCGACTGTCCGTGGATACGACTAATGTGATGTGGTTGCAGGCGCACAGGCGCTGGAGATCCGCACTGACGCGGGCGTGCTGAGCCACTGGCGGGACCTGGATCGCACCGGCACGCTCGCCTTTCTGTCGCCGCAGCAGACGACGCTCTTCCAGCGGAGTGGCCGCGTCGGCGACACCATAGTCGTGCCCATGGTGCCGCACCTTGGCCTATTCCGTAGCGGACGCGTCGCTCCTCTAGCCTGCACCGCCATTGAGCTTCCTCTCAAGGTAATTCTTTTTTTTTCTTTTTTTTCACAGGAAGTATAAGTAATAAAGCCGCACAGTTGTCTCACTGGTTTTAAAACGTATATCGACTTTAAACTACTACTGATATTATCGGAAATAGTTGACTACATAATTTCCTCTAAGAGCTTCCACTTTTGTAAATGCCTCTCCTACTACCTTAATAGCATATTAACGAGTCCAAATGTATTTATGTGCACATATTTACAAGTTCTTAGTGGACGGTCATTTATCTAGCTTACGAAATTACCACACGGGAAAAATGGTTCCCTAGTTATTAAAACTTATTTGGACAAAAATTGCCATTACGGTTTTCTGCAGAATTCTTGGGGATCTATTCGGAATTGTGATCATAATTCCTCTCAAAAACTGGCAAATAATTTCTTTCACACGATTAAAATTTTCCCGAGTAATATTGTTTTTTTTCACAAAATGTTGCAGAATATTTAAATTTCGTACAGGGAACTCAAGAACTAAAACATAACTATCGAGAACTCTGAAGAAATGTATACCGGGTGGTCAAAAAGTCAGCATAAATTTGAAAACTGAATAAATCACGGAATAATGTAGATAGAGAGGTACAAATTGACACACAAGCTTGGAATGACATGGGGTTTTATTAGAACCAAAAAAATACAAAAGTTCAAAAAATATCCGCCAGATGGCGCTTCATTTTATCAGAATAGCAATAATTAGCATAACAAAGTAAGACAAAGCAAAGATGATGTTCTTTACAGGAAATGCTCAATATGTCCGCCATCAATCCTCAACAATAGCTGTAGTCGAGAAATAATGTTGTGAACAACACTGTAAAGCATGTCCGGAGTTATGGTGAGGCGTTGGCGTCGGATTTTGTCTTTCAGCATCCCTAGAGATGTCGGTCGATCACGATACACTTGCGACTTCAGGTAACCCCAAAGCCAATAATCGCACGGACTGACGTCTGGGGACCTGGGAGGCCAAGCATGACGAAAGTGGCGGCTGAGCACACGATCATCACCAAACGGCGCGCGCAAGAGATCTTTCACGCGTCTAGCAATATGGGGTGGAGCGCCATCCTGCATAAACATCGTACGTTCCAGCAGGTGTTTATCAGCCAGGCTGTGGATGATACGATTCTGTAACATATTGGCGTACGTCTCACCCGTCACGGTAGCAGTTACAAAACCAGAATCGCGCATTTCTCGAAGAAAGAAGGCCCGATAACGGTAGATGTGGTAAACCCAACACATATCGTGACTTTCTCGTCGTGCAATGGAGCTTCCACGACAGTTCTAGGATTTTCGGTAGCCCAAATTCTGCAGTTGTGGGCGTTGACAGACCCACGGAGAGTGAAATGAGCTTCGTCTGTCCACAACACGTTACTAAACCAATCGTCATCTTCCGCCATCTTTTGAAACGCGCCGGCCGCGGTGGCCGAGCGGTTCTAGGCGCTTCAGTTCGGAACCGCGCGACTGCTACGGTCGCAGGTTAGAATCCTGCCTCGGGCATGGATGTGTGTGATGTCCTTAGGTTAGTTAGGTTTAAGTAGTTCTAAGTTCTAGGGGACTGATGACCTCAGATGTTAAGTCCCATAGCGCTCAGAGCCATTTGAACCACTTTTTTTTTTAATGCCCACACTGCAAATGCCCTCCGCTTCGCTAAATCGCCAGGTAATAGTTCATGATGCCGATGGATTTTGTACGGATAGCATCGGAGGGTTACGCCTAAGTGCCAACCAAACAGTAGTGTATGGAATGCCGGTGCGACGTGCGACTGCACGAGCGCTGACTTCCCCGTGCATAGACGAACCCGCTACAGTCTCTATTTCTTCCTGAACTGTCTCAGCAGCATTACGCCTTGTGCTCGGTCGGCCACTACCGGGTCTATCGTCTAAACAACCCGTGGCTTCGAACTTCGAAATCATTCTCGCCACAGTTGCATTTGTCAACGGACCTTTACCCGTTCGAATCCCCTTCCTATGGCGATAGGATTGTAACGCTGAACTAGCACATTCCCCATTCTGATAATACAGCTTCACTAAAAGCGCCTTTTCAGGTAACGTCAACATGTTGCTACTGCTGGTGCATCTGATTCTCTCTCTCTCATTACAGCTCCTTTTCTACACGATTGTAATGTGCAGTCATTGACGTTTTGCTGGCCAGCGCCATGTGTCTGATATTTTGTGAACTTTGTTTTTTTTTGGTTCTAATAAAACCTCATGTCATTCCAAGCATGTGTGTCAATTTTTACCTCTCTATCTACTCTACATTATTCCGTGGTTTATAAAGTTTTCAAATTTTTACTGACTTTTTGATCATCCGGTACATCACGAAAGTCGGGTGCGAACTTCACCGGCCCCAGAATAGTTTGCAATATTGCCCGACATCGACATCAGTCCACAGAGCTTTGACGCACGGGTATGCCATAATCGAAGCTGTTCCGTTGCCGATTGGTCGGCTATTTGAAAATGCGCAGGAAGCTCGGAATGATATCTAGCGGTACAGCGACGATTTTACACGCAAATATTCAAGCGATAAAACGATGCATGTGGTATTCCATTATTTTCTGGCCTCATAGGATCCATTCACCTCGAGTATCTAGAAAATGACTGTTGAAGATAATATACGGATGTCACCTGAGGTAAATGATTTGCTTTTCGAACCATCTCCTAGGGGACAACACTACAGCGACCCTTCTGAAGCGATAATGATACAAACGACGAATACGACTATGATTTCGATTGAAAAATGTAAAATATCGAATAAAACATTTCAATATGGCAATTTCGGCTTTTAATTCGTTGTCAGCGGCTTCACAATACTTTATAGCCGAAGCGTTACTCAAATCCGCTAAATTTATACATTTTGATCCGCCAAATTCGATCCGCTATTTTTCAATTTTGTATTTCCGACATTTGATTCCTAATCAGCGACCCAAGGAATGTAAGAGAGCACAGTTTTCTAGGATTTGTATCCATTTTTCTATTATTTCCAGGTTTGAAGCGAGCTCGCCCATTTTGCGCCGTCACAATTTTTTCGTGTTTCAGTGAATCACACGACGCATTTCAGAACTTGTACGTCGATCGTCAGTTGTAAATCATCTTAATAAATTAGTTACTTCTGCTCTTGAGTGAAGCGATGCGAAATGGAAATTCCTGGTATGAGAAGATTACATGTTAGGCTCTCTGTTTCGTGAATCTAATGACGGAAAATATAATGGGAAACAGTGAAAAAGTTCAGCGAAACAAAAAACAATGAGTAACGTTTTTAACGTTTTAATACCAGCAGACGCTGGTTTATCCATTCTATAATCACACATCACGTTACTCAAGGCTAACACTTGCTTATACATTTCAAAACATTTCACAAAGTTAGTTTAACATGAAGTCACCAAAGATGGCGTTTATCGTGCACTGCAAAGAATCTGAGTTTTACATACGCAAAGAAATAAATTTAAAACATGTCTTTAAAATTACTAACGTAACTAGGGCTATATTTAACCATGATTCAGATTTTCTGATTTTTTGGAGGTGTATTTTATTCATTTATTTACACGTAAAGTTCCGTAGCATCAAATTGAGGAGCAAATCTCCAAGCTCATGAAACGTGTCAATACATGAAATTACAACATAAAAGTAATAATAGATAAAAATAAAATGTTTATGAACCCGAAAAAAGTCAGCCCGTAAGTTTAAGAAAACGCAATCAACAATACAACAAGAGTCAGGTTAATTTTTCAAGAAACTCCTCGACAGAAGAGAAGGTGTCAGCCATGAGGAAACTCTTCATTTACGATTTGAAAGCGCGTGGATTACTGCTAATGTT
Organism: Schistocerca serialis cubense; assembly: GCF_023864345.2. NCBI lineage: Eukaryota > Metazoa > Arthropoda > Insecta > Orthoptera > Acrididae > Schistocerca > Schistocerca serialis. Next base: position 777,425,395 of record NC_064640.1, read on the forward strand.
TGAATTAGAGTGGTAGCTTATTGAAAATGGATGCAGCAGTATACTGTACACCTTTCTGCACAAGAGTTAAGGAAGTCCGATCCAAATGCAGGTTTGATTTCTGCCGAGTATTAACCGAGTGAAAGCTGCTTATTCTTGGGAATAAGCTAATATTGTTAACAAGAAAAGACAGCAAGGAATATATATATTGAGAGGCTAAAGTCAAAATATCCAGATTCGTGAGCAGGGTTCGACAAGAGGTTCGTAAACCCACACCACTTATTGCCCGAACCGCCCGTTTCTGAGCCAAAAATATCCTTTTCGAATGGGAAGAGTTGCCCCCAAAATATAATACAATACGACATAAGCGAATGAAAATAAGCAAAGTAGACTACTTTTCGTGTCGAACGATCACTCACTCCAGATATCGTTCGAATAGTAAAAGTGGCAGCATTTAGTCTTTGAACAAGATCCTGAACGTGGGCTTTCCACGACAGTTGACTATCTATCTGAACACCTAGAAATTTGAACTGTTCAGTTTCACTAATCATATACCCATTCGGTGAAATTAAAACGTCAGGTTTTGTTGAACTGTGTGTTAGAAATTGTAAATCTTGAGTCTTACTGCGATTTAGCGTTAGTTTATTTTCTACAAGCCATGAACTTAGGTCATGAAGTACACTATTTGAAACCAAGCCAATGTTACTCACAACATCCTTTACTGCCCAGAAAACAGAAATATTTTAGAGTTACCAGTAATACTGGAGGGCATATCATTTATATAAATAAGGAACAGGAGTAACTTCAACACTGATCCCTGGGGCATCCCCACTTGACTGTACCCCACTGAGACCCCACATCACAGCCATTCCCAACATTGTGAATAATGACCTTTTGCTGTTTGTTGCTAAAATAAGAGGTGAACCAATTGTGAGCTACTCCCAGTATTCCGTAATGGTCCAACTTCTGGAGCAACGTTTTGTGATCAACACAATCAAATGCCTTAGCTAAATCAAAAAATATGGCTAGCGTTCAAAACCTTTTGTTTAACCCATCCAGTACCTCACAGGAAAAGAGAATATAGCATTTTCAGTTGTTAAACGACTTCTAAAGCCGAACTGTACATTTGATAGCAAATCATGTGATATAAAATGATCAATTATCCTTACATACACAACCTTTTCAATAACTTTAGCAAACACCGATGGCATAGAAATAGGTCTAAAATTGGCTAAATTATCCCTTTCTCCCTTTTTATAATGTGGCTTTGTGATTGAGTACTTTAATATTTCAGGAAATTGAACATTCTTAAAGGAAAAATCACAAATATGGCTAAATACAGGGCTAACTGTGCAGCACAGTACTTTAATATTCTGATAGCCACTCCATCATATCCATGACAGTCATTAGTCTTCAGTGATTTAATTACTGGCTCAATCTTCCCCTTATCTGTATCACAGAGGAGTCTTTCAGACATCAATCTTCGAAAGGCATTTGCCACGAAAGTTATATGATTCCCTGCAGAATCTAAATTTTTAATTCACCAGCAATGTTCAGGAAACGGTTGTTAAATACTGTATATATATATCTGATTTATCCGTAACATAAATATTTTTACTACGAACTGACTTTATATCGTCGACCTTGTACCGCTGAGCAGACACTTTCTTCACAACTGACCATATGGTTTCAATTTTATCCTGTGAATTAGCTATTCTATTTGCGTACCACATACTCTTTGCCTTCTGAATAACATTTTTAAGCACCTTACAATACTGTTTGTTATGGGCTACTGTCGCTTGATTGTGACTACTTCTAACATTCTGATATAATTCCCATTTTGTTCTACATGAAATTCTTATCCCACTAGTCAGCTACCCAGGCTGCCTATTACTACTAGTACCCCGTTTAGAGCGTTCTAATGGAAAGCAACTCTCTATGTTATCGGCGCTATAAACATCTTGCCACTGTTGTTCCTTGTCAAGGTTTACACAACTCTCTATTGCTGTTGGATTAACTCCCCTACATAGTTTGTAATTATATGTGGCATCTGTTTGAGTACAAAAGCCTTTTAGTGTTAAAATTTTTGCAGCATGGTGTGAAAGACCATTCACCCTTTTACTAACAGAATGCCCATCTAGTAATAAAGAATGAATAAAAATATTGTCTATGGCGGTTCCACTGATCCCCTGCACCCTAGTTGGAGAAAGCACAGTCTGCATCAGATAATATGAATTTAGATCTACCAACATCCTTTTGCTTGCACTATCATATACAAAATTTATATTAAAGTCACCACATTTAACTAATTTCTGGTGGATCAATAACCCTCTCTGCCCCTCCCGCTGGAGGTTCGAGTCCTCCCTCGCACATGGGTGTTTATGTTGTTCTTAGCATAAGTTTAAGTAGTGTGGAAGTCTAGGGACTGATGACCTCAGCAGTTTTATTATGTTGTCGCGAATGTTCTGGCTGTCTTATACATAAGCATACATACTTGGACATCCGACATTCACTAGTAGGGGAACCACTAGTGGATTCGTTCCCAAGTTACAGAGTTGGAATACTTGCCAGTTCCTGTAGAGAATTGCAGAATGATTTTTAATAATGCCGAACGTCCCACATACTCTCACACACGCATTCTCATTCACATGCACACTAACACACAATACACATATTTACTTAGAATTCTTGAAATTATTATTACAGAAAAGTCACAGAGGTTTTCTGAAACTAAAAACTTTCCAAATTTATATATGAACACTGAAAGTGTTATCAGATCATTGTACATAGTCACTGAAGGTGAACTATTACATCACTGTATTTATTTAAATTCTTGACTGTCGGAAAATTACGTTTTTTTGTGGAATTTTACCAACTTCCAAAATACAACTATTTTTGATCTCAGACTTTGACATATTGTTTGTTTTCACAACAGAAGGATGTACAGGGTGTTTCAAAAATGACCGGTATATTTGAAACGGCAATAAAAACTAAACGAGCAGCGATAGAAATACACTGTTTGTTGCAATATGCTTGGGACAACAGTACATTTTCAGGCGGACAAACTTTCGAAATTACAGTAGTTACAATTTTCAACAACAGATGGCGCTGCAAGTGATGTGAAAGATATAGAAGACAACGCAGTCTGTGGGTGCGCCATTCTGTACGTCGTCTTTCTGCTGTAAACGTGTGCTGTTCACAACGTGCAAGTGTGCTGTAGACAACATGGTTTATTCCTTAGAACAGAGGATTTTTCTGTGTTGGAATTCCACTGCCTAGAACACAGTGTTGTTGCAACAAGACGAAGTTTTCAACGGAGGTTTAATGTAACCAAAGGACCGAAAAGCGATACAATAAAGGATCTGTTTGAAAAATTTCAACGGACTGGGAACGTGACGGATGAACGTGCTGGAAAGGTAGGGCGACCGCGTACGGCAACCACAGAGGGCAACGCGCAGCTAGTGCAGCAGGTGATCCAACAGCGGCCTCGGGTTTCCGTTCGCCGTGTTGCAGCTGCGGTCCAAATGACGCCAACGTCCACGTATCGTCTCATGCGCCAGAGTTTACACCTCTATCCATACAAAATTCAAACGTGGCAACCCCTCAGCGCCGCTACCATTGTGCACGAGAGACATTCGCTAACGATATAGTACACAGGATTGATGACGGCGATATGCATGTGGGCAGCATTTGGTTTACTGACGAAGCTTATTTTTACCTGGACGGCTTCGTCAATAAACAGAACTGGCGCATATGGGGAACCGAAAAACCCCATGTTGCAGTCCCATCGTCCCTGCATCCTCAAAAAGTACTGGTCTGGGCCGCCATTTCTTCCAAAGGAATCATTGGCCCATTTTTCAGATCCGAAACGATTACTGCATCACGCTATCTGGACATTCTTCGTGAATTTGTGGCGGTACAAACTGCCTTAGACGACACTGCGAACACCTCGTGGTTTATGCAAGATGGTGCCCGGCCACATCGCACGGCCGACGTCTTTAATTTCCTGAATGAATATTTCGATGATCGTGTGATTGCTTTGGGCTATCCGAAACATACAGGAGGCGGCGTGGATTGGCCTCCCTATTCACCAGACATGAACCCCTGTGACTTCTTTCTGTGGGGACACTTGAAAGACCAGGTGTACCGCCAGAATCCAGAAACAATTGAACAGCTGAAGCAGTACATCTCATCTGCATGTGAAGCCATTCCGCCAGACACGTTGTCAAAGGTTTCGGGTAATTTCATTCAGAGACTACGCCATATTATTGCTACGCATGGTGGATATGTGGAAAATATCGTACTATAGAGTTTCCCAGACCGCAGCGCCATCTGTTGTTGAAACTTGTAACTACTGTAATTTCGAAAGTTTGTCTGCCTGAAAATGTACTGTTGTCCCAAGCAAATTGCAACAAACGGTGTATTTCTATCGCTGCTCGTTTAGTTTTTATTGCCGTTTCAAATATACCGGTCATTTTTGAAACACCCTGTACATCAAATATGACGTTCCTCAGGTTATTGCTGTATTAGTTATTAATATTTTTAGTTTCGTATAATGTAAGTGGCCTGCCAGCGCTACTCCACTGCTTTCACACGCGCAGCTGCAACAGATGGTCGTGACGTCAGTCTGCAGGACACAACTCGTCCGTTACTGACCGTATAATACTCTACCGGCTTACATTGCAGCCCACATACATTCCGAAGTAAAGTAGACAAATGGGCGATCGCGCACTAGTTGCGACGCCACAACCTGGTACTCACTTCCCAACACTTCCTAGTTCCTACAACTCAGTAGTGTGTTTACATTTTGCGGTGTGCAGTTTGCAACAGTAGCGGTTATGATGCTAACAAGGGAACCTCCCCATCGCACCCCCCTCAGATTTAGTTATAAGTTGGCACAGTGGATAGGCCTTGAAAAACTGAACACAGATCAATCGAGAAAACAGGAAGAAGTTGTGTGGAACTATGAAAAAATTAGCAAAATATACAAACTGAGTAGTCCATGCGCAACATAGGCAACAACAAGGAGTGAGCAAGCTCAGGAGTGCCGTGGTCCCGTGGTTAGCGTTTGCAGCTGCGGAACGAGAGGTCCATGATTCAAACCTTCCCTCGGGTAAATAGTTGAACTTTCTATTTTCAGTTTATGTGACAAACGCTTATATTTTCATCACTTTTTTGGGAGTGATTATCACATCCACAAGAAAACTTAAATCGGGCAAGGTAGAAGAATCTTTTTACCTATTCGCCAAGTGTGCAAGTTAGGTGGGTCGACAACAAATTCCTATCATGTGACGCACATGCCGTCACCAGTGTCGTATAGAATATCAGACGTGTTTTCCTGTGGAGGAAACGGTTGGCCTATGACCTTGCGATCAAATGTTTTCGGGTCCCATTGGAGAGGCACGTCCTTTCGTCTACTAATCGCACGATTTTGCGGTGCGGTCGCAAAACACAGACACTAAACTTATTACAGTGAACAGAGACGTCAATGAACGAACGGACAGATCATAACTTTGCGAAAATAAAAAAAGTAAACTATTCTCCCGAGGGAAGACTTGAACCAAGGACCTCTCGTTCCGCAGCTACTCACGCTAACCACGCACTTCTGAGCTCGAATGTTCCTTGATGTTGCATGTCTTGCACATGGACTACTCAGTTTGTATATTTTACTAATTTTTTTTATGGTTCCACACAACTTCTTCCTGTTTTCTCGATTGATCTGTGTTTAGTTTTTCAAGGCCTATCCACTGTGCCAACTTATAACTAAATCTGAGGGGGATACGATGGGGAGGTTCCCTTGTAAGTACTTACGAAGTTATTTGTGCACCGATATACAGATACTAAATTTAGTGTTTTATGCTATTTCTGGCTTTTGGAAACGTTCGCTTACTGTGTTTTTAGGTTTTCTGTGCTTTGAATTCGTTTAATAAACTTCGTTCTTTAGTTTTCAGCTGACGTTTCTTATTGTTTCTAGTAAAATATTTCAGTAAAACTTTCATTCAGTGTTTTAACTTTGTTGAGTGTTCCAGTGGCCGATTGAATGTTTGGTTTTAGCTAATAATTTTGTGAAGTTTTGTTGTTATTGGTATTAGCTATGGTGTAGTGGTATTAATACAAATAGTTGCTTTCTTAGTAGACAGAGAATTTCGAGACCGCTATTGTTAGTTCTATAAATAGTTCTACTGGCGTTACTAAAGTTAAGTAGAGGAGAAGTATAGTTTTTTTCAGTAACTGTAAAATTTTACGGTGAGCGAGAAGTGTGGGCTCTGTCGTAGGTTTGTGAGTAGTGGGTTACGGTGTGGGATTTGTTCAAAGTATTTTCATTGGGGGTAATGCAGTGGGGAAGCCAGTGGGCATTCTAGCGAGATCCTCTCCTGGGAATGCAGAATCTGTAGTAGAACTAGGTTGATAGAGGAGCAGGAGCATAAAACCTGTGCCCTTCAGGTGCAGTTACAACACGCAAAGGAGGAACTAGGTAGGTTGAGGAGAGTGAAGGGTGCTGGGGAATGAGAACTGGCAAGAAGGCAGCTAGGAATAGGAGGTATTCAGACAGTTATACTTTGCATACGTTCAATAGATTTGACCAACTGTCAGAGTTGAGCGGAGAGGAGCCTCTTGCAGATGTAGATGTAGGGAACATGCAAGGCCAAGGTCAGTTGCAAAGTCTAACAGAAAGAAGAAGGTTCTGCTGTTAGGTAGTTTGCACAGTAGAGGTGTGGGCCAGCAGTAGCAGGAAGCCTTGGGCAGTTCCAGTTGTTTTAAGAGATTTAGTGTCTTACCATTAAGTTTCATTGTGTAGTACCCTATCATATTGTTTTCTAGCCTGTTGATAATCATGTATATTTGATTTCTAGCATATGTTGTGCAGTGACTGATGTTTCAAAATGGTTGAGTCTGAAAAGCATTCATGTGTTTGAGAAAACGAGTTTTAAAATTTCTGCCTCACTGAAAAACTGAAAAATATGGATAAAACAGTTGTTTCCTATGCTGTATACAGGGCGTATCATAATTAATGGCGCAAACATATAAAGTTGAAATTACACGATACTAAAAGGAAAAAAGGCTCAGTAAACATAGGGTCGAAAGTGCATACCTTAAGAGCTACGAGCAATTTTTCATCTTCGATACTGAGAAACAAATCTCTTCTACATCTAGTTCTTTGTTTTCCATATTTGGGGAACTGGTAATATGGACCAAAACAAGAAAGAACGTCCAGTTAAAATGTGCTCTAAAATGCATTCCTTAAGAGTCATGAGCACTTGTTCATCTTTGCTACTTCGTAACACAACGCTTCTAATGATCAAGTGCTCGTAACTTTTAAGGAATGCGTTTTAGAGCACATGTTTGCTGGACATTTTTTCTCTTATTTTGGTCCATCATACCACTTCCCAAAATATGGAAAGCAAAGAGCTTGCACTAGAAGAGATTTGTTTCACAGTATCGAAGATGAAAAATTGCTCGTAGCTCTTCAGGTATGCATTTTCGACCCTATGCAATTAATTGTGATACAACCTGTATAACTTCAGTCTGTAGCGCAGAGGTTGCTCATTTGCTTTGTTTCGAAATCAACCGTCCGTTCGTTTAGTAAGCCAGTCAGTCAGGCTCCAGCTCTCGGCTGGTATACAGCTATGATATACGAGCTAATATACGAGTATGAGTACAATTGCAGAGCAGCAAGTTAAGTGTTTACCTTTTTCTGTGTTTCTTTTGTAGTATATTTAATTAATTTCGCGCGTGTTTCGCTGTTTAAGAAGTTTAATCTCCCGTTTTTTAAGTGTAAATTCATTCAGTCTGCAGTGCGATAGTTGCTCACTGAACAGCCAGCTACGTAGCTCATTAACGCAGCAGCTTCCATTGGTGACGCATCAGGAGGGTAGCAAGTTAGACATCTAGAACTGTCTGCTTTTATAGTTCACTTCTTCCGTTAGTCTTGCTAGGATAGCTAGGATGTGTGTGCATGCTGTGATGGGTCGTAGGAGGAGCTGGGCGCTGTCCACGAACAGCTGAATGTACGGGGCTATTACAAATGATTGAAGCGATTTCATAAATTCACTGTAGCTCCATTCATTGACATATGGTCACGACACACTACAGATACGTAGAAAAACTCATAAAGTTTTGTTCGGCTGAAGCCGCACTTCAGGTTTCTGCCGCCAGAGCGCTCGAGAGCGCAGTGAGACAAAATGGCGACAGGAGCCGAGAAAGCGTATGTCGTGCTTGAAATGCACTCACATCAGTCAGTCATAACAGTGCAACGACACTTCAGGACGAAGTTCAACAAAGATCCACCAACTGCTAACTCCATTCGGCGATGGTATGCGCAGTTTAAAGCTTCTGGATGCCTCTGTAAGGGGAAATCAACGGGTCGGCCTGCAGTGAGCGAAGAAATGGTTGAACGCGTGCGGACAAGTTTCACGCGTCGCCGCGGAAATCGAAGAATAAAGCAAGCAGGGAGCTAAACGTACCACAGCCGACGGTTTGGAGAATCTTACGCAAAAGGCTAAAGCAGAAGCATTTCTTAAACAGGAGATTGGAAAACCGATGGATCGGTCGTGGTGGAGATCATGATCAACAATTCATGTCATGGCCTCCACGCTCTCCCGACTTAACCCCATGCAATTTCTTTCTGTGGGGTTATGTGAAAGATTCAGTGTTTAAACCTCCTCTACCAAGAAACGTGCCAGAACTGCGAGCTCGCATCAACGATGCTTTCGAACTCATTGATGGGGACATGCTGCGCCGAGTGTGGGAGGAACTTGATTATCGGCTTGATGTCTGCCGAATCACTAAAGGGGCACATATCGAACATTTGTGAATGCCTAAAAAAACTTTTTGAGTTTTTGTATGTGTGTGCAAAGCATTGTGAAAATATCTCAAATAATAAAGTTATTGTAGAGCTGTGAAATCGCTTCAATCATTTGTAATAACCCTGTACTTTTGGCTACGGTCAATCACCTTCAGGCTGCTGCCTTTGGGTGCAGCGGTGGCAGAGAATTTGGCACGTTGCATGGCACACCTTGTTTTGCCCAAGGGCTCTGCTTCCGAGGCACCTCCTAGTGCACCCAATGCGGTGAGTCCGCCCTTACAGCAGTGTGAGTGGCTGTGGTAACTCGTTCGCGTCGCTGAAGGTGAAGGGCTAATGTGTAGACTGGCCGCTTGACCTCGCCCATTCACCCTGTGAGTGGACAGGGTCCGAGCAGGCACACGGAGGGCTGGGGGGTTTACTAGTTATTGGAAACTCCACCTTTAGGCGTGTTATGCAGCCCCTTAGGTAGATAGCGTTCAGGGCTGTCAAGAAAGCCAACGAACGCTCAGTATGTCAGCCAGCGAGCCTCATCCGAGATGTGGAGGCGGTCTTCCCTGTGGCTATCGAGCGTGCAGGGTGCAGGCGTCTGCATGTTGTGGCTCATATCGGCATGGGTTCTGAGGTGATGCTCAGTTCACACAGGTGGCTGGTGGAGGTGATGAAGACCGATGACCTCACGTGCGGGGTGCAAGCAGAGTTCACAGTTTACAGCATCGTTCCCAGAGTTGATAGGGGTCCTTTGGTTTGGAGCCGAGTGGAGGGTCTCAATCAAAGGCTTCGTCGACTCTGTGATGGTCTTGGCTGCAGATTTCTAGACCTACGTTATCGTGTGGGGATTTGTAGGACTCCCCTTGAGAGGTCAGGGGAGCACTACGCAAAGGATGCTGCTACTCGGGTAGCAGAATCCTTGTGGAGTATACACAGGGCTTTTTCGGCTAGGCTTAGTTTGAGGCGTTCTGATGAACACTCGCCAGTCGATATGCAGCAAGGGAAATCAAACGGCGTTCAGAATAAAGACACTTCGACAGTCACAATTTTATCAGTAAACTGTTGAAGTATTCGTAATAAAGTTCCTGAATTTACATTCCTCCAGCTAAGTTCTCGCTCTCAAATTATTCTTGGGTCTGAGAGCTGGCTGAAACCCGAAGTGGAAAGCTCTGAGATACTTAGCGAGTCATGGAAAGTATATCGGAAAGACATATTAGAGGCCATAGGAGGGGGAGTTTCATTGCAGTTGCCAAAAATATTGTCTCTATTGAGGTCGAAGCTGAGTGTCTCAGTGAAGTTATCTGGTCGCGTATAACAGGTGTAGGTGGAATCAAGTTAATTTTTGGATGTTTTTATCGGCCACCTGATTCTGCAGCGACAGTTCTAGAATCATTCAAAGAAAGTCTACGGTCGACAGCGCGTAAATACCCACATCATGCAATGCTAGTTGGAGGCTACTTTAACCCACCGACTATAAACTGGGATTTCTATGAATTCATTGCGGGGGATACTGACACAGCGTCATGCGAAATGCTTTTGAACACGTTTTCTGAAATTTGTCTTTAGCATCTAGCTCGGCAGCCCACACGCAATGGAAATATCTTAAGAGCTTGTAGCTAAGAATGGGTCGGACCTTATCGACAATGTCCGTACAGAAACGGGGATTAGCGATCATGATGTCATTATAGCAAATGTGAATACCAAAGTTAATAAATCAGTCAAGAAGGCTAGGAGAGTGTTTCCGGTGGAAAAAGCAGACAGGCAGTTATTAGCATCTCACTCTGACAATGAACTGGCATCACTTAGTTCCAGTAACATGGATGTAGAGGAATTATGGACAAAGTTTAAGCAGATTGTAAATCGTGGTCTGGAGAGTAATGTGCCTAGTAAGTGGATAGAGGATGGACAAGACTAACTATGTTTTCACAACGAAATTCGGCGGATACTCGGGAAGCAGAGGCTGTTGCATTCTCGTTCAAAAGGGAATGCACAAACGACAAAAGCAAAGGTTAGTAGAGGTTAGTGCTTCTGTGAAAAGATCTATGCGCGAAGCATACGACAACTACCACCTTCACATCTTAGCAAAAGATCTGGCACAGGACCCGAGAAAATTCTGGTCCTATGTAAAATCACTAAGCGGGTCTAAGACTTCCAGTCAGTCCCTTGTGACCAGTCTGGTGTGGCAGTTGAAGATAGCAAAACAAAAGCCGAAGTTTTAAATTTCACGTTCAAGAAATCGTTCACACAGGAGAATCGTACAAACATACCGTCATCTGAACTCCAGTATGGACGGCGTAGTAATAAGCATACCTTGCGTAGAGAAACAACTGAAAGATTTGAAAGCAAATAAATCACCAGGTCCAGGTGGAATCCCAGTTCTGTTTTGCAAAGAGTATCCTATGCCAATGGTCCCTTGCCTAGCTTGCATTTATCGTGAATCTCTCGCCCAGCACGAAGTCCCAAGCGACTGGAAAAATAAAGCGCAGGTGACTCCAGTATAAAAGGAAGGGTAAAAGAGTGGACCCCGTAAAATTACAGGCCAATACCCCTAGCTTCTGTTTGCTGCAGAATCCTTGAACATATTCTCAGTTCGAATACAATAAACTTTCTTGAGACTGAGAAGCTTATGACCACAAATCAGCATGGTTTTAGAAAGCATCGCTCGTGCGAAACTCAGCTTGCTCTTTTCTCATATGACATACTGCGAACGATGGATGAAAGGCTACAGACAGATTTCATATTTCTAGATTTCCGGAAAGCATTTGACACGGTGCCCCACTGCATGCTGTTAGTGAAGGTACGACCATATGGAAAAAGTTCACAGATTTGTAATTGACTTGAGGACTTCTTAAATAATAGAACCCAATATATTGTCCTTGACGGCGAATGTTCATCAGAGAGAAAGGTATCTTCAGCAGTGCCCAGGGAAGTGTGATAGGACGGCTGTTGTTCTCTACATGCATAAATGTTTTGGTGGACGGGGTGGGCGGCAATCTGCGGTTGTTTGCTGATGATGCCGTGGTTTACGGTAAGGTGTAGCAGTTGGGTGACTCTAGGAAGATACAAGACGACTTAGACAAAATTTCCAGTTGATGTGATGAATGGCAGCTAGACTTAAAAGTGAAAAAATGGAAGTTAATATGAATGAGTAGGAAGATCAAACCTGTAATGTTCGGATACAGTATTACTAGTGTCCTGCTTGACGCAGTCAAGTCGTTTAAATATCTGGGCGTAACGTTGTAAAGCGATATGCAGTGGAACAAGCACGTAAGAACTGTGATAGGGAAGGCGAATGGTCGACTTTGGTTAATTGGAAGAATTTTAGGAAAGAGTGGTTCACCTGTAAAGGAGATCGCATGTAGGACGCTGGTGCGAACTATTCATGAGTACTGCTCAAACGTCTGGGATCTGTACCAGGACGAATTGAAGGAAGACATCGAAACAGTTCAGAAACGGGCTGCTAGACTTGTTACCGGTAGGTTCGAGCAACACTTAAGTGTTATGGCGATGCTTCGGGAACTCAAATGGAAATTCCTGGAGGGAAGGCGACGTTCTTTTCGAGAAACTTAAGAGAACCGGCGTTTGAAGCTGACTGCAGAACGATTGTACTGTTGGCAACAATACATTACGTGCAGGGACCACGAAGATAAGATACGAGAAATTAGGGCCCATACGGAGGCAAATAGATAGTCGTTTTTTCCTCGCTCTATTTACGAGAGGAACAGGAAAGGAAATGACAGGTAGTGGTATAGGGTACACTCCGCCACGCAAAGTATGGTGGCTTGTGGAGGATCTATATACCTGTAGATGTAGAAAAGCAACCAGCCTTCAACTTGTGCGACAGCAGAAGAAGATGAAATAGAAACATTTTCAGACTACGAACAGGTGAGCGTTAATTGAATGGTAGTATTAAAAATTGCGATTTCAGATAGAGCAAAGATCAGCAACTGACAAACTACGTTAGACTACTAGAGTGGTGTACAGTAACAAATATCTAATAATACGAACGGAATACATTGCTGTTTAAACCGGTGCTGGAGAAATTTTATTTCTTGATACACTCTGCTAGCGGAATATCGTTCCCTGATTGGCTGGCAAACTCGGGCGTTGTACAGACTCAGCAAGTTTTCACGGCTATACGATTCGGAAAACTATTTTGCACGTACTGTAGTAAGATAAGTGTACAAGTTGAAAATAGTTACAATTAGTTCGTGACATTTTAATCTAGTCGCATTTCTCCAGTGTATTTGCAGAAAAGTAAAAGATTTGGCACCTGGTGTCTTAAGAAATAATTTTTACAGTAATCTGTGCAACTTGACATTTTTCCTTGCAGCATAATAGAAAGTATGTCTGCTGGCAGACTTTATGGGGAAAATATATTCACGAAGAGAATTTTTGATAGTTAAGGAACTTATCGATCTATTATTAGACAAAGGAGTAAATAAAATACTACGACAGAAGCTAGGCGGAAGATTTACTGTCGACGTCTTTTCACTCTTTTTGCTTACTTTAGGATTATAGCTATAGATGTTAATGATGCATTATAGGCTGCTGCTTTATACATTACAATTAACTCTGATTAATTTCTAAATGATTTTCATATTTTAAAACATAAACATTATTGCACGAGAATTGTGGTTTCTTGGCGTAACGTGATAGAAGTTAGGGATGTTGATTCACTCTGCTCTGAAATAGTAAGGGCACTCTGAACTTCGATCGAGATGGGAACCATCGCTACACAAAAAAATTCTTTGCCTCTTAGGTGCGTGTTATGTGAAATGTGAATTAATTATGCATACTCTGAAGAAACATTACTACGGTGCTCAACAAATGCGTATTATGAAACCGTTTTCCACAGCAGCACCCATTTATTTGCAATTCATATACATTTCAACTGTGCCAGAAATGTTTACAATGACCAGATTTTTCCATCACTTCTTAATACAACACTGATCGAAACTTTCACCGTTGTCTGATGTTGCATTTGTTTTACTTCAATGCGATTATTATTGTAAAACATTTTTACGCCTTTTTTAGCGCCTGTGCGTTCAGAGATGACTTTTTCCTAGCGACTTGTGATTCATTTTTAGTACAAAGTTGTGTCATCGAGTTGGCAACACTGGTAACGTATATGTAAATAACGGCGCGTTAGGGTCACAACTCACAACGTCACATTGATTTTCCGCGTATAGGAATTTTGACGTTAGGGAGAGTTCGTGCTTAGTTGCATAGTATATGGTAACAGGAGACGTGAACAAAATGTTGCAAATTTTGTATAGTTACAGTGGGGCGGATGGAAAGGCTACATTTTGTTGGTTAGTATGACTCTAACATTCTGTGCTAAAGTAACATGGCAACGACTTAATCTGCTCACAAGAGGCTGGTCAAATGTAAATACTGAATAAAGTTTTAATTGAAAGGAATCCTTAAGTTTGGTGTTTTCACGTATCCACACAGAACACTCATATCTAGTTAATTTCATTAGTATTAATTTGTATATGCCAAGCAGCACATATTTTAATGTACTCATGAAATAACGTCTATATTATCAATAGTTTAATTTTATGAATTATACTTCCCCGTATCAAGAGACTCAGGTGATTGATATTGTGTTAATATACATGGCATCACACTTACTGGATGAATAGAAGTGAATATTATGGTGTGGATGGATTATTCGAATAATAAGAATGTTGTTTTGAATTTAATTCTGCTGTCTACCAAGTGTTTGAAATTCGATTTAAGCTGTGTGATTATGACAATCATGGAGACACACAATTGGTAACTTAACATAGAAATTAGTGGAAGTTTATGTATGGCTTGTTAGAGATAATGGTATCTTGTTAGTAGATGACCTGGATAAGGTTCTGTGATGGTATATGATTCGTGGAACAGCTGCTGTACAATGAGTTACCATCAGATGGTGAACATTTTATTTGCATACGATAGTGACGTGATGCAATAAAGTAATCAAAATATTTCATGGTTTCTGTGTGACAACCAATGATCAGCAACATTTCTGTAACTATAATACAAACTAGCGCTGATCTTGGTTCATTTTTGTGTGAAACCATTTGTTGTGAACATAGCGCCAAGTGTAGGCAATTTGAGGATTTCTGTTATATTGTAGACATATACTATGATATAAAGTAGTGTGTTCATAGTACATAAAATGTCGGCAACTGTGTATTGCAACTTGTATTTGAATAATGTTACTGGAGTCTCTTTGCCAGAAAAGTTTATTTTGGCCTCGAGCAAAAGACTGACAGTATGGATCAATAAAAAAGAAACCTAAAATTATGCATGGAAATAACTGAATTATAAAACCAGTGTCAGTATTTCTTTGCTGTCTAAGTACTGCAGAACACTGTAAATCTCATGGATGAAAACTTGCAAATTCTTATATGTGCAACGCAATGGATATTTGAAGTGATGCATATGTCACATAGTTTATTCAGTTTTCTTTTTTTTTTATAAATCTTAATAGACTTTTTAAGAATTATGTAGGATTTGATACTGCATTGTTGTTTGCACATTGGAGAGTAATCTACTTGAAACCCAGATATAAGTACATGAGTTATTAGTCATGTAACAAATTTAAACGTCGAAGTACAGAATATTTATTGCACCATATAATATGTTGAAAGTGTGAAAAGATGACTGAGAGGTATGAAATAAAATGGAGAAAGAATTTCCTAGTCTTATATTTGGAAGGTTGATACTGCAGGTTTCTGGCTAAAGTTGTGTGGTGGACCACACCTTGCTTGTGGTGACACTGATCTCTAGCACAGCTTGAAGTGTAGGTCAGATTGGAAGGTGACAATCGGATGTGAGTTGGTTAAGCAAACATGTTTAAGCAGAAAATCTGGTTGTGGTAACAAATTCATCAAATACGAAACCTAATGTTTAAATGCAAGGGGGGGGGGGGGGGGGGGGGGAGTCCAATACAAAACTGTTACCATGTTGCTATTACCTTTTTAACTGAAGAAGAAGTAAAATGATTTTCAAGTAGACTTTGTTTTTAATTATTTTACACTTGTTAATTTCCAACTTATTTTTATAGGCCACTTAAATTTTTTAATGCTTGTATAAGTAAATTGATTTAAACCCTGGTGAATCTTGGGGATTGTAACTTGGTGGTGCTTTCACTTTATCATTGCTTTATCTGTATCAGGAAAAAACAGTTTAGAGATGATTGAGATTTCATTTTACAATGTAAGCCCCTGTAATTGATTGGATAGGTATGCGCATGTGCTGGGGAAAACGAGGGCTGCCTAACCTCAGTAAAACTTCCAACCAATGTATACACTAACTCATACAGTTGAGTGTTTTAACTGTCAAACTACTAGGAATGAGTAGTGCACACTAAAAACAACATTGCGATCTTCCCAACCTAAAGGCTCCTGTAAATCGTCAAACAGTATGTCAAATTTTATTATGTTTGCTAAATATTTGACCGCGTACGGTGTTGTACGATGTGTTTGTAAGACATAGAGCATGTTTGATCTGTTTGCCAGGAATTAATATTGAAGGAAAATATGACAAGATCTGTGAACATTGTGTTGTCTTACTGCATATGTTTGATGACAAATAGTTTCATTACAACTTATCTCGCTGTATCATGAGTTTTCACAACTATGGAAACTACAATCAAGGATAAAAACAAAATAGCACTGGTAATTACCAAAATGGTAGATGTGCCATCTGTCTGAACTATACATAATGCAAGAAGTGGTTAATAAGAAAATTGGTATTCTATGCCCTACGTACAAGTGAGAGCGTAATAAAATAAGAAAAATAAGTTCTCCAGTTCTTTCAAGTAAGATGGAGGGTATGGGTTCCTACATTGTGGTATTTTAATGAACTGTCGTTAGAGGGCCAAATAGAAGAGAATAAATTTACTGACACATGTGTCCTCTTTTTCAGTGTTTGGGTGAAGTGACTGGGCTCTTCAATGCCGCGTCATCAAATTGTGAAAATCGATCCCCCATGACCACCACGGATTTTGCTGAAATTTTGTGTGAATGCTTGACATGTTCCCAGTGAACATTGGTAAACGTTCACTTTCGCCAATTTAATAATTGCTGGGATATAGTCATTTGTTTGACCCTATAGCACAACTGTTAACAGTGCTCTGATGAGTGTTTGGCAACTTTGAGACATAGTATCTCCAGCAATATTTTCTTGAAAGAAACAATGCCAGCATTTGTGGCCGAGCGGTTCTAGGTGCTTCAGTCTGGAACTGTGCGACCGCTACGGTCACAGGTTCGAATCATGCCTCGGGCATGGTTGTGTGTGATGTCCTTAGATTAGTTAGGTTTAAGTAGTTCTATGTTGTAGGGGACTGATGACCTCAGTTGTTAAGTCCCATAGTGCTCAGAGCCATTTGAAAGAAACAAAACTTAGGTAATCGTGTACAACTTTTTTTACTCCCATAAGCAAAATAATAAAGTTTCCCTGCACTATCTGCATAAGGATCATTTGAAGCAAAGTTGGCCAAAAAATAGATGCTCGAAGAAATGTAATGATTACTTTTTTTTGTATCTCCAGAAGTAATTGCATGATACACCTGAAACTTTGCACATAATAACTTGCCAATGCAGGGTCTTAGAGTATAAATTTTCATTCTTCTACTGCTTTCCAATGTTCAAATTGAGGGCAGATTTGACAACTTTTCTGAAAATGCCCAAAATAGCTATTTTTGTCCCACATTTATAAAAAAGTCTTCTTCAAACTCATCTTTAAACTGGAGTCATTAGAAAGACCATGTTCTAAACCAACTAAAAAGGTATATTTGGTTTTGCAATGCGAGCATATGAGGCTCTAGAAAAGAATGACAAAGTGAATGTGCATTGAAAATAGGCCTGTATTCTACCGGCATTCAGATTAAATATGACATCTGTTATGAAGTTCCACAATTGTTTAATACTCTCTGAGGAAGATAATATAAAAAGTTTTGATGACTAGGAAATAAGCTGGAGTCAAAACTACTAGTAAATAGTTTTTTTTTTTTTTTTTTTAAGGATCCGGCCCTACAAAATCATTTTTATAAAAATTAAATGGAATGAGGAGTCCAATAAAAATAATAGTTTTCTCTCTTTACTTGATGTAATAATTTGAGGTAATCACACTCTAAAAGTGCCAATTTTTATTTTTAGCAGAATTTCTTGCCTAACAATACCATCAGTGACATCATCTGCCCGGAAGTATAGTTGTATGGTTTTTTCCTCATGGCATTCTGCAGCAAATTAATGAAATCTGTAAAAAATTCAAGTAGCTTCACCTAGACATAAGCTTAGGATTGTAAGAGAGACTGCTTCTAGCTTTGGCCTCTGACTCTTATAGAAACCGCATAATCAGCTTGGGAACCTGTGATAAAGAAACTCACCCATGGCTGCTGTTGCCAGCTGTCAGACGTGGCCCCTGTGGTCATGTAGGTACTGGTTTTCTCACTTTGAAAGAAGCCAGCAGTTGTTAAGTCATCGTGGACTGTACCAACATATTTATACAATTTTTCATGTGTTGACTAATGTTCTACATTGACTGCAAACTATACTAATACAAGGTATACTGTACCTTAAACCAGAATTAAACTAGCACGTGAATAGAATTGCACAATAAAGACATACTGATTATTCTCTATAACATGAGTCCATTCCAAAAAGTGTGAGGAAGAATTCTGTAAACTTCACCAAAATCTACACAATGTGACAGTGGTGTAAAACCTGCAGACCATTTGTATGATGTGTACTGCAGCTGTTATGAAACAGTTTTGCTACCATAATCTCCACTGTCGTGATAATGAACAGTTAAATCATGAAGTTTATAACCAGTTTGATTCTGTAGTTATAATAGAAGAGCAGACTGAAATATATCATATTATTCAGACTTTCTCACTTCCTAGTCATGATTTTGATATTACCTTGCCCAGAGAGTACTAAACAACTATAGTGTGTGACAGATTTTGAAAAATGAACTTTGCCCTCAATTTGTTAACTATTGGAAAGCAGTAGGAGAATGAAATTGTAAATTCTAAGTCCTTGTGTTGGTAAATTATGGTGTTTTCAGGTTTTCCCCCACAATTACTTCCGGAGATACAAAAAGCTAAGCTTCCTTTTTTTTTTAATATCTATGTTTTTCAGCTGACTTTGCTTGAAATTGTCTGTATGCAGATAGGTCAGGAATTCTTTATTATTTCGCTTACAAGAACGGAAAAAGTTATGCAAGATAACCTAGTTTTGTTTCTTTCAAGAAAATATTATCGGAGATGTTATGTCTCAAAGTTACTGAAAATTACCGGGTGCACTGTTGGTAGCTGCACCATGGCGTCAAACGAATCACTGTATCTCTGGAAGTGTTTAACTAATGATGAAAAAACACCAATGTTCATTGGAAGTATGTGCAATTGTTCATACAAAATTTCACCAAAATCCTTGATGGTTATGAAGGAACCTCTAAACCACTTGGCATGGAATGACCCAACTCTAAACAAGTTTCACTTTCCATTTGCTGATACTTGTTCTTATTCTGATAAAATGCCCGAGTCAATGTTAGAAATGCTGCATCTGCATTTGTAGCCAGCCCCACTAGTGGCAAAATACAGTATAATAGTGTCTGTTTCAAAAAGTGAGGTTAAAGACTCGAACTTTGTTGGTAAATGTACAGGCTTGTTCCATAAATCCATGGCTAGGTAAGAGCAAATTTGACAAACAAGTTTGTTCACAAGGGCCTTAACATTGACTTTGGGCTACAGCACAGATCAGTCTGTCATCACAACTGTGATTTAAAGAAATAATTTATTTTTATTTTGTTTGTTTGGACGATATTTGATTTAATATATTGTTAATATGTGGGACATTCCCTTCACATAATACTGTACAAATGACAAAACCAACATTGATAGACAGCTGTTTGTGCCCTCATTTTCGAATTTTACTGTTAGTTTGTGGTTGACTCCAACTGGCAGATTGCCTCTTAACAATGTTGTTTTTGTAGTTATGAAAGTTACTTCACCAGGCTCATACTGCTAGATTGCCACTAGGGCTTGTAGAAAACTGTATTACGCACTTTGATGTGGTGACATTTGTGGGGGGGGGGGGGGGGTTGTTTAATTCATATATTTGTTTTATTTAAACTGCTCTTGCATTTGTATTGTGTAAATTTGATGATTACAGAACATGGAAGGTCTGATAATAGGCATGTAATTACATTGTGACTTTGTTTATAGATTGCCATTTTGTAGCATTGAAATATGCTATATGCCCTTTTTTTTTTTTAGTATACGTAATGATTTTCGTGAGATAAAGTCTATATTAGAAATTATCTTGATTTGCCTACAGGTGGGAACGTTTAATCTTCTCATACTTCTGCCGGATGCTCCTGATCATATAGATGAGCTTCTTGTGAAACTCCCAGGAGTGTCATTCCAGCAGCTGCCACACTGGCTCACATATGCTGAGACGGAAGTTTCACTTCCTCAGTTTACAGCTCTATCAAGTGGACTTGATTTGACACCATTTATGAAACAGTTGGGTGTACGGAGTCTCTTCAATGCAAGTGCAGCAGAGTTAGGATTTGCTTCTGCAAGTGGTGCTCCTCCACTGTATGTGAAATCTATCACTCAAGATGCCTTTTTCTCCGCATCCTATGTTGCGGTTAATTCTGTTGGAGCTGTCTCATCACACATGGGTAAGAATAAATCTGTATGTTTCCTGTGTTTATTTGAAAGTTTGTTATTCTGGAATATTAACATTTGAGTACATTTATTTATATATTTTTTGCCTTCATTGGACACCTCACTTAATTCGTAAAAGGTTTATACAAAGACTTTCTATTGAATTAAACAATTTAGTTCAATAAAACTTCAGTAAGACAATTCAATAATAGACTAGTTATTTACATAAAGGGGTTTTTGCACTTGTGTCTGACCAATATTTTTTCATTCTTTCAGATATTTTCTTTCTTTCTTCGTCTGAGATCACTCATTTGAGTATTAATGTGCTATCTCTAATATGAGTATTTTAATAGATGTGAATAAGTTTCTGTCTTCAAATAGTTGTAACAGTTTGATAGACTTATTAATTTGTCTGTCATTTTCGAGATCACTGAGTGTATGAAATGTCACACTATCAGTCTTATCACAAATTTCATTTAACTAAAATATCTTTGTTGTGATACATTTGTTATCCACTGCAAATCACAACCAAACAGTCAACTACCGACCTAATCTAGACTTCGGAATGCTCTACAATTCTTCTAAATCTACATAATACTCTAGTAGCCACCTTATGGTGTATGGGTGGAGGATAACAGGTACCCCTATTAGTCTTTCCCTTTCCTCTTCCACTTGCAAATGGAGCAAGGGAACAGACTGTCTGTATGCCTCCTATGAGCTGTTTTCGTAGTACTTACACATGTTGATTGAATCTACCTACAACAAATCTAACAGTGTGCTTCCGAGTAGCCCCAAGGTCTTCTTTTAGTCTGACCTGGTGGGGATCCTAAACACTCGAGCAGTACTCAGGAATGGGTCGCACTAGTATTCTGTATATTGTCTCCTTTGTAGATAATCTAAGCTCTGTAATTTCTTAGACTTTCATGGTGATTCGGTGTCATCTCATGGAATCTGGTGTACTGCTGGTGGTCTGCGTCTTCCCAACACAATATTATGGCGACGTATTTCGGCATCTTGATTAGGTATTTCCTGCAACTGATCAGCAAGCTGACTGTCTCTCATATTTATACCTGGGCTGTGTTTTGGGTTCACTATGTCATCCACACCCACTGTGGCCATTTCTGGTGCTACTTATATCTAGTCCATCTTCTGTCTGTGCCCGTTTCCGCTGTTTTCCCCAGTGCCGGCCATGCCAAGGCATTCCATACTAGGTACATGCCCACCAGGCACATTCCCAGCACTATCAATGTGCTTTAGACATTTCTTATGATTTTGACGACCACTCCAGCTTTGTCATGCTCCTGGTCTTGTGGGTTCGGTATGCTCCTACAAGATGTACTCCCTGCTGAATCAGGCTGCTGTGAGAATTGCATATTCTGTTTGTGCACGCCAGAGAAATCTCCCGTGGTGGTGGCTGCCATTTAGAGTTCTGTGCTGTGGCTGCTCGTAGGGTGTGTGGCGTTTGAGGTTTTGGGTAGTTGATGTTGTTCCCTGTCTTGTTTGTGATCACTACAGTTGTCTTCTGAGGAGGTAGTTTCTGCCAGGTGCTCCATAAGAGATCTCATACTGTTAATTACGCCCCTGGTTGTCTGAGTCTGTTACTGAAGAAGGGAACCTCTTTCCTGTTTTATTTTAGTAATTCTAAATCCAGATTCCATGCCCTTCTGAATTAATACCCTTCTTGATCAGGTTTTCTCTTATTTGACCATTTGGGAAGCAGGACATCAGCTCAGTGTGGTGTGGAATCTGGCTTTATAATTACCAAATAAACAATGAAAAAAATTCCCTTCTCCAGTAACGAATCTCAGACAACCAGGTGCTTAATTAACAGGATTGAATCTCTTGTGGAGCACAAGATGGCAACTGTCTAATCGGGAGACAACTGTAATGCTCATCGAAAACGACAAAAGAGAGAACATCAACCACACGAAACCTCAGGCACTACGCATCCTCGGACCAGACATATTACAGAACTGCAGATGGCGGCCACCGCCACAAGAGATTGCTGTGGCATGCGTGGACTGAATATGCAATTGAGCAGGAAGCAAACCTTGTAGGGGTGTACCGAACCTGTAAGGCCAGGCAAATGACAGGGAACAGTAGGTAGCTGGAGCAGTTGCCTAAAGCTTAAGAAATATGTAAAGCATGTTGCTAGTGCTGGGAACGCGCCTGGCAGGCATGGACCTCGTACAGAACGCCTTGGCATGGCCATCACTGGAGAAAACAGAGAAAATGGGTGTGAACGGAAGCTGGAACACTTAGAGATAAATAGAACTGCCAGAAACGGCTGCTGCAGGCACGGGCGTTGTGGGGAACACGAGACACTGTCCAGGCATCGGCAGTACACCTGATATCATGAAATGTGAATCTAAATTTCATAAAATTCTCCCAGTAAACTGAAGTCGACCATTTGCCTTGTGTACTACAAGGACAAGTTATTTTGTATCTTGAAATAGCAGTAAAAGTACTCTTTCTCATTGACTGGTAGGTCCATAACAGACTAGAAGACTGATGCATCAGCATGTCAGAATTAAATAATTATGTACATAGTTATTTGCCTCATGCATCTGTCTTATGTCACTCTCAACAGAGTACATCATTGCAGCCAGGGCACTGCTAGATTGACAAGGGACAATTCCCAACTGTCAGTAAATGAAAATGATGAAACGTGGTGAGTGTGTACCAGCAGCAGTGAACTGCACCTGCATCTTTTAGTGTGTAGACCAGTGGTTAGCAGATTACTGTGTTTTGGTTTTTGTGTGCAAATCCTTGTGTAGGGTAGCTTCCTAGTGTAATTTTCCTGCCATCAGGCTGTCGCGTCACGCCACTAAGTGTAAATCTTGTGCTGGCAGGTGACACATAGTTTAGACCAGTGCATTCTAGTTTGCATATTTATCTTGTGCAGTAGCTTACTGGCAACCACCATTTGAGATCTTACATCTATTTTTACACACTGATATGGCTACGACCAGGGGACAAGGCCTGCGACACCTTTGGTGCCTTTGTAATTTCCTCATGTCTTGGCTGTCACTGCGTATTCTGATTTGCAACATCTGTCTGGTCAGTCATCACTTGAGAGTGGATGGCAGATAGTTTGCATGTCACTGGGCGAAAGGTGAAAGAGGCAGCAGGTCACACAGCTGGCGTCCTACACCTTAGCAACAGGTACGAGATGTTACCCTGTGTTGGTGGATAACTCTGAGCCAGCATGGAAAGTCATCTCCAGTTGGGCCAGCAGTCAATTTCATTGCCTGGTCCAGACAAGTGCAGAGGGTTGATATGCTTGTCATTGGGAGCATCAGTGTTACGTGAACGATGGACCCCTCAGGGAAATAGCAGGCAAGGCAGGAACGAATGCCAGCGTGCACTTGATACTTTCGCCAAGAGGGCTCATCCGTGATGTGGAAGAGGCCTGCCAGCAGCTATTGAGCGCACTGGGTGCGACCAACTGCATTTAGTGGCACATGTCAGCATGAATGACGCATGCCGCTTGGGTTCTGAGGGCATCCTCAGCTCCATTCAGTGGATTACTGATTTGCTGAAGGCAACTACCATTACATGCAAGGTGCAGGCTAAGTTGTCTATTTGTGGCATCGTTCCCAGGGTAGATCGCAGTCCTCTGGTTTGAGCAGAGTGGAAGGTCTAAACCAAAAGTTCAGATGACTCTGTGACACTATCGGGTGCGAATTTCTTGACTTCCACTATTGGCTACAGAATTGCTGGGTTCCCCTTAATAGGTTAGGCATACACTAATTGCAGGAAGCGGCTACTAGGGTGGCAGAGTACATGTGGCGTGCACATAGGGCTTTTTCAGGTTAGAGGAACCCTCCCTCGGGATCAAAGACAATTTGCCTGATTTAATTAGCCTCATTGGCCTCAGAGAACATTTGCTGTAGCACATTAGAGATAGAAAAGGTTAATATGATTTCAGTAAACTGCAGGAGTGTTCAAGGAAAGGTCCCAGATTTAGTATTGCTTACTCAAGGTTATAAAGTGCAGATAGTATTAGGAATAGAAAGTTGATTGAAACCGGACATTAATGACAATGAAATCCTAAGTTCAGATTGGAATATTTATCGTAATGATGGGTTAGTCGCCAATGGTGGTGCCATGTTTATAGCAGTAAGGAATTCGATAAAATGTGGTGAGGTTATCGTGGATTCAGACTGTGAAGTGGAATGATCATATAAAATTAATTGTTGCTAAGGCGGGTGCCAGGTTGAGATTCATTGGAAGAATCCTTAGAAAATGTAGTCCATCAACAAAGGAGGTGGCTTACAAAACACTCGTTCGACCCATACTTGAGTATTCTCATCATTGTGGGATCCATACCAGGTCGGGTTGACAGAGGAGATAGAGAAGATCCAAAGAAGAGTGGTGCATTTCGTCACAGTGTTATTTGGTAAGCGTGATAGCGTTACGGAGATGTTTAGCAAACTCAAGTGGCAGACTCTGCAAGAGAGGCGCTCTGCATCGCGGCGTGGCTTGCTGTCCAGGTTTCGAGAGGGTGCGTTTCTGGATGAGATATCGAATATATTGCTTCCCCCTACTTATACCTCCTGGGGAGATCACAAATGTAAAATTAGAGAGATTCGAGCGCGCATGGAGGCTTTCCGGCAGTTGTTCTTCCTGCGAACCATATGTGACTGAAACAGGAAAGGGAGGTAAAGACAGTGGCATGTAAAGTGCCCTCCGCCACACACCGTTGGGTGGCTTGTGGAGTATAAATGTAGATGTAGATGAAGTAATCGGGGTGAAGTTAAGTATCAAAGATCAGTAAAAAGTGGTAATCGGATGCTTATATAGACTGTCTGGGTCATTAGCTGTAGTGGTAGAGCGGTTCAGACAGAGCTTGCTGATTATCGTTAGTAATTTTCCAGATCATGCCATTGTACTAGGGGTGTCTTCAACTTGCCAGGTGTAGATTTGGAGTGTCATGATATCAAAACTGGTGCCAGAGACGGATTCATGTGACATTGTTCTTGATGTCTTGTCTGAAAATTACTTTGAGCAGACAGAGAACCAGCTCATGAGGGTAACATCTTTTAGACCTGAACTTATGAAATCAGTTAACACAGAGGAAGGTATCAGTGATCATAAGGCTGTGATAGTATCTGTGACAACCAGTTTTACAAAGAATGTTAAAAACAGTAAGGAGATGATATTGCTTAGAAAGAGTGACAGGATACAAATTTCACAGCATCTGAGCAGTCAGCATCAAATAGTCAGTGATGACGACGAAGATTTGGAAAACAAATGGAAAAAATTCAAAGGAATCGTGTGATATGCTATAAACAAGTATGTTCTCAGGGAGGTCTGAAGAGTTGGGAAAGACCCACCATAGTACAATAGCCATGTTAAATAACTGTTACATAAACAAAGAGAACCTCACCTCAGATTCAAGAGAAGTAAAACCCTAGCTGAACTACATGAAAATGAGCATAAAGAGAGCAGTGAGAGAAGCGTCCAATGGCTTTCAGAGTAAAACTTTGTCAACCGATCTGAGTAAAAACCCTAAGGGGCTATTGAAATCTTAACGAGTTATCGGCCGAGTGGCATCATCTTCTAGTCGCAACATTTCAATGGATTGCGTATCCTTCATCTTCAGGCAAAGTATCGGGATGCTGTCTGTCGTCGCGCTCCTTTGTAGCCACTGGACCGCTATCAGATTCCGGCCGCTGACCAATCACATGCTGCGTGCTGCGGAACCGCGCTTGGCACCACCAGTGTTTGGGCGGCCTAGGGGGAGGGTGCGCGTGTGGGTGTGGATTCCTGGTGTCTGTTCATATCATCGCTGGCCGCAGTCCCCTTCGGACCGGAGCGTTCTTGCTGAATTTTCCTAATTGCAGGATCCCAAGCGGAACACAGCATCAACAAAAAGCATACCTTCGAATTTGAAGAAATGAAGAAGTTGTGCAGCACCAATGGATTTTGGGATTCGGTGATGAAAGAAAATTTAATTAATCGAGACAGTGGTTACCATCTCAGTACAGCTTGGGATCCTGCAATTAGGAAAATTCGGCAAGAATACTCCGGTCCGAAGCGGGCTGCACTTTCCAGGAAGTGTTTGGAGGGTTAATGTCGAGGCTGGCCGTGTGGCAACACATGCTCTGCCTGTGAGTGGACATGCGGCCGATCCTTCAGCAAGGTCCGAGCAGGCACACGGGGGGAGGGGTTTATTAGTGATTAGGAGCTCCAGTGTTAGGTGGGTGATGGAGCCCCTTAGGGAAATAGTGGAAAGGTCAGGGAAGAAGGGCAGTGTTCACTCTGTCTGCTTGCCGGGGGGAGGGGGTTCATCCGAGATGTGGAGGAGGCCCCTGCTGGTGGTGATAGAGATCACTGGGTGCACCTGACTGCAAATTGTTGCTCATGTCGGCACCAATGACTCCTGCCGTCTGGGTTCAGAGGTCATCCTCAGTTCATACAGGTGGTTGGCGAAGTTGAAGGCGGAAAGCCTCACTCGTGGGGTGGAATCTGAGCTAACAATTTGTAGTATTGTTCCCAGAACCCATCGCAGTCCTCCGGTTTGGAGCCGAGTGGAAGGCTTAAACCAGAGGCTCGGACGATTCTGTGGAGATCTGGGGGTGCAAATTTCTCGACCTCCGCTATTGGGTCGAGAAATGTAGGGTCCACTGAATACAGTCAGGCGTGCACTACACACAGGAAGTGGCTACAAGGGTAGCGAAGTATGTGTGGAGTGGACATGTGGGTTTTTTAGGTTAGAGAATTCCCTCCCTAGGCTCGACAAGAAGCCTCCCGAGACATGACAAGGTGGTAGTAGTAGGCAAAACGCAACAGGGAATAACAATATTAATGTGGTAATAGTAAACTGCAGGAGCGTCTATAGAAAGTTCTCAGAACTGCTCTCATTAATAAACGGTCACAATGCCCACATAGTACTAGGGACGGAAAGTTGGCTGAAACTAGGTGTAAACACTAATGAAATTCTAAACTCAGATTGGAATGTATACCGCAGAGACAGGCTGGACAGTGAAGGGGAAGGCATGTTTATAGCGATAAAAAGTGCAGTAGTATCGAAGGAAATTGACGGAGATCCGAAATGTGAAATAATTTGGGTGAAGGTCGCGGTTAAAGAAGGGTCAAACATGGTAATTGGATGTCTCTATTTGCCCCATGGCTCAGCAGCTGTTGTGGCTGAGCACCTGAAGGATAATTTGGAAAATATTTAGAGTAGATTTCCTGACCATGTTATAGTTCTGGGTGGAGATTTTAATTTACCAGATATAGACTGGGAGACTCAAACGTTTATAATGGGTGGCAGGGACAAAGAATCCAGTGAAATTTTTTTAAGTGCATTATATGAAAACTACCTTGAGCAGTTAAACAGAGAACAGACTCGTGGCGATAACATATTAGACCTTCTGGTGACACAGACCTGAACTATATGCAAAAGTTAATGCAGAACAGGGAATCAGCGATCATAAAGCAGTTACTTCATCGATGATTTCAGCCGTAAATAGAAATATTAAAAAAGGTAGGAAGATTTTTCTGTTTAGCAAAAGTGACAAAAAGCAGATTTCAGAGTACCTGATGGCTCAACACAAAAGTTTTGTCTCAAGTACAGATAGTGTTGAGGATCAGTGGACAAAGTTCAAAACCATCGTACAATATGCGTTAGATGAGTATGTGCCAAGCAAGATTGTAAGAGATGGGATAGAGCGACCGTGGTACAAGAACCGAGTTAGAAAACTGCTGCAGAAGCAAAGGGAACTTCACAGCAAACATAAACATAGCCAACGCCTTGCAGACAAACAAAAATTACACGAAGCGAAATGTAATGTGAGGATGGCCATGTGAGAGGCATTCAATGAATTCGAAAGTAAAGTTCTATGTACTGACTTGGCAGAAAATCCTAAGAAATTTTGGTCTTATGTCAAAGCGGTAGGTGGATCAAAACAAAATGTCCAGACACTCTGTGACCAAAATGGTACTGAAACAGACGATGACGAACTAAAGGCCGAAATACTAAATGTCTTTTTCCAAAGCTGTTTCACAGAGGAAGACTGCACTGTAGTTCCTTCTCTAGATTGTTGCACAGATGACAAAATGGTACATATTGAAATAGACAGAGGGATAGAGAAACAATTAAAATTGCTCAAAAGAGGAAAAGCCGCTGGACCTGATGGGATACCAGTTCGATTTTACACAGAGTATGTGAAAGAACTTGCCCCCCTTCTTGCAGTGGTGTACCATAGGTCTCTAGAAGAGCGTAATGTTTCAAAGGATTGGAAAAGGGCACAGGTCATCCCCGTTTTCAAGAAGAGACGTCGGACAGATGTGCAGAACTATAGACCTAGATCTCTAACGTCGATCAGTTGTAGAATTTTGGAACACGTATTATGTTCGAGTATAATGACTTTTCTGGAGACTAGAAATCTACTCTGTAGGTATCAGCATGGGTTTCGAAAAAGAAGATTGTGTGAAACCCGGCTCACGCTATTCGTCCACGAGACTCACAGGGCCATAGACACGGGTTCCCAGGTACATGCCGTGTTTCTTGACTTCCGCAAGCCATTTGATACAGTTCCCCACAGTCATTCAATGAACAAAGTAAGAGTGTGTGGACTATCATGCCAGTTGTGTGATTGGATAGAAGAGTTCCTAGATAACAGAATGAAGCATGTCATTCTCAATGGCGAGAAGTCTTCCGAAGTAAGAGTGATTTCAGGCGTGCCCCAGGGGAGTGTCATAATATGACCTTGTGGATAACATCGGAAGTTCGCTGAGGCTTTTTGCGGATGATACTGTAGTATATCGAGAGGTTGTAACAATGGGAAATTGCACTGAAATGCAGGAGGATCTGCAACGAATTGACACATGGTGCAGGGAATGGAAATTGAATCTGAATGTAGACAAGTGTAATGTGCTGCAAATACGTAGAAAGAAAGATCCTTTATCATTTAGCTACAATATAGCAGGTCAGCAACTGGAAGCAGGGAGTACGCATTAGGAGTGATTTAAAATGGAATGACCATATAAAATTAACCGTCAGTAAAGCAGATGCCAGACTGAGATTCAATGGAAGAATCCTACGGAAATGCAATCCAAAAACAAAGGAAGTACGTTAAAGTACACTTGTTTGCCCACTGCTTGAATACTGCTCACCGGTGTGGGAACTGTGCACGATAGGGTTGATAGAAGAGATAGAGAAGATACAAAGGAGAGCAGTGCACTTCATTACAGGATCATTTAATAAGTGCGAAAGCATTACGGAGATGATAGATAAACTCCAGTGGAAAACTCTGTATGAGAGACACTCAGTAGCTTGGTATGAGCTTTTAAGTTTCGAGAACATACCTTCACTAAGGAGTCAAGCAGTATATTGTTCCCTCCTACGTATATCTCGCAAAGAGACGATGAGGATAAATAAAATCAGAGAGATTAGAGCCCACACAGAGGCATACCGACAATCTTTCTTTCCACAAACAATACGAGTCTGGAATAGAAGGGAGAACCAATAGAGGCACTCTAAGAAGGGAACCTCCCCATCGCACCCTCCTCAGATTCAGTTATAAGTTGGCACAATGGATAGGCCTTGAAAAACTGAACACAGATCAATTGAGAAAACAGGAAGAAGTTGTGTGGAACCATAAAAAAAAAAATTAGTAAAATATACAAACTGAGTAGTTCATGTGCAAGACATGCAACATCAAGGAACATTCGAGCTCAGAAGTGCCGTGGTTAGCGTGAGTAGCTGCGGAACGAGAGGTCCTTGGTTCAAGTCTTCCCTCAACTGAAAATTTTACTTTCTTTATTTTCGCAAAGTTATGATCCGTCCGTTCGTTCATTGACGTCTCTGTTCACTGCAATAAGTTTAGTGTCTGTGTTTTGCGGCCGCACCGCAAAACCGTGCGATTAGTAGACGAAAGGACGTGCCTCTCCAATGGGAACCAAAAACATTTGATCGCAAGGTCATAGGTGAACTGATTCCTCCACGGGAAAACACGTCTGATATATTCTATATGACACTGGTGACGGCATGTGTGTCACATGACAGGAATATGTTGTCGACCCACCTAACTTGTACACTTAGCGAATGGGTAAAAAGATTCTTCTACCTTGCCCGATTTAGGTTTTCTTGTGGATGTGATAATCACTCCCAAAAAAGTGATGAAAACATAAGAGTTTCTCAAATAAACTAAAAATAAAAAATTAAACCTTTCACTCAAGGGAAGACTTGAACCTAGGACCTCTCGTTCCGTAGCTGCTCTCGCTAACCACGAGACCACGCCGCTCCTTGACTCCTCGTGTCCTTGACGTTACCTATCTTCGCATGGACTACTCAGTTTGTATATTTTGCTTATTTTTTTCATAGTTCCACACAACTTCTTCCTGTTTTCTTGATTGATCTGTGTTCAATTTTTCAAGGCCTATCCACTGTGCCAACTTATAACTAAATCTGAGGGGGGTGCGATAGGAGGTTCCCTTGTAAGTACCCTCTGCCACACACCGTCAGGTGGCTTGTGGAGTATGGATGTAGATGTAGACAACATATTACTTACCCCTACTTACATCTTGCATTGCATAATGAACATGAGGAGAAAATTTGAGAAAGTAGAGGCAATACAGATGCGAATCGACAATCATTCTTCCTGTGTACTGTTCGTGAGTGGAACAGGGTTGGAAGGATCAAATAGTAGTACCAATAGTACCCTCACACACACCATTAACTGGCTTCTGGAGTATGATGTAGATGTAGAAGTAGGGGTCAAAATAATGCAGTACGTATTTTTTGTTTGTGCCCAGTTTCACTTTTAAGCTGTAATAAACGGCCTGAAAGGTAGTTTGACGTATTAAGTGTGGAGGGAATACTTTGAAATCATGCTATATAAAAAAATGTTTTTCATATATAACTTGATACATAATTAATGTCCTTGAAACATGTATAATCGAATATTGTAATAATCTGAAATTTTGCATAATACCCCACCACCATTAATTAATTTTGCAAAATGAAAACTTTTGTTACAACATAAATTAAAGCCACTTTCAAGCTCCATACACCCGTGTGTAATAAAGCTGGATCTTGAAATACCATTTTTGGGAAGTAAGCTTTACACAATGTGCTGTATTTTCAACATAACTAGATATAATGCCTAAGCATTTATTGTTAGCCATTTACTTTAGTTATATTTGCTTCATGTTTGAAGTTGTTACTTTACACTCATTTTTTTACATAAATGTATTTTGTTAATTGAAGATAGTAAATACTCATTATTATGATAAATTATTGCAATACTGATAATGTGTAAATAATTGTCTAAAACGTTTTCTTATGCCATGCACATAAACTGAATGAAAATTCTTCACAGAATATACGTGACTGAGAGGAATACAAAACAAAATTCAGCAGGATGTTAAACTGTTGCGAGTGACCCTCTAAATTTCCTAATTTGTATCAGGCATATTTCAGTACATTGGAAAGCCTTTGCAAAGGGAATTAATTATGTACTAGTAACTGCAGCTTGATTACATTGTTTCTCAAGTGGAGACTGACATCATAATCATTCAACAGAAATAAATCATGAAAATTTTTCCATGAAGTTTTTCCAACATCAAAAGCCATGTGCATCTCACAGTCGTACCTATGCCATATGGGTTCACCATATGAAGAAGTGCCTCATCCTTGGGTACAATGCTCTATAGGGTTCTTTCACACTGATGGCCCCAAGAATCTGACTGTAATAAGTAACTTTTCTCCCTCACTGGGAAAGAAAACATCTTTCAAATCTCTCTTGACCTGGTCACATGTTTGTTTACCAGAGTTCAATCCTGTCACAAGACCATTTGAGGCTTCAAAAAAAGATTCTCTAATTCTTGTCCCAACCTCACCATTAGTTCCTTCTAAAACTATGAAAAAGCGGTTAGTCGGTATGAAAAAGTATATTGACCATCATACCTAAGGACAAGGAACTTGTTCGTCTTGCTATCTCAAAGGGCTTGATGGGATAGGTACAGTCGTGAGATTTGCACCGTTCAATGTTGGAAGAACTTTGTAAGAAGTTTTTCAGATGTACAAGGCTTGACTGATTAGTAATGCCTCCATCCTCGTAACTCTTAAACAGTTAGCAGCATTGGTATGCAGTAGGTACTGGCTTGTTCTGTAGCCTCTTCTATACAGCTCCAGTTGGCGGGAAGACTTAGCGCTGAACGGTTGTGTTGTTACAGTGTAGAGTATGGACCCCTGCGCAGACGGTTGGTCAATGCGATTTAAACAATGTGCGGTCATTGAATTCTTGACAACAGAAGGTGTTACCCCAAAGGAGACTCATCAGAGAATGAAAGCAGTTTATGGTGATTGTATTGATGTGAATGCTGTGCGTTGTTGGGCGAGTAAGTTCAAAGATGTTGAGGTGGGAACAGCTGACCTGCATGACAAACGAGTTGGATGTCTTGTGACAGCAACCACTGAATTTCACAAGCAAAAGGGTGACAGATTGATTCTGGACGATCGTCGTATCACTTGGAGAAAAATTGCAAGCACAATTGGCATTTCACAATAACGTGTGGGTCACGTTATTGGTTTGCTTGGCTATCAGAAGATATGTGCACGATGGGTACCCCGGATGCTGACTCCTGAAATGAAAGCACACCATACGGCATCCTCCATACAGTCCAGATTTAGCACTGTCTGACTTCCATCTGTTCCCTGTAATGAAAAACAATCTGCGGGGACATTATTATGCTTCTGATGAAGATGTTGAGAGAACTGTGAGACTGTGGTTGTAGAAATAGCGTCGACTTCTTCCGTGACGGCTTCAGAAAATTTGTTCATCGTTGGCAGAAATGTATCCAATTGGCTGGTGATTGTGTGGAAAAGTGAATATTGGTAATTAAATATCACATTCTAAGGATTATTTCTGTGTTCGATTTATTAAAACATTCCCATCCAAAGCCAATTAACAAAGGTGGAGGCATTACTTTTCATTCAACCCTCGTAGTTCTGTTAAATGATTGTCAGTCTACATTTTAGAAATAATTTAATCAAGCTGCCGTCACTAGTACATAAGTTATCTTTGCCAAGGTTTTCCAATGTACTGAAATATGCCCTATACAAAACACAGGATATTTAGAGGGTCACCAGCGACAATTTGAAATCCTACTGAATTTTGTTTCATATTGTGTTCTCTGTCGTGTGTCATATGTGAAGAAACTTCATTCATTTTACGTGTGTCGTGTAAGAAAATGTTATGTTTTAAGCATTTATTTACAGATTATCATTATTGTAGTGATTTTGTATCATAATGAGTTACTTACATAAAATGAATACAAGCAAAATAACTAGACTAATAAGGAATGTCTAAATACTTCAATTAGGTATACTGGAAAGACTGTGACAGCACATTGTGTATAGCTTATATTCCGAAAATGTTATTTCAGAAACTAGTTTTATTACACATCAATGTATAGAGCTTGAAAGCTTCTTTAATTTAGGTTGTTACAACAGTTTTCATTTTTCAAGATTAATTGATGATGGTGGGGCATTTTACAAAATTTAAAATTATTCCAAAACTTGATTATCCAGTGTTTGAGAATGTTTATTACATATCAACTTTTACAGAGAAACACTTTTTAGATACCACCGTTTCGAAGATATTCCCTCCAAGCCTAATATGCCAAATTACCTTTCGTGCTGTGTTTTACCTCTTAAAAGTGAAACTGGGCACAGAAAAGTGTTGTTACTCCCCCCATACAACTGCCGAGATTCGTGAAGATCATTTATTGACACTTGTGAATGTTCCCTTGTGAGTTTAGCGGCACCCTGGCTGAAATGATGTGCTCTGTTGTGAGTGACATAAGGCAGGTGTGTGTGGTGAATAACTGCAAACAGTTGTTTCAATTTTGAGATGCCAATGCATCAGTCTTCCAGTTTGTTGGTAACTGCTAATTCATGAGAAGAGTAGTTTTACTGCTATTTCAAGACATACACAGTAACCTGTCGGTTGAGATTTGAAGATGATAACCTCGATGACCGAAGCCAGTTATCTAGAATAAAGCTTATTATTAGTGATCGTGGCAAAGGAGTTTATCTTCACTAATGCATTAATTTGAATTGCTACTTGCTTCTCAAAATGAGCAAACCGAAACTGTACTTGAAAGTCACATGATAGTTTTTCCTACTCCTTTGAATTAAGCTATATTTTTCTACATGTAGATCCAGCTGCCATTCATCACACCAAATAGGAATTCTGTGTAAGTCATCCTGTATCCTTCTACAGTCACTCAATGACAATACTTTCGCATATACTACAATGTCATCAGCAAACAGTCACAGATGTTTACATTGTTTGTCAGATAATTTATACACGGAGAGAACGAGTGGTCCAACCACACCAACTTACTGCACTCCTGATGGTACCCTTGTCTCAGATGAACACTCACAATTGATGATAACATACTGGATACATCTACATTCATGACTACTCTGCCGGGTGGGGCAGCCACGTGGTCTTAAGGCGCCTTTCCCCTTCCCCCCCCCCCCCCCCCCCTTCCTCTTTTGGAGATTTGAGTTCTCCCTTGGGCATGGATGTGTGTGTGTTGTCCTTAGCATAAGTTAGTTTAAGTACTGTGTAAGCCTAGGGACAGATGACCTCAGCAGTTTGGTCCATAGGAACTTACCACCATGACTACTTTGCTGTTCACAATTACGTGCCTCGCAAAGGGTTCATCAAACCACCTTCAGACTACAGTGGAACCTCATTTGAAAAGCTCCTCGCATAACAAGCAATGCAAATTGTAAAAAACATTATTCGCTTAACAAGTGATCTTTCACATAACACGCGACAATGCTTTAGTGTGACCCCCCCCCCCCCCCCCCCGTTTGTGCGCAGTGGCGGAAATGTTCAACATTATGAACACCTGTCATTGTCAGCAGTTGTATATGAAAAATGTCTGTAGTGTGTACTGCAATCTGTGTGTAGTGTTCTTTCTGACACCATCTTAGTACAGCTTGTGATCATACATTTTTCTAAACTTGAGTTCACGCAGTGTTTTTTTGTGCACAAGTTTTAATAACCTTTGTAGAAATGTTCCCTAAGATAAATATACAAGAAGATGACCACAAGAGAAAGAAAATGACCTTAAAAATGAAACATAAAATCATTGAAAAACACAAAATTGGTGTGAGCATTGCTGATTTAGCACACATACAATCAGTCTACATTGACTATTTGCACTGTCCTCAAGAACAGGGACAAGATTAAGGAGATAGGTGCTTCAAAGGGAGTGACAAGAGTAAACAATGGTTTTGTATTCTGGATGATGTCGAAAGGTTGCTCCTTATATGAATAAATGAAAAACTATTGCAAGGCAACACTATTAACTAGAACGTCATTTGTGAGAAGTTGAGAATGATTTTTGCTGACTGCGTTAAGAAGGTGCCAAGATCATCAGTGGCCAAAGAAATGTTTATGGGAAGCTGTGGGTGGTACAAGAAGTTTAAGAGAAGAACTGGCATCCGCAGCAGTGTGAGGCATGACAAAGCAGCCAGATCTGCTGCAACAAGTTTTTAATTGTGATGAGATGGGTCTATTCTGGAAAAAGATACCAAAGTGTACCTTATTTTAAACATAGCTGCGTAACAGCAACGGTTCCATGTAATTAGATTAAAAACAGCCGACCCGTTGCAAAGGATAAAGTAGTCTTTACCTAGGTTTCGATAAGTTTAAACCTAGGTAAAGTGTACCTTGTAACAGCAGAGGAGAATGAATTGCTAGGTCACAAGTCAATGAAAGACTGTCTCACACTGCTATTTTGTGCCAGTGCAAGCAGTGGTTTGAAAATTAAACTGCTGTTTCTTCGCCATTCAGAAACTCCACGAGTCTTCAAGAAGTGTAAAGTCCAGAAGAGCAGGTTCAATGTGATATGGAGGTCCAACAACAAGGCTCGGTTGACACATGATTTTTTTCATTGGATCGATGAAGTGTTTGGTACTTTGGTGAAAAAATATTTGCTTGAGATGAATCTGCCACTCCATGTCTTGCTTATTATGACAATCCTCCTGTGCATTCTCCAGGTCTCCAACACCACACCCTTGAAGAATTTCAATTCATCAAGATGCAATTTCTACCTCCCAACACCACTCCATTACTTCAGCTTATGGACCAGCATAATATTTCTAACTTTAAGAAACGCTACACTAAAATACTCTTTAAGCGTTGCTTTGAGTTGACTGAAGTTACCAATCTCACTCTGAATGTCTTGAAAATACCACTTTAACATCTTTGCCAGCATGAAGATGATCAAAAAGGCTTGGGAAGGGGTTACCAAGAGAACTCTCACTTCTGCATGGAAGCAGCTGTGGCTGGAGTGCATTGTCAAATGTGACTCTGAGGCATTTGAGTTAGTACCTGTGGAGCCCATAGTCAACAGGATTGTGTCTTTGGCCAAGAGCATGACATCGATGAGCTTGTGGAAGATCACAGCCCAAAAATGACCACCAAAGAGCTTAAAGAGTTGCACTGTGTTTAACAGCAGGAAGTTGTGAAGAGTAGTTAATCAGGAGGAGGAGGAGGAGGAGGCGGCAGCAGTAACAGCAAAGCAGCAATCTTCTGGCACAATAAGACAAATGCTGAAAGCATGGGAATTGGTTGCATTGTACATTGAGAAATCTTCACCCCAATAAAGCAGTGGCTATACGTAGTACAAATTTATTTGATGATAATGCTGTGTCGCATTTTCACCAAGTGTTGAAGCATCAGGATAAATAAATGAATATAGACAGCTTCCTAATAAAAAGAATTAGTTATGTATCACGAATAGTAAAGCACATAATATTGTATGTATAATTTTCTGTGTATAAATGACATGAATAAGACAAAACCTTCAGTACTTCTTCTGCAAGGAATGCATTGTCATATTTTGCATTAATTTTTATGGGATAAATTGTTTTACCTAACAAGTGTTTCGCACTAAGAGTAAAATTCTGTAATGAATTGTGTTCACTATGTGAGGTTCCACTGTATTTGTCTGTAGTTCTGCTCTTAAGAAGCAGCAGGGAAGAAGAAACACTGGTGCACATACAGATCTTCTGCATACATACTTTTTATATTAATTACAGAATGCACGTAGAGCCACCTCAGTTGCATATTTGTGCAATCGAGGTGACTCTACATACATTCTGTAATTAAGTTAATGCACGGTTGCTGGACTTCAACCAATAACAATGTTTAAAATTTCAATTCTTTTTATAGTTTACTATTCCAATACGCAAACTATAACTCCTCTTTGTTCTAGTATAAAGATAACTTCTCCCTTTGAAGGAGGATGCCAACAGAATGTTTTTGCTTTCGGAAGAGAAAGTTGTAGAGTGAAATTTTGTGAATGGGTGTGCCTGCATATTGTGTTTCGATGTTATCTGTCAATCCATTCAGATATGGATCCCATATTGAGCGGCAGTACTCCAGCAGAGAATGGCCAAGTGTAGCGATGGCCTTTAGCAGGTCCCTTGCATCTTCTAAGTGGTCTCCCAATAAAACAGTCTTTGGTTCACTTTCCCATAACATTACCTATGTGATGGTTCCATTTGAAGTTATTAGTAATTGTAATCACTAAGTATTTAGTTGAGTTTGCAGCCTTTAGATTTGTGTGAAATACCTTTTAGCTGAAATTTAATGGATTCTTTTTAATACACTACTGGCCATTAAAATTGCTACACCACAAAGGTGATGTGCTACAGACGCGAAATTTAACCAACAGGAAGATGATGCTATGATATGCAAATGATTAGCTTTTCTGAGCATTCACACAAGGTTGGCGCCAGTGGCGACACCTACAACATGCTGACATGAGGAAAGTTTCCAACCGATTTCTCATACACAGACAGTAGTTGACCGGCGTTGCCTGGTGAAACGTTGTTGTGCTGCCTCGTGTAAGGAGGAGAAATGCTTACCATCACGTTTCCGACTTTGATAAAAGTTGGATTGTAGCCTATTGCGATTGCGGTTTACCGTATCGCGGCATTGCTGCTCGCGTTGGTCTTGATCCAATGACTGTTAGCAGAATATGGAATCGGTGGGTTCAGGAGGGTAATACGGAACGCCGTGCTTGATCCCAACGGCCTCGTATCACTAGCAGAGATGACAGGCATCTCATTCGCATGGCTGTAACGGATCATGCAGCCACATCTCGATCCATGAGTCAACAGATGGGGACGTTTGCAAGACAACAACCATCTGCATGAACAGTTTGGCGATGTTTGCAGCAGCATGGACTGTGAGCTTGGAGACCATGGCTGCGGTTACCTTTGACGCTGCATCACAGACAGGAGCACCTGCAAAGGTGTACTCAACGACGAACATGGGTGCACGAGTGGCAAAATGTCATTTTTTCAGATGAATCTAGGTTCTGTTTACAGCATCATGATGGTTGCATCCGTGTTTGGCGACATCGCTGTGAACGCACATTGGAAGCGCGTATTCGTCATCGCCATACTGGCGTACCATCTGGCGTGATGGTATGGGATGCCATTGGTTACGCGTCTCGGTCACCTCATGTTCGCATGGACGGCACTTTGAACAGTGGACGTTACATTTCAGATGTGTTAAGACCCGTGGCTCTACCCTTCATTCGATGCCTGCGAAACCCTACATTTTAGCAGGATAATGCACGACTGCATGTTGCAGGTCTTGTACCGGCCTTTCTGGATACAGAAAATGTTCGACTGCTGGCCTGGCCAGCACATTCTCCAGATCCTCTCACCAATTGAAAACATCTGGTCAATGGTGACCAAGCAACTGGCTCGTCACAATACGCCAGTCACTACTCTTGATGAACTGTGGTATCGTGTTGAAGCTGCATGGGCAATTGTACCTGTACACGCCACCCAAGCTCTGTTTGACTCAATGCCCAGGCGTATCAAGGCCATTATTACGGCCAGAGGTGGTTGTTCTGGGTACTGATTTCTCAGGATCTATGCACCCAAATTGCGTGAAAATGTAATCGCATGTCAGTTCTAGTATAATATATTTGTCCAATGAATACCCGTTTATCATCTGCATTTCTTCTTGGTGTAGCAATTTTAATGGGCAGTAGTGTACTTATGCAGATAACCTGACACTTTTATTTAGAGTCAGTTGCCACTTTTCACACCATATAGATGTCTTCTCAAAGTAATTTTGCAATTGGTTTTGATCTTCTAATGACTTTATTAGATGGTGAATGAGAGCGTAATCTACAAGCTGTCTAAGAGAACTGCTCCGATTGTCTCCTGAATCACTTATATAGATTATTAAGAGCAGAGGACCTTTAACACTCCTTTGGGGAGTCCTAGATACCACTTTCGTTTTACTGGATGACTTCCCATCAGTTACTGACAAGAGAACCTCCCCATCACGGCCCCCTCAGATTTATTTATAAGATGGCACAGTGGATAGGCCTTGAAAAACTGAACACAGATCAGTCGAGAAAACAGGAAGAAGTTGTGTGGAACTATGAAAAAAATAAGCAAAATATACAAACGGAGTAGTTGATGCGCAAGATAGGCAACATCAAGGATAGTGTGAGCTCGGGAGCGCTGTGGTCCCGTGGTTAGCGTGAGCAACTGCGAAACGAGAGATCATTGGTTCAAGTCTTCCCTCGAGTGAAAAGTTTACTTTCTTTATTTTCGCAAAGTTATGATCTGTC
The DNA here is from genome assembly GCF_023864345.2 of Schistocerca serialis cubense. Lineage (NCBI taxonomy): Eukaryota > Metazoa > Arthropoda > Insecta > Orthoptera > Acrididae > Schistocerca > Schistocerca serialis. The sequence goes on from NC_064640.1 coordinate 777,465,486, forward strand.
CGTACGTTCATTGAAGTCTCTGTTCACTGTAATAAGTGTAGTGTCTGTTTTGCGGCCGCACCGCAAAACCGTGCGATTAGTAGACGAAAGGACGTGCCTCTCTAATGGGAACCGAAAACATTTGATCGCAAGGTCATAGGTCAACTGATTCCTCCACAGGAAAACACATCTGATAAATTCTATATGACACTGGTGATGGCATGTGCATCACATGACAGGAATACATCTCACGCATTTAATGCACTCTCGTCCAAAGTAGCGCACAGTCAACTGCCAGCCAGGGAGCCTCGTTAGCAGGAATACTCTCTCTTCCGTGCACTGTAGTCAACTGACGACGTGTGTTTCGATGTTTGTTTAGTTGTAGCATTCCCATACTACAGCGCAGTTACCTCGCATCCGACAGACAGACGGACGGACAGATAATAATTGTCTGAAAATAAAAAATTAAACTTTCCACTCGAGGGAAGACTTGAACCAAGGACCTCTCTTTCCGCAGCTGCTCACGCTAACCACGGGACCACAGCGCTCCTGAGCTCACACTATCCTTGATGTTGCCTATCTTGCGCATGGACTACTCAGTTTGTATATTTTGCTTACTTTTTTCATAGTTCCACACAACTTCTTCGTGTTTTCTCGATTGATCCGCGTTCAGTTTTTCAAGGCCTATCCACTGTGCCAACTTATAACTACTTATAACTAAACCTGAGGGGGGGGGGGGGGGGTGCAATGGGGAGGTTCCCTTGTAAGAACTGTGACCTTTCTGACAGGAAATCATACATCCAGTTGCACAACTGAGATGATACTCTACAGGCATGCAATTTAATTAGGAGTTATTTGTGGGGAATGGTGTAAAAAGCATTCTGGAAACTAGAAATATGGGATCTGGTTTGCCCTTAGTCTGTGGTTCACAAGATATTACAAGAGAGCAGGTCAGGCGGTTTCCAACGAGCTATGCTTTCTGAATCTGTGCTGATAATCTTTTCAGGCTCAAGGAAATCTATCATATTTGAACTTGGAATATGTTAAAGGATACTGCAGCATACCGGCATAAAGGATGTAGGTCTGTAATTTTGTGGGCCCATTCTTACATGTAGAAGTCATCTGCGCTTTTTCGAGTCGCTTTGGACTTTGGGCTGGGTGGGTTTTTCTATAGGTGCTGTGGCCAAGGCATCCATTTCATTTGCAGCAGACAAGGACATTGAGCAAAGGCAATGCATTGTCTTTTTCTACCTCCATGGTGAACTGGATGTTATTGTTAATGCTGTTGATGTGCTCCATGAACTAGACAAGTTTGTCACGTCCTTGCGGCTAAATGACAAGCGTGTCATTAAAGTATTACAAAAAACAGCCAGGCTTTAATGGTGCAGTGTGTAAGGCAATATCCGTAGAATTCTTCATGAAGAAGTTTTACAACAGCTGGAGCTAAAGGGCCACCCATTGCAATGCTGTCCATCTTATCATAATACTGGCTTTTGTACAGAAAATAAACAATGTAAGAGTGTACCGAAATAGTTCTTATTGTCAGGTTCTTGGAACACCTCGACAGCATTAACAGTAACTTCCAGTTCACCATGGAGGTAGAAAAAGACAATACATTGCGCTTCTTCAATGTCATCTGTTGTAAATGAAATGAATGCCTTGGCCACAGCAACTATAGAAAACCCTTCCACACCAATCTGTAATTGCACATCATCAGCCATCTTCACCAAGCACAGAATCACAATTTTTTACAAATGTACAGAACTCTGATGTTCAATTCAGGACTCCAGTAACATCTGTTAAGAATTTCTTATCATGAATAATGTGACGGATGACATGGAAAACTTTCAATGTATGAATGAATATGACTAAACTGTACCTTCTGGAGCTTTATGATGACCTCTTAAATCATTATCAGGATCCTATCCTTTTTTTATTTTTTGTGTAATTGACTCATCCTGCCATCAGAAATTTGCGAAGTTCTCAGAAAATACTTTTCACAGACTTTTAACTGATCAATTCTGAACATGTAAATAGTATTTGTCAGTAGAAGCCTTTGAAAGTCAAGATCCCATTCATCGTCATTTTGCTGCAGGAGATTCTGTTTTGGTTAGAGCACATAGGTAGACATACTGAAAGGCAAAAGATCCCCATCTCCAAAAACTATCAAAAAGTCTTTTCCTTTCTTCTTCAGTTAATTTCGAAGCGAATTGTAGTCTACAGTGGCAGTCATCATTACAAAATATTTTGACAGGCACTGTTTTATCTTTTCTGGTGGCATATTCTTGACCTCAGTTCCTTTTGAGTTTCATCTGTTGTATCTTCTGTCATTTTCTTCTACGAGTTTGCTGTTCCTCTTTTTCTTCATTAGACTCACTTTCGGATGGTTACTATTCTGAAACAGAATCCAAAATTTCCCCTTCTTCGTTCACGATTTCTCTAAGCCTTTCTGCATTATTCATATTACCATAAACATAATCTCATACGAACATCAGTAACACCTGCCAAATAATCAAGCAGATGATGATGATGATGATAAAGAACGGAAAACCTCCCAGTGGGGGAACGTAATTTTGTTTCATGGCATTGTGATGCAAGTCGGACTTCCTTCACTGTGCCATAACATGTATCATACGAACCATTTCACACTACAACTTGTGGTGCCATCTGTGATGCTACTGTTCATACAAAGACGTACATCACCATGCCATCCAAAAAACTGATGTTTTCTCTACATAACATAGTAATTGTTTTCATCAAAATCTGACTTACACCGTTATACTATAAAGCTCTTCAAATGGTGCGGGAAGAGGCTGTAAGCAGTTATTGATGATTTGGGTAAATGGTTTTTCACTGGACGGTACACATTTTTCTTCAAACAAATGGTACCCAGTGGTTAGAACATTCTCCGTATTTGGAAAGACAAAATAATTTTAGAGGTGGGTGTTCTGCATTATGAAAGTGTGTTAGGATTCAGTTGGAACAAAGCGGCAGATGAAGGGAAATAAATTTCTTACTAAAATAATGAAGGAAACATTTATAATTTAGGAGTAAAGGAGATGACTCATAGAATCATTGACAGGTGCACAAAAAAAGAATGGCAGCTTTGCTAGATTTTGGAAGAAATCTTATGATGAGCTAGCTCTCTCCTTCTGTCTCCACCCCACCCGCCACCCCACCCCCAAATCCCATGTCCACATACATTGTGCCGGAAGGATGCACAATACCAGAATTGCAGTTCAGCAGGTGAGCTGGGGTAGGGGTTGCGATATGTAGGGCAGGTAGAGGGAGAAAGGGGTGGGAAGCCTGTTTTAAATGTTCCTAACGGAAAGCAACTTTCAAAGAGCGTGAGAAAAGTCTTGAGAAAAGCATTATATTTATCGTTTACTGTATCAGCGCTATAAACATCTTGCCACTCTTGTTCCTTTATAAGGTTTACAAAGGTCTCTACAGCAACTGGATCAGCTTTCCTGAACAGCTGATGACTATATTTAACATGTGTTCCAGCACAAAAATCTTTTAAAGTTAAAATTTGTGCATCATGATCTGAAAGGCCATTCACCTTTTTGCTAACAGAATGCCCTTCTAGTAATGAGGAATGAACAAAAATGTTGTCTATAGTTGTTCTACTGTTCCCTTGCACTCTCGTTGGAAAGAATACGGTTTGCATAAGATTATATGAATTAAAGAGGTCTACCAGCATCCTCTTCCTTGCACAATCACTTATACAATTAATATTGAAGTCACCACATATAACTAACTTTTTGTATTTCCTATAAAGTGAACCAAGAACCACCTCTAGCCTTAACAAAAATGTTGTGAAGTCGGAGTCTGGGGATCTAGCATAAACAGGCAGCCTGGGTGGCTGACTAGAGGGATAAGAATATCTTGTAGAACAAAGTGGCAATTATATCAAAACGTTAGAAACAGTCAAAATCTAAATGCAGCAGCCCATTACAAACAGTATTGTAAGGTGCTTAAAAATGTTATTAGGAAGGCAAAAAGTATGTGGTATGCGGATAGAATAGCTAAGTCTCAGAATAAAATTAAAACCATATGGTCGGTCATAAAGGAAGTTGCTGGTCTGCAGAGACAGGTCGAGGATATAGAATCAGTACGTAGTGGGAATTTCCGTGTTACTGATAAGTCGCATATATGTACAGTATTTAATAATCACTTTCTGAATATAGCAGGTGAACTAAATAGAAACCTAGTCCCAACAGGGAATCATATAGCGCTCTTAGAAAAAAGTGTTCCGAGACTGTTATCTGAAATGCTCCTCCATGATACTGACAAGAGGGAGATTGAGTTAATAATTAAATCACTAAAGACCAAGAACTCTCATGGATATGATGGGGTATCTAGCAGAATACTGAAGTATTGTTCTATGTATGTTAGCCCAGTTCTCAGCCATATCTGTAACTTTTCCTTTAGGAGTGGTCGGTTTCCTGATCGATTAAAGTACTCAGTAGTAAATCCACTTTATAAAAAGGGAGACATTGATAATGTTGACAATTTTAGACCTATTTCTATGCCATCGGCGTTTGCTAAAGTTATCGAGAAGGTTGTATATACAAGGTTACTGGAGCATTTAAATTCACATAATTTGCTGTGAAATGTTCAGTTTGGTTTTAGAAATGGCTTAACAACTGAAAATGCTATATTCTCTTTTCTCTGTGAGGTTTTGGACAGATTAAATAAAAGGTTGCGAACGCTAGGTGTTTTCTTTGATTTAACGAAGGCTTTTGACTGTGTTGACCACAAAATATTACTGCAGAAGTTGGACCATTATGGAGTAAGGGGAGTAGCTTACAATTGGTTCGCCTCTTACTTTAAGAACAGAAAGCAGAGTGTAATTCTCCACAATATTGAGAGTGGTAGTGATGTTCAGTCCCAATGGGGCACTGTTAAGTGGGGCGTTCCCCAAGGGTCGGTGCTGGGGCCACTGCTGTTTCGTATTTATATAAATGATATGCCTTCTAGTATTACAGGTGATTCAAAAATATTTCTGTTTGCTGATGACACCAGCTTGATAGTGAAGGATCTTGTGTGTAATATTGAAACAGTAACAAATAATGTAGTTCATGAAATAAGTTCGCGGCTTGTGGAAAATAATTTGATGCTACATCACAGTAAGACTCAGTTTTTACAGTTTCTAACCCACAATTCAACAAGAACCGATATTTTGATCAGACAGAATGGGCATATTATATGCGAGACGGAACAGTTCAAGTTCCTAGGTGTTCGGATAGATAGTAAGCTGTTGTGGAAAGCCCATGTCAAGGATCTGGGCACCAGAGACAGTAGGATGTGGCACATGAGGAAGATAGTGTGGAGGCATGTGTTGGGAGGGGGTGATGGAACTGAGAAAAGGTGAACAGTTGGTTAGAGGGTGTGCGAAAAGTGGGTTTTATTGGAGATTGAGGCCAGGAAGTTCATGGGTGCATGTATTTGTACTCTAGGTTCTCAAAGGATTTCTTCCAAAAGCTAGTAAACTTTTCATTCTTTTTTGTGTGCCTATTGATGACAATGCATTTGCTATTCTCCTCTACTCCTAAATTATTTTCATTCTGCCACCATTTTCCTTCCTGTGTTTAAAGGAGACATTTGAATTTATGCTATCCTTAAGAGGTATCGACCTCTTAACTATCCATATTTAAACATAAATGAATTCAGCGGAACAAAGTGAACAAATAGTTACTAAAGAAGAACGTCACTTGCTGTTGTTAACGTTTAGCCAAACAGTTGAACAGTGTCAACTGTAGAGGTGATGTTAATAAAAAGCAACTCAGTAAGTGACAGTACTATTATCAACACAAGTAACACTGGCGTGAGTGTAATAGTTGCTCTATTCATCATGCAAAATATCATCTTCTGTTCATAAGAATGGTTGTATTGAGTACCTGTACTGTTGCTTCTTCCCATATGTGGCTAGTAGTCCCTTTAATGTACTACTCGCAGATCGCTCATTACAAAAGATGAACTATATCACAGCTACATTTTATTTTCATGAATGTAAATGAACTGATCATTTTCATTTTTAAAATTAATGTACTATACTGATAAATGAAAATATATTTCAGGGACTAAGAGGCCGAAGAGAGAGGTGACCCGGTTTTTTGTGGACCAGCCTTTCCTCTTCTTCTTGCTGCATCGTGACACACAGCTCGTATTGTTAGCTGGGAAGGTGCAAAATCCTACTCAAGTACCATGATGTGTGCCTCTCAATGGCAACCAATTGTGAACATTTGCTACTCATGTCTTATGTACTGATTCATCTCAATGTAATTAAACATCACATCCATAAATAAGTAAAACATATTTGTGTTTAGTTGTGACTGGTTTTGTGTGCTGAGTTATGTATTCTTTGATTAGAGTCTAGAGAGTATTGTGCCAGGTTGGTGGTGTGCATCGCAGAAAGTACGCATACACCTTCATTGTACTTGGAGCTCAGATATTTTACATAAAATAAATGCCTCTATAGGCAAAAACTGAAATCTGTTTCTTTGTTATTGGTAATAGTCCATGGCACTGCATAAAGCTTAATCATGTGAACAAATTGTCAATTTGATGGTGATCAAATCATTTCTTCCCTTTTTTGTGGGTAAAAAGACTAGTTTTCAACCAAAGGTTTTTTGTACAGTGAAGAAGAAGTAGTAGTACTGTACAGTGTGTGTATAACAAATGATTCCTTATTTTGTTAAATGATGTAATTTGATGCAGAGTTTAAATTTTTTATGGTGGAAGTCGCTGTACTGATGTGAAGAAAAAAAGCCTGAAAAGGGAAAACATAGGTAGAGGAATGTTACAAAATTGGATCAGGACATCTAATTATGTCTTTTTTTTTTTTTTTTTTTGTTGGCAATGGCCTAAAATATTTTTCAAACTGTTTTATGAAAGTATTAAGTACGCTAAGCAGTCAGTAAGGTAAAGATTTGCTAATCTGAGGAACTGCAAAGCTCTGAATGCTTCAGGTTCTCGAATAACATCACTGTTCGTAGTAGTGAGTGAAATGGCTTTGTGGTTGAAAATGTGGACTCATGTTCAAGAGAAGTGGAATTCAGTTCCTTGTCAAGCAATCCTGATTTAAGTTTTCCATTGCTTCCTTAAGTCACTTCACACACATGCTGTGCCGGTTCCTTTATTGTTAACTCCAACAAAATTAAATATTCATTAATGATCAGGATGTGTCATCTTTGAAACATTTGATGTCTACTGGATGTTGACATACAGGGTGGTTCAGGAGGAATGTCACATAATTTGTGTGGTGATTCTGCATGTAAAAATAAATGGAAAAAGTCTGATTTTAGATTGTTACAGAACTGGAGCGGGTTGAAGCATACCCAGTGTACAATTGTGGGTTGGAGCAGTGAGCAGATGTGAGGCCATGTGCATGTTGTGTTTGAGTGTTGCCCATTTGTGCCCATGAATACCAACAAGCTGTATAAGTTCACCCATGCAGAATATGCAGACATGTTGTTTGTGTAGGAGAATTGTAATTGCAGTGCAGCTGTGACAGAATACCAGGGACATGTTCCTGAGGGACAAACCCCTGTGCCAGGGTATCTCTCAGGGTTTTTGAGACATTACACGAATCTGGAACACTACACAGTGTACACGTAACATCAAAATGTGAGGCGATCCAGTCAGTTGAGGAAAGGGAAGATATTATTGCAATGGTACAATGGCATCCCACCAATAGTACATGCCATGTTAACCGTCAGCTCAGTATTCCTCTAACACAATTGTAGTGTACATTACATTTTGAGGGCTTGTACCCATTCCACGTGCAGCCCGTGCAACATCTGCATCCAGATGACTCGGGAAGCAAACAAAAATTTTATGAATGGTTGGCTGAACACAAAGATGTCATGCAATACACTTTATTTACAGATGAGACTACATTTACATGCAGTGGTATCTTGAACACCCACAATTATCATACATGGGCAATGGAAAACCCACATGACACCAGGCAAACAAGATTCCAATTTAGGTTCTCAGTGAAAGTCTGATATGGTATGATTGATGACCTGGTGACCAGGGCCTGTGTTCCTGCCAAATCATATGACAGCTGTAGAATACACACATTCCATGATAGAAGACCTGCCTGCACTTGGAAGACGTGACATTAGAGCAATGACGACATCGTACATGCTACGTGATGGATCACTGATTCACTGTACCAGACAAGTATCCCAGAATCTGAATAACACATTTCCACAGTGGATTGGCTGTGATGCCCTTCCAAATCTCCTGATGTAACCCCAGTAGACTTCTGTTTATGTGGGTGGTTAAAGGGAGACGTGTATTTTGTGATGTTAGATACAAATGGAGAACTTGTTGCTCGCATCACCAATGCTGTTACCCACATTAAAGTATGCTGAGATGATGATCTATGTGCAGCACAGCACACACTCCAGTGAATTGACAAGTGCATTGAGGTGGGTGGGGGGACTTCTTTAACACCTCTTATATGATGAATCTGTCATCTGTCCACCCATTATACTGTCTAACATTGTGTACACGGCCCGCAACAGTTCCGTTATAATCGAAAATTTGACACATGTTCGTAGCAATTTTTAGGTTTATTTTCACTTGTCGAATCACCTCACAAGTTACGTTATATTTCTTCTGAATCTCCAAAAAACTTTAAATACCAGTAGAGAAAACTTTATTAGCTACACTCACATGAAAATGCTGAAGTCTTGTAACTGCAGGAAATACTCCAAATCGTGCTATGCTAAGTTTTGTCATAAAACATTGCATCATTAACAACAAGAAAGTTCTTAGTGCACAACCTGTTTGGAGGCTAATTGCCTGAGAGAAAGTAACTGTAAGTATATAGGAAAACGTGGAACTAGCTTTTTGCCTGCAGCTTTGTCCACGTACACATGTCATATATGTTGCACATGTGTACTATATGCCTAAATCTCTGTTTGACACCGTATGACTCGAGTGGATGGTATTTAGCTGTGTGGCCTGATCTTTTGTGCTGAAATATGTTGACATATTATTGGCTTGCTGCAGTGCTCATTCACACATCTGGGTGGACACACTGAACCACACAAATAAGACAGTTTGCACTTCATACTTTTAAAGTATTCCAAGTCGGCTAAATGCAGGAAAGACACACCAACAGATTATTTTTGAACATTTTTACATACCATCACCTTCCGTAGGAGTAGTTGGGTACCCTACTCCCAGACTACTTTTATATGAAAAATGTCACATGTGTCCCAAAGTATGTTTAAATTGCTTCAGGTGCTGCTGAGTTTTTTGGTCACCCTATTTCACCCCTGGATCCAACTATGCATGTGATGTATCTTACTGTCAGTCATGACATGCACCCCCTCCCCAACACACACACAGTCGTGCCAGTTGCCTACATGACATGGTAGATATCAGATATGGTTTTATCAAAATAATCAGGAAAAATTAAAATCTCTGCCCTGATCTATCTTCCCCTTCCATTTCTCTCTCCGCCAGCCACCTGCTTTGTTGCACTATTCCTGTATTCCAACTGTTTCCTCACTAACTGTTGTGCTGCCGCCTACATCCTCACAACCTGCTCATATTCCACCTGCCTCCCCACACCCTCTTTCACTAGCACATCACACCCTCTCGCTTTCCCTCTTCCACTTGCTTCATCACTCCCTCTTTGTTTTCCACCTGCCCACTACCCCTTTGCAACTTAAAACTGCCTGCTATACCTCTCTCTCTCTCTCTCTCTCTCTCTCTCTCTCTCTCTCTCTCTCTCTCTCTCTCTCTCTCCCCCCCCCCCCCTCTCTCTCTCTGTGTGTGTGTGTGTGTGTGCGTGTGCACGCGTCCGTGTCCCTTCCCCTCTCCTTCTTCAGACAAGAAAACACACACATCCATACAAGCAAGCACAGTTCAGGCACACATGACCACCATCAGCTGCAAACTGTATTGGAATGCAACTGTCAGGTTCAATGTAAGCAGTAGTCTTCAGCTGGACAGGGAAGGAGGAAGGATAGCAGGGTACAGATGGGTGGAGAGAAGAGCATAATTGCTCAGAGCATTTAGGGACTAAATACAAGCACGAGAAGTCTGACAAGCAGAGTGTAAGGAAGTGGTGGGGTGAGGGGATTGTGAGCAGAAAAGGAGAGGAACAGGAAAGGGGAAAACAGGTGGGTGCATTGGCATAGTTGGCAGTGGTTGTTCGTCCTGGTGGGGAGCTGGTTGGTCATAATATCAATATAAAAAACTGTGCACTGACTGCAGTGTAGCTGGTATATGTATGACATGGCTGCCTTCACAGATGGCCTGGCCTCTGATAGGATAGGATAGGATAGGATAAGACAGTGACAGAACTGGAATACAAATACTGTGGCAGTCTGGTCCCTTTAATCCCACAAACCAACCAACCAAATACTGTGTGGACTGGGCAGGTCTTGCACCTGTGTCTGCCACAGTGGTATCCCTGTGGCAAGGGATTGGAATTAGGATTTGGAGTGGCATCGGGATGGCTAGGATATTGTGGAGGTTGGGTGTACCCACTTTAGGAGAGGCAGGAAGGATCTTGGGTAGGATGTCTGTCATATCAGGGCATGATTATAGGTAATCAAAGTCTTGACAAAGGATGGGGTTCAGTTATTACAGTCCAGGGTGTTATCAAGTGATGAATGGGGCACCCCTTTGTAGCTGGTTCTTGGGGGTGGTGGGAGGATTGTGGGGAAATGGCATGGGAGATCTGTTTGCAGACTAGGTCTGTGGGATAGTGCTTGTCTGTGTAGGCCTTGGTGAGACCTTCAGCATCCAAGGCAAGGGAATTCTTTTCATTGCAGATATGCCATCCCTGGGATGTCAGTCTGTGGGAGGAACTTTTTGATGTGGAAGTGATGGCAGCTGTTGAAATGCAGATGCTGTTGATGGTTGGTGTGTTTTATGTGGACAGAGGTATTGGTGGAGCCATCAGTGAGGAGGTGGTAATTGTCCAGGAAGGTGGCATGCCAGTTTGAGGAGGACCAAGTGGAGCAGATGGGAGAGAAGATAGTGAGGTTGTGAAGGAATGAGGAAAGGGTGTCTTGGCCCTGAGTCCAAATCATGAAGATACCGTCAGTGAACCTGACCAGACCAGTGGTTTTGGGTTTTGGGAGGCTGTGAAGGTTTCCTCTACATGGCTGATAAACAGGTTGGCAGAGGAGGGTGCCATATGGGTGCCCATGGGAGCATGTAGAAGGCAGGTGTGCAGGGTGTCAAATAGGTGAGTTGTGAAATGGGTACAGGGAACAGGTTCTGGGAAAGGCCCAAGGCTTTAAGCAGGGCTTAGAGGTTATTTTAGACTAATGGGCTGGAACCACTGTGGCAAAGTTTATAGATGGAACAGTCAGCTAATTGGCAGTGGCCTTCTGCCAGGTAGTCTCTGTGATTCCTAATGGCAGTGGTGGAATTTTGTCTGCAGGTAGGATGTTTGGGCCAGGGTCTGTTTTGACACTGTGTGTGGATGTCCTTTCCTCAGCTGGAAAGTGGTTATTCTTAGGAAGTGACCTGGGCAAGGATAATGAGGCCAAGTTGGATGTAAGGAGTTCCTGGATGGTGACATGGAGGGTTTGGGTGGGAAGGGGAGAGGGTGATGGTTGGATGGTGGTATGAACTGGGAGAGGCCGGGTTTAGTGTTGAGATTATGTTGGCTGTGGTTGGGGGCTGGTGGCAAATAAGTGTTTCCATTGCGGGAATTGGGAGAAGGAGAGTAGGTCTTTGACAAGTCCACCATGGATAAATTTTGTATTAGTAGTGAGTATGCTACAAGTGAAGTTAGCTTGGTTTCATCCTGCAGAAGGTTAACTTAAAAATGCGCAGACATTTCAGTAGAAGTAGAAATGTTTCTTTAAAGCAAACATCTCACATTAAAGTTCAAAAATTTAATTACTTTGACATTTCCTTCAGGAACATTGAATTATATTTGCTTCTTCAGAGCTGACAACCAGTCTTTGCACTTTTAGTTCGATTTTCAGGCGGTTTGTCACAGAAAGTGACAATTGCTCTTGTTAGGCATCACTGAGGCTATTTGCTGTTGTGGAAGGTGATTGCAATTGTGACACACTGAGGCAGTATGTTATTTCATGTGACAATTGGAACAGAGGCAGTATGTTATTTCATGTGACAATTGGAACAGTGATCTTTTGCAGATCAAACTGTCAGATCACCTCTGCATTTTGGTGTCAGAGTTCGATAGCATAAAGTACCTTAAGAAATTCAGAAAACACATTAGGAATATAGGTCAAAAGTTCACTAATAATTTTCTAATTAAAAAGGTGACATAGATTTTGTATTGTTAAGTGAAGAAATACAGATTGTAAATAAAAGGGTGGTGATTCATATAGGTGGCTAAAGTTTTTTGTGGCAGTCACACTGTCGGCAGTAGTGGCAAAAAGCAGGTGCACACACTGACTAAAGAGACAGTGCAAGGCAGTGGAGTCTGTAAACCTTCCTCCAAGTAAACAATTTCCTCACGTAATACAATCTGAGTAATTAAATGTGGCGATAAGTGCACTGGTGGGTATGCTAATGTTTTTTTGTATTTAAAGTTAATAAAATGTACTACAGAAAAGATAAAGTGGATCACTCTTACCTGAACTTACAATTCTAATCTTCCAGATAAGAGTCCACATAGGGAAATTATAGGTGTAGTTAGGCCTAAAGAGGTAACAAAGGTTTGGCCACACATGAGGACATGAAAGGGAAGTGGTGGTTGAGAAGGGAGAGGCAGGGTTGTAGCATATCCTCAACATTATTCAATCTGTATATTGAGCAAGCAGTAAAGGAAACCAGAGAAAAATTTAGAGTATAAATTCAAGTTCAGAGAGAAAAAAGAAAAATTTTCAGTACTTGAATAATTATGACAAAACCAGTGGCTGTATATGAATCTAATGTCATTTATTCTCTTTAAAACATGCTACCAGTTTCGATGCCACGTTGTGCATGTGTGTAGCAGGTTACATTTGAGGCCTGAAGATGACACCATGTGGTGTCAAAACTGGTAACGTGTTTTAAAAAGAATAAACAACATTAGATTCAAATACAGCCACTGGTTTTGTCGCCATTATTCAAGTACTACTTGTCCGGCTGCAGTTCTACTTGATGGGTTATCAGAGACTAAAAATGTTCAGGTTTGTAATTCTGTCAGAGACAGCAAAGGACTTGGAAGAGCAGTTGAACAGGGTGGACAGTGTCCTGAAAGGAGGATATACAATAAACATCAAGAAAGCAAAACAAGGATAATGGTATATAGTCTAAGTAAATCAGGTGGTGCTAAAGGACTTAGATTAGCACTAAAAGTAGTAGCTGAGTGTTGCAATTTGATCAACAAAATAACTGATTATGCATGAAGTAAAGAAAATATTAAATGTGGACTGACAGTGGCAAAAAAGAAGCATATCTGAATAAGAGAAATCTGTTAACATTGAATAATGTCTTTTCTGAAGGTTTTTGTCTGGATTGTAACCATGAAGAGAAGTAAAACATGGGTGATAAACAGTTTAGACAAGAAGAGGCTTTTGAAATGTGGTGCTACAGAAGAATGCTTAAGATTAAATGGCTAGATTGTGTAATTTATGAGGAGATTCTGAACCGAACTGGAGAGACCAGATATATGAGGCACAACTTGAGACATCAAGGTACCACCTATTTAGTATTGGAGGTGAGTGTGAGGGGTAATAATCGTAGAAGAAGACCAAGAAATGAATACAATCTGCAGATTCAGAAAGGTGTAGGTTGCAGTGGTTGTTCAGAGACAAAGAGGCTTAAACAGGCTGGAGTAGCATGGAGAGTTGCATGAAAACAGTCTTTTGAACTGAAGCTGACAGCAGGAACAACAGCAACAACAATAAGAATAATTATTAATATAGATTACTAGGCACGGCAGTAGAGAAATGGGGTTAAAGTGTTGGATAAAAATTGATGTTGGTAATTGCATATCCTAACAGTCCTTTTCCCCATTAACATTTCCTTGTCTGTACTATTAGACATGTAAATGTATATATCAGTGTATGATGGGAAAAAACACTGAGAGTAGAAGTTCCAATATTGGTTGTTGCTTAACACTTTCGCTGCGGCATCGGTGCAGGCACGCAACTCTCCAATGCTGCCCGGCAGCGTGTGAGTGCGGGCCGGTAACGCACGAGTGCAAGCCGGTAACACTCTGAAAGGGCAGGTACCGCTCGGAGCTGACTCTCCTGACACCTGAGATACAGGCCGACGTCAAGACCTTGTAAGATCTGTAGGATCATATTCTATACTGATTTAATGATGACGCCTACACTTGGAGGTTTCCATTTACTGATCCTAGATCCCTCTTTTGTATTTTCACTCAGCAATATGTTGACTGCGTCGTCATGCGTTTCGTCATCTACAAGTTGCAACAGTTCGTATGTTACCAATAATCTGAAGAAATCTATAGGAGTATTGCCAGCAGGATGAATTTGCAGAACTTCTTCCTTCGTAAATGGGTGATACTGCATATTATGTGGTTCTTTATGCCAAGACTCACCTGGATTATCTCCGTGTGACAGGTCGGGCTCGTTTTCGTCGTTGATTTCCATACAATCGTCATAATTCGTATCGTCAGATTCGGAACTGTCACAAAACAGATTCAAAAGCTGTGCTTCCATGCTATCATCACTCTGCAATTCTTTTGCAGCCTGTAAATGACAATCTCCGTGGTATGCCTCATCCTCACTACACAGAAAATCACTGTCGTCTAGTACACTAAGTAATTGTTCCTCTGTCAGTTTAACACTTTTTCTGCTCCTTTTCACATTGGAAGATCCAGGTGTTGGTTCATTAGCCGCTATTACCAGCAATATACATTCAATAACTGACCACACAAAACCAAAGTTTACACGCTTTGATGCTGGCTTAGACGCTGCAACTAGAGTGAGTAATCCGACAGCGAGCATGGACGCTTATCAGTGTCAGCCGCACTGGCTCGTGGCTTGTTTTGATGCTTATAAGCGTCAGCCGCAGTGAAAGTGTTAAACAAGGTGACTGTAATAATGCTCATCTGGATATTTCAAAGTAATTCATGACTCATCTCATTGTCCAATATATTTTGGGATATGATTGTTCAAGAGACTCAGGTTTGAAATGCTTCAGTGAAGATATTCATTTGCAGATAATAAAGCACTGTAGTTTGTCATGTTCAATGTATCCACCAAATTGTATCTTGTTACAGTCACCGATTTCATAACAGATATTATTGCACTCCTTTTCCTCATTGTAGAGCTATAAAAATTGACATTTTTGTTAAATGCAGTGTTCACAGTTAACAGTTCATGAAATAACATATCACTCCAACTCACAAGAAAATTAGTCCAACACTTCACTTTTTATGACTGTACTCCCTCCATTACTCTCAAAGACTACTACTCAGAGATTAACCAAGACAGCGGAACTCGTTGGTGCAAAGCATCAAAGGTACATTCTTACAATATTAACATAATGATCTCTCCCGGTATTTATGAAAAATTGTAACAGGTTTTATTTATATGGATAGTGAAATGTTATGATGGACTTCTTGTGATAAAATATTTTATACTGTAAAATAAGTGCCAATTTTCAGTTGAAAGAAATAACTGAAATTTATGGGTTACTTAACATTTTTAAAAGTCTAAGATAAAAATAAATTTCCAAAATATTACAGAAAATATGAAAAAGAAAGAAATTTTGAAGAAATGTTCTTATACAATACATCAGTTCCAAAGGTCCCTTACTGAACATCAGATATGCAGTTTCTGAAAACATACAGGTAATAAACAAATGGACTGAACTGTAGACTTCATTAATCAGAATGTGTTGCAGTTTACTACTGAACAGAGGTCTCCAGAACTGGACGAGGGTAAGGCTACTGCAGAGAGTGTGTATCTGGTGTGTATGAAATAGCTGAATAGGATCAGTTGGGTACTTTCCAGAAATCAGCAGGTGTGCCAGGTTTATTAAGATAATCTACTATTGTGCAATAAAAAATGTGGTGCCAGGGAGGCCACCAACAGACTGAGGGGCAAGGCATCACCACATCAGTGTTGCTGGCTGTGAGAACAGTTTGCATGTGAACAAGGCATGGGTTGGCAATGGTACCCACTACCATATCAGCCCAAGTATGGTCACAACTATTCAGTTAAATGCAGTTGCTCTATACAGAGAATGAAAGTTTGAAAAATCAAAAACTTAGAAAAATAAAGCTTCTCCTATTCAGTCTACTGGTCCACCATGCACATTCCTTCCCTCCCCCCACTCTCCCTCCCATCCATAGAAGCAATTCAACTGATTTCAAGATTACAGGTACAATGGTTCAATTATTTAAATGATTGGAATCACTAAATTTAAGGAAAGTGTTCCCTTGGACATGTGGTATTTACTAAGGTGTGCTATTATGTAATGTAGGGCAATTTATGTATTGAAAAATTTTAAGTTGGTAAAAATGGCCAGGGCTGAGAAGTTTGGTAATTCCATTTTCTTTACATGTAATGTTACAATAATTTTTTAGATCTGAATTTCCTGATTTTAGTCAACAACAATAGAAATATGTGGCCAGTCAAGTTGGTGCACTGATGTGGTGTGGTTGCATGGAGAGAATGCCAGGTGTGGTGACAGTGTAGTAAGCCGGCTGAGACAACACAAGGGCTGTTGAGATGTGTCAGGTAGGTAGGTAAGTGGTTGGTTGGTTGGTGAGGTAAGCAGTCCTATCAGATTTGGGAAGGGTGGGGAAGGAAGCCGGCCGTGTTCTTTCAAAGGAACCGTCCTGAAGCAATCACAGAAAACCTATCGTGATGGCTGGTCGTAGGTTTGAACTGTCATCCTCCTGAATGTAAGTCCAGTGTGATAACCACTGCGCGACCTTGCTCGGTGTAGTGACTTGGCTCGTGTGTCAGCAACATCTGAGTGTAATGATGGAGTAGTGCAGCCAGGATGCTGAGGGTGGTTGTCAGGTGTGACAGCCAGACCTCACAGGTTATTAAAGACGGTGACACTCCATCAAGGGAGGTTCATAGGGTGTATTTCTCTATAAGCTCCACTGTTGTATTGTATAAAAGTCAAAAGTTCAAAGATTTATTGATGAATACTTAAAAAACTGACTATCCATTTATGTGCTCTCCATGATGTACTAATATGATCAACCCAATCTCTTAGCACATTTTTTCCTTAAATTTAATAATATACTTGTTTCCAATAAGGTTAATATCAACTAACAAATCCCAATTTCCTATGAGAGATTACTCTTTTTTTTTTTATTATCATCAAACACACCACAATATAATGTTCTACATATCAGGCCCATCGCCAATGTATAACAACTAATATGCTTTTCATGTTACGGAATATGTAAAAGGACAAATATATTTAATGAAAACAAACTAATATACAAACAACTTAATTCCTAACACTTAGCAGTAAGAGAGGGCCATGCCTTAACAACCCCACATTTTCAATATGTCGTTAGTTATGATAGTCACATGATGGATTATGCTCAGCTGCAGCTGGTTTTGGGGATTCTAATCCTTGCTACATGTGAACCATATGACCAGTCCAAAGGCAACCATGGTTAGTGGAACAGGTATGACATTGTGTTTAACCTCCCTCCTCCCTCTGCATCAATTCCTGTATATCCCAGTATGCAATTTGTGTGGTGGCACAAACAAGAGTAATTTGGGCTCACTCTTGAGCTGATAATTTGTCAGTTGATTGCAGCACCATAAGCAACCTGTCAGGTTGTGGCAGCACAAAAGGTATTTCAGGCAAATGCAACAGAAAAGATTTAAAACATGTGTTATGTATGTACTTTAAACAAGCACACAGTCTAGCAGTGATTGTGATTACATCACAATAAGTACTGTTGAACAGGAGTACACTGTCTGTCAGAGAGAACTGATAAGAATGTGACATCAACACATTGTTATAGCAGAGAAGTGCTATGACAGTTGGCTGTTGTATCACATATAGTAAACTATGGCCAACAGGTACAAACCGTGGTTGAGGCATCATGGCAACTGTGTGGGAATAAGGGGTCTCTTGGTTTCATCTGAAAACAAAGCAGTTTTACAGTCTGCGACACTAGTGGAAAGTGATAAAGTGGAACACTTGTAATAGCTTGTATGACTGCAAAGCTGAAACTCAGTGAGCTGTATGACAGTGTGTTTGATAATCTTTACTAACAGTCAGAAAGTCAGTTTTGTGTCAAATAATATGTTTGTGAGTGGCTGCCCAGGTGACTGGGAAGATGTGAAGGCAGTAACACTCAAACTCACAATTAGTGCAAGTGACAGGTAGGGATATATGTGTGTTTAACACTCTCATAGACTGTGACAGTTGTACTTTGCCAAGGTTTATTACCAAATTGGATAGGTCATTTGCCTGAGTGCCAGCAGATAAAATGAAGTATTCCTTAAATTTTGCAAGAAGGTTTCAGCAGGCAGTATGAACTAACTATTAAAATCCTAATGAATGATGGCATGCAAGGTGCTGACAAGCAGCTGTGTTGCATGGGTGCTATACACCAAAATCTGTAATGCTTTAGTTACTCCCACAGTAGCAGTTAGGTTTGATTTTCTCCTGTGTACAGTTATTGTGGCACGCTAGATCAAATTTCTAAGTTTCTTATATTGCTGTACTAGCTCAGCGCCTGCATTGTGGATTTGTCTGTTAGTGGCTAGAAGGTTATCTTCATTGTGGGTGAGATGCACATGCTAGTCAGTGGTATTGATTCAGAACATGATGATGGTTCCACTATCACAGATCCAACTACCTAGAAAAGAAACATGAAAAGCTGCAGCTCAACAGAATCTCTCAATACTAAAGTATGTCCCAAGCTGTGTTGTAATATGATCTGCCCAAGGCATATAGCAGCAGATAAAATGTTATTAGTTACCTTTTGGGTGTTGTGGCAAACTAGTAAAATGATTCACAATAATATATTGATGTGACTTCATACCAAATAATCAATTGGATATTCACAGGTCAAACATTGTCCATAATGCAATGAAAGAGAACCAATTCAGCATGAAAAGGAGCACTAGAGAGAGGTATTACCTTGTCATTTTTGCTTGCAAGTTGCAATAGTCAGCACACATGTGGAGGCAAGTGTAACAGGATACTGAGATTCAACTGACACGTGGCCAGAATGATGGATCAGCAGAATTTATAGAATACTGACAGAAACAAGTAATTCTGAAATCAAGCATATTGTTTGCAGATGATTATAAGTTCATTGTTCAGTTATGAAAATGGTGGTGAATATCAGTAATAAGTGCATTGTTTAAGTGTATGAAACATATTACCAACATATTTAAATTCTAATATATAGAAGAATACAATAAAAATAGGAGATAAGGAAGGAAGGAAGGCAGTCATGTTCAGCTGTCCAAGCTTGTAGCAGTTTTGCCAATCCAGTATATCGTGCATTTATAGTGGCTAGCTTACTTCATGCAAACTGGAAACAGGTGTTCACAATACGAGAGTGAAATCCTGAATATAACAGGTAAGTACATCATCAGAAGTTTGCCACTGCACACCGAGACCACTGATCCAGCACTATGGGTATTATAGGGTTATGTATTCAAAAGGAGTTAGCACTGTAAGTCCCAAAAACAATTTGGTTTTACCAAATAGTGTCGATAATCGTGGGGCTGGGAAGGAAATACCAGGCAGGTACTAAAATGGTATGTGCATCAACGCAAGAAATTAGGGAAGTTGTTAGGTATCCCTTGTCCAGGGGGAGGGAAATGACAAAGGAGAATCCCTTCTCACAGAACGTCTATGCCTGTTACTATTACCATGTGGCCTCTGCTTACATGTAAATGAGTTGTTAGTTTCATAGGTGCCAAGGATGATTCAGAAGTGTTAATGATAAACTGAAATGCTAGAGTAATGTACTTAATCCTTTAAAATGCAGTAACCACTGCCGGGTCTTGTTGGGACAAGTCACCTAATCATGCCTCTATTCATTTAAATGGTGGTGGACGGAGTAGGAGCATAACCACAACCAAGAAAACAGCTAGAGTACATGCAGTCTAGGTCACAGCACATAACCTCATTGGAAAGATAACATTTGCCACTATAGAACATAGGCTAAGTAATTTGCCTAAGGGGCATTTTAAATCAAAATAACTTGGCTATCCACAAAAGGAAAGAGACAAAGCCACTGTTAAAGGAAATATTAACTCCTCAAAAGTACTTCTAAGTGTGGATCCCTCAGTATTTCAAATAATGATATAAGAAATGTTGCACACTATCTATGCATCCTATTCCTATATCTTAGGAGATTCTGTAAACTCCAACATAATGTTTCATTTAAATGTAATGTTGCCTTACTGTTTCATATGCATCTCACCATAATTCATAGCTTATAAATTCCAGCAAGTTTCAGGGGAAAGGAACTTTCCTATCTCTACCATACACAGAATACAGTATACAAAATGCAGGAAAAGTAATTCTCGAAACAGTAGAGACTTGTAAAACATGGAACACAAGTGTAATATGTATTGCAAAGTAAATTGAGCAGTGATGTGAGCAGTTAGCTCATCATTGGCCAGTTGTTTAGTTTTAGTATCTACCTTTCTGTACTGAACCATAATTACCCGAGTTAATTCTTATTCATCACCTTGACAGTGAGGGTGCCACAATTGTTTGGAAATTGTTTGTAAAATTTCTAATTTCTCAACATCACATAAATCATTACTGAGAAACTGCACTCAGTACCTATCATGTTTTTAGTTCCTTTCAAGAACCATTGTTTGACAATTGAGTAAAGACATTGGTGACACAAAAGCAGTGTATGGTTCAACTGTGGCAAGTGGTCTTCTTTACAAAATTCCAGTCCTTGCATGTGTAAAAATTTATGTTCTCGTTCCAGTACCTAAGAATTTCCCTATACTTGCTTTTTCCTGACTTACTTGCAATAACCATAGATTCCCGTACTGATGGATCAGTGGTATCAGAGTGCAGTGATGGACTTCTCATGGTGGACTTAACTATGATGTTCAGGATATCACATAGATTTGTAGATTAGGCAAGGATTCAAGAAAAGTGTAACTTTGAAATTAAGACATTCCCTAGGGTGGTATATGGCAAGAATTGTAGTTGTAATTTGTTTTGATAACTGTGTTTGTTTCCAGTGACCAAATGATTGAGTTGAAAATTTCCTCACATGGCTGTATGTATTTGTAACTGAAAAGTTGCCCCTGTCTGTAGCCAAGAGTAGCACAGCCTCTTGTTGATTCAGCTGCACAAAGTTCAGCCCTAGTGATGCCAATCTGTTGCTATGCTGTTGCGGCATGTGCACACATGGTGTGATTTCAAATCTTGTATGACTCGCATCGGGTTTGGTCTATTGACCTGTGCAGGATAGCAAGGAGAAGACAAAGAAAATGTTAACATGTGTCACATACTGAATATTAAAATGTACCTGCACATACACAAAGTGATATACCTGTGATACTGATGTTCCACTAAAATGCAATGAATTGCTTCTGTTAAGCCTGTAATTGCTTCAACAGCAGTATGGATTACAGTAGATAGTGTGCGTATGAAGAATAGCATTGTATCAGTGTGGTTTGAACTAGTATGAAATGAAATGATCGTATGGTATTGTTGGCTGGAAGTTCCCGTTCGGCTGCCAAGTGCAAGTCTTATTTCAGTCTCTGCCACATTGGGAGACTTGCGGCCGATGATGAGGATGAAATGATGATGAGGACAACACAATACCCAGTCCACAAGCAGAGAAAATCTCCGACCTGGCTGGGAATTCAACCCAGGCCCAGTGCATGGGAGGCAAGCACGTTACCACCCAGCTAAGCAGGCGGATGTTTGAAGTAGTGAAATCATTGATTTTTGTCTCCAGAAAATTCTGCAATATTGTATTGTTCTCAGAGTGTTGTGTTACACTCAGGGAACCAGGCACATACACTAGCTCACATGTAAAGCACAGAAAGCACAGTACATATCTTTTCACAAAGGATAAGGCATATGACCAACTTCACTCACAAACTGTGCTGCTGTGCTGCCTGGTAGTCTGATCCCTAGCACCCAATAGGGGGTGGCAGTTCATGTGGTAGCTATAGGGCTGAGATGAGAGCCATAGCAGCAGAAAGCTGGCTGGCTGATTGGTCAGTCATTCAGAAAAAAAAATCAAAAACGAAATCAAAGGTTTGTTCCAAAAAGCTAGGAGAAGAGAAGTAATCAGCTTACCAAATAGTGTCGATAATCATGGGGCTGGGAAGGAAGTACCAGGCAGGTACTAAAATGGTATGTGCATCAATGCAAGAAGTTAGGTCAGTTGTTAGGTATCCCTTTTCCAACGCATAAATCCTGTGAATTTTAGTGGACAGTGTCCTAGTAGCAATGCACAGGGCCATGGCACAGTGTACCTCTTATCGTATGCAGATGACAAGCTGAGCAGATGCACCAGCAGTGGTAGCAGCAGCATCAGTTGTCTGATACACAATAATTTATTTTTCATGCGCTTCTGCAAAGAAATGAACTGTACTTTTGTATTTTAGTGTGTAGAGTAGTGGTTTGCAAATTATTCTAAGTTGTTTTTGTTTTTGCATAAAACTTGGTGCATATCTTTGTGTAAGGTGGCTTCCTGGTATCATTTCCCTGGGGCCAGAGGCTCCACGCCACATCACTAAGTTTAAATCTCATGCTGGTAGACAGCATATAGTTTAGATCAGTGCATTCTAATTTGCATACTTCTCATGCAGTAGCGTATGGGTAAGAAGAGTTTCTAGTAACAGGTAATGTAGATACATCCACTGCAGCAGAGAAATTTATTTCTAAGAGGTTGCTGTCTCGTCATATAGTGAGAAGACTGCAGAGCAGTTTTTAGTGTTTCTTAATTCTCCTCGTTGTATTTTACGTATATTACAGACTCTACAGCACCATTTGAGATCCTATATCTATTTTTTACACCTTAAAATATGGCAAGGGACTGTGCTTATTGTGAGCGGACACAAGGAGAATGGGCTGCTGTTTGTAAACAGCTGAAAGCTGTGTTGACTACCATTGACATCCTTCTGTCTAATGCTCAAAGTTGAAGTGACATTGGGGTGCTGGTGATGAGACCTGCAACACATTTGGTACCATTGTAATAGCTTGGTGATCCAGGTGTTTTTGCTGCATCATCTGATTGGGCCATCTTCGCTCAAGTGCACATGGCAGACATCGGTGGGTTCATGGGTGTCTGGGCGGAAGACGAAAGAGGGAGCAGGTCGTGCGGCTAACTCCTTACACCTTATTAACAGGTACAAGGTGCTACTCAGTGTTGGTGATAACTCTGATCAAGCATGGGATGCCTCTCCTGTTAGGCCAGTGACCAATTTTGCTGCACAGTCTGGACAAGTGCAGAGGATGGGTATGCTTGTCATTGAGAGCTACAATGTTAGGCGGGTGATGGAACCCCTCAGGGAAATAGCAGCAAAGATGCTGAGGGCATCATCAGCTCCTTTCGGCAGACGGCTGATTTAGTGAAAGCTACCAGAATTGTATGAAGGGTGCAGACTAAGCTGTCGATTTGTAGTATCATACCCAGGGTACATTGTGGTCCTCTGATTTGGAGCAGAGTGGAAGATCTAAACCAGAGGCTCAGATGACTCGGCAACACTATTGAATTTCTCTCAATGTCCACCATTTGGCGCAGAACTGTAGGGTTCCCCTTAATAGATCAGGCATGCACTACATGCAGGAAGTGGCTGCTAGGGTAGTGGAGTATGTGTAGCATGCACATGGGGCTTTTTTAGGTTAGAATAACCCTCCCTTGGGATCAAAGACAATTTGCTGCTAAATTAGCCACAGTGTTCTCAGAGATTGTTCATCATGGCAGATCAGAGATAGAAAAGGTTAATATGATTTTAGTAAACTGCAGGTGTGTTCAAAGAAAGGTCCCAGAATTAGAATTGCTTGCTGAAGGTTATAATGCACAGATAGAATTAGGAACAGAAAGTTGATTGAAACTAACAGTGAATAGCAACAAAATCCTAAGTTCAGATTGGAATATTTATCATAGGGGTAGGTTAGTCACCAATGGTGACAGCGTGCTTAGTGCAGTAAAGAATTTTACAAAATGTCGTGAGGTTATCACGGATTCTGATTGTGAAGTGATCTGGGTGAAGTTAAGTATCAAAGATCGACCAAAAATGGTAATCGGATGCTTTTATAGACCACCTGGGTCAGGAGCTCTAGTGGTAGAGAACTTCAGACAGAACTTGCAGAATATTGTTAGTAATTTTCCTTATCATGCCGTTGTAATAGGGGGTGACTTGAACTTGCCAGGTGTATATTGGGAGTGTTATGCAATCAAAACTGGTGCCAGAGACAGGGATTTGTGTTACATTGTTCTGGATGTCTTGTCTGAAAATTACTTTGAGCAGATAGTTAGAGAACCAACTCATGAGGGTAACAAACAGATCTGAACTCATCAAATCAGCTAACCTGGAGGAAGGTGTCAGCGATCATAATTCTGTGATAGCATCTGTGATAATCGGTCTTATAAAGAATGTTAAGAAAGGTATGGAGATATTTTTGCTTAGCAAGAATGACAGGACACAAATTTCATAGTATCTGAGCAGTCATCATCAGGTATTCAGTCATGAGGATGAAGATATGAAGGAAAAAGAAATGGAAAAAATCTAAAGGCAACATGCAATATGCCTGAGACAAGTATGTTCTGCATAAGATCTTAAGGGATGGACAGACCCATCATGGTTTAATAGCCATGTTAGAAAAATGCTGTGTAAACAAAGAGAACTTAATCTCAGATTCAAGAGAAGTAAAAACCCATCTGACAAACAAAAGCTGAACGAAGTGAAAATGAGTGTAAAGGGAGCAATGAGAGAAGCATTCAATGAATTTGAGAGTAAATATTTGTCAACCAAGCTGAGTAAAAACCTTTAGAGGTTTTGGTCATATTTAAAACCATCATCTATTCATTCACTCAGTGAACATACTGGCACCAAAACAGAAGATAACAGGAAAGGACAAAATACCGAGTTTGGTCTTCCAAAATTGTTGCACCGTGGTAGACCATAACACAGTCCCTCCTTTCAGTCATCATACAAGTGTCAAAATGACAGAGATAACCAATTGCAGAATAGAGAAACAGCTATAATCGCTTAGTAGTGGAAAGGCATTAGGATCAGATGAGATACCTATGAGGTTCTACAAAGATTATGCGAAAGAACTTGCTCCCATTCTGGCAGTAATTTATCATAGATTGCTTGAGCAATGATGGGTACCTAGTGACCACAGGAAAATGCAAGTCATTCCCCTTTTTAAGAAGGGCTGTAGGACAGATACACGCAAGTATAGACTGTATCATTGATTTCAATGTGTTGTAGAATTATGGAACATGTATTATACTCAAGAATGATGATATTTTGGAGTACAAAAATCTCCTCTGTAAAAAACAGCATGGCTTCTGCAAACAGAGGTCCTGTGAAACTCAGTTCACTCTGTTCCTTCTCGAGATCGACAGTTCCAGAGACAACAGTGCTTTGTTCCTTGACTCCAGGAAGGCATTTGACACTGTTCTGCACTGCTGTTTTGTGAATATATGATCATTGCAGATAGAACTCAACACATCGCTCCTGACAGAACAAAGCTGATTGTGACGGTAATCCCTGGAGTACTCCAAGAAAGTGTGATAGGTCCATTACTGTTCACGGTATTTAGGGCCTATAAATGATCTAGTCAAAAGTGCCGGATGCTCTTTAAGGTTGTTTGCAGATGATGCCGTTGTCTGTAAGAAAGTAGCAATGCCAGAAGACAGCAAAAATTTGCAGAATGACCTCCAGAGAATTGATGAATGGTTTAGGCACAGGCAGATGACCCTGAACGTAAAAAATGTAACAATATTGCGCATACATTCCACTACTCTACTGCTACATTATTGATGACAAACTGCTGAAAATAGTGTTTACCATAAAATATCCAGTAGAAACTGTTGAGACCAACCTTAAGTGGAATGACCACATAAAACAATTAGTGAGAAAAGCAGATGCCAGAGTCAGATTCATAGGAAGAATCTTAAGGAAATGTAATTCGTCCATGAAGTAAGTGGCTTATAAGGAGGTTGTTCGACCGATTCTTGATTATTGTTCATCTATCTGGGAGCCCTATGAGCTAGGACTGATAGAAGAGAGAGAGAAGATCCAGCAAAGAGTGGTGCTATTCATCAAGGGATCATTTAGCTCACATGAGAGCATTATGGAGATGCTCAACAAACTCCCTTGGCAGATGTTACAAGAGGCATTGTGCATCATGGAAAGATTTAGAATTGAAATTTTGAGAGAGCACTTTCTGGGAAGAGTTGGGCAACATTACTTCTCCCCACATATGTCTCGCATAATTACCATGAGGAGAAAATTCAAGAAATCAATACTGAGGCTTACCAACCATCATTCTTCCCACACACTGTTTATGAGTGGAAAGGTGTTGGAGGGCTCCTTTACTGGCACAGAAAGTACCCTCCAGCACACACCAGTAGGTGGCTTGTGGAGCATAATGTCTATATCAATGTCGATGTCATGGTAACTAACCGGTCACAAGTAATGTAGCAGGTTTGGAATAGATTAGCAAATACATCAACATCAATGTTGATATCAGCTACTCAGCTGAGTGCCCACATCACACAGACCATTTCCTTTGTCCCACTGGCAAAATACAGTTTGACTGAGAGGAAGAGTAATTGCAGTTACATAAAAATAAGGTGATGTAAAACCCAAAAATTATTATTAAGAACCACTCTCAAACTGTTTAACATGTAGAAGCCATTTACCAAAATCTTCAAACACAGTTGTGTATAAATGAGATATAAAATCAGTAATCAGCAAGTTTAGACATACAGTAGTTCACAACAATCAAACAGTCATGGTAGTGAAGAAAATTGGTCCATTCTTGGATGTTCAGTGTCCAGTGTATTAGTGTCCATAGTTGGTTGTTCAGATTCATGTTGATCTTTCATTATAAATGTTTCGGTTAGTGACTTGATAATGTTTAAAGTATAAAGAGTCCAGATTTTAGCTTATTTTGAGTATAATATTTGTTTAACAATGAGAATAGGTAGGACAGCTGGCTGTAAGACCTCTATATCTTGAGAGGCTCAACTTGAGAAAGATGAATGAAATCAACACAATTTGTACACTGACAGTCTCTTATTTTTTCATGTAATTACTCTTGAGTCTGTGAAACTCTTGGTTTTAGATTTAAGAAACTGAAAAGCATTATCAAAAGGGTAACTGGTCACAAGTAATGTAGCAGGTTTGGAATAGATTAGCAAATATGAACATAGTTCAAATATGACAGAGAATTACAATTTTAATAATTTCATGTGACACTGACACTTCAGCACAACGTTCTCCCCCTCAGAATATAACAGGCTGTATCCAAAATGCATATTGTAGCAGTTGACTTTGATATCATATTAATCCCTGCTACTTACTCCTGCTAGTCAGAATTAACATACAATAGATGGAGTGAGGGTGGTGAGGAGAGAAAGAAAAGGAAAGGGATTATTGATGTCAGTTGCATCAGGACATTACATGGAATTAGTGGCAACGAGTGAAAATGGATGCTGAACTGGGATTTGAACCCAGGATTTCCTGCTTGCTAGGCAATTGCATTAACTGCTGAGCCACCTGGACACAGTGTTTATCATAGCTGCACAGACTATCCTGGAACTCTTCTCAGCCAACCCATACTCCCATCTAGCACCATCTATTTCACAGTCCCTGTCCATGTCCTCCATGCTCGCTATGTGGAGATTCCTGCAGAAGGTCAGACATAATTGTGCATCTACAGTGAAGAAGGTGGAGTCATCATCCATTGAGGCAAATCAATTATATGAATGCATGGTGTCTGTTCTTTCGGACATTTTGAATCAGTTATATGAAAGCAGCTTGTGGTCTTGTGGTAGCATTCTTGCTTCCCAAGTGTGGGGTCCTGGGTTCGATTCCAAGCATGTTCAGGATTTTCCACCAGCCCCAAGATGACTGGGTGTGTTGTGTCGTCTTCATCATCATCATCATCATCATTCATCCCCTTTCCGATCGGAGGAAGGCAATGGCAAACCACCTCCATTAGGTCCTTGCCTAGTATGGTGGTGCGGGTCTCCCGCATCGTTCCCCTATGCTCTGTCAAGAAGCATGGGACATCATCATCATATATGAAAGCGTGGTGTCTGTTATTCTGGAAATGTCCAGAAGAACAGACACCAAGCATTCACATAATAGACTCACCTTATGGTCAATGAATCCACCTTTTCCAGGGAAGATGCACAATTATGTATGGCCTTCTGCAGGAATCTGTACATAACAAACATGGAGGACATGGACAAGGACTGCGGATAGGTGGCACTAGATGAGTGTGTGGGTAGCCCGAGAAGCATGACAAAACGGTCCTTGCAGCTGCAATAAACACTGTGTCTGGGTGATACAGTGGTTAACACAACTGCCTAGTAAGTAGGAGATCCTGGGTTCAAATCCCGGTCTGGTGCACATTTACATCCTGATGCAGCTGGCATCAATAATCTCTTCCCTTTTCTTTTCTTTCTTCCACCGTCAATTTACACATAATGTATCATACCTATGGATTCTGCACGGTGTCTATTTTTTGGGACATCTCCTAAAGATCAGACACCGTGCATTCATATAATCTAACATATGAGTCATTAAATTCCCAAAAATTTTCTGCGACTTCACTACTGCAGCGCTGCTAAGTGGCAGGCCTGTTTAAACATAACATTTTGCAAAACGATTGTGTATATGTATTAAGGAGGGGAGAAGCACATTAAAATATGGTCATATTTCAGTGCTTATTGTGCCGCTATAAACTGCAGCATCAATCAAAAATATAATCTGGAAATCTCTCTTTCTTGATTTCTAAACAATGCTGAGAGATATGTCAGTAATGTTATGAATAACAAATGGTCATTTTAGTGATGGCTAGTTATACATTTGGGCATGCAAGAAAATGTTTAATGTTTTGATGTATTCATAGTGTCTCCAAAACTTTGGTTCTTAATGAGAATCACAAAATATTAACCACCATTTCATGATGTTACTATTATATAACTGTTGTTGGATAGTATCCTCAACAACAGATTGTAGGTGTAATGGGAGTCTATATGGTTTTCGAGCAATTGGCCTAGTGCCTCCAGTAGAAATTTCATGCTGTAGAAAGTCAGTTACTTGCTAATATTGCCATTCCTTGAACAAACAAACTTAATCTTCTAAAATTGGGCACAAAAGATTCCACTCTGAATCATACAAATGTGCTAACCTCTCAAATAATTGGTCTTTAAGTAAAGGCATGGCTGTACAAACTTTCCTTACAGGCAACTACTTCTTTCTCTCTCACACTTGAACTGATTCCCACACTCAGATTCTTCCTCTACTACCTCCTAACCACTAGCAGGTATTGTTCCACATGGAATCTGTATATTCCTTTGCCGAAAATTATCAATGAATACAGGGAACCAAAGTTCTTTCCCACTCTCTCTGTCTTTCTTATAGTACTTTTCTCATGAATTTGTAACCTGTCAAGAACATCATACTGGCTGAGCAGACCAACCAGAAAGATAAATCTCAGCAGTGTTTGGGTTTCTAAACATTTAAGCAGACAACTTTCCCAGTGCCACAACTGATTGCAACAAGTAAGTGTTTCTGCTGAACTTGTGAATGAGACCTCATTCCACAAGTTTCTGCAGGCCTGGCTGAATCGAACAATGTGTGTCCTATCGTCTATCGCACCCTAGTGCTGTTGCAAGAAATCATTCCAAAGAATGACATCACAGTCCCTCCTGATCTTCCAACTTCCACATCAAAACCATAATTCATACCATCTATCTGTAAACTCACTATACATGTTCCTGTGGATATGATAACTTCTTTCTGTAGTACATTGATACTACAGCACGATTGCTTGAGGTCACACATGTCACTATGAGAAACAAGCAATAGACTAATTTGAGTCCCTGCGTGTACAAACACTTTGACAATCTTTCCTCTGATCATACCATCTAAAATTACATTAACTACCTCGTCTACATTTCCATAATGGACAGAATTAATTATTCTTACTGGGGGCAAGGACAGGTGGCAGGGGCTGCCTCCCTACTGTTTCCCCACTTGGGACCTGCATTTTGTTGATGCTGTGGGCAGCTGTTACTCGTGTGTCCTACCACATGTCATATGGTATGACATGACACCTGACAGTGTTTGACTGTATGATTAGGTTTACCATACAGAAGGTATCATTCACAAAAACATGATGTGGGTCATTAATTCCTGATGAATTGGAAACTAACCATCCTGCCTCTTCGCACAACGAAGGTAATTTTACTGCTTCGTGTAGCAAAGTAGGCTAGGCCACTTTGACTTCACTACCTGTCTACTGGTCTATTGTATGCGTGGAAACATTGATTTTCCTAGCCTCAGCTTCCTCAGTTAGTACCTCATTGTGCATAACCACCCATCCCACCAAGAATGTACAACACAACACAGTTTGTATTCAATCAGCAAAAACTTCAAAATTTTCACTCAGCTTTTGCCATAGTGTACATAAGCAGTCTCTGTAGTAAATGACTCCTCATTTTTCTGAATATTGCTCTGCTAAACTGTGTGACAGGGCTTCAAAAACTCCTCTCTCTCTTAATGCATCAACAGATTCATTCAGCTCTTGATAAGATGATGCAAAGATTGGAAACTTTCTTTAAGTGTCCAGAAATGGAAAATTGTGCACTTCACAAAAAGAAAAAAATTAGTATTCTATGACTATAATATGAATGAGTCACTGTTGGAATTGGTCAACTGATAAAATACCTGAGGGCAACACTTTGTAGGGATATGAAACAGAATGATCACATAGGCTCAGCCGTGAGTAAAGCAGATAGCAGACGTCGGTTTATTGGTAGAATACTGGAGAAGTGCAATCAGTCTACAAAGGAGATTGCTTACAAATCACTCATTAACCCATTCTAGAATAATGCTCAAGTGTGTGGGACCCATATCAAATAGGACTAACAGGCGATATTGAACACATACAGAGAAAGGCAGCACTAATGATCAGGGACAGTGTCACAGAGATGCTGAAGAAACTGAACTGGCAGACTCTTGAAGATAGACGTAAACTGTTCTGAGAAAGTCTACTACAAAGTTTCAGGTACCGACTTTAAATTATGACTTTAGTAATATACTACAACCCCATATGTATTGCTCATATAGGGATAATGAGGACAAGACTAGAATAATTACAGCATGCACAGAGCGTTCAAACAGTAATTCTTTCTATGCTTCATACATGAATGGTATGGTGTTGTAACCACAGGAACAAGCCAAGTCTAATTGCAGTACCTTGAGAATAGTATGTAGGAAGAAGTTAAAGTTGTAGCGCTGGACGCCAGGCGTGGCCGAGGGGTCAGCCGAGGTGGCAGTCAAACTGCTGGGCAGCGGCGCTTGATAAGAAAGCAAACTGCCAGCAGATACAAACGAAGGTCTGTGTAGGGACTCATGATAAGCAATCAATTAAAAAGTATCAACAGTAAGCATTCCTGGCTAGAGAGAGAGGTCTGGGAGTGGAGAGAGAAAGAAAGAGGGCCCTTGGTGGGGACTGCACTACGTCATGAGGAGCCAATGAAGGGCTCAGGACGCAGTGCATGACCATATAGGGAGAGGCGCCTCTATCCCTCCACTCAGCCTCTGAAGAACAATAGCAACAACAATGTTTTAACAATACCAAATAAGGACAAGTTGCCTTCGACGCTACGTCATGCCAAGCGCTGGCGGGGTCGAAGGGGAAACGCTAACAAAACCCGAGAGCACGCCGCTCTGAGGTCTTGTCGTGTCGGGTCTTGTCTGGTGAGGGCGCTGGAGAGCGTCAGGGCGTAGCCGCGGGACTCTAACATAGGGTGTTAAGAAACGTTGCAGAACTTCTAGTAGGCAGTCGGAACGGTGGAGTCAGTCACCGTCTCTGTGTTAGACTTGGCCTTCCTGTGAATGCAATCACCGCACAGTTAGGGTGAGCTGTATTCAGTTAGAATAAACTGCAATTTGTTAAAGTTATCAAGACTTTAATTTCTACCACCTTCATAGCCTTGTGAAAACCAGGGATTTCTACATCTTAGCCAGATCAAAAAGTCTCCCTCTCACTAAGGTCAACCGGCTAAAATCCCATCCACGAACCGTGTCGCTCAATCTCTCGCAATATCCACGCTTGGGATGCGACATAAATAAAAAGCTTTTTGGTGCCAGGTGTGGGGTTATCACAAAGGCGCATAGGCTCCTACCTCCAGGAGACATTAGATTTTGCTACAGCGACTGTGGCAATTGGCAGGAAGTTGTGGCGACTCGCAACTTTCAGCATTAGTAGCACCAGGACGTCAGAGTCCAGAAAGGTAGTCCTCGCGGGTGCAGGGCAACGCAGGACAGCGGCAGCGCAACGCGGAGCGACGAGGCACAGAGGTGCCTAAGCAGCCAGCGTTCGAGTCCGAGGGTCCGAGCCGAGCAGCAGCAGAAGTGGCAGCAGCCGTAGCAGCGGCAACCGAGGAGAGCGACGGGGTCGGCACAGTCCAACAGAGCGGCGGCCGGCCCATCGCAGCAGCGCGGGCGCAGAGACAGCGCGGACAGCGCGGGCACAAAGAGAGCGCGGAGCAGCATGGGACAGTGCGGGCACAAAGAGAGCGCGAAGCAGCGCAGGACGACGTGAGCCAACAGAGCAGACGGCGCACCACAAGAGAAGCGGTACTTGTAAAACTGTATTAAGAATATTGTATTTTGTTGTGTAAAGTGTTAACTTAGTTAAGATGCCCCTAACTAATGAAGTTGCGTCATCCTCCACTAGTGGTAAGATGTCAGTGAAAGAGGCCCTATGTATTGTGTCGAAAGTGTTCGAAGGGAACAAGAAAGATTTAAGGGAATTTATCGAAAATGTAGATGCAGCTTTTGAATTAGTAAAGCCAGAGGAACACGAAACGTTATTAAAGTTCGTAAAAGCAAAGGTCGAGATTGCAGGTGCGTGAGCGCACAGGTACGTGGCAAGAGGTGAAACGCATGTTAGAAGAAAACTATGCCAGTAAGCGTACTATAGACTACTACGCATGTAAAATTTTCCAGGGAAGACAGGGACAAGGGGAACCAATAGCAATGTGGGCAAGCGGAATTGATGAAATGCAGAGAGACTTTCGAGAAGCAGTAAGTAGAGTTACGGCCAGAGAAAACTTGAAAGGTGCAATAGAACTAGTTGATTCCTTAGGAAGAGCGTGCTTTATACAGGGTTTAAGTAATGACAGAATACAAACAATAGTGAGAAGCAGAGGCGATGAAATTACATTGGCAGCAGCAGTGGAGTTGGCACTGCAGGAGGAGAGTGCGATATTGTCCATGAAAGAGCGGGGACTAGCCCCGAGGGTAACGTACACTCGAAATAAAGAGGCTGTAAAAAACGTGAGAGAAAGTAAAGAGTTAAAATGTTTCAATTGTGGGCTGAGAGGTCACATAGCCAGCAAGTGTAGGAAAAGCAGGCCAGAGCATAGAGTACGAGCCATGACGGGTAAAGAATTTACAAACTTTTGCTATGGGTGTGACAAGCCGGGACACACAGACATGGAATGCAGGGTGCGGTTAAGGAAAGTTCACCCGATAGGTGTAAGGGAATTCAGAGGGAATCACAGAGAAACCGATGGAGGGTTACGAGAGTGGAGATGTCCACAGTGTAATTTACCAGGGAACTGCGGAGTTCCACAAGAGTAAAAGATGTTGCGTGCTTTAAGTGTAAGCGGTAGGGCCACTACGCGAAGGATTGCCACGAAGGGCCCTGGCACGCCTGGAGAAAAGGCAGGGTGCCAGTATCGAGTAAAACAGGAAAGGTGGTACAGGGAAACTAAGAGGTGGCAAGGCCGCACAGTCGGGCCTTGTTGCGATAGGTAAACCCACAGTGAGGGTAATCGACTGTGCAACAGAAAACGACGTGGTCGTATTGTACTGCGTAGAACTAAAGAAGTATTTAAAGTTACTAATAGACACAGGAGCACAATTATGTTTGCTAAAGAGGACGAGTATTCCGGTAAAGAGTATGCTTGGAATCAATGAAACAGAAAAGCTTCGGTTAAAAGGTGTAACGAGTGAAGCCGTTAGCACAATAGGCACGGTACAAATAAACTTAAGTATAGACGGATCTGAAAAGGTGAAACAGAAATTTCACGTGTACGGTAGAGGTTTAGACATTCCGTACGACGGATTGATAGGAAGAAATTTCTTAACACAGCATAGAGCTTAACTGGACTATGCAGGTAAAATAATAAGACTAAAAGGGCGAGATATACCCTTAGTAGTAGAGGAAGAACCGAAGGGACAAGAGATAGAAGCAGATTCAGAAATAGGTGGGGAGATAGGGCCCCGGGAAGAAAGAATAATGTTGTTGAAAGTGGACGGAAAGGTACCACGGGGAATCGAAAGAGAAATGGTCATACCGAGGCAGGAGATTGCACGAGGGGTGCATGTACCTGAGTCCTTAGTAAAAGTGCGAAATGGGAAATGCATAGTAAGTGCATTGAACGTTTCAGAGGACAGAGTTCGACTAGAAAGTGTCAGATTAATAACGGAAGAAGTAGAAAGAATAGCGAAAGTACGCGAAGTAAAATGTAGCACTGATGCAGTAGGTAAGACGGAAAGTCGTGCCAGTGTGTTGCGAAGGCAACTCAGAATGGATCATTTGAATGTCGAAGAAAAGAGCGCTCTAGCAGAGGTCTGCACGGAGTACGGAGATGTATTTCATCTACCGGGGGACAAACTGTCCTATACTTCTGCAGTGAAACATAGAATACCGATTGCGCCAGAACACGCGGGGAAGGTAGTGAACGCTAGACCGTACAGGATCCCTGAAGCGCAAAAGGAAGTGCTAAAGGAGCAAATAGAACAGATGCTCAAGGATGACATAATTGTCGACAGCAAGAGCGCATGGAACGCACCGTTACTGTTAGTTCCAAAGAAGTTGGATGCAAGTGGCAAGCAGAAATGGAGAATAGTAGTGGACTACCGACAATTAAATGACATCACGGTAGGCGATGCATTTCCACTGCCGAATATCTCCGATATCCTGGATCAATTAGGGCAAGCCAAGTACTTCTCGACGCTTGACCTCGCAAGAGGGTACCATCAAATATTGACGGACGAGAAGGACAGAGAGAAAACGGCATTCAGCTCAAACTATCAACATTACGAATACAAAAGAATGCCGATGGGACTGAAAGGAGCCCCAGGATGTTTCCAGAGACTAATGAACACAGTATTGGCAGGTTTACAAGGTGTTAAATGTTTTGTCTATTTGGACAACATAGTATGTTATGGGAAAAACCTGCAGTAGCATAACGAAAAACTCCGGGAAATATTTGACAGGTTGCGAGAGCACAATTTGAAGTTGCAACCGGACAAGTGTGAATTTCTGAGGAAGGAGGTAATCTTCCTAGGTCATTGTATCATGGACAAGGGAATATCACCGGATATGGCAAAGGTGGAGAAGGTGAAGTTCTTCCCACAGCCGAGAACAACAAAAGAACTAAAAGGGTTTCTAGGATTGATAGGGTGCTATCGACGTTTCATTGCAAATTTCAGCAAAATTGCGAAACCTCTCCATGAGCTCTTAAAGAAAGGAGTAGAGTACCAATGGGGAGAACGACAGAAGAATGCGTTTGAGGAACTGAAAGAGAAATTAGTGAATCCTCCGTTACTTCAGTATCCCGACTTTACGAAACCATTTATAATCACAACGGATGCGAGTAACGCAGTGTTGGGAGCCATGTTATCACAAGGGAAAAAGATTGGCGAAGACTTGCCGATTGCATATGCATCCAGAGCACTGAACAAAGCAGAACTGAACTATAGTACAACGGAAAAAGAGTTGTTGGCTATAGTGTACGCGGTAAAGCAGTTTAGACCATACGTGTATGGGCGAAAATTCACAGTGGTGACAGACCATAAGCCACTAACATGGATATTTAGTGTGAAGGATCCGAGCTCGAGGCTCCTAAAGTGGAGACTGAAGCTTGAAGAGTACGACTACGAGGTAGTATATAAGCCAGGAAGGCTAAACAGTAATGCGGACGCGTTAAGCCGGATAAGGCAGGAAGGAAAGGAAGAGATAAGTTTAAAGCGAAATGTGGAGGCAGAAAGAACCTCAGTAGCACAAGAAAAGGCGGAACAGAGTTCCGTAAACGTGCGGCAAGCGCAAGTGTCAGGTGAGATAGACCAGGAAACAAATAGTAATGAGGAAATTAGCCCCGAAGAAAAGGAAAGTATATTAAAGCAGATGCACGATAATCCCTTGGGAGGGCACCAGGGAATGCATAGGACATTCGAGAGGATAAAAGCGTACAAGCAGTGGCGTGGAATGAAGCGGGACATTGAAAATTATTTTAGGAAGTGTCCATCATGTCAAAAGAACAAAAACACACAAATGAAAACAAGGATGCCTTTAGAAATTACAGACACAGCTGAAACAGTATTTGAAAAATGTGCAATGGATATAGTGGGTCCACTAGATGTATCTAGTACAGGAAAAAAGTACATGCTAACATTCCAAGACGATCTGAGTAAATTCACAGTAGCAGTCCCTATTGACAAGCAAGACGCTGAAACTGTAGCAGAAGCATTTGTAGAAAATATAGTACTAAGATATGGGATTCCATCAGTTTTGTTAACAGATCAAGGATCGAATTTTCTGAGTGATGTGTTTAAAAGTGTATGTAAATTGTTGAAGGTAAAACATATAAATACTACAGCGTACCACCCTGAGTCAAATGGTGCTGTAGAAAGGAGTCATAGAACAATTGTAGAATATCTCAGACACTTTGTAACAGGAGATCAAAGTTCATGGGACAAATGGGTGCCGTATGCAATTTTTGTGTTCAACACTACACCACACAGCAGCACAGGTTATACACCATTCAAGTTAATGTACGGAAGGAAAGTTAACATACCAGGAGTACTGCAGCAAGAAACACCGCAGGTAAGTTACGATTATGATTCGTATGTCAATAAGCTAAGAGCAAGAATGCAGGAAGCCCATAGAGTGGCTAGGGATTCTATTATAAGGAGTAAGCTAATCAGTAAGGGACAGTATGATCTGAAGCAGAACCCAAAAGAATTTAATGTAGGGGACAAGGTGTTATTACACGACGAATCAGTGAGACGTGGAAGATCTCGGAAACTAGATTCGCAATGGAGAGGTCCATTTGAAGTGTTAAAAGTGGAAGGTCCTAACGTAGTTATAAAAGTTAAGAGAAATAAAGAAACAAAAGTACATGCCAACAGGCTGAAACAGTTCTTTTAAATTTCAGGTATGGCACTCAAGCGGCAAGTGATGCAACTCATCATAGTGGTAGCAACATACAGCTTCGTTGCATCAGGATACGAAACGAACGATTTCAAAGTAACCTTAATACCAAGTTCATCAGGACTATATTACGATCACGTAGGACAAATAGAGATATACAGTACCACATGGAGAATAGTCACATATGTTAACTTAGATGTAATAACAGAAATATTTCAAAAAGCAGAGAGGTACGGTAAGGCAGCGGTACAGAGGTGCCGTGACACATTGAAACAATTAAACGTTGGATTAATAGAATGTAGAGTATTAGATCAGCAAGTTACACATCACGTAGAAAAGATTACAGGGCTACAGCAACTCGTACAGCAACTCACAAAACACGAAACCAGAAGAAAGAGAGGAGTATTCAACTTCGTCGGACAGGTAAGTAAGATACTGTTCGGAACATTGGACGAAGCAGACGCAGCGTACTATAAAGAAAGAATAGACACTATGGAGAGGAATTCTGAAGGGTTGCTGAGGTTAACTAAGGAACAGGTGGCAGTGGTAAGGGCCACATTAGCAGGAGTAAACAGAACAGTATATACACTAGAATCAAACGAACACATTCTAAGAACAGGCATGCAGAGACTAGAAAGGTTCATGAAGGAATACGTAAAGGAGACAGATATAGGTTTCAAACGAGTAGCAACTTTTGCCACTGTAACGGAACAAGTATTGCAATTAGCGGCAGTGTTTGGCCAAATCGAAGAAGAGTACGAGCAAATGATAAATGCCATTGTAAATGCTCAAAAGGGAATACTTCAGCCTCACATCATTAATCCAGTAGAAATTGTGAAGTATCTAAGTTTAATCCGAGACGAATTAAAGGACGTGAAGTTTCCTGTTCCTCTCGCAGAGTCATCAGGCTACCTCTTGTTAAGAATAATCGATCTAGATGTTTTCATTTCCGGTAGCATACTAGGGTACGTAATTAATATCCCTTTAATAGACAATAATAATTTCAATTCGTACAGAGTTCTCCCATTACCAAAGGAGATCCCAAATATGAAAGGAAGGTACATATACATACAGCCAGAGAAAGAATTTCTACTGATAGATGAATCCAAAAGGCAATACGCGAAACTTTCTGCGGATGATTTAAAATGTAAAGAATTGAGTAAGAACAAAAGACTGTGCAGACAGTCATTCGCATTGCTATCGACATTCGACCATGAGGAATGCGAAGCCAAATTATTACAACCGGTAAGAGAAATTCCGGAAGATTGTGTGCGAAAAATTGTCGCACTGAATCAGAGCCTTTGGACCCATCTAAACAGTAACGAATGGCTATATGTAGCTCCTAAGGAAGAAGGACTGACAGTACTATGTGGAAAGGAACCCCCAAAGGATTTATTAATGAAAGGGGTAGGAAAAGTAAGTTTTTATAGTAAATGTAAAGGGTATGGAACGAGTGTGTTCATACAAACAGATAGAGTAATTCATAACAACGTAACAAAGAAGGATATAATACCTCAAATTAATTTAGAATTTGACTGTTGTGTAGTAAACGAAGAAAAGAAGAATGTCTCAATGCTAACTTTAGATTTACCACTGGAGCAGGTAGTAACACAATTAGACGACTTGAAAGTCGCTGGGAAAAGGTTGGACGATGTCCAGCGGATGGCAGAAAGGCAGGAGGAAGAACTAAAATACTCCAGATACTTTACCCATTACTCAGTAACTACATACATAGCTATACCAATAGTCATTGTTATTGTAATAACATGTTGTTGTAAAAAGTGTAAATGCTGTAAAGAATGCTTCAAAAGTTTATGGAAGTACTTTGACGATAGTAACTGTTGTGGAAAAGTATGTATAAGAAACATTATAGTAAATCAATATCCAGAGACTAGCTTAAGTAGAAGACAAGCTAATAAAGACACTGAAGAGGTAGTAATATACGAAAGATGTGGGAAAAACCAAGAAGAGTCAGTTCTGTTCAGAAACAGGCGTTAAGTAAAATCAAAAGATAAAATATATTAGAGGTGTCTTATGAAAAGGTGTAATCTATTTTAGTGTTTTGTCCATTTTTGAAACTGTACGTATTTGTTGAATGAAAATGGTAATTTGTATCAATGCTTTTAAAAATGTACCTTGATTGTAATTGTATCAATGACTTGGAAAAAAATGTACCTTGATAAATGTATGTTTGATAAATAATTGTTGTAGCAATGAATTGAAAAAAAAAGAAGAAAAGTGTATCTTGATAAATGTATGTATAAAATGATTGTGTTTCACAAAGAACTTAATGGAATTGAGTGTATATGAAAGAAAAAGAAACATATGAAGCGTTGATGTAACAAAAGAAAATGTAAGCAAATAAAATTGAGAGAACCACAATTGACGGTACTCTGAGGAGTAACGCCAATTTCCCTGTCGGGGGAGGTGTTGTAACCACAGGAACAAGCCAAGTCTAATTGCAGTACCTTGAGAATAGTATGTAGGAAGAAGTTAAAGTTGTAGCGCTGGACGCCAGGCGTGGCCGAGGGGTCAGCCGAGGCGGCAGTCAAACTGCTGGGCAGCGGCGCTTGATAAGAAAGCAAACAGCCAGCAGATACAAACGAAGGTCTGTGTAGGGACTCATGATAAGCAATCAATTAAAAAGTATCAACAGTAAGCATTCCTGGCTAGAGAGAGAGGTCTGGGAGTGGAGAGAGAAAGAAAGAGGGCCCTTGGTGGGGACTGCACTACGTCATGAGGAGCCAATGAAGGGCTCAGGACGCAGTGCATGACCATATAGGGAGAGGCGCCTCTATCCCTCCACTCAGCCTCTGAAGAACAATAGCAACAACAATGTTTTAACAATACCAAATAAGGACAAGTTGCCTTCGACGCTACGTCATGCCAAGCGCTGGCGGAGTTGAAGGGGAAACGCTAACAAAACCCGAGAGCACGCCGCTCTGAGGTCTTGTCGTGTCGGGTCTTGTCTGGTGAGGGCGAAGAGTTAGATAGCAGCAGCCGACTTGGGCTGGGGAACGGGCTGTAGGCAGGCAGCCGGAGATAGTCGCTGGAGCGCGTCAGGGCGTAGCCGCGGGACTCTAACGTAGGGTGTTAAGAAACGTTGCAGAACTTCTAGTAGGCAGTCGGAACGGTGGAGTCAGTCACCGTCTCTGTGTTAGACTTGGCCTTCCTGTGAATGCAATCACCGCACAGTTAGGGTGAGCTGTATTCAGTTAGAATAAACTGCAATTTGTTAAAGTTATCAAGACTTTAATTTCTACCACCTTCATAGCCTTGTGAAAACCAGGGATTTCTACATCTTAGCCAGATCAAAAAGTCTCCCTCTCACTAAGGTCAACCGGCTAAAATCCCATCCACGAACCGTGTTGCTCAATCCCTCGCAATACCCACGCTTGGGACGCGACAATGGGAAGAAACCCTAACAACAGAATGAGACCTTCCTTCTTCCATGCACTTCATAGTGGTTTGCATAGTATAAATGTATATGTAGGGGTATATGTAGATGTAGATTCTATGTATGTGCTTGCATTACCTGAGAGCTTTAAGCTCACTATGTTCAGCTGAAATCTGTCCAGCCAAGTGCAAATATGCACTACACCTTGAACACTCCATAGGAAAGTAGTGATATTATCATTTGGTTTTCCAGAGAAAGTAGGGATAAAAGTTACAGCAGGGAAGCTGCTTACAATGGTTGGCACAGATGTTGAAGAACTAGCTGCAGAGTTCCTTGAGGATCTTGCAGTTGTCTGGCTAGCTCTTTGTTTCGTTTCATGTCTTTGTGCCAACTCACTGCACTATTCCCTTAACTCTAGTTTCTGGAGAAGTTTATTAATTTGTTCATTTGAAGCAGCAGCAGGGTCTGAGCTGATGGGAATGTGGGAATAACAGTTACTTAAGGGGACCTCGACGTGAAAATGACTGAAAAATAGAAAAATAATTTATCACCATCTGAAAGACAAATTTCTCCCATTTCCAAAAATGTGTGCATTACCAACTTTCAAATTGTTTATTTGTTCTTAAGCGCTCTTTGAACAAAAGCCTGTACACCAGTCACATCTCCTTTCAGTTCACTGTTGCACTGCCACAGTCATGCAAACAATAAAGTCAAGACTTTGCAGATACAAAATTGTTTAACAGATGTCTACATCGCCACATACAGAACCATAATAAGAGTTTCAACAGTTGTGTGTGGCAACAAGTACCAAAAACAGTGTTTGTTGGAAGGACGGTACTCAAAATAGGTGTGATGGATGCTGTCATCTGTTTCAATGATGGTGCAATTAGCAGGACAAAAATAATGGACAAATTGGTCATCTAACCAGGAAATAATATGATATTTCCTCTGACTGCCATAGATTGTCAACGAGTAGTTAAAGCTGAAAGGCTGTGGAGGCCACCACTGAAGAGTTCAGAGTAAGGAAAGGACTCCTGAAAAAGTTTAAAGGATAAAGAAACAGCTGGCCAGCAAGAATATGCTGCTGGAATGTTCTGAAAGAGGCATTTGGTGAGTCAAAAGTACTATGAACTACCTTTTCTCATTTTCTCGAAACTACATTTTCCGAGCTTTAGGTATATATATCTTCACTATGGTTTGAGCTATGTTCACCAAATTTCTCCCAAGTGAAGAATGGTATATTCTCATTGTATTATGCCTCACAAATTGCAGAAAATTTCTATGTTTGTCATTCTGCATGTAATTTTAGTGGTAATTTCTGAGTAAAATAATTATGTGGTATAATAAAGATTTTTCTGTTTCCTCAGGTGCACTACAAACTACAAAACAAGAGGCATAATGTGTTCCTATGAATGATGACAGCAGCCTGCCCCAGTATGAATGCTGTTAGATTGATGATGCACCAGAAAATAGAACCAGAAATGAAACGAGTGTTATAAAAACTGTCTATTGGACAAAATGTTGTAATTCTTAAACTATAACTTTAATAAATTTCCTTGTACAGCTTCAGTTAATGTCATTCAGTGTTGGTACAAAACTGCAACTTCCTCCACGTTTCAGGTCATGGGTAACGCGCACCGAAAGCGAAGCATAAAAAAACAGGCCGTTCACATCCACGTCCCCTTAAAGACCACAAAACTTTATCAAAAGGGGTTGTAGTACTCAAAAGTTAGAGCCTAATTACAAAAGTGTCCAGTGATGATTCACAATGAAGTGGCAACAGAGTGCAAATATACATTGCTAGCAAAATTTACTTTAACTTTCGATATGTAGCACAGTGACGGTGATGGCGCATGGTATGGGCTGTCTACGTTGGCAATGATGATGCCAGGTTGAAAGTGTATATGATGAGCAGAGTCCTCCTAGATCTGGCTGCATCACAGCATCCAGCATTGACCTGCACTGATGGCCCCTACTCTCACTGATTTCAGGTGTGGTAGCAGTGGCAGCACCTCAGGTGGAACTGGCATCCTTATCACAATAGCATCTGGTAGACTCTATATCTGGATCACAATAACAAAGCGATTGACATCTACCTGTTTACAGGGGTGTTACTAGGACTGTTGATATTTTTAAAAATATTGGGAATCCAATATATCAATATTTAAAAAATATCATTATTGGATCTCGATGTATCAGCAGAGATAATATTGACATATGTGCCTATAAAAATATTGGCTGCACATTGCAAATATACTGCTGGTATTAGAGCTGTATATTTAAGCATTTGTTTATTATTAGATAGTCTGTAAATCAACATGTTAGCAGCCTGCCTATACCCCTTAGAGCAAGAATTGAATGCACGTTCACACTTTGCTAACAATAGTAACTGCATGTAAGTGGTACAATAAAATGTGTTTGATGGGTCCATCATTCAGTTTTGTCA
The DNA here is from genome assembly GCF_023864345.2 of Schistocerca serialis cubense. Classification (NCBI taxonomy): domain Eukaryota; kingdom Metazoa; phylum Arthropoda; class Insecta; order Orthoptera; family Acrididae; genus Schistocerca; species Schistocerca serialis. Next base: position 777,508,643 of record NC_064640.1, read on the forward strand.
CATAGCTGATTTGTCTGGAACACTTCATGTCAACTTCCTTGCTTTGTCATTTCTGCAAACACCAGCTGTAGTGTCAAAATTGTGTAGTGAAGTTAAACATTACAGTTTCTGTTGATAGTGCAGAGCACCAATTATGTCAGCATTTCCCCCTCACACATCTCCACCCACTGCAACAAACAATCATGTTATATAGATATTTGTTAATCATTTTCAGCAACTGTTTTTGAAGAATGTCAATGTGAAGAAATAACACACTAGTTGTGTTAAAAATTGTTTTTTAACACAACTGCTATGCTGTTTCTTAACATCAGAAATATTGTTATTCGATTCACATCACCACCCCCAAGTGCTATCAGAGTTGTTCTTTTGTGTCACATGTACTTGCTTCACACAGTCAAGGAGAGAGATTGGACATCATGAAAGCTCAAAACGCAGTAAGAACCCTTCACACAGTGAAAGTGAAATCATGCCCTACTACAATTTCAAACATTTTCTGAAAACTGTGAAAAAAATAATATAAAATAAAAGTATTGGCACTTGATATTGCATTTTGATATATCAGGGGAAAAATATTATTGATATATACCAATATTTTGTCAACAGCTGTAGCTGCTACCATAGTAACAGCCAATCAAAGAACACACTTGGCTGCTCTTCTTGTTTCATTCACTGCTAACAAATTGCTCTGCTACTGCAGGTAGCAGCCACTGTAGCCAGTTGTAAACAATGCTTGTGGCTAGTAATTAAAGCAGTTGTGGTCCATTTCATTGTGTGCTTCATTTCTCTGTGCGATAAGTTAATTGTGCACTACAGAAAGTCTAAAGCTTGTAGTGAAAGTGAGCAAAAAAGTGTGGCTGCTAAACTGAAAGTTCAATGATCATCAAACACATGAGTTTGTGTGCTCAACACAGGAATATTTTGAGAACAAGAGAGAGAATGCTGCAACTCTAATGCCTCCAACAAAAGTAGTCAAAAGAACTGCAAATGCATTGAAGATACATAAAAAATACTGTTCTCAAAATTTGTAAGGAGAAATACTGTGCAGACAGGGAACAGCCTGGTTCATCCAACCTTTAGACACCTGGTAATAAGAGAAGAATAGAACCACACATGAAAAACTTGGACTCTTTTGAACATGATGCTGTTCATCACCATATATTTGGATATTATGAGAGAAAAGAACATACATATATAAAAAAAGCTGTGCATTCCTCTTCATGAGACAGAGTTATTCAATGGCAGCAAGATGTCTCTGTTAAAAGTCATCAGAGCCCTTGGTTTTTGGTATAAAGAAAAATAATGAACAGAAAATTATGATAGAGAGGGGTGACATGGTAAGGTGGCATTGTCAATTTTGAAGAAATAGCACTAAAGTGCCATTTGAAGACATTGTGTGGCTTGACAAATCCTAGATAAAGTTTGGTCATCTCATCAGAAAAGACTGGACAGATGATAGCTTATGTGGAAGCTCTGTTGTTCCATTGGAAAAGGGGGCAAAAATTATTGTCTTTGATGCTGGAACTGCATCTGGTTTCATGTTTAACTGTCTCCTCATTTACAAATTGACAAAAATAAGTGACCACAATGAAATGGATGACGATAGTTTTCTGAAGTGGTTCATTGAGCAACTATTGGGAACCTTAAATTGGGCATCTGTCATTGTAATGAATAATTCACCATACCACTCAGTTATATATGATAAAGCTCCAATAATGACAACAAAAAAAGCCAGCATTATGGCTGAGTGGTTGAAATACCACAATTTAAAAATTCAGGATAATTTACATAAGGTGGAGCTCATGGAAATACAGAACAAAAATAAGTCATTCTTTCAACAGCATGTTGTGGACCATGTAGCTAAAGAACATGGCCACACAGTTCTTAGGTTTCTATGACACAACTGTGACTTCAAAGCCATCGAAATGACGTGGACACAGATTAAACATTATGTGGCAACTAATAACAAAAGCTTTAATGTGGCAGAAATTCAAAGCCGTTTAAAGGAAGCAGTAGTACAAATAATGCCAGAGAAGTGGAGTAATTTGTACACAACACAGAAAAGGTTGTTAAAGAAGCATGGAGAACTGAAGTGAGTGCTCACAGTAATATTGAAAATATAATTAAATCCTTGGGTAATTCCAGTGACTCATCCACGAACCACAGCTCAGATAATGACAGTGTTGAAGAAGAAAGTGATTCTGAATTCAGTGTCGTTTACCTTTTGCCTTAATTAATCTTTATTTTTGTGTTTATGTTTTGTATGTTTGACTGAATGGTGTGTACTGCATTTGCACAATAAATCTCAATTCAGTGTTGCATTTCTGATGTAAAATCGCAAATTAGGTGTGCGTCCATGTAGATACTAGATAGGAGTATGGGAATAGCTATTATGGATGCTACAATAATAGTGAAATAGCCACAGTTATTTTTGTGACATATTCCTATACTTCTATCTAGTATCAACATGTGCACGCACCTGATTCGCAATTTTACATCGCAAATGCAACATATTATGCCTTGCTGGACCACACAGGAAGCTAGTCACAAAAATACCTGTGGCTATTTTACTATTATCATAGCATCCATAATAGCTATTCCCACACCGCTATCTAGTCTCATCTCACTATTAAGGAATACTTCTCTACACAAGTAGGACACTCTACATGTGCTCTACAATGACCAATGACTGATGAGTATTCAAGCCGTTTATATTATTTTAATGTTGTTAGTTATTGTATTGAACAATTCATACCCATTTTAAGACACCTTTCATAATGAATACAACTGAATGTGATCCATTCTGATTATTGTAAAAGACAATGTGCTTCCTGTTGCTTTTGTTGACACATACAAATAATAATAACACAGTATCATTTTATACATGGGAGTGTGTTTGTTAAGCCACAGGGATATTATGATCCTGTAAAGCAAAGTCAATACCACGCATTAAAAGATGATGTGAGAAGGTAGTCCAGTAAGGAACTGTAAAACTGTTGCTACTGCAGTCACACTGTGCATGCATGCACCAGCAAACCACCAACACGCCCCCTTCCATACTCAACTGTGCTTCACTGTCAATCACTTTGTTATTGTGATCTGGGTATAAGGAATGTGCTATGGCACTTTTTTTCTTCTCCATCTTGTTCGTTGTTGATCATTGTATTTGGTTGTTGTGGACGTCACATGACATCCGTTCGAGTTCATTTGTTGATCCTTCCACTCAGTTTTTTTATTACAGAGGCCAACCGGCTCTCTGACCGAACATGCTGAGCTACCGTGCCAGCATTTTTTTTAGAACTTAGATCTACTTAAACCTAACTAACCTAAGGACATCACACACACCCATGCCCGAGGCTGGATTAGAACCTGTGACCGTAGCGGTCACGCGGTTCCATACTGAAGCGCCTAGAACCGCTCGGCCACCCCGGCCAGCACACTAAAGGGCCACCTGCAACCAAACTGCTGTGGTGTTGTGACCCACGTGTGTCTTCATGTAGTGCTGCGCATATGCACACATCTAATAGCCAAACAAAAGGTGGAAAACACATTGTGGTGTTGCCTGTCCCAGCTGCCACACTGTCTATGACAATAAGGCAATGCTGCAGGCTAAATGACATGAAACCAACTCTCTCCCATGTAGTTTGTGGTGTGGTAACCACCTGAAAAGGGAATAAACTTTCATATACCAGATTGAATGGCTCATTTGGATCCTACAGTCCAACATCAGACTGTCCAGGACAAACTTTCAATGAACTGAAAAAAAGACCTGATACAATGTTAAAAGGAGCAAAACAACATGCTGTTCTCCACTAACAGTTGGGTAGTCTATCTAAGGAGCGTAATAAGTTGGTAAGGAATTTTATGGTCAGAATATGAAAAGTGAATGTGCAGACAAGTGGCAAATAGAGTCACACTCCAGGAAGAGGAGTAGAGGACACTGGATGTATTTTTAAGAGGCTTACCACCTGATATATCTAGAAGAGTGAGAATGGGTACCCCAGATTTATGCTCTGTGGTCAGAGAAGACACAGAGTTTGAAGAAATTGATGTAGTAACAGGAATGTGGAACAAGAGAGTAGTGTTCTCACTAATGTGAGGTGTTATCGATGTGGGAGAATGGGATATGTGCAGAGGCAACATCGCCAACCTCACTGTGGCATGGTTGAACACCACCAATGTGATTTTAGGAATGATAAGGAGAAACAGGAGTTGAATAAATGGGTGTTAAATGTAAAAGGAAACTCCACCACCCACCACGTGGAGTTCTCAATAAATTTTGGTGCAATTAGTGTGGATGCAGAGGTGGAATGTAGTGTAGTGGGAATAGTGGAGAGTAAGAAGAACAAATTTTTATTAGACACAGGGGCACATGTGTTGGTAGCATGTATGGACCTTATGGGTCAGAGGTGATTAAATGCCCCACGCTATTATTCATTTGTCATTGGAGATAGTGATATAGAGTCTTTGGGTTCAGCAGTGGTAAATTTTCAGAGGGAATGCAGAGTTTTAAGCAATGAGTGGAAGTCAGGCCCTTCATAATTACTGGTTACTGCATGATGTTAGGATTAGACTTTCTGATAATGTGCCATGCCAAAATTGACCATAGGTGACATAGTAAAATTTCCAATTGGACCACAGATGTACTAGTTACAAATATTAACGTGTTTTAGGTATATAGAAGAGGGACCTCTCCTGAGAACCTGTGTAGCAACTTTTGATGCAGCAGCCTCTACTTTCTGCAAAAATCGATGTTGTTGTTTTGTGTGTACCTCCTGTACTCATTTACATTAGAGTTGTTGTGACAAGTGGCTAAGCACAGTGGCTAAGGTTCACAGCTACCACACAAGTAGTCTGATTTGAATACTGCAAGTGAACTTTCTATTGGGAACAAGGAGCAAAAACAGTCACTGTCCAGAAAAAATATTTTAACAGGATTAGTCATTTCTTCAAAGAACAGCATAATGTTACTGCATCAGAATGATATTTCCTTAATTTTTCTTATGTATGTAAGAACCACCTGGGAAACCTGGTGGGACTGTTCAAAAAAGAGTTGATGAGATGGCTCATAAAAAAAAAAAAAAAAATGTAATTGCAACCTACACAAAAACAGGGAAGTTTAGAAAAGTGTTGAGTGAATGGTTTTATTTATCCAAAAGTGAAACAAGAAAAACTTCTTTATATTATTGATTTGTGGGAAACACAGACTGATCAGTCACTTTATGATCAAATCTTTCTAGATGAAAGAAAAGTGAGCACACACACACCATGAAAATTATCCCATCCAAATGTACAATACTTTTCCAACCCTGTGATGTCTACATTTTTGCAGGGGGGTAAAGTTTTCACAAAAAAACACTCAAAGTGCTCCCAGCCTCCAATTAATCTGTGTTCTATTTCCCCCATCCCATCTTCAATTTGTGCTTTCAAAATTTCTTTCTAACCTCCATCTCTTCTGTTTCCATTGCATTCTCTGGCCCTACCATTGTGATTTTCATGTCTAAAGTTTTCATGATCCCTTCTGTAATTCTCACCAGTGAAACCACAATCCAACTCCCACAGTGATAGTTCTCATGGCTAAAGTTTTGTGAATGATGTCTCTCCACAACTCTATCTAATTAGCATAGGCTACACATTTAAAAAAACTGATCAAGTGAATTATCAGGCCCATGAAGTAGATCTCACTAGATCTTTCAGGCTACCTTCTCATGAGTACATCTATCTGAGCCATTTCACCAACAGGGTTATCTAAGTGTACTTATTTCTTCAACTGATTCCTGGAAAGTCTTTTGTAGTTCCATTTCTCTCTCTGAAAGTAGGCCCATTCAAAAATTCACTCATAATTCTAGCTTGCTCAATAGAATGTAATTAACACAAGGAAACCTTTTCACTGGTAAACTGGACCACATTGTACCACTATTCATACATAGATTTTTTGATGCAAAATTTTCCTGAGTTCCATTTACCATTTAATCCATCGTATTCTCATTTTTTGTAACAAATTGTTGTATGTACCTCATTTATTTTTTAATCTAATTTAGTTATCTTTCCCTCTGTTTCTGAACATAAATTATTAACCTTCTCCTCTACTGCCTTTCATATAGATCTTAACTTTTCAATGTCCTTTCTCTGCTTAAAACTGTCTTTGACCAACCCATATTCTAAGATTATGACTCTATTTTCAACTACATCTGTTTTGGAATGCACACCCTTTAAGCTAGCCTCTGTCTTGTATTTTAATTCTGAGATTTGATTATTGATTTTCTCACTACTTTTTACCAATTCAGACTTTAAAAGAACGTTATTGGATTTCACAGATGACTCTGAGTGATCACTGTTGGCTTTCTTTGTTGATTCTAATGTACTTTGCAGTTCTGATTTTAAAGAGTCATTGTTGGTTTTCATAGCTGATTGTAGGTCTATCATTTGATAACATAAATTCCCAATTTTCCCCAACACTGATCTAATCAAATCATCAGGTCTTTTTTTTTTATCAACTGGCAAATTGTCTGAATCCTTGCTCATACTTGATACCTGCTTCCTCCCACCTGCAGCTTGATTCACTATGTCTTCACTGATGGTCATTTTTGTTAACCTGATCACAAACAATTTATTTATTTATATTTATTTATTTAACCTGGCAAGATTAGGGCCATCAGGCCCTCTCTTACATCAAACCAGGCATTCTACTTATTTTACATTCATATGTTTTAGTAGGCATGTTAAACTACATCTAGTACAAAAAGTGAAATAAACAATTACAAAGGCACCCCTGGAAAAATACATACATATAGAGTTTATATTCGTAGATCATAAGTACTGTTATAATTAGACATTATTGAAGAGACAGATTTTAGATAGGAGTGCTAGCAGCAGGGAGTATGAGGGAGACTGATGGTGAAGGGAGGAGAAGAATAGAGAGAAATGATGAAACATAATTAACGAAGTATAAAGGAAAAGGAGATTGTGTGGCTAATAGAGATAGATGAAGAGGAAGGCATCTCAGGAGCAAGATAGGAGACGCTAGCTTTGCTAGCTTTAACCTAGAAATAGGAGATCTTGAACTTAATATACTTACATTTATTTCTGTTCCAGGTTGATGTTTGCAAGTCCTCTGTTAACTTCTTAATGTTAATTTGTCATTTCAGTTTTTCTTGAAATAAATATTGACCACTAAGTTCACAACTAGGTTCAATTTTTTTACATCTTTTTGCTGCAGAAACTATCTTTTTCAAAAGTACTTTTGAGGATAGATTACTTTTAATTATCATCTGAAATAGATAAAAAAATTAATATCTTCTTAACAACAAAGTATCCCTGCATGAGACACCCAAATCTAACAGTCCTGTCCCCACAGTGCAATTAAAGAGTAATTACTGAAATGGTTTCATTTTAACAATAACAGTTCTTCGTCTGTACTATCAGACATGTATTAGTGTATGATGTGAAACAGCACTGTAGAATAAAAGTTCCAGCATTGGTTATTGCATGAACAAGATCACAATAAAACACTCATCTGGGTGTTTTGAAGAAGTTCATGGCTCAGTTCACAGTCCAACATATTTTGGGGTATGAATCTTCAGAAGGCTCAGGCTTGAAATGTTTCAGTGAAGATACTAATTTGTAGATAATAAAGCATCATGGTTTAATTTCAAGTTCAATGTATCCAACAAATCTTATTTTGTTACAGTCACTGATTTTCTAACTGATATTATTGGATTTTTTCTTCATTGTAGAGATACAAAAACTGACATTTTGTGTTAGACACAGTGTTTGCAGTTCATAGTTAACAAAGTAATATATGACTCCATCTGAGAAGAAAATTAGTCCAACATTTCACTTTTTATGACAGTCCTCTCTCCATTACTCTCAAAGACTACTACTCAGTGACTAAACAAAGATAGCATAGCTCAGTGCAGAGCTTCAAAGATACTTTCTTACCATATTAACATTATGATATTTTCTGGTATTTATGAAAAATTACAACAGTTCTTATTTTTATGAATAATGAAATGTTACAATGGACTTTTCATAATTAAGTACCACTTTTCCCAATGTAAAATATGTGCCAATTTTCAGTCAAAAGAAATAGTAGAAATTCATATGATAATTGACATTTTTGAAAGTCAAAGGTAAAACTGTACTTCCAAAATATTACCAGTACAGAAAACATTAAAAAGAAATAAATTTTGCCTAAATGTTCTTCTACAATGCAGTGATTCCAAAGGTTCCCTTATTCAGTATCAGCTTTTAAATTTTTAAAAACACATAGTTAAAAAATGGATGGATTCATAGACTTAATCAATCAGAAAACGTATCATAGTTTTCTTTTGAACAGAGCTGTAAGACAAATGCAGGTGCATTTGGATTCCTGACTCTGAGATATGCTTACATTTGAGCTGAATATTACAGAGGTGATTTGTTATGATGGATCAAGACTTGCCTTACACCGTATCCCTTCATTTACACAGCAAAGATGATAGGCAAATGCACAATTATAGAGCTTGTACAAGGAGTCACTGAAATACACAGCTTCCAACTAAATACCAGAAATTCAACTGAAGATATGAACAGTGGATTCACACATATACCAAATAGAATCATTGGAGGGAGTCATAACTCATCATAAAGATTGTGTAGAAACCCAATAATCAGATGTTACAAAAGAATGCACTGATGGTGTAGGAACAGACAACCATAGCAGGCACCTATTTATTTCTAGTGTGTGGCAATAGGCATGTTTGATGTGGCGAGTCATACATCACAGTGATCCTTCAAGTGATGTAACTATACAACCTGTAAGACATTGGTGTCCATGAGCCTGAGGAGGATTACTGGGTTGGTTGCACCATTAATCACACCCATTTAGCAATAGTTCATTTATTAACCTTAAAACATACAAGGATCACAAAGAACTGAACTAAACATGGTGAAACAGCCAAAGATAATGCGTAGAGTCCAAAGATGAATGCATATCGATGTAAGTGTCGATTTCGTTGGTGCCACATAGCACCCCCCCCCCCCTTCCCCCCACAGTACGGAGTACTCTTGAGAGGCCGGGGGGGGGGGGGGGGGCGACTATGGCGTCGGCAGGGGTGGTCTGCAGGAACTGGACCATTATCAGCTCAACAGTGTCGTCGGGGAGCTGTGCGGGTAGATGTCGTGAAGGAAGGTTCGGCCACTGAACCTGGAAGTCGTTGAAATGAGCCGGGTATCATACTGGGCATGCTGGTCGTGCGGCGACAGGTAGGCTGGCGGTTTGCAGGAGGAACAGAGCGATGACAATGATGTCTCCAGTGGGCGTGGCGAACACACAAAACATGTCCAGGTCGACGTTGGGTGAGAGGGGAACACATTTCACCAGGTGGCAGGGAATGGCGGACGTTGTGTTGTGAGCACTGGATGAAGATAAACACATGATGAACAGTGTATAATTGTGCAGTATTGTTGAGATGTTGTGGATTATGTCTGGGGAGACAGGCACAAACACCTCGAGCGAGGGCACGTTCAAGATGGGGGGCATGAGAAACTTCGACAGGGCGAGGCACGCGATGGTGGAGAGGTTGAAGGGACTGGCGAAGGGCCCAGCGGCGAGGGCGTGATCATAGGTAAGTCCAACGTGGGGAGCATGTGGTCATTCGACGGAGTGCGTGAGATTGGAGAAGAGGTCAAGGTCAGAGGAGAGCTCGACAATTGGAGCTGGAAGTCACTCAATGGAGTGTGTGAGACCAGCATACAGGGCGTGGTCAGAGCATCGTGAGCCACGACAGTGAATGGCATGCTCGTGGCCTGAAGGAGGGTAGAAGAAGGTTCGACATGAGCAGGCTTAAGGCTGTTGAGAGAGACTGTAACAGCTGAATCTTTCATCTGGATGTCATAGGTGTTGGCTGAGCGCCAGAGAACTCGGTACGGGGCGGTATATGTAGGTTGGAGAGGAGCACGGACAGTGTCATCTCGGAGCATGACGTACTCGCAATTGTCCAGAGATTTCGGGACGTGAACCTTAGGGCGGGAATGGCTGGCGGGTGGAGGGATATGGAGGTTGATGAAGTGGCGTCTGACGTGGTCCACGAACGAAGGTAAGTCAGACTGAGGGGGAGAAGCGGAAGGGCTCACAACTTCGCCAGGGAGAACAATGTTCTGGCCGTATACGAACTCTGCTATTGTGCCTTTGAAGTCTTCCTTATAGATCGCACAAATGCCGAGTAGCACAAGGAGAAGGGCCTCCATGCATAGAGAGTCGTGGCATCAACGAGCCGCCTTGAAAGTGTGGTGCCAGCGCTCGACTAGCCCGTTACTTTGCAGCTGATATGCTGTAGTATGGATGCGCTGGATGCCGCAAATGTTACAAATCCCGTTGAACAGGGCTGACTCAAATTGTCTGTCCTGGTCAGTCGTGATGATAGCTGGACATCCAAAACGCGATACCCATGACTCGACGAAAGCTCGAGCAACAGTTTCTGGCCTAATATTGCGGAGGGAGACAGCATCGACCCAGTGAGTTGTTCGGTCGATAGATGAGAGAACATAATGAAAGCCGTTAGAGGGGGAGAGAGGGCGGCCAATGTCAATATGAATATGCTGGAAACGCCCAGAAGGGATCGGAAAGGCACCGAGGGAGGGGGGGGGTGAAGTGTGCTTGTGTACTTTGCAGCATTGGCACGTGACGCAGGAGCGTGCCCATTGCTGGCAGTCGTTGTTGACATTTCTCCAAACAAAGTGCTCCGCTACGAGGCGGGCGGACGCATGAACACCAGGGTAGGCTAAATTATGCAATGCGTTGAAGACAGCTCGACGAAGCGTGGTTGGGATGAGGGGGCGTAACGTGTCCTTACTGTCATCGCACCAGATCTCACCAGAAATGCCAGGGAAGGGGGTGCGGACAAAGTGTAGTGAAGAAGCAGAGTCTGAAATCAGGTTTTGTGTTTCCTCGTCGGCAGGTTGGAGGTTAGGCAGTTCAGAAAGGTCTAACAGCGAATGGACGGCGTCGACTCATGAAAGGAAATCAGCAACTATATTGTCAGCACCCTTTATGTGTCTGACATCGGTGACGAACTGAGATATGAAGTCCATGTATCTGAAGAGGCGAGGAGAAGGGTCAGCTGGCGAGTTTGTAATGGCTGCAGCCAGGGGTTTCTGGTCCGTTAAAACATAGAAAGGACGTCTCTCAACCTCAACTTAAAATGCTTGATCACTTCGTAGACCGCGAGCAACTCCCTGTCAAACGCAGAATATTTCCGTTGTGCATTGGTGAGCTTGCATGAGGTGAACTGCAGAGGCGAAGTTTGGCCGTCGATTGTATGGCTAAAGGACAGCGCCGATGGCAGTATCACTCATATCTGTGGTGATGAAAAGCTGCGCATTGGGATGAGGATGCGCGATGGTGCAGGCCTTGGCAAGAAGATTTTTGAGGGCAGTGAAAGAGTCAGTCGTAGCAAGGGTCCTGAATCTCCACAGCCCGAGGTAGATGTCGGCGATAGTAATTAACTGTCCCCAGAAAGCGCAGGAGCTCTTTGACTGTCGAAGGTCTGGGTAGGTTTAGTATTGTTTGTACTTTCTCATGGGGTGGTGAAATGCAGTTGGCAGAGACACGAAAACCACGAAAATTGACAGCGGGTTGATGTAGCTGCAATTTGTTCTCGTTGGTCTCGATGCCTGCTGCCGCGAGTGTGTTCATAACAGTTTGCACATGTTGAATGTTGTCCTCGACGGAAGAGCTGAACACAAGAATGTAATCAAGATATGCAAAGCAGAATTTTAGGTCAAATAGCACTTCATTGATGCAGCGTTGCCAGGTCTGGGTTGCGTTTTTCAGACCAAAGGGCATGAATCGAAACTGAAATAACCAGATTGGGGTGATGACTGCTGTCTTCTCGATGTCTCCAAGTGCCATGGGGATCTGGTGGTAGACCCGTTTGCAATAAATGACAGAGAACGTGGTCGCACCTTCGAGGGAACTGGTAAAGTCGGCAATGTTGGTTATGGGGTAGGTGTCCATAATTGTTCGTGTGTTTAGTCGACGGTAGTCTCTGCACATGCACCAAGACCCGTCTTTCTTGGGTGTCATATGTATGGGCGTAGACCAGCTACTGGCAGAGGGTTCAATGACGCTGGCGCTTAGTAGTTCAGAAATCTGATTTTTAAGGTCAGAGAGGCGCTCGGGACAAAGTCGACGTGGTTTACTGGAGATCAGGGGACCTGGCATGAGGCGAAGCTTGTGAACTGTGCCGTTGGTGATGACGGAAATGTTGCCGGCGACACGGGAGGCGGTTTGTTTACAATGTGTGTCGGGCGGGGCAGGATAGGCGTGGTCGTGGTGTTCGGAGCCACTCGGCGGATCCGACTGAAGCTGAGGCGGCAAAGTGTCCCAGGAGTCAATGTGACAAGATGGCCGCCGTCCCAAAGCAGTGGCATCGTGGCCGGGTGAGCTCGGTAGAGCTCGTGAGCCGTTAGTGAGTCCATTGTCCGAGGGTGCGGCCTGTGGCAGCACGGACGCGGGCAAAATGCTTGGAGCGGGTGCACTGTTTGTGTTGTCAGTGGCGGTCGCACGGTGGCGCGCAGGAGCCAAGGTTGCATAGTTTGAGGTGCTGTCCACGAGGGGCGGGGTAGGAGCCGTCAGTTTGGGAACACGTGATGCTCGTCGCGCATGCACACTTGTGTCTGGCCAAGTGCCAAAGGTTGCCACATTATGAGGGGGTGGCCCTGTGGAACTGTCAGTACATGTTATGGCAGTCTTGATAGCACAGTTGCGAGGGGTAGTGGGAGGTAAACACACGAAGGCTCAATTGCTGGGACTGCAAGCAGATTCGGTGTCTGTAATTCCTTTGCTGCATCGGAGAGCTGGAGCTGTGTTTCATGGAGCCGGAGGGAGAGCTCGAAGTTTTCCTTGTGTAGACGAGTGACGTGTTCAAGCTCGACAAGGAAATTGTGCATGGTTTCATGTAACATCATTGACAGAGACGAGCATATACGGAAGAGATGAGCCCAGACCGATGTGTCAAGTGGGGTTCGCTCGACGGAGCACAGGGGAAGTGAGTCTTGGATGGATGATGAAACATGGTGTTTCACACTAGCTCTGGTGAAAGTTTGTGGTGCCGCAAGAAGTCAGTGTATATGTTCGTCAATTTTGCACACTAAGGAAGCCCACTCGAGTTTGCAGTTTGCGGAGAGTGAGACGATGTGGGAAGTTGAACCCGAGCATTGTAGTTTAGTTGAATTCACGGCTTGCAGTGAAGTATGATGAGGGCAGATGTTCGACGATGCAAAGGACGTAGGCAGCAGCGAAACATCGATGCCTGTGTCCACTAGGAAAAGGTATCCCGACGTAATGTCTTTAATGTAAAGTTGTCCACAATTATCCGGTTTTTCCCATATGGAATGGAGCACTGGGGGGTGCCTCTCATGTTGTGCGCTGGAGGCGGCACCCGGACCTACCTGCGATTGACGTTTGGGAAGTAGCAGGGTGGTCTGCAGTTCCGTGCCACCTCACCAAACCGTGTGTGGAAGTAACAGTACGGGTAGTGCAGTTGCATTTCCTGTGGAAAGTTCGTTTCCAAAGACAGTTGCTGAGGTTCGGTGGCTGCAGCAGGTTCAGTTGCAGGAGGGGGCGTGACCGTGGGCGGAACCAGTGACGTCCCAGTTGCTTGTTTACTGCTTCCCGGAGCAAATGGAATGGTCGGCACAGTACGACCCCAGCCGCTTCTGGCAACAGGGCAATGAGCCTGAAACTGAGACTTGTCAGGTAGGCAGTAGCTGGCGAAATAGAGCAGTGATGCATTGTGTAGCTTGTCAGAAATTGTCATTCTTTGCTTGACAGGTTCAGAAGACCTTCGAGCCAGAGCAAAGTGGATGTGAGGAGATAGTTTATCTGACCAGATGGTGAGGAGAGCTGTGTCAGAGAATAGATCGGCGCTGACCAGGGCATGTAGCCGTCTCCAGAGCTGGGAAGGTTTGTCGTTGCCTAGTTACTCGACGTGGAGCAATTGCCGTATTGTTGCCTCAGTTGAGCATGCAAGCCAATGTAGAACTGTCTTTTTGGCTAGAGTGTACCGGGTAGATGAGTCCGAGGTGTTGACCAGGTCAGCAATCAAGTCCTCCTAGTCGTGCAGGTGGGTGATGAGGCACAGAAACCTGGTTGACTCATCAAGTTAGTAACGGTCGAACACTTCGTCCACAATTTTGAACCAGGTTGTTGTTCCGTCAGGATTAAATGGCGGCAGCGTCGGTAATCATTGTACAATGTTTGGAAGAACAGGTTGAGTTGAGTTCGTCGGGGCACTGCCTGAATCGAGCTGTTGTTGCTATAGTATTCCAGGAGAGTGTGCCTCCAGGGGGTGTGGCAATGATGGCTGTTCGGGTGGCAGCGTGAAGGTGACATGTTGTGGTTGAGCGTGATCCATCATGACGCGGAAGGCCGATGTGGGTGAGACACCGTAATTGTCGATTGTGGTTGCAGAAGCTCAACGCATTGCGGGTGTGTTCAGATTGACGCGTCGTGGAAGACCAACACGGATGAGGCACTGAGATGTGCCAAGAATGGTAGTGGAAGCTCAACTGGAGCTGGCGTGGGGGCAACAGGTGAGAAAAAGTTCAAAGTTTGAGAACGTGTGTTAGTCTGCGGAAAGCTCAACATATGATCAGAGCCGGGGCCACCTGTGTTGCAGGGAGGCTATGGAGCTGTGGGCTGTCAAGAAGCACATTGAGGGAAATGATGTTGAACGTGGGACGGAATGTGTGAATGTTCACTGTTCATAGTCACTCCACTCAAAATGGTGTGCGGATAAGGTGAATGTTGTGACACAAAACACTGAAGCGTAGCAGTGGGATGGAGGTGGAGATCAGGCACAGATAACAAGTTATTGTTCCTGTTGCAGACGGAGGTAGGCATGTACTGATGCTGAACCGAGGCAGGCGCGGGCGTGGTCAGATGCTGAGGAGGTAGACCTGTGAACGAAGCAGTTCTGGCCATGGGACAGGTATCCATGTGGTACTGCACAGATTGCTGTGTGGCAAATCGTTGTCCTGGTGGTAGTAGGTTGTCTGATGAAGCATTTGCAGAAATCAGCATTGGTCCCGCACTACATGGAGATCTGTAAGAGGTAACTGCACAGTCGATGAGGGAGGGCACATGTGGCGGGAACAAAGGCATTTGATAGCTAGAGTCATGCGCACTCCCAACCTCACTTATTGTTGCAGGCTTGAAAACGTCCAGTGAAATCGGCGGAATCATCGAGTGAGAGGCATTGTGTTGCAGTTCTGGCGGGTGTACATCGCCCGCAACATGATGCATGTTGAACACAAAATCCGGCCTTAGGCGCTGGGCCAAAGTCATTGTCCAAATGTTGTGTTGATGTAATACACATGAAAATAACTGACGCGGAGGTTGTGGACACAGTAAAACAGCGAAAACAGAAGACGTTACAACTTGGGGTCACCAGTGAGGAGGATTACCGGGTTGGTTGCACCAATAATCACACCCATTTAGCAATAGTTCATTTATTAACCTTAACACATACAAGGATCACAAAGAACTGAACTCAACATGGTGAAACAGCCAAAGATAATGCTTAGAGTCCAAAGATAAATTCATATCGATGTTGGTGTCGATTTCATCGGCGCCACAAGCTCAAGGGTGATATCTGAACTTCTGGTGATACAGTGGTATGGGACACAAACTTTTCTTTCCTCCTCCTCCTCCTTTTCCTACTCTTCTTCATCTTCTTCTTCTTCTTCACTGCCTTTCTTCCTGTTTCTCTGTGAGGTTGGCATTTGTTATATGGGTTCTGACAATGTCAGTGATAGTTAGTGGCTGGATGCTCTTCATGACACCACCACTCCCCCTGTGATGGAATCTGTCTACCATATCTGCCTGCATCTGGAGTAAATTCAAGTGTGAGAGAATTTTCTAAATGTTTTCGTACTATGCAGCTGAGGCAAGATGCAGATACAAGCCCAGCATTCACCTAGTTGGATGCGTTAAACTGCCTGACAACCACATCCAAGCTTGTCAGCTCACCAGCCTTTGTCATTAATGCATGAGGTGCATTCAGTATGGGGCATGTTTGTCTCCCTAAATACCATAAGCAGCACAGCAATGCATTTGGTTATCCAGGTAGGTTAAGAATAAGAATAAGAATAAGAATCTTTATTAGCCGTTCAGTATTTTCTTATACAATGGGCTTCGTCAATAAGTTCAATTACAGTATAAAGATGGTTATATTCTCTTAACAATGTATATATAAATCATGTGAAATTTAGTGTAGTACAATAGCACACATTTGGAATTTTATATATTATTAAATTTACAATAAAAAGGAAAACATTATATACACTCCTGGAAATTGAAATAAGAACACTGTGAATTCATTGTCCCAGGAAGGGGAAACTTTATTGACACATACCTGGGGTCAGATACATCACATGATCACACTGACAGAACCACAGGCACATAGACACAGGCAACAGAGCATGCACAATGTCGGCACTAGTACAGTGTATATCCACCTTTTTCAGCAATGCAGGCTGCTATTCTCCCATGGAGACGATCGTAGAGATGCTGGATGTAGTCCTGTGGAACGGCTTGCCATGCCATTTCCACCTGGTGCCTCAGTTGGACCAGCGTTCGTGCTGGACGTGCAGACCGCGTGAGACGACGCTTCATCCAGTCCCTAACATGCTCAATGGGGGACAGATCCGGAGATCTTGCTGGCCAGGGTAGTTGACTTACACCTTCTAGAGCACGTTGGGTGACACGGGATACATGCGGACGTGCATTGTCCTGTTGGAACAGCAAGTTCCCTTGCCGGTCTAGGAATGGTAGAACAATGGGTTCGATGACGGTCTGGATGTACCGTGCACTATTCAGTGTCCCCTCGACGATAACCAGTGGTGTACGGCCAGTGTAGGAGATCGCTCCCCACACCATGATGCCGGGTGTTGGCCCTGTGTGCCTCGGTCGTATGCAGTCCTGATTGTGGCGCTCACCTGCACGGCGCCAAACACGCATACGACCATCATTGGCACCAAGGCAGAAGCGACTCTCATCGCTGAAGACGACACGTCTCCATTCGGCCTAACGGTGTGCGGGACCGTAGCCCAGCTTCATGGAGATGGTTGCGAATGGTCCTCGCCGATACCCCAGGAGCAACAGTGTCCCTAATTTGCTGGGAAGTGGCGGTGCGGTCCCCTACGGCACTGCGTAGGATCCTACGGTCTTGGCGTGCATCCGTGCGGCGCTGCGGTCTGGTCCCAGGTCGACGGGCACGTGCACCTTCCGCCGACCACTGGTGACAACATCGATGTACTGTGGAGACCTCACGCCCCACGTGTTGAGCAATTCGGCGGTACGTCCACCCGGCCTCCCGCATGCCCACTATACGCCCTCGCTTAAAGTCCGTCAACTGCACATACGGTTCACGTCCACGCTGTCGCGGCATGCTACCAGTGTTAAAGACTGCGATGGAGCTCTGTATGCCACGGCAAACTGGCTGACACTGACGGCGGCGGTGCACAAATGCTGCGCAGCTAGCGCCATTCGACGGCCAACACCGCGGTTCCTGGTGTGTCCGCTGTGCCGTGCGTGTGATCATTGCTTGTACAGCCCTCTCGCAGTGTCCGGAGCAAGTATGGTGGGTCTGACACACCAGTGTCAATGTGTTCTTTTTTCCATTTCCAGGAGTGTAGATTTATATTAAGCAGGGAATATTCATGTTGATGTCACTATGATGTTATCATATACATGTTGATAACACTATGTCATTATCCTAAGCTATTGATACAAATTTAGGTCCTACTACAGGCAAAGGTACCTTTCTCTATGTTAAAACAGCAAATCTGCCATATTACAATCTTTAAATTCATCAACTGAGTAAAATGCTTTACCTTTGAGCCATTGACCCAATGTTGTCTTAAATTAACTTTTAGATACTGTTTGTACAATTTTAGGGAGCATATTAAACAGTTCGAGGCCTAAATATTTATAACTATTATGTATCTTAGACAGTCTAGAGTATGGCAGATCAATTGTGTGGTTTCGTCTTGTATTGTGGGTGTGGACAGATGACCTAAGGGGATATTGAGCTATGTTTTCTTTTACGTGTAGTAAGCAATAATAGATGTACAAACAAGGAACTGTCATGATGTTAAGTTTTTTGAAATGTTCCCTGCATGTATCCCTAGGAGATAAACCCACTACACATCGAAGAGCTTTTTTTTTTGCCATCTGAAAATTGATATTGAACTGGGAGAATTTCCCCAGAGCAGAATACCATAAGAAAGATGGGGGTGGATATAAGCAAAATATGAATGCAGCAGTAAGTTTTGGCTGACATTACTCCTAAGCTTATAAAGTAGGAACATAGCACGTGCAAGTTTAGAACAGACGTATGTGATATATTTATCCCAGCTAAGTTTCTGGTCAATCATCATTCCTAGCAGTTTAACGGACTTATTTTCTTTGTTTGATACCTTCAAATTAAAGAATATTTCCTCAGTTTTTGTTTCATTTATGAATAGGGAGTTTGCACTAAACCAATGAACTGATTTTTCAAATATTGTATTTTTTTTTTTTTCTCGTACAGATTCAAGAGTCTGTCCTGAATTGATAAAAGTTGTATCGTCTGCATAGAGGACTGTTTTACAGGGTAAATACTGTGGCATATCATTAACATACACTACAAACAGGAAGGGCCCAAGTATGGAGCCCTGTGGCACACCTCTTTTTATTGTTTGTGTGTTTGACAGCTGCCCATTTACACTAACAAATTGTACTCTGTTGCTTAAGTAGGATTCTAATAATTTTAGGGTGTCCTCTTCCATGCCGTAGTGTCTTAATTTCATGATCAAAGTACTATGAGATACAGTGTCAAATGCTTTACTCAGGTCTAGGAGAGTAGCACATGAGATTAATTTATTTTCAAAGCCATCATATATATCACTAACAATATTTTTAACTGCTTTAACTGTGGATAGTTTAGACCTGAATCCATACTGTGAGTTACTTAACAAATTATTCCTCTCAAAATAGTGATTCATTTGGTGGTGAACACAGTCTTCGATTATTTTAGATATTATTGGGATTAATGAGATAGGGCGATAGTTACTTGGATTTGATTTATCTCCTTTCTTAAATATGGGAATAGTTGCTGCTATTTTCAAACAATCGGGGAAAATCCCTTGCTGTAATATATGGTTAATGAGAGTGGTTAGAGGGGGCAGAAGATCACTTGATATCTTCTTTATGACATAGTTTGACAGACCATAGAAGTCCTCTGCTCTGGAACTACTTAGTTTGCCTATTGCTTTGCTAACATCATTTTCAGTTACTGATGCCCAGCAGAATTTATGGACTTCATACTTATTTGAACCTAAAATAGTTTTAGCATCAAGCATGGCGTTGAGGGGAGACAAATCTTGTTGTAAACTGAAGTTAACAAAGTGTGAATTTAAGATATCTGGGGCTATGGGTATAGCTAGTTGAGTTATTGGTCTATTTATTTCACTTTTAATTACTTCCCAGGCAACTTTACAGCTGTTTCTGGATTTAAGAATATAGTTATCATTCGCCCTACATTTTGCCAAACTTATTTCAGATCTATAATTTTTTCTTATTCTAATGTACATCTCTTTGTACTCATTGCTGTTATGAGATCTGTCCTTAAACATAAGAAGCATAATCCTGATGCTGTTGAGGTATGGTGTAAACCAATTATTTAGTCTCTGTGGTTTATGAGCTCGGTTATTATTCTGTCTTTTTACTAATCTGGGACAACACTCATCAAATATTCTTGCAATTTCCTCTATAAATAATTTGCTTGTGTTATTCACACACATATCTTTGTATAAGATGTCATTCCAGTTAACTGACCTTAATCTAGTTCTAAACTCTCTTATGTGTGGAACATTAAATCTGCACTCTGAAAATGACTTCTGATACTGCTATGCAGGGGGCAGAGGTTTCTCCACAAATTCTGTTTACAGATACATTGGAGAAAGGCCACAATCCATGGCCATTGGTAGTGTATCAGATCTGTTAGTATCTCTTTGAAGGTATTGTATATTTTTTTTAAGATTGTCAGTTTCTCCATGGACTTTTGAATAACAGTGTCCTAACTACACTCCTGGAAATTGAAATAAGAACACCGTGAATTCATTGTCCCAGGAAGGGGAAACTTTATTGATACATTCCTGGGGTCAGATACATCACATGATCACACTGACAGAACCACAGGCACATAGACACAGGCAACAGAGCATGCACAATGTCGGCACTAGTACAGCGTATATCCACCTTTCGCAGCAATGCAGGCTGCTATTCTCCCATGGAGACGATCGTAGAGATGCTGGATGTAGTCCTGTGGAACGGCTTGCCATGCCATTTCCACCTGGTGCCTCAGTTGGACCAGCGTTCGTGCTGGACGTGCAGACCGCGTGAGACGACGCTTCATCCAGTCCCTAACATGCTCAATGGGGGACAGATCCGGAGATCTTGCTGGCCAGGGTAGTTGACTTACACCTTCTAGAGCACGTTGGGTGACACGGGATACATGCGGACGTGCATTGTCCTGTTGGAACAGCAAGTTCCCTTGCCGGTCTAGGAATGGTAGAACGATGGGTTCGATGACGGTTTGGATGTACCGTGCACTATTCAGTGTCCCCTCGACAATCACCAGTGGTGTACGGCCAGTGTAGGAGATCGCTCCCCACACCATGATGCCGGGTGTTGGCCCTGTGTGCCTTGGTCGTATGCAGTCCTGATTGTGGCGCTCACCTGCACGGCGCCAAACACGCATACAACCATCATTGGCACCAAGGCAGAAGCGACTCTCATCGCTGAAGATGACACGTCTCCATTCGTCCCTCCATTCATGCCTGTCGCGACACCACTGGAGGCGGGCTGCACGATGTTGGGGCGTGAGCGGAAGATGGCCTAACGGTGTGCGGGACCGTAGCCCAGCTTCATGGAGACGGTTGCGAATGGTCCTCGCCGATACCCCAGGAGCAACAGTGTCCCTAATTTGCTGGGAAGTGGCGGTGCGGTCCCCTACGGCACTGCGTAGGATCCTACGGTCTAGGCGTGCATCCGTGCGTCGCTGCGGTCTGGTCCCAGGTCGACGGGCACGTGCACCTTCCGCCGACCACTGGCGACAACATCGATGTACTGTGGAGACCTCACGCCCCACGTGTTGAGCAATTCGGCGGTACGTCCACCCGGCCTCCCGCATGCCCACTATACGCCCTCACTCAAAGTCCGTCAACTGCACATACGGTTCACGTCCACGCTGTCGCGGCATGCTACCAGTGTTAAAGACTGCGATGGAGCTCCGTATGCCACAGCAAACTGGCTGACACTGACGGCGGCGGTGCACAAATGCTGTGCAGCTAGCGCCATTCGACGGCCAACACCGCGGTTCCTGGTGTGTCCGCTGTGCCGTGCGTGTGATCATTGCTTGTACAGCCCTCTCGCAGTGTCCGGAGCAAGTATGGTGGTTCTGACACACCGGTGTCAATGTGTTCTTTTTTCCATTTCCAGGAGTGTAATAATAATGTCATAATTCAACATGGTCACTGGCCATCTTCAAGACACCTGTCTAGGCAGTTGGAACTGTGAACCCTTCATCTGCATTTGCCTGATCACATCTTTATGAGCTGGTCCTAACTTGAGGACACTTATCACTCCTACAGAGCCTTGACAACACCCCATTTTATTCCTCTTAGTACAACTTGGCTGTGTGAGTCATCATCTGGGAAGTATTTATTTGTTGTGTAACTACAATATGATGAAAAGGATAAATTTCTACTCACCATATAGTGGGACAATGAAACGACTGCTAAACAAGTACCTTTTTTTTTTTTTTTTTTTTTTTTTTTTTTTTTTTTTTTTTTTTTTTTTTGCCAAAAAGGCTTTTCAACAATTCTATTAAATGGGGAGTAGCAATCTATTCTTTTCGTAATATTGCCATTATTCCATCCTGGATTTTTCTTTGTTTTAATGGCATATAATAAGATCAATAATGTTACTGTTCTGGTTCTGAAGGTAAATCATCATCATGTTACAAACAGCAGTTTAAAACTATCTGAAGAAATAATTGCAGAAGAGAAAAGAAGATATTAATCCCATATTGATGTGCCATGGGTTAAGCAGATGACTGAGGAAGAACGTCAAGTCTTGCCAATGACATTCTTCATCTACATATTCACTCTGCGAGCCACTGTATAGTGTGTGGCAGTGGATACTTCATGTATCATTGTCTCTTCTGCCTTTTCCTGTGCCAGTCATGAACTGTTTGAGGGAAGAATGATTCCTGGTAAGTCTCCATGTGATCTCAAATCACCCTAACTTTACCTTCATGGTCTTTTTGCAAGATCTATGAAGAAAGATGCAATATATTCGTTAACTCTTCTAGGAATGTATGCTCTCAGAAAGTTAACAGTAAACCACATCATGATGCAGAATGCCTCTCTTTCAGTGTCTGTCATTGGAGTTGGCTGATCTACATGATACTTTCACACTTACAAAATGATCCTGTAATGAAACATGCTTCTGCTCTTTGGATGTTTTCTGTTTACTCCATCAATATAAATAAATTAATGTACTGATATTGTATCTGGTATGGATCCTAGACTAATGGGAAATATTCAATTCATACTGGTCAAACAAGGGTTTTGTAAGCTATCTCCATTGTGGATGGTCTACATTTCCTGAGGATCATTTCAATGAATCTCACTCTGGCATCTGGCTTACCTGTGAGTAGTTCTGTTGCATCATTTCACTTTAAATCACTATGTATGTACACTACTAAATATTTTATGGGTATGATCACTTCCAGTGATTGTTTTGCGGTTGTGTAAAGCAGTGATGGGTATTTTTGCCTATTTAAGTGTGTCACAGTTGTTTATATTGAAGATCAAGTGCCAATCCCTGCATCGAGCATTGATCCCTTGCAGCTCTTACTGCATTTTGCTACAATTTTCTAGTGCTGAAACTTCTCTGTATTTAACAGCATCATTCATGAAAAGCTAATGAAACTCCTGACATTATTTACCAGATCATTTCCAGCAGCTTTCTAACATGACAGACAAAGCATGGCATATCTTTTCCATCCCTCACAGCTTTGCTCAGCACATATCTCTCTAAAGTGTATTGTATAATAATCTTTAACTTTGAACATTGATGCTCAACATTATCAGTGCCAGGGATGAAATATTCATTTTGACCTCTCAGGCAGGCTGGAATCTGTTTCTTGTCTCACTTGCTAAGCATAAATATGTTCCTATTTCTCTATGGCTTTATGTTCACCGATTCCCTATTACACACTGAGTCAAAATGTTTGGATCTGTCAGTGACCAGGAGATGTAGCCTTCTTCATGAGTCAATTCTATGATTAACTGCTCAAGCTAATTTTTGGATAAGGCATTTAGGTCAATTTCACATGATTCCATGTCCCTACTATCCACCTTAATCACTTGAGTTTCTCAGTGTACAGCTGGTAAGTCAAAACCTCCACAGGACCTGTGAATCAGAAGACACAGGGATGTCAGGAGTCCCACCTGACACTACTGGCTCCAGAGATGCCAAAGCATTCATCTCAGGTGCCATAATACCAAAACCGCCCAGGGCAGCAACCTGAAGTCTGTTAGTATGGCTAACACAGTTTCCAGCTGTTTACAGTCAGTAGCCAAGACGTCCTGCATCCTTACAGAACATGGGCAGTCCCTGTACATCTCAAATGATAGCACAAGTAATATGAGGCTAACCCAATGAGTCACTGGGTTTAGTATAAATTCTTAAGTTCACCTCTGCTATGCTACCTCATTCTGTTTTCTTTTGCTTTTCTTTTCATCTCTCCACTGCTAAGAAAGCTTACACAATGCAAATGCATAAAAATTTATGCCAGAACTTAGAGTAAGTTAGTATAGTTGAATCGACACAGTAAAGTAAACAGATACAGTTCACTTCTTTCATGAAGCATGTGAGGGAGGAAGTGTGTGTGTGTGTGTGTGTGTGTGTGTGTGTGTGTGTGTGTGTGTGTGTGTGTGGATTTGTTACCTCCTAGGCAAGACTTAATTTTTTGCTACCAATAAGAACCCATGACAGCTATTAAAATAAACATATTTATTATGCAGCTGTTACTAAATGACTGAGATATTTACTAGTATATAGGTAAAATATGATTAATTCATATATAATTACAAGATATAACTACAGATGGCATAACAGTAAAGTGACTTCAGGAATAGCTCAGTTTTTTTGGTGATGGCATTGTTTCTGTAGCAAATCAGTGTGGTCCATGTACACAGTGGCAATGGGCATTGTGCATGTGTCCTTATCCTGCATTCTGATGGGATAGCAATCTTTATTTTCCCTTTTTGGTAATGTCAGGTGTTATAAGGGATCAGTGTCCCAAATCAGAATTTTATCAAAAATAACTGAAAGAGGTTTATTTTAGTTGTGGATTTACAAGTATTACACTTAAAATTTATTATCAGACCATCAAGTAAAATTTTACTTCATAGAATTAATTGAATGCTTCTTGCATTTCTGTCCTTACAGTCATTTTGAATTCATTCAGCTCTTGTTTCTCACGAAGGGTTTGACTTCTTTTAAGTCTGTGACAAAGCTCTCTCTGCTTTCATAACAACCTCCCAAAGCGGTGGTTGAACCATGGTAAGCATTTCCCATTGTACACACTCTTGCTTGGTACATATGAGTCTAAAGCTTATTGCACAACTTTTTTACTTTATCCATTCAATTCAGTTCAATTTATTATCATCCATTTTATGGTATACATGATGCAGGAATTGTCATATGGAAAGTAAGAGAGAGAGAGAGAGAGAGAGAGAGAGAGAGAGAGAGAGAGAGAGAGAGAGAGAGAATGATTTATATTTTTAACAAGTAAGGGAAATAACATTTTCTTAATCACAATTTACATATTTTGTCTTATTTTTACATGCAAGATGAAAAGATACAAGGTTTGTACAAAAAATCCATTAAGGGAAATAACATTTTCTTAATTACAGTTTAAAGTTTTCTTAATTACATTTTACATATTTTGTCTTCTTTTTACACACAAGTTGAAAAAAATGAAGGTTTATACAAAAAAATCAAAAGATGAGCACTGTCTGTTTAGATAGCAAAGAAATTCATCAACATTATAGAAACTTTGACCTAATAGTAGCCTCTGTTAATTCTGTTTTAAATATATGTAAGTTTTGTATGTTTTTTTTATTTCTTTTGGTAAGGCACTGAACATTATTTTGAGTAGATACATCACATTATTTTGGTACAGGGCTTTAGAATGTATGTTTCTATGGAAATCATGCCTGTTTCTGGTTTGATAGTTATATACTTCACTGTTTAGAGGAAAGAATTCTTGATTTGACTTGAGGAAACATACTGATTCATAGATGAATAAACTAGAGAGGGTCAAAATTTTCAACTCCTTAAAGAGTTCTCTACATGGATCTTTGTAGGCAACACCCTTTAGAATACGAATAGCTCTCTTTTGGAGCTCAAAACAACTTTTTGTGAAATTTCTATTTCCCCAAAATATAATACTAAATCTTAGATTACTATGTATGTAAGAGTAACAGGCACATAGTACTATAAAATAATTGAAAAGCCATGATATCTTCAATCGTTTATTAGATGACCAGTTTCAGCACTCTGAAGGTGCCATCATCAGATCTGTGAAGGTATAACATAGCAGATTTGAGGAAGGGCTTACATGAGTTAACTATATACATTACAATTATTACAGAACCGCACACCTGAAACGTGGATTAACTTTTACAAAACCATATGGACATCATGGCATATGAGGCAGACCATCTGATAAAATCATTGTCACAAATAATAAAAAATAATAAAAAACTGCTATCATGGTCATTCTTTCCATAAAATATAAAGCTATCATCTTTAACAGAACCCAGGAGTGCTGCAGTCTTTGGTGGAGGGCAAAAAATCACTTTCACTTTGTGTTTCCTGAGGATCCATCCTATTTTTGACAAAAGGCTTCCCATGTATGGCAGGAAAGCCATGGATTTAAAACTTTCTGTGTCTTCTTCCACTTTTCTTGTGCCCACTGTTGATTTCATTTGTAGTGCCTCATGTATCTGCTGTGGAGAGTAACCGTTGGCTTCAAAAACTTTTCTCGGGTGTAGAAGCTCATCCTCCAGACTGCTCTTGTCAGCAATGACATGTGCTCTGTGTACCAGAGTTCTGAGTACACTCATTGTCTGTGAGGGATGGTTGCAGCTATTTTCATGTAAGTATAAATCTGTATGGGTTGGATTTCGATACACTGCATATCACACAGAGCACATGTATTTGCTGACAAGAGCAGTCTGGAGGATGAGCTTTTACAAGCGAGAAGAGTTTCTGAAGCCAATAGGTACTCTCCACAGCCGATAAATAAGGCAGTACAAATGAAATCAACAGTGAACACAAGAAAAGTGGCAGAAGACACAGAAAGTTTTAAATCCATGGCTTTCCTTCCATACATGAGAACCTTTTCATCAAAAATAGAACAGATCTTCAGGAAACACAAAGTGGAAGTGATTTTTTTACCCTCCACCAAAGACTGCAGCACTCCTGGGTTTCATTAAAGATGAGTTGGTGCTTTGGAAGCCTGGGGTTTATAAGATCCCCTGTGAGTGCGGCCATTCATACATCAGACAGATGACACATACAGTCCAGGAGAGATGCACAGAGCACTGCAGGTACACCCGTCTCTTACAACCTAATAAATATGTGGTGGCAGAGCACTGTATTGGCACTGGGCACTCTATGGTGTAGGATAATGTCGAAATTTTATCCTCGACTTCATCTTTCTGGGACATAGCAGAAGAGGCAATTGAAATTTGCTTGGTGACAAATTTAATTAATAGAGATAGTGGCTTCAGCTTGGACAAATCATGGAATAGGGCAATTTCTGTAATTAAATCACAAAGACGTCGCGACGGTACAGCTCTCCATGACACATAGATATCACTGTGTGGATCAACTGCGCAGCCATAGATTTGATTTCCATGCATATGCTACACCTCTTTGCCATGTATTATTGCCTCTGGTGCCTTGTGTATCTTTGGCCCCATACTCAATGGCTCGGTTCTCAAGTTAAAAGGACGGAGTAAGTGCTGCAGCGCTAGTCACCTCAGCGCACTCTCAAGATGGCTGGATGGTATTCAGCCAAAATATTAGAAGAAGAAGCTGAATTTATGAGGCTGCACACCTGAAATTTTATGGAACAGTCTTCATGCTGTGAAAACGTGAAGATGCCCACAATACACTGCCCAGCAAGTTTAGCAGGATGTACAAATTCCATCATTGAGCAAATATTCATCTTAGACACAAGTTACAAATTCATGAGTAGAGTACTCAGCATGGGTTACAGTGATCATGAGACAAGGTGCAGATAGCAGAAGTTGCAAAAAACTAGTTGAAAAAAGAACTTTTGTGAAGATAACACCAGAAATTTTAATTTCTTACTGCTTACTGGCTAAGGAAAATTGGGAAAGCATCTCCATTCAGAACAATGTTGATAGTATGTACATGAGTTTTCACAACATATTCCTTCAGTATTTTAATGTAGCGTTTCCTAGAGAAGTAAAAACATTAAAATCTAACGACAATAATATATGGATAACTAAAGGCATAAAAATTTCCAGTGAGAGAAACAGATTTCTGCAGTATTGTTGTAAGAAATATAGAGTTACCCAAGAATTTGCAAATTATTCTAAAGCCTACAAAAGAATCTATGGCAGAGTAGACAGAGACGCAAAAACTGTGTGGAATGAAAATTTGATAAGGAACTCATTTAACAAAATGAGAACCATGTGGAGGGTTATAAAAAAAGAAACTTGTAGCTCAGTACAAAAAAAAGGAATGTATCATTGACACTAGAGGGCTCAAAAGTCACAAAATCTGTCATAACAAAATTCAATGAATATTTTAGTTCACAATGGAGACATACAGGCGGCAGTTACAGTTAGTAGACTGGTCTGAAGTATTCAACTCAGCAGATGTCAACACAAAATTTAATGTATTTATTAATTTAACATCAAATCTTTTTGAGGAGGTGTTTCCAAATAAAAGAGTCAGAGAAAATCAATGTAACCCTGCATTTAAGCCATGGATTACCCAGGGCATCAAAATTTATGTAAAACAAAAAGAGAATTGTATGCCTCAGCCAGACAGTCTAACAATACTGCACTGATGGGGCCATATAAAGTGTACTCTAAGATATTAAGGAAGGTGATCCAGAATTTCTAATAGTATTCATCTAAAAAAGAAAATTGACAAATCAAATAACAAAATGAAAACCATATGGAAATATGTTAAAAGTGAGGCGTGGAAAAGCCTATCTGCCAAAGAAGTGATTAGCTTAAGAACTGGGAGCCTTTCGGTGGATGCTCCCAAAATGGTGGCTAATATCTTTAACAATCATTTCCTAACAGTCACCAACCAAATAGGATGCCAGGGTTCTGTAAAGAAAGCTACAGAATACTTGCATAACACCTTAACTAACGAAATAGATGAGATGCATCTGTGAAATACTACAGTGATAGAATTAGAAAAAATAATTATGTCTTTAAAATGTAAAAATTCTGCTGGAGTTGACAACATTTCCAGCAAGTTACAGAAATACCGTTGTAAAGAAATAAGTACAGTCCTCTGCCATATTAGTAATACGTCATTGGAAGAAGGTGTTTTTCCCGACAGGTTAAAACATGGGCTTTTACAACCAATTTATAAAAAAGGAGAAAAGACTGAGGCTACAAACTATCAACCAATTTCATTACTCTCAGTTTTCTCCAAGGTACTAGAGAAATTGATGCACAGCAGAATGGTTGAGCATCTTAGTAAATATAACATCCTCAGCAGTAGCCAGTTTGTCTTTCGGAAAGGGGTATCAACCGTGGATGCAATACATGCCTTTGTTGACAATGTTATGGAAGCCATAAATAATAATATGATGACGGTTGGAATATTTTGTGATCTGTCAAAAGCTTTTGACAGTGTAAGTCACCATATTCTCTTGAGTAAAGCCAAGACCCTAGGAATGGATGGAACCATAGGCACATGGCTTGAATCCTATCTGTGTGGTAGAAAGCAGAAAGTAATCGTGGAAGGACTGCATGGTGGCAAGCTATCTTCAGAATGGTGCTTCATTTCTGCAGGAGTACCTCAAGGCTCAGTATTGGGCTCACTGCTTTTTCTAATATTTATAAATGATTTAGCACTATGTACAGAATATGGGAAAATACTCATGTTTGCTAACGACACCACTTTATCAGTTAATAATCTCTCATGGAATGTGTCAAATGAGGCTGCAAATAAAGCTTTCGCAGATTTGACAAACTGGTTTGAAACCAATGGCCTTACAGTCAACGTAAAAAGGACAAATTACATTCATTTCTCTTCTAACACAAATGTTACTAATGAAATGAACCTAAAAATGGGTGAGCATGAGATTTTGAAGGTTGAGTCCTCCAAATTCTTGGGTCTGCATATAGATAGCAAAATGAAGTGGCACCACCATATTCAAGATCTGTGCAAAAGGCTAAGCTCAGCAACGTTTGCCTTAAGAATAATTTCAGACACTAGGGAAATGAGCACAATAAAAACTGCATATTTTGGCTATTTTCACCAACTTATGGCCTATCGTATAATATTTTGGGGAATCAACCAATAGCAAAAAAAGTGTTCCATGCACAGAAGCGAGCAATAAGAATTATGTGTGGAGTACAGCCTAGACACTCGTGCAGGGATCTGCTTAGAGCTCTACAAATCCTTACAACACCTGCCCAATATATTTTTTCCCTGAAACTTCCTGATAGATTAAAACTGTGTGCCGGACCGAGACTCGAACTCGGGACCTTTGCCTTTCACGGGCAAGTGCTCTACCAACTGAGCTACCCAAGCACAACTCACGCCCCGTCCTCACAGCTTTACTTCTGCCAGTACCTCGTCTCCTACCTTCCAAACTTTACCAGAAGCTCTGTTGCAAACCTTTTTCCCTGATGTGCTTTGTCTCAGAAAATAGCAACTTATTCAAAATCAATAGCTCATACAACAGTTATAACACCCAAAGGAAACTAGATATCCATTATGACCTAAAAACGAAAAGCATGGTCCAGAAGGGGGTTTTATACAGTGGCACCAAGATTTTTAGTGCCCTCCCACCGCACATTAAAGAACTGGTTGGAAACATGCCAAAGTTTAAAGAAAATCTGAAGCAGTTTCTTTTAGATGAATCTTGTTACAGTATTGATGAATTTCTTAGTAAAAATGCATAGAATCTCTTGTTTGTGCTTAAACCTTACTGTGTGACCTCTACAATTGATTAATCATACTCTGTAAGTACAGTGTACCTTAATACAATACCCAAATTTATGTATGTCTGTATATGACGCCTGTATAACTTAAGAATACTATCCAAATTTATGTATGACTGTATATTCTTTCAGATGCCCTGTATCTTAACTAATATGTAAGGGTATATGCCAAACTTCGCAGTTTCTTTAATCTAATGATAAGATCAATGTATCTGTGCACAAAACAATAATCTGTAAAAAAACCTTGACTCATTCTATATCCAGGGATATGTTCCCATATGGATCTATGGAATATGAAATAAATAAATAAACACTAGCTGAAGACTTCGTTCTAGTAAACTGTAAAGGACCAGTCCCAAGTTTATCCAGCAAATCAGTGATCGTGGGTGCCTCTATGTGAGTTTATTAAACAAATCTCAATAACATTGTAAGTAAAATTATATCATTAAGCAATAAAATGTCAGAAGTACCTGATTTCATATTAAAAGCATGTGCTCATCACATAGCAAAACTGTTGGCAAAAATTTTCAACCTCTCTCTAGAAACTGGTATCTTTCCAGATGTTCTCAAAATAGCATGAGTTTCACCACTACTAAAAAAAGGTGGTTCTGATCAAATATTCAACTACTGACCTGTGTCACAGCTAAGTTCCTTCTCAAAAATTATAGAAAAATCTTTAATGACAGGCTTTTAAGTTTCAGAAATAAATATCCACCTCTTACTGTACAGCAACATGGTCTTAGAAAGTCTAAATCTACACAGACAGCAGTTTTTAAATCCTTAGACTGCACTTTAAAATCCCTTGATCAACATAAATCAATTGCAGGTATTTTTCTAGACCTGTCAAAAGGCTTTGATGTCCTAGAGCTTAACAAGCATAACATTCTGCTTGAAAAATTAGAAAGATGAGGAGTAAGAGGTGTAGCACATAGTTGGTTGTGCTCGTACTTAAAAACCACAGGCAAAAGGTATCACTTCACTATGAATTCAACACTAAGAACAAAACAAGAAACAACTCCTTCCTTTCCAGTGAATTACCAATAAAATATGGTGTACTGCAGGGCTCAATCTATCTATCTTGATTTATATGGATGACTTTGTTGAATATATGAGTCCCCAAGAAACTATTATATTTACTGATGACACTGACATATTTCTTACTGGATCCAACTCAGAAACCTTGCAATCAACAGCAGAAAGTTCTATGAAAAGATTTCCTGAGTGGTTCACAAAAAAACAGTCTCAATTTAAATACTGAAAAACCTGTGTGTGTCAACTTTCATTTATTTTCTCCATCTTACCAAATGTCTATTCAATCACAATCAAACTCTCATTTGTGTACTAAGGCCTAAGAATATTAAAGTCTACAACAAGAAAAACAACAGTTCTGCAGGTGTATTATACACAGTTCCATTCACTGCTTCATGTGGGGTCATTTTCTGGGCACACTTAACACATAGCCTAAGGGTTTTTAGAAAGCAAAAAAAGGGCTCTAAGAATGATTTGTGGCCTTACAAAGATGGTGTCCTGTAAATCTCATTTTACTGAGCATGGTGTTCTGAATATTCCAAGCTTGTTTATTTATGAAATTATCTTGTTCACTAGAGATTACCTCGTGAAAATAGGCAAACTACTACAAAACAAAAATTTACACAACTATTGTACCAGAGGGAAATCAAACATTCACCAAAAATATCACAGAACTGCAGCAAATCAGAGGACCATAATTAACACTGGAGTAATACTACACAATAAGATACTGGAGGAAATAAATATCACTATGTATCCAAAATTTAAGATTGAGCTAAAGACATTTCTAATAAAGCACAGTTTCTTTTCTATAAGAGAATTTCTGAATATGTAACAAAAAAAGTTACTTAAAAATTAGATTGTAAGAATATGGACCTAATTTTAATTTGCTACTATTTGTTAAGACTATGCATTACTTCAAATTTTCTTTAACCTGTCGAATATCAATTGTAAAATTTGTGCTGTACAGTATAACTGGACCAATAAAAAACCAATCAGTCAATCAATCAACTTTGTGAAATAACTTGTAGGTGTTTCTTGTGATGTAGCTGAATAGAGGGAGTGTGGACTGACCCACTCATTCTTCAGTTTGCAGTCAGACTATATAGCACTGCCATAACCAGAATGGCCACCACAAAACTGTTGCCAAGAACAAAGTTGACTATCCAGTGGAACAACATCCAGCTGAGTACAACTTGCACAATTTCAATGGCTGCTTCACAACCTGGACCATCTGGCTTCCCCCCCCCCCCCCTCCCCCTCTCTACCAGCTTCTCTGAACTATGCAGACAGGAAGTATCCTTATATCACTCCCTTCACTCCTGACCTCTACCTCCTGTAACCCCCTATCTCCACACCTTTCATCCAACAGTTTCCTATCTCTCTAGCAGTTTCCCCCTCCCAGTTTATATCTCCACATCACCTTTGGCATGTGCAGCTCCCTGCTGGCCCTGTCAACTGTGTATCACAAGCCTAGACTGTGTACCTGCTACCCCTCGCTTCTGCATTCCTAGCCCAAAAACTGGCTGCCTCCCTCTGAGCTGCTAGCTCCCTCTGCCTGCCCCTCAAGTCTATCTCTTCCTCAGCCCTCTACCCACTCGACATAACCCCCATCCCCCACATCCACCTCACCAACAAACAAAAACAAAAACAAAAAAACACACACACACACAGACAGAGAGAGAGAGAGAGAGAGAGAGAGAGAGAATCATTTACATATGACCATAGAACAGACATCACTTCAAAATTTTTGTGCACAGTTCCATATTTGTAGCCCCCTTCATGATGTTCATTACTCGCTTTGAAGTTTGAATGATTTTTTGCAAAGTCTACATTTCCCCAGCACACCACACTATACTGTTACAGCTGTTCACTTCCACATAGTAGGTACACAGTGCTTTTTTTATTGTTATGGACCATTGACCACTGGAGCACTAGTGTTCAACTCTGATGTTATTATCATTGACTCTGCTCTTTTTGCCTCTGTGTCTGCACACCATTACAAATTGTTCAATTGTATTGTGCTTTTATTTTCCATTAAAGTTTTTGATAATGAATGACTTGATGATGATTTCCATTCTTTACCACACAGTAATTCCTAAGCAGATTTAATGCATAACGACATTTACAAAACTTTTTCTTTGGCTTTTCAACATGTTTTCTCATCTTAAATTATGTATATCTACATCTACATTTATACTCTGCAAGCCACCCAACAATGTATGGCGGAGGGCACTTTACGTGCCACTGTCATTACCTCTCTTTCCTGTTCCAGTTGCGTATGGTTCGCAGGGAGAATGACTGCTGGGAAGCCTCCGTGCACGCTCAAATCTCTCTAATTTTACATTCATGATCTCCTTGGGAGTAATAAGTAGGGGGAAGCAATATATTCAATACCACATCCAGAAACGCACCCTCAAGAAACCTGGACAGCAAGCTACACCGCGATGCAGAGCGCCTCTCTTGCAGAGTCTGCCACTTGAGTTTACTAAACATCTCCGTAACGCTATCATGCTTACCAAATAATGCTATTATGAAATGTGCCACTCTTCTTAGGATCTTCTCTACCTCCTCTGTCTGCCTGACCTGGTACAGATCCCACACTGATGAGCAATACTCAAGCATAGGTCGAACGACAATACTCTGACAATACTCCAAGCAATCGTGAGAGATATCTGTGCAATGCTACAGCCCCAAAATTCTAACATTGTATTTCCTCTGGCTTTTGGGCTTATATATCTAAAACTCATCCACACTGTTTTTGCAATTAAACTTTTGCTAGATCACTTTCTGCTTCTTGTGTTTCCAGAAAGTCCTTTTGCTGTAAATCAGTTTCATTGCATCCATTGCTAAAAATATTATAATAATCAGCAAACAATACTAGCTTTGCTGCTGGCAAGTGGTATAGGAAGTCACTTACAAAAATTGAGAATAACAGATGGTGAACACAAAGCCTTGAGGCAGGGTTACCCTGTACTTAACTTTCCTACATGTCAAATAGTAATTCGTATATTCATAAGATATTTCTCTCATCTGTTGCCTTCCAGAAATAGGCAACTACACAGACTTCATTTTTGTATAATTTCCTTAGGGGCAGATCATGATTCATCAGACAAAAGGCTTTTGACAACTCAAGAAACAACCCACAGTTTAATATATCATTATATATCTGCACATCATTAAGGAATTTCTGCAAGGGATCAACAAAGGCTGTTTGAGAGGATTTGTTTTTCCTGAATCCATTTTTGGTTAATAATAATAATAATAATAATAATAATAATAATAATAATAGCTTTATTCAACATCAAATGGTACACTGCACATGTACAAAGAAACAGTAATGATTAAAGTTATTTGTACAATACACAGGTCACTTTCTTCTGAATATGTCATTAATTTACAACAAAATTACAATAAGATGTTTACTGATTTCTATTCACATAATTTCATGAAGCATTTGTTGTTCTTCATATAAGTATGGTACTCTTCTAATGTGTGGAAAGGGTGTTTTACTAAAAATTTCTTAAGCTGATGTTCCAGTTTAATTGTAGTAAGAGCCATGACTGCACTAGGCAGTGCATTAGCTAATTTTATACCTGCATACTGAGACCCATTTTCATAAAGTGCTGTTCTGTGGCTGCCAATGTAAAATCTTTCTTTATTTCTAGTGTTGTACTGGTGGAAATCTGAATACGTGTTTGGATGCAGTCTTTTCACAAGCAATATGGCTTTTAGAATGTATTTGTTTATAACAGTTAACACCTGTGTTTTTGGAAACAAGTTGTGACAAGATTCCCTATATTTTGCTCCACAGATTATTCTCACACCCATTTTTTGAAGAATGAGTAGCTTATCTAGATTAGCTTTGGTTGTTGCCCCCAAATTTCAATGCTACAGTTCAAGTGAGAGGAAAAAAGAGTATGGTATGCAGTCTTTAGGACTACAGTGTCTTTACAGAACTTGCAAATAATACTGATTGCAAATATATTTTTTGACAACTTAGTTGCTGGGGAGTCAATATGTGTGTCCCATTTCACGTTGCTTTGGATTGTTACGCCAAGGAATTTTACACTAGACTCTTTCTTTACCAATTCATTGCCAATGTATAAATTAATTTCATTATTCAAACTACTTTTGTTAAACTCCATTAAACATGTTTTACTGGTGCTTACATTTAAGTGGCTTTCATTAAAAAACTGAACAATTTCTTTTGTCACATTATTACACTCAGACTCTAGTTCATTACACACAATGGACGTGTCATCAGCATACAGAACAATTTTGGAATTTATGGTACAGTATTCAATATCATTTACAAAGATCAATAACAGAAGGGGGCCCAAAACCGAGCCCTGGGGCATGCCATATTTTATGCAAGTGATCTCTCATTTGTTGACACCACTTTCCATTTTAAGCAGAACAAACTGTTTTCTATTGCTAATATAATGCTTTATTAGGTCATAAGCAGTGCCTCTGATGCCCATGTTCCATAGCTTGTCTAATAGGATGTAAACATTCACACAATCAAAGGCTTTTTACAGGTCTAGGTATACACCTGCCACATGTTCCTTGCTTTTGATACCCCCTAACACCTCTTTAATTAGTTGAGCAGCCGCAGTGCTAGTTGATTTACCTTTTAGGAATCCATTTTGAATTTCAAACATCAGGTTGTGTTTGTCAAGAAAGTTTATAATCCTGTTGTATGTAACTTTCTCAACTATTTTGGAAAAGACAGGAAGTAACCCGTCCAATTCAGCAACTTTCACATGCTACGTCACATAAAATTTTATGTGACGTAGCATGTGAAAGTTGCTGAATTGGACGGGTTACTCCTGTAACTTAAATATCAGATCTGAAGATGGTTCTGAATGAACCAAAACCGGTCATATGAATAATTAAAAAAAAAAAAAAAATTGCAATCAAGACGGATTTAAAGTAACATTATAGAATCACTGATTGCTGTTATCCCATAAGACATTATGTCTGTTTTTGCAAAGACAGGAAGGATTGAGTCTGGTCTGTAGTTTTCTATTTTTTTGTTGTCACCTTTCTTAAAAATGAGTGTTACCTGTGCTAGTTTTAGTCTGTCTGGAAAGGTGCCTGATTCTATTATATTATTGACTGCTACAGACAGAGGTACAGAGACATTTTGGCTACAGGCTTTTAAAACATTAATATTTAGGCCATCATGCCCAGTGGTATTAGAGGGTTTTAAAGAGCTAATGATGCCCATTATTTCTGCACAGTTTGTGGGGGCTAGATATATACTATGGTCACATATATTACCTTTAAAACTGTAGTGCATGTTTTTATGTTTGTCACTTATGGCTTCCCCTATGGAAGAAAAATATTCATTAAAAATATATACAATTTCCAGTTGGTCTTTTATGAGCATGCCATTGTGGTTAATAGTAAATTCCATACAGGATTTGTCATTGCAGGTTCTAAAACTGTTTATGACTGCCCAGATGCCAGCAGTTACGTTGTGTGAGTTTTGAAGCTTATTTGCAACATAGTTGCTCCTGGTCTGTGTGAGTAAGTCCTTATAGTGAGCTTGATATATTTTGAAGGCTTCCTTTAGCTCAGGAATCTCTCTATTATTCAGCATTGCACTGTGGAGTAGCTTTAATTTTTCCCCAGCTTCAGTGACATTACTATTTACCCAAATACTTTTGTTTATATTTTTTGTATGTTTCATTTTTGTGATTACAACTGGGCATGTGGTCTCAAAGCAGTAATAGAAATCAGCAGCAAAGCTATCATATGGAAAGCTATTATTTTCAAACCATTTTATATGTGCTATCATGGAGTTTAGTCTATTTATGTTGTCATTATACATTATTCTTTTAGTTACAAACTGTTGCTTTGTGGTGACAGTGGGGGACTAATGGAGCCCCAATTTAAGCTGTACTGCATGGTGATCTGAGATGGCTAGTTTTAAAACAGATGCACTGTGGGATAGGTGGGTCATGTTTGTTATTATGTTGCCAAGACATGTTTTACTATTGCCAATTTCTCTAGTGGGTTCCCGAATGAGTGGGGTCAGGTTAAATTCATCACACAGGTGATGTAACTTTTTGGTGCTGACATCATTTGTTAATAAATCTATATTTATATCCCCTGTAACTATAATATTTACATGACCATTTGGCCCAGAAAATGTTGTGTCCACATATACAAACAAGTCAGAAAGATTTATAAAATAGGTATCCGTATTTGCTGCAGGTGGCCT
This sequence comes from Schistocerca serialis cubense, assembly GCF_023864345.2. Taxonomy (NCBI): domain Eukaryota; kingdom Metazoa; phylum Arthropoda; class Insecta; order Orthoptera; family Acrididae; genus Schistocerca; species Schistocerca serialis. Next base: position 777,546,237 of record NC_064640.1, read on the forward strand.
ATAAACACTGATAACTGTTATGTTATCTCTACCCCATTTTAGGTTTATTACAGCAAATTCTGAGACTCCTTCCAAGCAGAAGGCACTCACATCAATAACATTAAAATTACTTTCATTTACAGTGAAAATTGCTACACCTCGCCCAGTCTTGTCTTTTATACTGAAGGCTGTGCAGAATTTCATACACAGTGGTTGACTAATGCTAATCAGAGCTTCATTGTACCAATGTTCAGTTACAACTAATATATAGGGTTTGTCAATCCATGAAATTACATCTAAATCATTATGCTTATTTCTAAGACTACCAAGATTCTGGTGCATGATTTTAAGGCTGAGTTTTACCTGTGGGAACTTAGAGGATAATTTTGGACTAGCAATGAGGCCAGCTGGCTTTACAAGTTTCCCTGGCTTGCCAGCGGTGGCTGTTCCTCTTTCTGAACCCAACATCTCACTCATTATTGAGGGATGCTGACTCAGTTTTTCATGATAGCAAATGGGAAGTTGCAGTATAAAAAATGGCCCAGAGATCACCAGAGAGAGAGAGAGAGAGAGAGAGAGAGAGAGAGAGAGAGAGAGTGAGTGTGTGTGTGTGTGTGTGTGTGTGTGTGTGTGTGTGTGTAGTGAGTGAAGTGTAATGAAACATAATGTGTGCAGTGACTGATAGTGAGATATGAGTGAACAGTGTGGCTTTACATTATTTAATAAGTTATTATACATCAGGAGTAAATATAATGACTATCTCTAACTAGAAGTCTGTAAATATATTGTTGTGACTCGCCAATCTTTCAAAGTGCCGCTGCGCAGTTACACGCGTCCTCTACATGCAGCGTTGTCTGCCAGCCATGCAGCAGCAGCGCCACCAAAGCGGCCAGCCAGCCAGCGGTCACTAGACTTGGACTCAGTTATGATTTGACTGTTAAAGTGTACACACTTCTTACTCTGTTTACTTGATCTGTGACTTTCATGTATTGTGTCTTCCTTGAAATGTATTTGTTCAACTTGAAGTTATTACAATTTGTGACAAGGTAGTGATTTTTCTTTTCCATTGTTGACCCACATGTTTCCATGGCTACTTTAGAGCAACTATTGCAAGGTCTCATAGAACAGCAAATGCTTCTCACAAATGCGATTCGTGATTTCGTCGCGGCATCAAATGTGGGGCATCTCTCATTGTTGTCTCTACCTACTTTTCCTCCTTACGACAAGACGGCGGAAGACTGATCTGATTACGAAAAACGTCCTCAACAGCACTTCTTGGCATTTCATGTCACGGACAAACAAACATGTAAGTCTCTGTTCCTTTCATGGATTTCACCTTAAATGTATCAGTTGTTGTTGCAATTGGCTCCTTTGAAAGATCCCGCATCTTTTTCCTTTGCTGAAATGTGCTCACTTCTGTCTGTCTATTTTCAAAAGCAAACCCATATGGTAGCCTCTCATGTTGCCTTTTATCGTTGTCAAAAACAACTGGATCAATCCTATTGCTGCTGAACTTCACGGCCTCAGTAGAAAGTGTCAATTTGTTACTGAAGTTCACAAAGAATCCTACGCCAATTCCATGGACAGGATGCTATTATCCGATCGGCGCCTGACAAAGAAGTTAGGCAATGTGCCCTTCAGTTGGCAAATCTGACTCTAGATGAAGCCCTATCCATTGCTCAGTCTTTTGAAATTTCTCGCGCCACTGGAGCACAAATAGAGGCATGGGGCAACGTTGGGGAAATCCAACCTCTGCATGATGTTGACAAAGCATGTGGCGCGCCCCACCGGCCGACGTGGCCGCAGTACGCTCCCAAGCGTAGCCTCGACATAACCATAAATAAACCTCTAAGAAACTGCAGCAAAATCCACGGCAACTACCTTCATGTCTGCGGTGTTTTATGAAACATTAATGAGAAGATTGTCCACAACATTGGGCCGTGTGTCACAAATGCAAAAAAAAAGGGTCATGTGTCATCCGTTTGCAAATCCGACCGCATACATGATGTTCATGAACGTGATGCTGATTCGGATTCTGTGTTGTCTGTCAATTGTACTTCTTCCCTTTCAGGGAAGTTATTCCTCACTGTTCAAATACTTGGTCGAGATGTTCGCATGCAGGTGGATACTGGTTCTGCTGCCACTATCATCAATTCTCAAATGTATCTTCAGTTGGGTTCTCCAATCCTGTCACCTGTCACTAGGCAATTACGGACATACAATAAACAGAAGATTTCTCTCTTGGGGCAATTTGATGCTGAGGTATCTTACAAATCTGTCGTTCACACTGATCCCATATTTGTGGTTGACCATAGTAACATGGAGAATCTTTTTGGTTTCGATGCCTTTCACGTTTTTGGGTTCTCCGTAGATGACTCTGTCAATATCATCTCTGATGCTGTTCCTTATGCTCAATTGGATTCCTTGTCAATGATATTTTCGTCCCTTTTTTCTCCTGGGTTAGGCCATGCAAATGACTTTGAAGCTCATATCACGCACAAACCCACTGCTTGGCCTAAGTGTTTTCGGGCTCAGCCCATTCCTGTGGCCCTTCGTGCTCAGGTCGAACGGGAGCTGCTTCAGGGGTCTTGCTTCCTGTCACTTCCAGTGAGTGGTCCTCTCCTGTCATTGTCATTGCTAAGCCAAATGGTGATATTCATCTCTGTGGCGATTTCAAAGCCACTGTAAATGCTCAATGCCTTATTGACACTTACCCTATGCCCCAACCTGAAGAATTGTTCACTAAACTTGCTGGAAGCCAGTATTTTTCTAAACTTGACCTGTCAGAACCTTATCATCAACTTCCTCTTGACGCTGCTTCCCGGCAGTTTCTGGTCCTTAACGCACCTTTCAGCCTCTATCAATACCAACAATTGCCATTCGGGGTTGCCAGTGCCCCTGCTCTCTTTCAACGATTCTTGGAACAATTATTGCTCAGTGTCGCTGGGTGTATAAATTACCAGGACGACATTGTTGTCACTGGCTCCACCACTGATGAACATCTTCAAAATCTCTGCACACTTTTTCATGTCTTACAGACTGCCGGTCTTAAGTGTAATCTTCAGAAATCAAAATTTTTTCAGGCACCTATCACGTACTTGGGGTTTCAACTCTCTCGGGATGGTATTCGTCCGCTTCAGCAAACTGTCACTGTGATCGATGCCTTTCCTTGCCCTACATCTGTTAAGGAACTGCAGGCCTTCTTGGGGAAATTAGCATACTACCACAAATTTTTACCGTCTGCTGCTTCGGTGGCTCAGCCGTTGCATCGCCGGTTGCATAAAAACGTGCCTTTTCACTGGTCCGCGTCGTGCGATGTGGCTTTCCAGAAATTGAAGACTATGCTGAAACAGGCCCCATGCCTAGCTACTTATTGACCTGGCCAACATCTTGTTGTTGCCATGGATGCATCTCAATACGGGGTTGGTGCAGCCCTTGCGCACCATTTTTCTGATGGCTCTAAACAACCCATTGCTTATGCCTCCAAGACCCTCACGGATGCACAACAAAAGTATTCTCAAATTGAAAAAGAAGCTTTGGCCATTATTTATGCTCTTAATATGTTTGGTGTTTTTCTCTATGGCTCCAAGTTTCATCTTGTTACGGATCACAAACCACTTGATTCCTTGTTTCATCCATCAACGTCGCTTCCCAACAAGACTGCACACCGCCTCCAGTTTTGGGCTCATTACTTGTCTCGTTTCAGTTATGAGATTCATTGCTGGCCGACAGCTCAACATGCAAATGCTGATGCACTGTCTCGCCTTCCCATGGGTCCTGATCTGGCATTCGATAGGGATGAACTTTTGTGTTTCCACCTGGATGTTGCTGAGCAGCAGGTTGTGGATGGATCCCCATCACCAGGGACCGGCTGGCAGCTGCTACGGGTTCTGACCCTACCCTCTCCCAGGTTTTACACTGTATTCAGAAGGGTTTGCCAGATCATCCATCCACTAAGACTTCTGTTCCGTTGCAGAATACTATGCTTTGCGTTACCGCCTCACGGCTGGGGATGGTGTTATACTCCTTTCCACCGAAAATGCTTCGTCGCGTGTTGTGGTACCTGCGTCTTTGCGTGCTTTGATCTTGCGCCTCCTTCACCAAGGACACTGGGGTGTCTCTCCCACAAAATCTCTGGTGTGCTGTCATGTGTACTGGCCCAGAATCGACTCTGAAATCGCACACATGGTTGCTGCCTGAGGCCCTCGTGCGTCACAGGCCGCCACCCCGAAGTCATCTTTGTCACCATGGCCTTTGCCTGAGAAGCCCTGGGAGCGTATTCATGCTGACTTCGCGGGACGTTTTTTAGGTACTTATTGGCTTCTCATTATTGACGCCTACTCCAACTTTCCTTTCATTGTCCGTTGCATGTCGCCTACCACCGTGGCAACCACCAATGCTCTATCTCGCATTTTCTCTTTTGGGGGCCTTCCCTCTACTCTTGTTACTGATAATGGTCCACAATTTGCCTCTTCCGATTTTGCAGATTTTTGTGCCCGTCACGGCATCATGCATGTCACAGCCCCTCCGTTCCATCCACAGTCAAACGGTGAGGCTGAAGGACTGGTCCGCACCTTTAAGGCTCAGATGAGGAAACTCCTGACTTCTTCTGCTGATGATGCACTTCTCCAATTTTTGGCTTCTTACCGTTTCACCGCCATGGGTGACCACAGCCCAGCTGTGCTCTTACATGGCTGACAGCCCTGCACGCTACTTCATCTTCTGCGCCCTTCCACCTCATGGCCGTGGGTGCCTTCGCTTGGCCGGTTCACCGCTGACGACCTTGTATGGGTACGGGGATATGGCAGGTGGCCAAAATGGAGTCCTGGCTGCATCTTACGACACCGTGGCCAAAGCCTGTATGAAATCCCGACAGACACGGGTGTTGCAGTGCGTCATTTGGACCAGCTTCGGCCTCGTGTGCCGGCAACGCCTGTTCCGGATTCCACTACACCACTTTCGGCTCTACCTGACACTCGGGTTACTGGAATCTCTCATTACTCACAACACAGTCCTCTCACCATCATATCGGTGCCAGCACAAGAACTAACACCACCAGGAACCAGATGACCATCATCTGTCGGAGCAACTCTACTCACCTCCTTCTCCTACGTACACGGACACATCACCCATGTCTCCTGTTATAACAACTGGACTTGCCGCAACGGGCAGATTGGTGCACGGGGCCCCAGCAGATTCGACCACCACGTCTCCTGTCATCTTGACCCGTTATCATCGGGGACACTTCCGTCCATACAGGAAGCCTCCTCCTCGAGACTTTACAGTCAGTCAAACAACACCTAAGGATGTTAGCGATCTACAAGCCACCTCCATCAAGACCTGTGCAAAAAATTAAAAGGAGGCAAAAGTGTCATGACTCGCCAATCTTTCAAAGTGCCGCCGCGCAGTTACGCGCATCCTCTACATGCAGCGCTGTCTGCCAGCCATGCAGCAGCAGCGCCACCTAAGCGACCAGCCAGCCAGTGGCCGCTAGACTTGGACTCAGTTATGATTTGACTGTTAAAGTGTACACATGTTTTACTCTGTTTACTTGATCTGTGACTTTCATGTATTGCGTCTTCCTTGAAATATATTTGTTCAACTTGAAGTTATTACATATACGTGTATACGAATTAGCTTATTTTAAACTGGTATAAACATGTAAATACTTTGATATGTCCTATATCCCTGTAAAAAGAGATCTATAAATAAATAAAGCTACTACTACTACTACTACTACTACTACTACCACTACTACTATTAGTGACCAGGTAGTCTAGGTTGCTAGAACTTAAGTTAATAACTTAAATCCATTTTTGTATGTGGAGACAACATTACTGTTGTATGACAACACCAATACACAAATGATTGCTTTGAAGACAATTCGAAAACATGGTCACACAATTAATTTATGCATTTCAGTCACATATACAAAATTTACACTTAAATATTACATTGCTTACATATCATCACATTAGTACAACAACCAGGTAATTTGAAACAATTGTTACTGAAAGAAACATGTTTGAAAATTTCTCAGAACTTTAAAGCTTCACTGTACACAAAGTGTTTGAAGTAATTCTGACTTGATTTGCTTATTTAGTTTGAAAAGATTGGTACTTGTCGGTTTGTTCTGAGTGTTCTTTCAAAACAGATTTCTTTTTATTAAAAAAGGAGATATCTAATTGTTGCACTGGTCCATATGGTGAGTTACCTTCTTGTGATTTACAGAATAAAGCAACTACTCGTCAAACACATTTATTTGCAGTGAAGTACATAGTAATGTTGAAATATATTATAATTGTTTTAATTATACATTATAATGCTGAATCTTCAGAAAATACTCTGTTATTCTTTCACTTTTACACATTCAAATGTGATGCCACAGAATTTGAAAAATGATTGCCATTGTCAGAAGTCATACACAGCTTGTTGAGATAATGATACACAGCCTTCTGGATCTCCTTGTTGTGGTAGGTTTCATAAAATGGTTGAAATTACAATCCTAGTATGGGAAGCACTCACTTGAACAGGGACATCAAATCACTGTATTTCTCCTTTTTTCTAGGCAGGACAGACATGTACAAAGATTTGGTGTCTGTACATGCAGGTTTGTTCAGAAAGTACATCGGTGTGATATCAAATGATGAATGTTGGATTGTTTTTTTTTTCTTATTTTTGTCTTCCCCCCCCCCAGAGTGACAACAATGAGACTTAGTAACTGGCAAAACTTTCAGTGTGATATCTCACACTATCAACTTCTTCACTTGTGTTTTGGGATGTTCTGTTGTTCATTACTATATTCACATCTTTAGGGCTTCCAGATGTATTGAAAAACAGGTTCTTACAAACTTAGATTTGTTCTCTTCTTTGTTGCAAGTAGAAGATAACACTGAAGTTTCTTTATGAATTCACTTGTGTGCTATTCTTTCTAAATATCATATCTGTGTTACTTGAGTAAAGTCTGTTTTTCTGTTTTAAGTCTCTAATTTATAATATATTTAAAAGTACTCAGCCTTTTTAAACATATAAACTTCTTATAATACTTCCTACTGCAATTGACTATCGGAAATGTTATCTGCAGTTGCTCTTCCCATTGGCTCTTGGTCTACTTCATTGCATCAGTTGGCTTTAAATGTTTAAAAGTAAATACTCGCCCTTCTTTGTGGTTCTTCATTTGATTCATTATCAGATGATAGTTTGTATCCTGAAATAGGATATGAGAAGTCAGTAGGCAAATCTGAATTAAGATTGCTATTACTAGCAAGCAAATTAGAAGGCAAAGTGGCTGATTCAGGTTGTTTTTTCTTCTTAATATGCCCTTCTTTGTAGTTCTTCATTTGATTCATTATCAGATGATAGTTTGTATCCTGAAATAGGAGGTGAGGAATCAGTAGGCAAATCTGAATTAAGATTGCTATTACTGGCAAGCAAATTAGAAGGCAAAGTGGCTGATTCAGGTGGTTTTTCCTTCTTAACATGCCAAGAACCAATGCTATCTTCAGAAGAACAGTAATGGGTTTTATAATATTGACTATTTTATATTTAAAACATTCCTTACTATTTAGTTTAACAAACAGCTACAGCTACAGCCTTCATTGGTAAAAGACAGAGACAGACACACACACACACACACACACACACACACACACACTCACTCACAAGAAATGCACTGCACACGACAGCCAACTCCAGCACCTTGGACTGGAATGACAATGCCGGCTTCCTCCACCCCCCTCCCCCCCTTTTGTGTGTGTGTGTGTGTGTGTGTGTGTGTGTGTGTGTGTGTGTGTGTGGGCGTGTGTGGGTGGGTGAGACGCAAAACAAAGAAAACATAAAGGGAAATCAAGCATCACAATATTATTTAGAAACCTTGGTACTTCAGAAGAATATCATAATACATACCAGCATGAGACTCTAAATGCTGTAGAACAGCTTCCACCATTTCTCCTCCTGGATCTCATAACTGACCAATAAACACTTTAAGACAACTGTGAAATCAAACACACACATGCAATTTACTCACTCTTTGCAGCATGAACTGGACTGACACATGACTGACGACCTTTGATTAGATTAGATTAGATTAGTTTTTCTTTCCATAGATCTGTGTTGAGGAGATCCTCGTGGATGTGGAACATGTCACTTTTTTTTTTTAAGCTGAAATAACAATCCTAAGAGTATGAATATATACAATACATCATTTGTTTCTATTAAAAAATTCGTCAATGGAGTAGGAGTTGGCCACTAGTAAGTCTTTCAGGCTCCTTTTAAACTGATCTTTATTTGTAACTAAATTTTTTATGTTTGCTGACAAATTATTGAAGATGAGTGTTCCTGAGTAGTGGACCCCTTTTTGAACTAAAGTAAGTGCTTTTAAGTCCTTGTGCAGATCATTTTTGTTCCTGGTATTGTATGTATGAACTGAGCTGTTTGTTGGAAAAGAGATATATTATTTAGGACAAATTTCATTAAGGAGTAAATATACTGAGAGGCAGTAGTTAGTATACCCAGTTCTTTGAAGAGGTTTCTACAAGACGTCCGTGAGTTTACTCCACAAATAATACGTATTACACGCTTTTGGACTCTGAAAACTTTTGTTTGAATTGAAGATCTACTCCAAAATATTATACCATATGACATTATGGAATGAAAGTAGGCAAAGTATGCAAGCTTTTTCACTTTTATGTCACCTATGTCTGCTAACACTCGAATTGCAAATACAGATTTGTTAAGGCGTTTCTGCAGTTCTGTGGTGTGCTCCTCCCAACTGAATTTATTATCAAGTTGTAATCGCAGGAATTTAAGACTGTCAACCTCTTCTATCTGCTCTTCTTTGTACTTCATGCATATGCTGGGTGGAAACCTCTTACAGGTTCTGAATTGCATATAGGGAGTCTTTTCGAAGTTTAATGTCAGACGTTAAGTCCCATAGTGCTCAGAGGCATTTGACTAACACATAAGGAATGGAGGAAAACAATGCTCATTGAATATTCTCCCAATGTAGATAGCGTTACTAATAAAGAAGCTACATAAATATCCCAAAATTGAATGCTAGTTAATTATTACAGCCATGTAACTCAAATATCTACTTCTTCTAGCATTATAGTTATCTTATCATATGCTGTTCCTCTTACAACACAACTGCATAACTCAAGATACCTATTTATAGCACAAAAATATTTGCTGGTTTAATATTTACCTATTTGTTGAAAAGACTATTGTGGTCCAACAGTAAATCCTGAGAGATATCCAGCACTTGAAATAGAGCACACCAAGTAGGCAGGAGCCATACATATGATTCAAAAGTCTGAGTTACCTAGTCTTTGTAATAAGGCGACAGTATAATGTATAATTTATTCATAGTATTAGCAGTAGCAGTTTTTGTGGTTTTATTTATCTGTGGATCACATTTACCAGAGCGTTGGATGTATTACACTCCTGAAAAATGATTAAAAAGTAACATTACACTCATTACTGTACATAACATTGTTTCAGATCATGTTTAAACTATTAGACTATGAAAATCATTGCATATATCTTACTTAATAGTATAGAACACCTTCCATTTTAGCCAAGATTCAATTCAATTTTAAATTTGTTATTTGTCAGATGCTTTACATTTGTGCTACTTTGCCAGAGAACTACTTTGTCACTGTGTACAAAATTGTTTTTAGTATTGAATAGTATTTTACAAGGGATACTTATTGTAATGTCATCACTAATGGCCAAGATCAATTGTGGCTCAGAGGCACAACAATCACAGTTGATGATCACCAACAGTGGCATGCATGACACGTCACATGCGTCAAGCCACTTGCCACAGTGGAGCCAGGCAGCCAGCCATGATGTCACTCTAGTAAAATCCAATGTATTAGCTGCTATCAGTCATAGCCTTCTGCTTACTGGATTTTGACCCTGCATTCTACATAGTCTTTCATGTATTGGTTTTCTTTCAGTGTTCTGCACTCAACAAATTTGGATTTATTTACAGATTATGTATTCGTATTAGGAGCCAACAGAACAATGGCAATGAGATCTTACCCTATTGCACTTTGGGCAACATGTTTGCACCCAGTGCCAGTGTTAGGCATCCCAAGTTTCTGAAACTTTGACAGTGACATCTCCAGCAACAGCAGAAACAGTTTACATCTCAAGAGCAATGGCACCAGAAACAGCTGTCACTGCTACAGTAGCAATGTAAGGAACAATCACTGCAAGAGAAAGAACAGTATGTTGCTCTCCTGTAATTCATGTCTCAGCTTCATTATCAACATCATCTGGTCACCATGGCTATGCAGCAACCACTGTTTTCTGCCTTTGACAAGTCCTCTGAGAGCTGGGAAGTCCATCTCTGCCAATTTGTACTGCATTGTTTTGCTTATGATATTTCTGGTAGGCTGCAAAGCTTGTTGCTCTTGGTGTCTCGGCTTTATATAGAGTTATGCAGAAATTGCAGTGGGCTGGCAACTTGCTGGGTCTTATGGCAAGAAAGGAAGAATGAATTGATTGTAGGTTTTAATAACGATCATCCTCCTTTACCTTCTGCATTACTGCAGATGACGTGTCACTGAGAACATGTGTTCTGTGCCTGCAGTACATGTGAGGCACCTACTTGTTTCCACTGCACTGTGGAAAACAAGGTTCTATTATAGTTCACTAACCTGCTGTCTTCAAGTTGATGTCCCCAGTGCAGAAAACAGCATGCAGCTTGTAGGTTCTGTATCTTGAGGCTGAAACTGACTTTTATCAAGGTTCTGTTCTGAAATAATGTATCACTTCTTGGGATGCCACTCAAGTATTTTAATATAGCCACACAAGAAGACTACATGATCTTAACACAACACCTTCTGATACAGCAAAGTACATGATCAAACACAATGTTTACGAAAATGTATCTTTACACTATTTTTGGCATGTGTCTGTGCCTCATGACTACCGAAGTGAATCTTTTAATACTGAATACTGGCAAACACATCCTGCCACAGACAACATGACTGTACATCTCAACTGCCTAATCCAGAGTGATGAACAGGAACTTAATTAAAAATTGGAAACACATCCTATGATAGACAAAATGTCTGTCCTTCTTGACTGCCTAATCCAGAGTGACGAACAACCCGAAACACTTTGCACACCATCCCAGAAATGGCGTGACACGAACGCTTCTGAAGTACTTCGACTGCAATTTTGTCAGTCTTTTGTTTTTGATTTAAATTGTTTTTAATAGTTCTAAAATGACTGATTGATAGTCAGCTGTTGAGAGATATTTATATTAATAGGTGAAGTCATTCCAATGAGCAGTTTAACTAATAATAATAACTATACTTTAACGTTTTGGTGCCCTTGCTCTGAACACAGCAGCCAATCACAGAGCAGTAGCATTATGCAGGCAGTCTTTCTGACAGGAATGGTACCGAATCTAACATCTGTCACAGGTACCTCACACCACATTTCATCATCTATATACTTCTTGCATCACCACTGCTCTGGGAACAGCTTCTTGGAGCCTAATATGATGGCTGTCTAAGCCAGAAATATTAGTCTTACTTGCAGATGCAGTTATGTGTGTCAGAACTGTAAGGTCTCATATGCAGAATCGTTCACTTAGGACATGACTGTGCACGTTACCCTGACAGGGAGGCCACAACAAAAACTTTGGTTATGTCTGATCGTAGTCCTGGTGAAGTGGTTGAAACTGTTGAATCTTTCAAAGTTTGTTCTGAAGCTCAGCATTGTTTCACAAATGAAGCTAAAATATCAAGAGTAGTTTTTCACTGACATTGGCATCTGTTAAGTCATAATTCAGTGCCCATTCTCTTCTTCTGCCTCTAAATCTCACCCAAGTTACAGGAATCTGGTTCAACAGCATCTCTCTAGAGACTGTAGTACATCAATCATTCTGCTGCCCCATCAGTATTTAGTGACCTCCAGTTCCACTCAGTCTGCAGCAAACATGATTCCAGAAGCAGCTCTCCACAAAATGCAGTGAACTGTTGGGTCTGGGGCAAGGCCACCTAGCAGTAGTGTGTCAACAAGTGGCCCACCAGCCGCACACTCAGCTACAGCATGGGGAAGATCATTGGTCCACACTGTCATGGCTGTAGGCAGGCACCTTCCCCATTGCTGCAGAAGCTTATGTTGGACCTGACACACTCTGGCCAGTCCACGAAATTCCAGCTGGACATTATTGCTGCTGTGTCATTAATCAATTAAGGCACCTGACGGTGGCTTGGCTTTCCTTTGGCATGAAGGACCTAATGCTGGGCCAAGTCTTACTGCCACAAGGTCATTCCTCTCCTTGGACAACTGTCCCTGGCTGCTAAAAAAAAAGTATTATGGCTTAGGCACCTTTCCAGTATTGGTTTCAAAGTTCTGGTCCAAGTCAATTTAGTGTCCAAATTCATACAAAGAGATTTTTGAACGAATACTCAGGTGCACACATAATTTTACTGCTCAACTCTCCATGAAGCCTTCAGCAGTCTCAAAATTTTGTATAGCTCACCAGCTTCCATTTCCACTTAGACAGTTTGTTCAAGTAAAACTTGAACAACTTCAAGGCCAAGGCATCATACCCCTGGTATCAACCAGCCAGTTGACGATGCCTGTGATTGTTCTTAAACATTTTTATACATTTGTGGTGACTTTAAGTCCACTATAAATACCCAGTCAAACATTTATCTCTTTCTTATGCTTCACACAGAGCATTTGTTAACTAAACTGACTCAGTACCACTATTCCTCAAAGATAGCTCTAAAGAAAGCATATATCCAATGATGCATCATGTCAGCTGCTAGTCTTAAGTATTCTATACTTAAACAGGTACAATTACTTACCATTTGGAGTTACTAGTAGTAAATCTGCCATTTTAAGAAAGTATTTTAAAAAATGATTCAAGATATTCTGCATGGTATTAATTCCACAGGCCAATGAAAATTTCTTTTGTAAAAACTTTTTTTACTTTTATAGCGGATCTTTATAGATTTTTATGATCTGAATCCAAATCTAACCTAATTTTTTTTGTATCACCCATAGTTTTCGAGCAATATGCTTTTTATTATATAGTATAAAAATCCTATGCTATATGGTAAACAGGGAAATTAATGAAACATTTTGTTACAACATAAGCATGGTTTGTATTTAGAGTAAACTACTTACAACAATATGTGTTAATAGAGGTTTCACTTGTCAGCTGGAATTGGTTTGTATTTTCTTTCTCTTTTTTCTTTGAAGGTTCTTGTGTAGCTTTTTCTATGATGAGTTGCTTGCTGAACTTCTCAGTGAAGTGACCAACAGTAGTCCCCCATTATGTTGGTGTTTCAGCGGCCTTGGTAGCGATTTTCCATCACTTTAATGTCCTGATGAAAACCCTCTCCTTGTTCCTCACTAACATCTCCCATATTGTCCAGGAAGTAATCAAGGTTACTGTTCAAAAAGTGAACTTTCAGGCTCATTAAACATCCTAAAGTTTTAAACTTCTTTAACATTGTAGCTATAATAGAAACATACTCTGGGTCTTTTTCATGTCCTAAGAACTTTGTAATGACTTGCTTCAATGATATCCAAGTTTCTTTCTCATTTAAGGACATTGTGGATTCAAAGTTAACATCAAACATCAATTTTCTAATGTCAGGGCCAACAAAGATGCCTTCTTTTCGTTTAGCTTCTGAGAGGTGTGGAAACTTTTGGCAGAGATACTTAAAACGTGGTCCATCTTTAGGCAAAGCCTTTACAAACTGTTTCATTAGGCCTAACTTTATACAGTGGTGGTAGGAGTATGTTTTTTGGATCTACAAGGTTTTTGCATTGAATGTTCTCACCAGGTTTTAAAGACTCCCTCACAGGCCAGTTCTTTCTGCACCAGTGTTGATACCTAGCCCTACTGTCCCATTCACACAAGAAACATGGAAATTTGGTAAAGCCACCTTGCTGACCAAGGAGCATGCATGTTACTTTTAGATCACCTCATATCATCCAACCATGAGCAGAATAGCCTATTTTATTTAGCACTATTTCTAGGTTCTCACAGTTTTCTTTCATATGTACAGAATGTCCAACAGGTATAGATGCATACATGTTACCAATGTGTAAAAAAACAGCCTTTAAACTAGTTTTGGATGACTCAATAAACAGCCCCCAATCTTCCTTTTTGTGTTCAATACCAAACTCATTCATCATACTGGGAATGTCTGAGCAGTACACTAAATCACCTTCTTGTTGAAAAAACTAGGAAAATTGCTGCTCTCTCTTTCTATACATGTATATGCTGGTTTGAACTGCCAATAAGTTCTTTCCTTTTAATCCAGAGCCAAGAAATTCAGTTAAAAAAATAGAATTTAAACCATCTGGTGGTTAAGGAACCGGCAAATCTAGACCAGACGGAAGGTTAGGGTAGCTTATTTCCTTCTTGTTTTTCGAATTATGACCAGTAATATCAACACTGCAAAAGTAGCAATCATTGCAATGATGTCTGGGATCCCTCCATATCATAGGAACAGCAAATCTAAAGGCTTTTTTTTCTCCTTTTTGGAACAGGCAAATGCCGGGATGGTTCCTTTGAAAGGGCACGGCCGATTTCCTTCCCCATCCTTCCCTAACCCGAGCTTGTGCTCCATCTCTAATGACCTCGTTGTCGACGGGACGTTAAAAAACACTAACCTAACCAAATGATAGATGCAAACTTGTGTTGATCCATTGTGCCTTTTAGAATGATTATATCACCCAGGAAAAGCTACAGAAATATTCCCCAGACCATAATGCCCCCTCCTCTGGCTTGGACACTTCCAAAAATTGTTTGCTTTCAGACATTTCATACCGTACATGTCAATGGATATCTGTCTGATGGACCATAAAACATCATTCATCAGAAAAGTCCATTGTTGCCACTCAGTAGACATCCACCTGTGGTATCGGCATGCAAATTCCAGCCTTTGTCACTGGTGAAAAGTAGTCAACATGGGTGCATGAAACAAGTGTCTGCAGTGGAGGTGCATACACAGCAATATTTGGTGAGTGGCCATTGTGGAGACACTGATAGTACCCTCTTGGTTCATCTGGATGATCACTTACTCAACAGTTGCAGAACTATTTACATATAAACATGTCTACAGTTGTCGTTCACACATGTCATCTATGGCCCAGGGTGCTCCACAGTTGCCTTGGCACTGCTTTTTGATAGCTCTAGTTTGCCATGAATGGTATACTTTAACTCCCATCTGGAGTTGCTAGTCTCCTATCAGATGCCAGATGGGCATCACCAGATATGATGGACAACAGATATGATGGACAACAGGGAAATAAAATTCCTGTGATGGACCAAAACTAGCAAACTGCTGCCTTGTGTCTGGGAGTTGGGTCTCCAAAGGTTAAGCAAAAAAAACCCTGAATAAAAATTACCCAGCCACCAGTAGAGATTGGATGTAGGGTTGACAGCCCACTCTATAAAAATACCTGTTATGAAACTTTAACAAAGAAAAGTGGGATTGTTAAAGGATGATGGAGATGGTAGAATATTGAGACATAAAGCATAAATCAGATTTGTTCATTGGTACTTGGAATGTGAGATCACTATACCACCCAAGAGCCCTGAAAGTAATGCTAGACTGAATAATGAACCTGTAGCACAACATTGCAGCATTACAAGAAGTAAGATGGACTGAGAGTGGAATCCTAGAAAAGTAAGAAGCAAGCATATTTTATAGCTGTAGTGAAAGGAATCATGAGTTTGAGATAGGATCTGTGGGATGTTAAAAGAGAAATTCTTCAATCACTCAATAATTAATATCCACACACCAACTGAAGAATCAGAGGATAAGGAGAAGGAAGCTTTCTACTAAACTCTGGAAATAGCATATGATGAGTGCCCAGGGCAGGATTAAAAATAATTAGCTGGAGGTCTAAATGCTCAGGTAGGAAGAGAACAGATCTATAGACCAACAATTGGTACCTGTAGTAAACATGCTATAAGTAATGACAATGGGACAAAGTTGGTACTATTTGTAACATCTAGAAACATGGTGGTAGCCTCCACATTGTTCTCATACAAGGAAATACATAAGGGAACATGGACAGCACCAGAGCGAAATACAATAAGACAAATTGACCATTGATGCAAGACACAAGTCAGACTTACTGGATGTAAGGAATTTAAGAGGTCCAAATACAGATATGGATTACTTCCTACTTTGGGCACAGGTGAAGGCAAGAATATCTAATGCAGTGAATGGAACCCAGCCCAAGAAGAAAATATAACATCACAGCCTTAGAATCAGAGGAAGCAAGGGGACAATACAGGAGAGAATAATTCAGGCCCTTGAAAATGCTGGAGAATGTAACAACATTGAAGGTAAAAAAAGACAGTGCAGATAGCAGCAAGCAAGATATGTGGGAACAGTGTAAGGGAAACAAGAACCTCGTGGTTCGATACCAAATGTGAAACAGTAACAAATGAAAAAATGAGACATACAACCACATTGTACCAGGATGATTAATCGAAGAATATAAAGAAAAATAGAGAATTGGGAAAAAGGCCCATCAAAGGAAAAAGAGGGAGTGGATGAAGGGAAATATTGAAGAAATGGAGCTTCTGAGAAGGACAAACAAGGCAATCAAATTTATTAGAGAGGTGAATAAGACACAGAAACCTCTCAGGGGCAGAACAAGTTTAATAAAACATGAGAAGGTTGAAATTACAAGCCAACAGAACCCAGATAAAAGTGTAGAACCACCTAACTTAGAAGAGGTGAGAACTGCAAGATGAAATTAAATAACAACGAAGTGGCATGGACAGACAGCATTCCAGCAGAACTTTTCAAGCAAGGATGTTCTGAATTGGAAAGGAACATCATGAAACTTGTTAATCTAACATGGGAAGAAGCAGTTAAATAGAGAACCAACTCGTGGCGATAACATATTGGACATTCTGGTGACAAACAGACCCAAACTATTTGAAACAGTTAACACAGAACAGGGAATCAGCGATCATTAAGCAGTTACTGCATTGATGATTTCAGCCGTAGATAGAAATATTAAAAAAGGTAGGAAGATTTTTCTGTTTAGCAAATGTGACAAAAAGCAGATTTCAGAGTACTTGACGGCTCAACACAAAAGTTTTGTCTCAAGTACAGATAGCGTTGAGTATCAGTGGACAAAGTTGAAAACCATCATACAATACGGATTAGATGAGTATGTGCCAAGCAAGATTGTAAGAGATGGAAAAGAGCCACCGTGGTACAACAACCAAGCTAGGAAACTGCTGCAGAAGCAAAGGGAACTTCACAGCAAACATAAATATAGCCAAAGCCTTGCAGACAAACAAAAATTACGTGAAGCGAAATGTAGTGTGAGGAGGGCTATGCGAGAGGCATTCAATGAATTCGAAAGTAAAGTTCTATGTAATGACTTGGCAGAAAATCCTAAGAAATTTTGGTCTTATGTCAAAGCAGTAGGTGGATCAAAACAAAATGTCCAGACACTCTGTGACCAAAATGGTACTGAAACAGGATGACAGACTAAAGGCCAAAATACTAAATGTCTTTTTCCAAAGCTGTTTCACAGAGGAAGACTGCACTGTAGTTCCTTCTCTAGATTGTCGCACAGATGACAAAATGGTAGATATTGAAATAGATGACAGAGGGATAGAGAAACAATTAAAATTGCTCAAAAGAGGAAAAGCCGCTGGACCTGATGGGATACCAGTTCGATTTTACACAGAGTACATGAAGGAACTTGCCCCCCCTTTTTCCAGCGGTGCACCAAAGGTCTCTAGAAGAGCGTAGCGTTCCAAAGGATTGGAAAAGGGCACAGGTCATCCCCATTTTCAAGAAGGGACATCGAACAGATGTGCAGAACTATAGACCTATATCTCTAACGTCGATCAGTTGTAGAATTTTGGGACACGTATTATGTTCGAGTATAATGACTTTTCTGGAGACTAGAAATCTACTCTGTAGGAATCAGCATGGGTTTTGAAAGAGAAGATCGTGTGAAACCCAGCTTGCACTATTCATCCAGGAGACTCAGAGGGCCATAGTCATGGGTTCTCAGGTAGATGCCATGTTTCTTGACTTCTGCAAGGCGCTCGATACAGTTCCTCACAGTCGTTTAATGAACAAAGCAAGAGCATATGGACTATCAGACCAATTGTGTGACTGGATAGAATAGTTCCTAGATAACAGAATGCAGCATGTCATTCTAAATGGAGAGAAGTCTTCCGAAGTAAGAGTGATTACAGGTGTGCCGCAGGGGAGTGTCGTAGGGTCATTGCTATTCACAATATACATAAATGACCTTGTTGATAACATCGGAAGTTCACTGAGGCTTTTTGCGGATGATGCTGTGGTATATCGAGAGGTTGTAACAATGGAAAATTGTACTGAAATGCAGAAGGATCTGCAGCAAATTGATGCATGGTGCAGGGAATGGCAATTGAATCTCAATGTAGACAAGTGTAATGTGCTGCAAATACATAGAAAGAAAGATCCCTTATCATTTAGCTACAATATAGCAGGTCAGCAACTGGAAGCAGTTAATTCCATAAATTATCTGGGAGTACCCATTAGGAGTGATTTAAAATAGAATGATCATATAAAGTTGGTCGTCAGTAAAGCAGATGCCAGATTGAGATTCATTGGAATAATCCTAAGGAAATGCAATCCAAAAACAAGGGAAGTAGGTTACAGTATCCCTGTTCGCCCACTGCTTGAATACTGCTCACCAGTGTGGGAGCCGTACCAGATACGGTTGATAGAAGAGATAGAGAAGATTCAACGGAGAGCAGTGCGCTTTGTTACAGGATCATTTAGTAATTGCAAAAGCGTTACGGAGATGATAGATAAATTCCAGTGGAAGACTTTGAAGGAGAGATGCTCAGTAGCTTGGTACGGGCTTTTGTTGAAGTTTCGAGAACATCCCTTGACCGAGGAGTCAAGCAGTACATTGCTTCCTCCTACGTATATTTCGTGAAGAGACCATGAGGATAAAATTAAAGAGATTAGAGCCCACACAGAGGCATACCGACAATCCTTCTTTCCACGAACAATACGAGACTGGAATAGAAGGGAGAACCGATAGAGGTACTCAAGGTACCCTCCACCACACACCATCAGGTGGCTTGCATAGTATGGATGTAGATGTAGAAGGCATTATATGCTCTTTTGTATATAAGAAAGGAGGCCAGATGGAATGCGGTAACTATAGTGGGATCACACTGCTTAATCTGGGATATAAAACACTCTCTAACATACTGTACAACCTGCTCCTTCCAATAATACAGAGGGAAATGGGGCCGTACCAATGTGGATTCATCCTGAGTAAGTTAACTATTGACCATATATTTACCATAGTAGAAATTCTGGAAAAAAGGAATATGGGGTCTTTTTATTGATTTTAAATCAGTGTATGACAGTATAGATAGAGAGCAACTATCTCAACAACTATCTCAAACTAGGTGAACATGATATTAAAAAAATAAAAATAAAAAAAGTACTCATGAGGATAGTAAGAATGTCAATGAGAGGAATGCAGGGTAGCATAAAAATGGGAGGAATGTTGTCCAGTACTTTGGAAATTAAAAATGGAGTACAACAAGGTGATGCACTGCATGCCTTCTATTCAATGCTGCCTTGGAGAAGGTGGTGAGAGAATAGATTAATGATTTTTCATATATCCGTGCAGATATTGGCCTATGTGGACAACATGGACATAGTAGCAATAACTCTGATAGAATGGAAGAGACATTCACCACTCTTTAACAGACCAGCAGGAATACAGGGCTAAATATCAACGTTAAGAAAACTAAATACCTAGCTAATGGGAAAGCGCACAGGGAGAACATGTCAACCAAAATAATGATGGGTAGTTGTACCTTTCAAAGAGCCAATAATCTGAAGAACTTTGATTCAGTTGTAACCAGCCTAAATGATACCTCCTATGAGATAAAGCAGGGACTCATCGCAACTAATAAAGCCTTTTTACCTTAACAAAGCTTCTGTCTTCAAGACTCCTGATTAGAGCCACAAAAATAACCATCTACAAAACACTGATCAGACCAGTGCTTACATATGCCTCTGAAACCTGGGCTCCAACAACAAAGGATGCTGAATTGCTGGATGCATTTGAGAGAAGCATACTCAGGAAAATCAGCAGCCCAATTTGCAAAAGGGAAGAGGAGGAGATACAACTATGAATTGTATGCCGTCTACAAATATTGGCCTATTAGAAGAATTGTGAAGAAGTCATCTAGGCTGAGCTGGGCTAGACACATGGCATGGATGAATTATATGGAAATACCAAAAATGATTTTAGAAGGAAAACTAGGTGGGCAGGGGGGATGGGGTTGATCAAAAAATGGATGGGAGAACAAAGTCATAGAAGACTTTCAGAAGATGGGCTACAGGAATTGGAAAATGCTAGCAAGGGACTGAGATAAATGAAAGGAGATAGTTGAAGAGGCCAAGATTCATCATGAGTTGTAGAGCACAGAAGAAGAAGAAGAACACAGCACACAAACAGTTTATAAACTCAGCCAGTTCAGAAATGCTTCTGCCCTTTGCCCAAAAGCCAATGATCACACTCTACTGGGCATCAGATAAATCCCTCCATTTATGCATTAGGACAATGACTGCACTGTTTTCCTCATTTCCCTGGCATGATTTACATACCCTCCATTGCTAGTGCTGCCACTTGCTGTCTGTGAGTGGTTATTGCAAGACAGTGTTGAACATAGGTGGTGGTCACATTAATGTGACTGGACCGTGTAACTGTAGAGTACTCTGTATTAATGAATACTGGTTAAATAGTTCACATATAGAATTGTGTGTCTCATTTGGATTCTCACTGATCGTAAGTTATTGGAGAACAAAAACTGCACGTGGTGGGTTATCAATCTGTGCTAGAGGCAGTTTACATATAGTGTCCTCAGTTATAGATGTTAGTAGTCTGTGTCTAGAAGGTGTGTCTGAAGCAGCAGCAGTGGTACTACACACATGAAAAATGGTAATTGTATCAGTCTACCGTAAAACAGAAACTGATGAAGAAACTTTCGTAGATATGCTCATACTACTGGATTCAAGATACAGACATCACAAAATTTTCATAGCCAGTGACATTAACATAGACATAAGCAAAAAAAGAAAGAATGTATCTCACTTAATAAATACAATTAAGTCACTTAATCTCTACCACTTCAATGAAAAATCCACAAGGATAGAAGCATGCTTCAATGACATAATGACAAATGAGCATAGAGATCATGTAGTGTGTAATGTGGTTATATTAGGAATAACTGACCATGAAGGACTATGTTGAAAAATAAGACTGTCACTCTCTGAATGTACCAAAGGTTTTGTAAAGTACAGCAAAATAAATAAAAACAGCATTGAAAATATGATAAAGGAACTAAAATTAGTGGAATGTTCCTGTAAATTGATCACTGTGAGACTCTTTGATGAATGCACTGCTATTTTCTAGACATTGTTCAACTTATACTAAATAGCAACTGTCTGACTGTTTATAAGAAAAACATTAATGACTCTAAATTTAGGCCACAAAATACTAAGATGTGGTGTACTCTGAGACTGAATGAAATTTAACTCCATGTGTTCCACTTCATTCATTGGGCATTTGAGTTTAATTTCCACAGAGACAGTACTCAAATCTCTTCTTGAGCAATAGCAGGCACTGACAGTCACTATTTCTAGTTTAACGACAACATTGGCACAACTTTTAGACCCACCAGCAATATATCTGCCACGGTTTGCTGTGTTCAGTGATGCAGCAGAAGACTGGGATGCCAATGGAAATTCCTGCAACAAAATTTCCATGCATTTGGGGTAACAGACATAAACTTGTGCAAGGCTCTTTTTTGGTCATCCTAAACAGATCAGATGATTCAAGATTTAATGAAACATCATGAGCCTGATAGGGAAGTTCAGGTGTGAGCTCTACAGTGTGAAAAACCTCCCCTTATAGAAGTATTAAACATTGCTCAGTCATTTCAAGTTTCATGAGCTACAGGTAGTCAGATAGAAACCTGGTCCAAATTTTCAGAAATCATTTCTTCTCACCCCTCCCAGTTAGTTTGCAAGGGAATGGAGAAGCAATTTCAGCAGTCCAACAGACGTCTCAGATTTGTATAGGTAATTATCGATCATGACAACAACAGTCTGCATCACAACAGCAAGAGCCTCATGTTCCACTGCCTCCATGCCCATACTGTTTCATTCAACAAAAATGGATTGTGTGCCCCAAGCGCTGAGCAATGTGTAATAAGTATCATAAAAAAAGGACACGTTGCTTCTGTGTAACTTTCTTCTGAATATGAGTGGGGATGAAATGAACATGGGAGTGAACACTGTCAGCAGTGACAGTGTCTCCAAGTGAGTTATTCATTGAATTGCATGTGTTCAACAAACTGTTAAGAATGCAGGTGGACACAGGTGCAGAAGCAACATTGGCGAATTCTCAAACTTATGTGGATTTGGGCTCTCCCTCTCTGGCTCCAGTGTCACGGAGGCTGCTTATAAAAAAACAAGAGGTTCCCATTTTGGTCAGTTTTCTACACCTGCAACTCATGAGACTATGGTTTGTTCATTAAAATTTCTAGTTGTGGACAATGCTTACAATGAAAAACAGTTCGTTTTGGACACTGTCAAACTTTTTAAATTCTCCTTCAATGATGAAGCACATTTTGTTTCTGATCAAGTTCCATTTCAACAGTTAAATGCTCTCTGTGCTGAATTTTCCTCTTTATTTTATCCAGGACTGGTTTGTACAACAGAATGTCAGGCTCATATTACGATGAAACAGTCTGCTGGCCGCTGTCTTTTTCTGGGCCAGGTACTGGTAACTTTACAGGATCAAGAAAATGGAAAATTAGATCACCTTCAATCCTGTGATGTTATTCAACCTATTTCTTCCAGTGAATGGTCAACACCATTAGTGACAGTAAAAAAACTCACAGGTAAAAAAAAAAAAAAAAAAAAAAAACAATGAATGCATAGTCAATCATTGATATCTATCCTGTACTGTGCCCTGACAAGCTGTTAGCAAAATCATGTGGTGGGCAGGGGGGGTGGGGGAGGGGGGGAAGGGAGGGGGGACATTATTTTTCAAAGATTGACTTAGCAGATGCATATTTACTGCTTTCCCTAGATGCTGAATCTAAATGCCTTCTAGTTAACAATACACCATTTGGGTTTTATCAATACTGATGCTTGCCTCTTGGTGTGGCAAGTGCACCAGCTATTTTTCAACACTTTTTAGACCAGCTTATTGCATCAGTTCCAGGCTGCATTAGCTGTTTAGATGACATCATAGTGTCTGGTGCCTTTGCAGAGGAACATTTGCACAACCTTTGTGCTTTAATTTGTGTTTTATACTTTGCAGGGTGATGATACAATTTGGACAAGACACAGTTTTTTCAACCATCCATTATTTATTTGGGTTTTGAAGTGTCGCATGCTGGCCTTAAACCATTGCACCATCATATTGATGCTATTGCCATGTTGCCACACCCCATGTCTGTCGAGGAATTACAGGCATTATGGGCAAAACTGCATACTGCCACAAATTCATACCAGATGTTGTACTGTGGCACAACCATTCTATGCATTACCACATAAAGATGTTCCTTTCCAATTGTTTGAATTAGCTTATTTCTGAGCTGAATGGCTCTGTACAAGTGTGTGTTAGTGAAATCAGCTGTGGAGGTGGAATGAAAGTTGTACATGTAAAAAAATATATGGCTATTTTACTGTACAGGTTAATGAATGTCAACTAGTTTGCCTGTAGATCAGATCTATCAACAGCGAAACAGTAGTAAATCTGTTAGATATTACATAGGATGGTGGTGAAAACAGACTTGAGCAAAGCTTTCAACTTAGAGTCACACAAGACTATTTTAATAAAATTGGTTCACTATGGTATTAGAAATAAATCATTAAATATATTTAGAACCTTAAAAAGTGAGAGGCTATAGCAACTATATGCAAATAATCAGGCATCATACGGCTGCAGGTATCATAGCTCTTGGACAACTTCTCTTCATTTGTGTGTATGATTTCTCAAGTCATAAACCATGTGAGAATGTGTTGCATGCTGATTATATCACACTGATAACAGTAGGTGAAAAATACAAAGTGTTCAAAATTGCAACAGAGATGTCATCAAGATGACTAATCTCTCGTGCCTGGTCAACTAACTGTCCAAAAAATTAGTTGAACTTGTGATTGATAAAGACTGTTGTGGCATGGACACGTAAATTACCTAAGCAGCAAAGTATGACGGCATGCTGAAAATTAATCCCTCTGAATTTTTTATGTGAAAACTCAAAGCATAAAAAAAATGTCGTTAGCATTCTAAATCTTTATTCTTCATGTATATTTACAGTAGATCATCAATTATCTGAACGTCGGGTAACCGAATGACTGCTTAACTGAACTGTGTACTCGCTCACACCTGTTATTCTCCATCCCTCCCATCCATCATCCCCCTCACTCCCAAACCAAGTTTCCCACAGTAGTCACCGCACTGGGCCACCACTGGCAGAACATTGCTTCTAATGGGGCCTTCACAAGGTGCTGCTGACCGGCCAAGCCGCCAGTCGCTGTGTTTCAACAATCAGCACACTTCTGTTGGCTTGGCACTGGCAGTAGAAGTAGCGGCAGTATCAAAGCTGTTCACAGCAACAGCTGCGCCAGCTTAGAGTTGAGGCGTACCGCTATGCGCAGTTTGAAGGATTGTGTGCCCCCAAGAAGAGCTTCTCACGGTGCAAACAGTCACCTTCTGTTCTCTGTTATGACCACTTGTGTGCTGCTGTGTGAAGAAGTGAACTTGACGATACAAAATGCTTAAACGTAAACGTGTTGTCCTTCCTATGAGGGACTAGTACGAGATTATTAAAAGGTTAGAAGAAGGTGAATCTGCAACCAATTTATCCAATAAGTACAAGGTGGGGAAGTCGACAATTACGAATATAAAAAAACAAAAGACGAGCATAGCAAATTTTATAGCTATGCTTGATTCTACTGATGGATCAACAAGCCGTAAAACTATGAAGCTCACCACTAACACAGATCTAGATGATGCTGTTTACAAGTGGTGTTTTCATGAATAAATTTACTGTACAGTAGTTCTTTTTGGCAAATAAACATGTACAGTTCGATTATCCGAACAAACCAGTTTTCTGAACACCCATGTACCCCAATTACTTCGGATAATCGATGCTCTACTGTATTTGCAGCTCTCTACTGTTAGAGAGCCCTGAATTGTAATGTGTAATGTGGTGGTGTATAACATAATGAAGTCAGTACACAAGAAGCAGCAAGCTGTAATTGAGTTTTGGATCTGAAGAGTTTATCCACACATGGAACACCCTCTCCTTCAGTATAGCAATGCCTGACCACACACAAGTGCTGTGAGATCTGTAAGAGGCAATTGCCTTTGGTTCACTGTCTTCAGTCATCCTCCATAGAGTCCCAACTTGACCCCCCCCCTCCCCCCACCCCCCCCCCCCCCTCCCAAATTTTCATCAGCTTCCAGATCTTAAGAAATGCCTTCAAGGATATCAGTTTGATAATGATGAAACAGTGTAAGCGGAGGTGATACTGTGGTTTCATTGACAAAGCAAAACATTCTACTGTATTGGTGTTGTCATCTCATAGGGAGAAATATGTTCACCACCAGGGTGACTTTGTTGAGAAATAAATATGTAGAAATGAAGAATAAAGATGTAGAGTCTTAATAACATTTGTTTTATTTAAAACGTTTTCAGAGTTGGAAGAACATTATTTTTGTGACATAAATTAAGAAAAAATATTTAGTAAGAATCTGTTACTCTACTCCTGTTATGCATCGTTCCACTCACACCTGCAAAATGGAAAACTGTTACAGGGTAGAGATTATTTACATAATTCAATGACAGAAGAAAGCCATTAGATATATTTTAGGGCTGCCTCCCATAGAAACTTGCAGAAATCAGTCCAGATCACTTGACATCATGACAGTCCCCAACCTTCACATCCATAGTTCTCTAATTTATGCCAAAGGAAATTTAAACACACTTAGACCAAGAAATAACGTTCATTTGTGCAATGCAAGAAAAAGCCACATGGATTTACCATAAACTAGACTTTCTCTCTCACACACAAAAGCCATAAACATATTCAACAAATTACCAGAAACATCTCACTTGACTCTCTTATACAAGTTTTTAAATTTTTTTAGCAACTTTGCTAAAAGAGTGAGAATTTTACACAGATGAGGAATTCATAGGGAGTGATTTTTAAGAACTGTGCTTTGAGTAGCTGTACATATCAGTAACATTATATCTTATAATCATGCAATTGCAGTTACGCATTTATGCAAACTTTTAATAACAATAAAGCTCTTGTATTAATTGTGTTAACTGTAGCTTACATGTTGATGAGGCCGATTGTCTCAAAATATACAGAATGGCTGATAATAAACACTTTATCATTCTTCAGTATGACTCATTTCTAATTGTGCCAAAACATCTCTATTGAATTTGTGGTGGTGGATTAGCTTGCATGATTAAATATATGTATCAACATAGCAAACATAAATAAATTCATAGAAACAACTATAACCAAATCAAGTCATTGAATTATGTACTATTATAGTTACTAGTTCATTTGTGGGCTTTCAGTGAATTAAAAAATCATAACTATTACTCATGCCCATGTTTGCCCTTACATTCACTTCATTCATATCACAAAAACAATAATTTCTCTGCAACTCCATGTTACTAGTGGTCCCTTAAACCAGAGACGGTCAGTTATTGTGTCAGTTCATTGCAGATTGTCTTCCACACACTTGTGCTTACAGCCAACAGTGCTATGCATCTATTGCAAGCCAAACCTTCTGATGAAATACAACAAATTCCCAAATAAGTGATTAATCAGGTAAGTCACCCATGACACCCAAGAGATCAGGTTTTATCAACCCATCTCTGAACCCTCAAGTATCCTCTGTGTATTACTCTCAACTGAGGCTTATTCAGGTATCAATCACAAATATGTACATAGATTAATGCAAATATCTGTGTACCTCTACTATTTTTCACTCACTAAGATGCCCTACATTTCCATTCCCAACGACTACTCTACCTCCAAGCATCAGCCTTGACCCCAGGTGCCATAGATACAATCACAAACAGATAAGTATATAAATTTCCAAAATTGTTTGCAAGAAACTAACATACTTTTAAGTAAGCAGAATCTGTATATTTACTCCCATTTCAATATTTACTTTTCTCATTCCTCCTTTGTGTGGGTGTTACAAGATGAACACACTATTATCAAAATTAGGTTTATTTTCCCATATGCCTTTATGAACATTTTCCAACAAACAGTAAAAATCATCAAATTGTCTTACAGCTGAACACAACATAATCTTCATGCACACACATTGAATCATACAGAGTTAATTGGCTCACTTTTACTCACACTTCCATTCAGACAACTTCATTTATTACCTCCATTCCAGCTGTTCATACAACCACACAACATACAGTCACATCACTGCACATAGCATATTAACCAATACTTAAACTACAATGGATTATAGCCAAATAACTTACCATCTCACAATTTCAGCAACCCTGCTTCTCACTATGTTGTTGCATCTACACTCCTGGAAATGGAAAAAAGAACACATTGACACCGGTGTGTCAGACCCACCATACTTGCTCCGGACACTGCGAGAGGGCTGTACAAGCAATGATCACACGCACGGCACAGCGGACACACCAGGAACCGCGGTGTTGGCCGTCGAATGGCGCTAGCTGCGCAGCATTTGTGCACCGCCGCCGTCAGTGTCAGCCAGTTTGCCGTGGCATACGGAGCTCCATCGCAGTCTTTAACACTGGTAGCATGCCGCGACAGCGTGGACGTGAACCGTATGTGCAGCTGACGGACTTTGAGCGAGGGCGTATAGTGGGCATGCAGGAGGCCGGATGGACGTACCGCCGAACTGCTCAACACGTGGGGCGTGAGGTCTCCACAGTACATCGATGTTGTCACCAGTGGTCGGCGGAAGGTGCACGTGCCCGTCGACCTGGGACCGGACCGCAGCGAAGCACGGATGCACGCCAAGACCGTAGGATCCTACGCAGTGCCGTAGGGGACCGCACCGCCACTTCCCAGCAAATTAGGGACACTGTTGCTCCTGGGGTATCGGCGAGGACCATTCGCAACCGTCTCCATGAAGCTGGGCTACGGTCCCGCACACCGTTAGGCCGTCTTCCGCTCACGCCCCAACATCGTGCAGCCCGCCTCCAGTGGTGTCGCGACAGGCGTGAATGGAGGGACGAATGGAGACGTGTCGTCTTCAGCGATGAGAGTCGCTTCTGCCTTGGTGCCAAAGATGGTCGTATGCGTGTTTGGCGCCGTGCAGGTGAGCGCCACAATCAGGACTGCATACGACCGAGGCACACAGGGCCAACACCCGGCATCATGGTGTGGGGAGCGATCTCCTACACTGGCCGTACACCACTGGTGATCGTCGAGGGGACACTGAATAGTGCACGGTACATCCAAACCGTCATCGAACCCATCGTTCTACCATTCCTAGACCGGCAAGGGAACTTGCTGTTCCAACAGGACAATGCACGTCCGCATGTATCCCGTGCCACCCAACGTGCTCTAGAAGGTGTAAGTCAACTACCCTGGCCAGCAAGATCTCCGGATCTGTCCCCCATTGAGCATGTTTGGGACTGGATGAAGCGTCGTCTCACGCGGTCTGCACGTGCAGCACAAACGCTGGTCCAACTGAGGCGCCAGGTGGAAATGGCATGGCAAGCCGTTCCACAGGACTACATCCAGCATCTCTACGATCGTCTCCATGGGAGAATAGCAGCCTGCATTGCTGCGAAAGGTGGATATACACTGTACTAGTGCCGACATTGTGCATGCTCTGTTGCCTGTGTCTATGTGCCTGTGGTTCTGTCAGTGTGATCATGTGATGTATCTGACCCCAGGAATGTGTCAATAAAGTTTCCCCTTCCTGGGACAATGAATTCACGGTGTTCTTATTTCAATTTCCAGGAGTGTATATATGTGGACACAAATATATTTTGTCAAATCACTTTCAAGGGGAACCTAAACATTAGATTAATAAACTGTATATGTGTTTGTCTACCCATCAAAAACAAGCTCCCTCAAATTCTCACTTATGCATGACAACATGCACACATTTCTGTTGCAAAATTACTCACTTTCTACTTACCGTGCTTGTACAGATAAGAATTCTGACATCATTTTCATGCCATTGTTCATATTGTATCACACACCATATATGCATACTAACTTAACTACACACATTGGAAATCCCCAAAATAATTACTATTACATGAAAGTAGGGCAAACAAATTTTCACTTTATATACAAAAATGTTGTTTTCTTCATTATTTTTACATTTAAACCTATTCTGCTTCTTCTGTACCTATTCAACCAGGACTGAAATCCTTCTCTAGAAACATGCAACACTCACATTCTCCCAAAACCTATGCTTCCATTTCTGTTTCAGGGCATATTTCATTAACAACACTTCAATTATGATAATTACTTCCCACTTTACTCAATCAGCTGTAATATAATCAATATCAATTAGTACAGCCATTGGTACAGGCACTACCTTAAATTCAAAAGAATATGCCATCATCTGATGCGGTATCACCACCAGAAACCTCAGTATCAGGCATGTGCTCTCTTTGAACAGGCCCATTTAATATTCATCATTAGCAACTTCTCTGCTACTGTCAAAATTGCTGCTCCAACTTCTGTCAACATCACTGCCCCTAATACAGACACCAGAATAATTGCTATAGATGCCAACTCACTGATGTAAACTTTCACGCTATCCTCACTACATCTACTACACTTTTTAAAACAATAAACAGCAATTACATTACTTGCCTCATTTTTTAAGTGTTGTAGAGAAATAGGATCCAGCTATTCATTAGATAATGCAAGGCAGTATGTGGAAGAAGCAATACCAATGCATTTTGATAAAATTGAAACTCAACCCACATCATCTCTCCTAAGTAAATAAATAAAAAATATTGAAATTAGGTGTAGCGGCACCACTGTCAGGATAGGAAAAAGTTATATTTGGTGCAATATTTCTGAGCGCCAAGTTACAGCCAGGCACAGGCCTGTTGACAGCAAGATACGCTTACCAGCGGTTGTGAAGTAGAATGGAGGCCACAGGGCTGTAGAACTTCTGAAAAGAGTAAATGCAGCGGTTTGTATGGCACAAGTTACAGGCAGAAGGGGCCCAGTGGCCTACCTAGGTGTTATGAGTACATGACTTGGAGTGATGTGTTAGCAAAACAGAGGTGCTCAGCCGCATATAAATAGGTGCCGGTTTTCTAACGAGGGGATTCAAGTGTGGCAGCTCTCCTGGATGGTGGGGTATGTCACACCACCAGCTACACACAGCAGCCGATGGGGTGACAGCATTCCAGTCTACAGTGGGTCACTGGTTCGACCCTCTGCAGCCAGCCAGCAGCGGGCCACTTGATGGCTAACTACCGCGGGCAGTCTTGTTGGCTCCCAACACACGCTGGAGGCATCCTGAGGTGAGGGCCGCAGATTTGGCTGTTGGATCGCAGGCGTTTGTTGTTGCCGCGATCCTAACCATGACGGCGAAGAAGCACACAGCGGGCCACCCTGTGGCTCCCTGTGAGTGGCACTGAGACAACGGGGTGCTGAGTCAGCTGCCAGCGCATCCTGACATCATCAAAACTCCGCGGCTGTACATGGCTGGTGTGCAGCAGTACGTTGCATGGGTCGCTGAGGTAGCCCTTCCATGCTAAGGTGTTTTGCAGACAGCAAAGTGGCATCATTGGCATCACAGGACCATGTGATGCAGACAGAGAGCAACGTGGCACTGTAGCCGGGAATAATAAAACACTTGAAGACCATGAAGTTTTAATATGGCGCATCCTGACAGCATCCATCCACGTCCAACATTCCTCCGCCACATGCCAACATCTACATTTGGCAGTGATGGCTACATTTGGTGTCAGAACAGCGGATATTGTCTGCACAGTACGATGTTTGAGTCCACCACCTGCACTACAGTCACAAAATGTGGTGAGTGTTGACCAATTTTTTTTTGAGTGTTGGACGTTTTCTTTCTTTGCGTTGTCAGAGTAAGTGTTAGTGTGTTTGGGACAGTAAGATTTTTTTCTTTTGTGGCATTTAATTACTTTTGTATTGGGCTGAGTATGATGTTTTCTTTATCTCCTCCTAAAATGTAAGATGAGATACTGAGCTGTAGGAAGTCAGTTTATTTTTTGAGTGTTTTGTTTCTGTGGGATTTTATAGGTTGAAATGGGACTAACTGGGAACAAAAGCAACACAATGGCAGAGTCAAGGATGCAAGGTGTGTCAGAACCAGAAGTGGTATGGATTTTGATGGGAAAGGTAGCACAATTAACAGCAGACAATACGCAGTTGAGAAGTGCATTGACATCTAGGAGTGAGCAGGAAACCACATCTGATTAGTTATTGTTGCCTAGGGTGCCACAGCAGGAGATTGATCCAGCTGCCATGAGTTTGATTGTTCCATTTTCTGGCAAGGCATCTGAGGATATGCGTTCATTTGTGGAGGACTTGGAAACTTCAGCTGTGATGAATGGTTGGTCTGATGAACAGTTTTACATGTACCCAAGATTAGATTCACGAGTGAAGTGAAGACATATGTAAGGTGTTCTCCGGCTTTAAGGAAGGCAGGAAAGTTTAAGCAGTTGAAGGAGGGGCTTTTATAGAGGTACAAGAAACAATAGTGCTAGACGGTAGAGAAATTTGCGGGCAGAATAAGAGAAATTAATGAGTATACTTATGAGTTGCGTCCAAGCGATGAAGCGAATGGTGTTCTGTTACAGGAGGCAGAGCAAAGGGCACTTGATGTATTTTTGAGGGGGTTACCTGTGCATATGACATGGAAAGTGCATGAAGGGACTCCAAAAGATTTGTATTTGGCCATTCAGCTGGCAATCCAATGTGAGAAAACAGACATGGCAACGGGAGTACATGATAGACAAACAGTGTTTACAGTGGGTATAAAATGTTATGAGTGTGGTCGTACAGGACATGTGCTGAGGCGATGTACCCAGTCACCGAGGAATAGAGGAAGGGGTGGAAATCAGCAGCATGGAGGATGGAGAAGTGGAGTTAGTAAGGGTGGACAATCGTTAAACGGCAGAGGGGGCCCAAAACCCACCTAAGGGAGCTCCTGTTTAAATTCAATGCTACAAATATGTATGCAAAGGTGGAATGTTCAGTGGTAGGATCCATAGGAACTAAAAGCTTTAAAATTTTGTTGGACACAGGGGAGCAAGTGTCAGTAACTACTAAGAGACAAAGAAAGTTAGACCCACCATATTATAGGTTGTGTGGAGTGGGGGATAAGGAGGTCACACCTTTGGGATCAGTGACAGTTGATTTTTGCATAGGGAAAGTCCAATTTGATGCGTGCATGGAGGCAGTATCGTGGGTAAGCGAGGGCTATGACATGATCCTAGGAGAAGATTTCTTACATCAACGTCATGCCAAAATTGACCTTGGACAACAAACTGTGGAACTCAGTGGAATGTTATTTCAGCTAGGGGGAAACTGTTGTCGATGCAGAGCTCTCATAAGGGGTGTTCAACATAATGAACAAACTAATTGAGCCGTGTACATTAGCATTAAGGCTTAATTCGCATGAGTGAGTGTCTAGTGGCACCGGGAAGTCACTTTGGGTAAGTGTGGAGTCAAATCTAACTGTGGTTATGGTATGTGTTATTGAATCATTAGAGGATAATGAGGTTTTGGACCCATTAGGTTGTTTTGTGAAACGTAGTATTGTATACGTACATGAGGGAAACAACAGGTGAGTAGTCCCTGTGAATGTGGATAATTTTAGTGCTGTAGACGCGAATATGGGAAAAGGAGTTTTAGTAGCGAATTTGGATGTACCAGATAATGAAAACTGGTGTTCAAGACGTAGGCATAGTGATCAGCCACTAATTACCAATAGAACTGCACTTCATAACAAAGTTAAGCATTTGAAATGAGGAGAAAAAGAGCATATGGAAGAATTGTGGAAATTTATGGATTTGTTTTTTTCTGTGAGGGCTGTTACCAGCAACTAGATTAGTTCAACATAGGATACCAACAGGGAACGAAGCACCTGTTTACTGTAAACCAGGTATTTGCAGCCGATTGTGGAAGATTTCATTGATCAGCAGCTTGCAGACAGTATTATAGAGCATAGTAATAGTTTCTGGGGAGCGGGCATTGTTGTTGTGCCTAAAAAATCGAGGGATGTAAATAAGAAATACAGGTTCTGTTGTGACTACTGATACCTCAATAATAAGACAGTAATGGATGCATACCTCATTCCAAACATATAGGAGACTTTAGATAACTTACAACAGTGCCAGTAATTTTCTACAATGGATTTGACAAGTGGTTATCATCAGTTAGGGGATCATCTGAAAACTGCTTTCTCTACTCCTGGAGGCCATTATCAGTACATCAGAATGCCATTCGGTTTGAAAAAAGACTCCGGCAACATTTCAGAGGTTGCTAGACAATGTGTTAAGGGGTTTGAAACCACAGCAGTGTCTTGTCTATTTGGATGACATCATAGTGTTTCCAAGTAGTATGGAGCAGCATAGGCAGCAGTTAAGGGAAGTCTTTATGAGGTTAAGAGCAGCTCATTTGACATTGAGCCTGGAGAAGTGTCATTTTGCATTGGAAGAAGTCTTATCATCAGTAAGGATGGAGTGCAAACCGATCTGTGGTTGGTAAAGGCTGTAAGGGATTTTCGGGAGCCGAAAACAGTTAGGGAAGTGCAAACATTTGTCAGAATTTGCAATTTCTATTGAAATATCATAAAGGGTTTTGCAGATTTAGCACAGCCATTAATGCGATTGTTATGGAATGGTGTGAAATTTGAGTGGAGAGAAGAGTGTCAGAGAGCATTTGACAAACTGAAATAAGTGTTAACATCAAGTCCAGTTCTTGTGTTTCCAGATTTTGAAAAGGAATTTATTGTAGTCTGTGATGCATCAAATCAAGCATTAGGGTGTGTTCTTAGTCAGGAAATTGATGGGAAAGAACATCCTGTAGCCTATGCATCTAGGCTTCTGAATGCAGCAGAGAGAAATTACTCAACAACTGATAGGGAGATGCTTAGCGTAATCTATGGAATAACATATTTCAAATGTTATTTATATGGGAGAAGACATCAGGTTGTGACAGATCATGCTACATTGAAGTGGTTGTTGGGGTTGAAGGATCTGTCCACTAGACTTGCTAGGTGGGCTGTGATGCTTAGTGAATTTGACTATGAGGTGGTGCACAAGGCTGGGAAGAAGCACAGTAATGCGGATGCACTGAGTAGAGAGGTGGCAAAAGTAGGAGTCATAGGTTATGACCTAGCAGTATGGCAAGAATTACAGGACGCTGACAATGATTGTAAATTATATCAGACACAGACACAATTTAATATGTATGATGGTCTTCTGCGCAGGGAAATGAAGTTCGGGCCAAGAGTAGTAGCACTAACAAAGCTGAGAGATGAGGTTTAAAAAGTGGCACATGATCAGGTGTTATCTGGTCATGGTGGGAGTAGAGTGACGAATAGGAGAGTGGTGGAGAGGTATTGGTGGAGAGGTAGGAAAGTAGATGTGGATCAGTATGTCAAGAATTGTATACCATGTGCACAGAGAACAGATTTGAGTCAGAAACGGATACAGCTACAGTGATTGCCAGAAGTGAATGTCCATTTTCTATGTTGGGAATTGATGTCTTAGGACCTTTCAGTCGAACATCATAGGAGAACAGACTCAGTCTGACAATAATAGACCATTTTTTGAGGGCTGTGGAGATGGTGGCTATCCCAAATCAACAGGTAGCAATGGTTGTGCAAGTGTTAATAAACAACTGGATTTTTAAGTTTGGTGTACTGGAGACAATAATTAATGACCAAGGGACCAACTTCATGTCAGATTTAATAAAGGAACTGTGTAAATTGTTGAACTTAAAGAAGTTGAGAACGAGTGCGTTGCATCCACAGGCGAACGGAAGAACAGAACAGGTACACAGAACAATCGGGAAGATGCTGAGTTTTTATGTGGATTCTTTTCACCATCACTGGGACGAGTATTTGAAGCATATCGTATGTGCAATGCAAAAGTCCATACCAATACCAGTTTGTCTCTGTTTGAGGTAGTGTACAGGTGAAAAATGCCATCACTGTTTGATTTAGTGAAGCTGCAGAAAGGAAGGACCGGCGAATCTGTGTGTCAATTCACGAGGACAGTTTGGGATGTTTGGAAATGGGTACAAAAGGCAAATATGAAGGCTTTGGAAAGGCAGGAAGCTGCAGTGAAGTGGAAACAAAGTTTACCGCAGCATAGAGTAGGGCAATGGGTAATGCTAATCAGCCCCTACACTCCAAAAGGGAAAACGAAGAAGTTCGTCATGAGGTATTAAAGGCCATACCAAGTAGTTGAAACCACATCCCCTGTTAATGTTAAGCTTCAACTACCAACTAGAATAACGAAGGTACACATTGGGTGGTTGCAGCCATATAAGGATTGTCTGGATGTGCTTCTAGGCATGTCACAGGAAGGGAAGAGGAAGAAAGAGAGAGTGAAAAGAGGTGTTAAGTGCAGGGAAATCCAGGAAGATAGAGTACAGCATGACGTACCACACACATTGCAATCCAGAAAATAGTTGAGTATTTGTAGTTTTTTGTTTTCTTGTTATGTATTATTGGGTTTCAGGAGATTAATTAGGCATTGTATTTTCATATGTTGTATGTGTTTTCAAATATTGTGAGCCTGCTGAGGACAGCAGTCTTTTTGAAGAGGGAGGAAGGGTGATGGTGATCACTGTTTGAGGTAGTGTATGGGTGAAAAATGCCCTCACTGTTTGATTTAGTGAAGCTGCAGAAAGGAAGGACTGGTGAATCTGAATGTCAATTCACGAGGACAACAATGAAAAGGGGAGCGTTGAGCAACTTGGTAGAAGTAAAGAACTGAGGAGGTATTGCTGATCTCAGCAGTTAACGGCTGGTACGCCGAGATGAAAAGGGAGGAATTACAGAGCTGCCATAGAGGGAAGGTAATGGCATGTCCACCCAGGGTGATAAACACCAATCCAGACACGTGCATGATGCAGTTATTTTTAGACTGTTCAAGGGACACTGTGGAGCCCAAATTGAGCTTGCAATGGGTCGGTATGCATTGCATCTTCTCCACCTTCAAAAATTTGATAGTAGTAGCAAGTTGTATTCAGCAGGGAGCATTTGCAGTAGCGAAACATATAGAGCTCGAGGGAAGCAGAATTTTAATCAATGGAACTGCATGTAACATAACAGGAGCAACCCTCCGTCTGCCAGCATCAATTTCAGGAGTCACGCAATTGAATGTTACACAGCCACAAGAAGCAACTTTAGAGTTTTTGCCAAGGCAGAATCTGACCTTGTTAAATCAAACTCTGCAGTCAAGACTGTTGAGATCCATAAACCAGTTCATTTAACAGCAAGAGGGGCACATATCAGCTGAACAGCTTGTGCAACATGTCGCTCAATATAGGGTAAGGCAACGACGATTGTTTTGAGCACATCTGTGCCAAGTGCCATCACAGCCTTAACTTTGTTGTGTGTTGTTTTTATTCTAATCAGGCAGGGAGCCAATTCCAAGAGGGAACTGACGGTAGTCCAAATCCTAGTGGATTGGATACCGAGGGCGTAAGACGGGTAGGTAAGGGGTTGATCGAGCATTAAGTGGAGTGGTCATCCAGTAAGGAATTTTTACGTTTTGTGTCATGTCATGTGTTTTAAGAGGACTAGACCACATCTAAGTTTTCTAATAGTAGTAGAAATATGGCATAAGTATGTGATGAACCAAGCAAGTTTAAGAGTAGTGAGACGTCGACCTGGGGACCAGGTCTATCCTAAGGGGGGAATAATGTAGCGGCACCCATGTTAAGATAGAAAAAAGTTAGATTCAGTGCAATATTTCTGAGAGCACAAGTTACAGCCAGGCGCAGGCATGTTGACAGTAGAATGGAGGCCACATGACCGTAGAACCTCTGAAAAGAATAAATACAGCGGTTTGCATGGCGCACATTACAGGCAGAAGGGACCCACTGGCCTGCCTAGGTGTTACGAGTACATGACTCAGAGCAGCACGTTAGCAAAACAGAGGTGCACAGCCGCGTATGAATAGGTGACGGTTTTCTAAAGAGGGGATTCAAGTGTGGCAGCTCTCCTGGATAGCGGGGCTTGTCACACCACTGGCTACACGCAGCAGCAGATGGGGCACTAGCATTCCAGTCCACAGCGGGTCACTGGTTCAACCCTCTGCAGCCAACATGGGGTCCGTAGCTAGCCAGCAGTGGGCCACTCGATGGCTCATTACTGCGGGCAGTCTTGTTGGCTCTCAACACACGCTGGAGACATTCCGAGGCTTGTTGTCGCCGCGATCCTAAAAATGATGGTGAAGAAGCATTCAGCAGGCCACCCTGCAGCTTTCTGCGAGTGGCACTGAGACAATGAGGATGAAGGCCACTGAGTCGGCTGCCGCCACATCCTGACATTGTCAAAACTTCGCGGCTGTACACGGCCATTGCGCTGCAGTACGTTGAATGGGTCACTGAAGTAGCCCTTCCACGCCGAGCTGTTTTGCACACAGTGAAGTGGCATCCTTGGCATCGTAGGACCCTATGATGCAAACAGAGATGAACGCACCACTGTAGCTAGGAATAATAAAACACTTGAAGATCATGGCCGAGTTTTAATACAGCGCGTCCTGACAGTTTCCATCCACGTCCAACATTTCTCAACCCCACGCCAGCTTCTACACTTGGCAGTGACAGCTACATAGGAAAAATATAAATTCACTCAAAAATAAAAGCTCACATGGAATTGATAGCATTTCCAACAGAGTACTAAAAGCTTGTTCCCAACAGGTAAGTAGGATTCTCAGCCACATATGTAGTAGCTCACTGAAACAGAGCATTTTTCCAGATAGACTGAAATATGCTATTGTTAAACCATTGCACAAAAAAGGGGCAGGTCTGATGCTAACAACTACTGCCCTATCTCCGTGACAGCTTTATCCAAAATTCTTGAAAAATTAATGTATTCAAGAGTAGCATCACATATTTGTAAAAATGAAGTATTACCAAAATGTCAATTTGGTTTTCAAAAAGGCTTTTCAACAGAAAATGCCATATATGCTTTCACTGATCAAATATTAAATGCATTGAATTGCCAACGTCACCCACTGAGATATTTTGTGATCCTTCAAAGGCTTTTAA
Source organism: Schistocerca serialis cubense (assembly GCF_023864345.2). NCBI lineage: Eukaryota > Metazoa > Arthropoda > Insecta > Orthoptera > Acrididae > Schistocerca > Schistocerca serialis. The sequence continues at coordinate 777,584,561 of NC_064640.1, forward strand.
TTGTCTGAATAGTGAAGTTCTTCTAGATAAGCTTAGGTATTGTGGTATGAGTGGGAGATTGCACAAATGGTTTAATTAATATTTAACTGGAAGAATGCAGAAGGCTGAAATTAACAGTACAGATAGTCTGCAAAAATCAGCGGAGTCCTCTAACGAGGGAGGTATCAAGAATGGTGTCCCACAGGGTACAGTCTTGGGTCCCTTATTGTTCTTAATATGTATTATTGACTTGCCACTCTAAATTCATGAAGATGCAAAGCTAGTTCTTTTTGCTGATGATACAAGTATAGCAATCACACACAACAAACATGAATCAGCTGAGGAAATTGTAAATAATGTCTTTCAGAAAATTATTAAGTGGTTCTCTGCAAATGGACTCTGCATTAAATTTTGAGAAATCACAGTATATACTATTCTGTACAGTAAATGGCATAACACCACCTATGAACAGAAGTCTGTTTGCTAACTCAGAATATTCAAAATTTCTGGGTATGTGCACTGATGAGAAATTGAATTGAAAGAAACACACCAACGATCTGGTGAAACGGTTAGGGTCAGCTACTTATGCTGTTAGGGTTACTGCAAATTTTGGTGATAAACATGTCAGTAAATTAGCCTAATATGCCTATTTTCATTCACCTCTTTCATATGGGATCATATTTCAGGGTAATTCGTCATTAAGAGTAAAAGTATTCTTTGCACAAAAGTGTGTAATCAGAACAACAGTTGGAGCTCATCCAAGATCACCTTGCAGACATTTATTTGAGGAGCTCAGGATATTTACAGTACCTTCGTGATACATATATTCAAGTATGAAATTTGTTGTAAATAACCTATCCCAATTCAAAAATAACAGCCAAGTACATAGCTACAACACTAGAAGAAAAGATGATCTTCACTATTGTGGGTTAAATATGACTTTGGCACAGAAAGGGGTAAATTATGCTGCCAAAACAACCTTTGGTCATTTGCTAAATAGAATTAAAAGTCTGACAGATAACCAACCAACATTTAAAAAGAAATTCTGAATGACAACAGCTTCTACTCAATAAATTAATTTTTAGATATGAAGTAGTAACTGTAAAAATATATTAATTAATTATTTTGTGTAAAGAAAACTTATGTTAAAGTGACATGTTCCACATCATCATTCATGTTCTATGGAATAAGTATTAATGTATGTACATAGGCTACTATGTTTTTGCTGTTGCAGTTTTCATTCCAAAGACTGGTTTAATGCTGCTCTCCATGCAGCTCTATCCTGTGTGAGCCTCTTCACCTCTGAATAACTACTGCAACCTACATCCTTCTGAATCTGCTTAGTGTATTCATCTCTTGGTCTACATCTACAATTTTTACTTCCCACCCCCCACACTTCCCTCCAATACTAAACTGGTGATTCTTTGATGTCTCAGAATGTGTCCTATCAACTGATAGTTGAAGTTGTGCCACAAGTTTCTTTTCTCCCCAGTTCCATTCAGTACTTCCTCATTAGTTAAGGGCCACATTTCAAAAGCTTCTATTCTCTTCTTGTCTAAACTATTTATTGTCCATGTTTCACTTCCATACATGGCTATATTCCAGAGAGAAATACCTTCAGAAAAGACTTCCCAACACTTAAATCTATATTTGATGTTAATAAATTTCTCTTCTTCAGAAACACTTTTCTTGCCTTTGCCAGTCTACACTTTATATCCTCTCTACTTCAGCCATAATAAGTTGTTGCCCAAAGAGCGCAACTCATCTGTTACTTTAAGTATCTCATTTCCCAATCTAACTCCCGCAGCATCACCTGATTTATTTTTATTACATTCCATTATTCTTGTTTTGTGTTTATTTATGTTCATCTTACATCTTCCCTTCAAAATACTGTCCATTCCTTTCGACTGCTCTTCCAAGTCTTTTGCTGTCTCTGACAGAATTACAGTATCATTGACAGACTTCAAAGTTTTTATTTCTTTCCCTAAACATTATTTGCTACTCGAAAGTTTTCTTTGGTTTTATTTACTGTGTGTCCATTATACAGATTTAATAACATTGGGGATAGGCTACAACCCTTCTCAACCACTGCATCCTTTTCGTACCCCTTGGCCCTTATAACTGCCTTCAGGTTTCTGTACAAGTTGTAAATAGCCTTTCACTCCCTGTATTTTACCCCTGCTGCCTTCAGAATTTCGAAAGGAGTATTCGTAATCCCTGTCAAAAGTTTTCTCCAAGTCTACAAATGCCATAAATATAGGTTTACATTTCCTTAATGTATCTTCTAAGATAAGTCATAGGATCAGTATTGCCTCATGTGTTCCTACATTTCTCTGTAATCCAAACTGATCTTCTCTGAGGTTTACTTTTACCAGTTTTTTTGTTCTTCTGTAAGGAATTTATGTTAGTATTTTGCAACCATTACTTATTAATTTGATAGTTTGGTAATTTTCACACATGTCAGAAACTGCTTTCTTTCATATTGGAATTATACCTGTCTCATGCATCTTGCACACCAGATGGAAGATTTTTTTCATGTCTGGCTCTATGAAGGCTTTTAGTAGTTCTGACAGAATACTGTCTGCTCCTGGAGCATTGTTTTGAATTAGATATATCAGAACTCTCTCAAACTCTTCTTGTAGTATCATACCTCTCATCTCATTTTCATCAGCATCCACTTACCTTTCTATAATATTCCCTTAAATAACCTCTCCATTGTATAGACCTTCTATATACTCCTTCCACCTTTCAGACTTCCTTTTTTGCTTAGGATTGGTTTTCCATTTGAGCTCTTGATATTCATAGAGCTGCTTCTCTTTTCTCCAAAGGCCTCTTTAAGTTTCCTGTAGGTGGTATCTACCTTTCTCCTAGTGAAATATGCTTCTAAATCCTTAGATTTGTCCTCTAGCCATTCTTGCTTAGCCATTTTGCACTTCCTTTAAATCTCATTTTTTATACATTTGTACTCCCTTTCACGTGTTTCAATTGCTGCATTTTTATATTTTCCTCTTGCATAAACTAAATTCAATATCTCTTGTGTTATCCAAGGATTTCTACTAGGCTTTGTCTTTTTACCTATTTGATCCTCTAGTCCACATTTGCCCCTGGAAATGTCTTACTGCTTAAAATCTGGTTCCAAAATTTCAGTATTACCATTACGTAATCAATCTCAAATTCTCTAGTGTCTCCAGGTATCATCCGTGTATACACCCTTCTTTCAAGATTCTTAAACCAAGTGCTAGCAATTATTAAATTAAGCTCTGTTCAAAGTTCTACCAGGCAGCTTCCTCTTTCATTCCTTTCCCCCAGTTCATAGTCACCTACTATTTTTCCTTCTCATCATTTTCCTACTACCAAATTAAAGTCCCCCCATCACAATTAAATTTTTGTCTCCCTCAACTATCTGAATAATTTCTTTCATCTAAGCATACAGTTCCTCAATTTCATTATCATCTGCAGAGCTATCTGGTGTATAAACTTGTACTGCTGTGGTAGATGTTGGCTTCATGCCTATCTTGGCTATGATAATGCATTCACTATGCCGTTCATAGCAACTTATCTGCATTCCTGTTTTCTGATTCATTATTAAACATACACTTGCATTACCTGTATTCCATTTTGTATTTATAACCCTGTATTCATCTGACCAGAAGTCCTGTTCCTCCTGCCACTGAATTTCACTAATTCCCACTATATCTAAATTCAGCTGATCCATTTTCCTTTTCAAATATTCTAACCTACCTGCCCAATGAAGGGATCTAACATTCCATGCCACAATCCATAGAATGCCAATTTTTTTTCTCCTGATGATATCTTCCTGGGTTGTCCCCACCTGGAGACCCAAACAGGGGATGATTTTACCTCCAGAATGTTTTATCTAAGAGGATGCCATTATCATTTAACCATACCATAGAGCTACATGCCCTTGAGAAAAATTACAGCTGTAGTTTCCCTTTGCTTTCAGCAGTTCACAGTACCAGCAGAGCAGGTTCATTTTGATTGATGTTACAATGTCAGATCAGTCAATCAACTATTGAAAAGACTGCTGCCCCTCTCCAGGAATCACACATTTGTCTGACCTCTCAACAGATACCCCTCCATTGTGGTTGCACCTACATTAGGGCAATCTCTATTGCTGAGGCACGCAAACCACACCACCGATGGTAAGGTCCATGTACATCACATATAGTCATACAATTATACTTAATAAAAATGCAAATTATTTATTGTATCCCTGATGGTGGCCAGATTGATCAGTATCATAGACATCTTTTAAATGAGCCATCATTTCACCGCCTTTAAGCTCTCTTTTAAAACTAATTATTTTTCTTTCCCTTGCAGGACTGAGTTCCACAATCCTGTGTTTCATAATAATTTTATAGTCATAGTCAGATATAAATTATATTTCCAAGATGACATTCACTGCCAAACTAGGTACAGTAAAACAATTTGTTTTAAAACAGTTTCCATCTGTCCAAAACTTTGGTATTATACTGCTCTGCATACCATGTAGGCATTGTGGGCTACCACCTCTCCAGAAGGAGGCAAGTAAATAACTCAAGTCAATACAAGTCACCAAGCTGTTTACTAGCCTAGTTTGAGACAGCTTGGACTGTTTACATCATAGCTTCATGCAGCCTACATGGCATATGGCATTGCCAACATTGCTGACAGGCAGTGTGCCTATCACGATAGAGAGCAATGTAGGCAGAGCATGACATCCTTACACGAAATAATGTGCTCACTCAACACCATGAGGATATCCCTAATGGGAGACTATTTAGGACATCACCAGACCATGCTGTGGGCAGTTACCACTCTGGGCTTCATGCCAGCTGCACAAGCAGCTCACCAGTTTGAGTCCTCACCCTTTCATGACCACCTGTCACCAAAGCTATGTAGGACTGCTGTTTGCCATGCCCAGTTGCTATGCCTCACCATATGTTGTCCCACAAGGGGTCACCATCATTGAGCTATCACCTCTGGCAACTGCTGACAGCCATCATCCAGGAAGTACTGTCGTTCCACTGGCAGCTATCATCATAGAGCTACTCCTCATACACACACTGATGCCAGACATGTCTGAGACCCATCATTCTTAAGGACATATTCTGAGTGCCAGGTTGGATCATCCTACAAATAATCCTTATTCCCTCCTGCTCTGCCACATATTATGACTCATGGAATTCATCTTGTAGGCACATCCTAGGCAACCACTATAACCCATGGACTTATTTGTGTAAGCTGTGACATCCCTTCCCTCCTTCACTCGCTGGGAGGAGACGCAACTTGTAACGATGTTCGTCCCTGTTGGTATGACATGGAACAGCACCTGTAACTCTCATAAGAAAACAACTCCTCACGTGGTTTAGAAATATTCTGTTATCTGTCCGCAACAGTCTTCTCAGCTTGTTCGAATTGGTAAACTGCAATCGTTTATTTTTATTTTATGCCCGGTTGGTTCCATGATGAAATAAAATCTTGATTCTTGATTTCATCATTATGGTCGTTTTTCACATTATACATAGCGAGGATTAAATTTTGTTGTCTACTATTCCATTGCTATGCCATTGCTACATCAAGTTATTAACAATGGTCCGCCATAACTCCAGAGATAACGTATGTTGGAGTAATTTTTTTTTTTTAATTCGCCGTAATACTGGTTTAAACTAATCGCTTTTCACTGTCCATTATTCATGTACTCACTTAGTCACTTAAAATACTTAAAGAGTCAATCAACTTGTATTAATACACATTGTATTGTCCGTTTAATGAGTTAGGTGACGCTTAAGATTTATCTTTTGACTCAGATTTTATTGTTCTTTCTGTGATTAATTGTTTGTCCCTACAACACATGCACACCGATATGTCATTCAAGATTAACTTCTGTTCAGTTTAGCAATTGTGATGCTGATGACAACTTTTGACTAGTTGGCGTACTTGTCGTTCCTTGTGTCTTCGTTTTATTGTGTCCTATTCAATACTAAGAATTGTTTTTCAGTCATTGATCCATTGCTCTCAAGGTTTGTAACTGTTCATCAGTATAAAGGCTAAGTCTGATAAAGCGATATCACTCAATTGAAGTGTAACACTCGTCTTACTATACCGTCACACTGAGAATGGTAAAGATTAACTTTTTTCAGTCGAATGACTGAGCAATACTTCAGTCTCTTCCTCACGAATTATCAACCTTCCAAAACTGAAACAATCTAATAGCATTTGCATCCAGACAACTATCGTGAAAGTACACTAGAGCATCTCAAGAGCAACTAACTGAACATTTCCATATCCGTGTTGCATTGTAGTTGCATTGAATTTCCTTTTCGATGTGGCTACAACTCTCTTCCATGGTAAATGTTATCTTTGACTGAATTATTTTCTTGGATTTAACCTTCATTCATATGATTTTGAATTTATTCTATAGATGTTGATAAAGAATCAATGATAATCCTTTCCTTTTATCTCCCCTTTTTGTATGCTATTCTCAGTATTTGAATGATATATGTGTTAATCAAAATATTACCAGTATAGATTTTATCATCAATAGTTGCCGTCACTGTAAAGATGACTCACTTCATTACTTCAAGTTTTCACAAAGTTTGTTAATTGGCTCCAATTAGGCACTGTAAAAGCCATCATTTACACAGGCATCAACCAGAATACAAACAATGCATTCATGGTTTATATATTTGAGTCGCCTAGATGCAAAACTGACCATGTCCTCCATAACCGGTTTTGAGAAAAAGTGGAAAATCTGTTTTCACTGGGTAAATACACACTGCCCTACACTGTATGTTGTATGAATAAGTATGGATTAGTACAAAACCATTTGGGCTATTGAAAAAAAAAAATCAGGAACTCAATGCATGTAAGATATAAGCAAAATAAAAACGGACTTGGACAGTTTTGCATCTGACTTTGCAGGTGGCCACTTTTGCATGCAACTGAAATGGACATGGACAGTTTTGAACCTGACTAGTTGTACATGAAGGGAGGATATGGGGTGAACATAAAACTGTGTATTCAGTTTTAATTTCTTTTAATATTTCTGAAGGTACATATTATAACAACTGACAAACTGCAATCCACTTAATACATCATATCTAGAACAATGTCTTCATCTTTTCCTGCTAGGCATTCTAATTCAACTGATGCCCCTGACCTGCTGGAACCTAATAATGTCATGTACCATGACAGGGATTCACGCTCCCTCCAGGACTCACCATAGTGTTTCTCGAGGAGTTTTGAAACATCCTACAGTTTCTTTTCATTAATAGGAACAACCGTGTTCGTAATGCAGCTCGAGTTCATGTGTCCTAAGTGTTTCCCACGTTTGCATACAGACACTGGTAGGTTGATTTCAGAAGTATAATTAGGCTCCCCTTGGACTTTTATAGCATTCTGAGAATCATGGATGATGATCACTCGTTTTACTTTCGTTATCTGGAAGGGGAATGATGCTGTGGGTTTAGTGATGTTTTGAATGGCTCCTTTCTTGTCAACTACCTTCCGGTCTCTTCCTAGAATGTGAAGTGTCCCATACTGTTCCAAGATGATATGGTACTCCGATGGCTGAACTATTACTTCTTGTTTCTGCAGTTGCCTTTCGATGAGCCCAAAAACTCTATCAGGAGGCATGAATGAATGTCCAGTTATGGGATAAATAACTTCTATTTTGTTTACTCCTGGCGCATGTTTGTACATCCAGTGACACAGCATTGAGACAACTATTGTGTTCTTATTTTGCCCAGGGCATCCATCGGTAATTAATCTCAAAGTTTGCACGTTGCTCATGTCTGTATGGCACACATGGTGGTAAAGAGCTGAACATATTTCATTTGCCCCCATCTTACTTTCATGTTCAAGCCAAGTGTACATGAAGACATTATTACTGGTTAACTTTGATTTAGAGGAGCCTACTACAATGGCAAAATTGTATAGGTATAATTGCCTACTGTAATAGACACTCTGATCAGGTATTTTTGGTAAGGGTAAATTTTTTGGCAGTCAAAGGACATTGTCAGAAGGTTGTCTTGCTTTTCCTTCAGCAGTGAATAGAAACTGTTTGCTTTAAGGTTATGAAGTCTCTTTCGGCCCATAAGTTGAGCTTCCTTAATGTCACACTTTTCAGTTTTGATATGCTCCAAAAACCTGAGGCACATGGAACAAACATCTGTTTTGGAGACCCAAATCCAATGTTAAATTTTGTACTAAATGTATTTCCTAAAAAAATTTTGCATGACTCTCTTTTCTGGAGTAACCATGGAATTGTAATTTCGCCACATCTTTATAATGCTGAGATTCGCAGGCAAATACATGTGACAGCTTTTCTCCCTGCAGTAATGTGACTCAATTGGAACATACCTTTTTATATGGGCAATTACTTCCTGTCGTTTGGGCTCATTCTTCATCATCTGGTGATCACATCCTCTTCTCTCCTTAGCAATATCTCCAGTCTTGAGGTGATGGGGTGAGATGTTTTGCACTCTTGCTTTTGAAACACCAAGAATGTTCAAAAATGTTTCACGATGCACTTTCACTTTCACTGACCCACCAGGTACTTTTTTTCATACGAAATAAGAGATTGTCTGTCCTCTGTTGATTTGTCTTTCTCCCCTACAACAAGATATCGAAGATGTCTTGATACTCATGTATTTCAGAAGGAAATTTTCTTGGTAAATTTTATCACACTTTGCATAATAGCTGGTATGAAAAGACTTAATATCTGTCATTGTCAGGCTAGCACAGTCCCATCTGACTCAATGAGCACATTTTGGATACTCAGGAAGTCCTTTTGATGAATATCTTAAATCACACATATAAACAAAAAGTTATTCATAGATCAATGTTAGCTCATGTCAATAATAATAGTCACCACACATATTTATTACTTTCACACAAATATGATTAATAGGGTATACATTTTTTATTAAGACCCTGAACTGTTATTTTAATGTTCAGATTTCCACCATTTACTGCATGATGTAAAGACAAAAATAATACATACCTCTTCAATTTTGCCATATTTCATTTCCACTGGTCTTCACGGTGTACCTGCTTCCTAAAACGGTCAGATTGTCTTTCTGCCATGCCTTGATTATGTTCCATAATTTATAATTTATTTAGATGAAAAATGTGTATAACTTTCAGAATGAACAGCTGTAAGAGACCACACAAGTACAATGTTTACATGCTGCTGGTAGCCATCTTGCATTACAGTCACATGACCCCAGCCTTCAATGCGAATTGTCAAAAGGGACAAGGCAAGTTTTGCACCCAACTTACTGATGAACATGGACAGTTTTGACTCTATCCACACTTTACGTGAGCTTTTTTTCATAGGACATGGAGAGCTTTGAGAATAAATAGTATTTCAAGCATGTGTAAAATGTCATGCTCTACAATCCAGAGTTGCCAACTCAATTTTTTTTAAAAAGGCATCCATCAGTATTTTCTGACAGGACAGACATGCATACATGTATAGTACATATGTAAGCTTGACTGATATGATATCCTCAGCGTGGATGCACAATGGGGTATGAACTTCTTGTAGAAATATGGGTAATGCTGTGAGCAAAAGAGGTAAATGGCCAGGGGTGCTATGTAGTAGTGTGTGATAAGTTGAGAATTTTTCAGACAAGAAGCATACACTGACAGCCAAAGCAGTTAAGGCAGCCCCTGATGTAAAGAGGGAAAACTGGGTTCGAGTCCTGGTCTGGTACAAATTTTCAAATTTCATGATTGAGTTATTTCAATGCCCAATTGCAACTGACATCAGTAACTCCCTAAAATATTGCTATTTAAGGCTGCCATATCGAAAACAGATCTGTTTGTTCTATCAGACATATCTGACAGAACAGATAGCATGCATACATACTATCTGTAAGCTTGACTGCTCTGATATCCCCAGTTCAGATGCACAATAGGGTCCAAACCTCTTGTGGAAATACAGGAAACACTGTGAACAAATAAGATAAATGAACAGAAGCACTACTTAGTAGTGTGTGGTCAGTTGGGAATTTGGGTCATATGGTGAGCATTACTATTATGCATGTGAAGATAATGAAAATTGCTGGATATCAGCATGTCAAATTTAAAATAAACAAAATGTACGAATTTAAGCATGTTAATATTGACCATGATCTGCCACTACTGTGTGTACTTCATCAAATAGTTCCCACTGATCTTCCTGAAGAATGCTCTCAGCCTTTACTTATTCAGGAAATGTTAATGTTTGTAACATGCTTTCACATCCCACACAGTCTAAGAATTAAATGGTTAGAGGACACCTCTTACATGAAGTCATATATCTTTGAAGTGTATGGTAGGCAGAGCATTTCAGCAGAGTAACGGGATCACTCTTCTCACATATCTCAGGTTTTACTCCATCATTATCACACATATTGTTTTCTAGACATCATTAGCCAAATGAAATGTTCCAATCATAAGAGCTGATGTATCAAAACATTTTAAAGACCGAATATTTGAATGTTGTGCAGGAAAGCTTAAATATTCAAGGGAAAAAAATGAATTATAGTAATCTCAGAAGAAGAACTTCAAAACTCGAAGATCACTGGTAAAGAATTTATTTCAATAACCAGTTTCCTTAAGACTACATTATCATCTTTGGATATTATGCTCCACAAACTCACATAACCTCTTCCACCTGTGCTATATATCATGTCATATCACAAATATCCATATGAAGATCATGAAGATCACTTGATTTGGCATGTCAAATTTGAAATAAGCATTATGTGCAAAAATAAGGGCACTTGTATTCAGAGCACTATGTTTTGAAATGTTTCACATTTGTAAACTGCTGAGTCTAAGGAACAACTCTTCGAAGTACATACTCCACAAAAAATTCACAGAATCCAGTTATTGATAGCTCCAGTTATCCATGCACTGATGTATCTGATCTTCTATACATGGAGTGCATAGAGGGCTGAAGATGGCTTGGTGAGATGTTGAAACTGGTCATGTAAATAAAATAACAAATTCTGAAAACATGTCTGTCTGGTGATCTTTCTTTGGTAAATATCTGACCAATCACTATCCCATATCCACGAATGATCAACAGAAATATTGCTCTAGGCAGAAATCACACATTTTAGCACAGTGTGCTTATAACTGCACTAGAGGTAATGTCAAGTGAGTTTTACAGGTTGGAGAAATGCCACTGAGCCTCAACGATGCAGTACTGGTAAGTAAGTCAGTGTGTATATAGTGCCACACACCTCTGTAAACTGCTTTTGAAAGTAACAGTGCATTATGTCCAACTGTACATTATTAGAGTTTGTCATTCCATTTATTCTCAGAGTTGTCTGATGTACTTTTTTGTGTTTGGCACCAAAATAATTGTTAGAGCCATAGTAAAAAGTAATCTGAACATGATAGGATGTTTTAAATGTTACAAAACAGTGCATTAGTGGCCAGGGAACTATGGAATAAGGCCAAATATGGTTTCTGAATGGTGTACCATGGTGCTGAAATTTGGCAGGAAGCTTACAGAGTAATTAATTATATGGTACATAGGTTTTGGTGTATGTTCTCCAAGTTTAAGATAGGAATGAGCAACACTTGGGTAAAACAGCTGTGTTGGAGATGTGCCCTGCTTTTGGAATACTGGTGGAGTGTTGTGGTGCCTGAAGCACTTTAGAGGGCCCAGATAAGATAGACAGTCAGTCATAAAAGCATGGTAGTGGATGCCCACATGACAACTGGTGGTCATATGAATTGATGCAGGGCAGGGTATGCAGCAGTGTTCCTGGTAGCCAGACAGAGGGTTCAATGTGCCACAGCAGCACAGCAGTGAGAGGCTATGTGCTGGTGGTTGCAATGAAAGCTAAGCTCTCATATGCTTTACCAACTGTGGGTCATATTAGTACTGGTCACGAAAACTTGAAATGACCAGGAGAGCAGTGTGCTGACCACATGCCCTCTGTACCCACATGCCTAAGGGCTGAGGATGACATGGCAGCCAGTCAGTGCAAATGCAAAATGTCAGATCAAATTAAAGACTCAGTAGATACCCAATTACAAGATGATGAGCTACTTATAAGGATACTACTAAGAGAGAATTAAGTAGTTCAGAAGTTTTTAGTCTAGTTATGACTTAATATGGGTATTGTTTGACAAGGAAACTAAAGTAGAATCTCCAAGTATTGTAACATTAGAATCAGTGTAATTGGAACAACTGGAAATTAATTTCAGTGATTCAGTGCTGGCTGGCACTGGTGGCATTCAAGTAATGTCAGATGAATGGAAGCAGCAGTTTGACCAAGAAGCAAAGTGTGAGGAGTAAGATGTCTTGCTGTTGCCACTAATTCCTACACAAGGCAATCTCAAGATGGAATTAACTGCAGAAAATGGGTAAAATAAATAATGATGTTCAAACCAAAATAAATAGGGTAATGAACCAGTAAATATGCATGCATCTTTGGAAATGCTGGGCTTAAAACAGAAGTAAAGTGTGACATTGGTGAACAGTTTACATAATATAAGTTGCAGTTAGAGCACCAGGTGGCAAAACAATTGAAGAATATTGTTATAAAGATGGATTCTGATATAGTTGTGGTATGCAGTAATTGTGACAAATGTCACAAAGAATCAGTATGAAAAGTCTCATTAGTGTAGGGAGAGAATCAGACTGGTTATCTTGCTTTCATAGCAGCAATAGAGTTAAGACAAACAGAGTATGAAACTAAAATTAATAACGAGATAACTGGTACATTAATAACATAAATTTGGAACACAGTAATAATTTTAAGGGGCATGGATGACTCAGTCACTAGTCAGAGAACAAACAGAGCATAAATTGTTTGAAAGAGAACAGGTTGTACATAATCAGAGAGTGAGTGCACAACTGATTAAAAATAAACACGTTATCTCCAAGTTGCCAAGAAGGAGTGTGCAGGCTGCATCTGGTAATGCTTTCAATCACTGTGTGAAATTTAGTTACTTCAATCTGCATGGAAATGTGCACCTACAATTGGTCATAAAGGAGTTCTTGGATGTATTACCTGTATCCTGCTCAGAACAAGAACAAATTTCTGTTGTGGTAGGACATTTACAAGGGGATGCCATCAGATGGGCTAACAAAGTGCCAAGTACTTGTACTGACCCATCAGAATTTCAGGAAAAGTTTCTAAAAGAATATTGGTCTGGAGAAATTCAAAGGGAGAAGCTAGTAGATTTCTGGGGCAGGATCAAATATCACGCAGATCATGGGACCATAAAAGAATTTTGTGAATTTTGGTGGAAGAGAATGAGTATTGAACTGTTCACCACAGGCACAGATTGAACATTGCCATTCAATATCCCTCAGGAATTGGCAGCTCCAGGAATGGATGGAATGCTTGCATGTCTGTGAGAGCAGACAACAAATCATGAAGCCACAGAGAGAACACTGATGGTTGGTATGGCTTATACATGGCAGTAGGCACTCGTATACTGCACCTGAGAGTCAACACATCATTGCACAGTGTAGAAAGGAGATGCAGTGTGGCAATCAACCTTTTACTGATGACTATACAGTGTTCAGTGTGGGATCTGCTGGAGGCAGATAAGTTGAAGATACCTGTAGGTAACGACAAATCCGAGTGGTATAGGTACCAAAGGTGGATATACACAGAACAGCTGGCAGTGGTGGAAAATAACCATGATGGTGAAGTGCAGCCAGTGGTAGCAGTTATAGTCTCCACATACAGTGCACCGTTGAAGTTAGGACTTTCGAGCCACTTTGGAAAAGGAGGGGTTAGAGGTAGGCTTGGACAGTGTTTTCACGAAACAAAAGCAGAGAGTGTCCAAAATGGCATTGGGTTTGGCCAACATAGGTGTCATGCAGAAGACTCTGGAGTAATACAAAGGTCTGGAGGTGGGGATGTGTTCAGAAATGTGTGACTGTTTGAAGAACATGTATCCCGGATGTGAGAACAGTAAACAAAGGTTCTTTGTGTCAGCATGTGTGACGTCTATGGGGTTAAAATGCAGACATTTGAAGTGGCAGCAATGAAAATACTGATGGGAAACAAATGAGTGCATTTGTACCAGCAGCAAAAATATAATGTGTGGGTGTGCCAAGTTGAGAAAGCGACATTATCTCTACGCTTGAGTTCAGGGAAAGTTTCGAATGCAAATGGCCCTTAATGGTTAGATAATAAGAAAACTGAGATTTTAGACTCAAAGGCTAAGTGAGCTGAGATGCAGAGCAGTTATGAACTGTCATTTCATGACAGGCTGCTTAAAGAATTCTAGTGTTTGCTGGTAGCAAGAGTAAAAGCAGAAAGAGTCCTAAGTAACCCACATTTTGACTGGAGGTCCATGATTAAAGATCTGTTAGTGGAAGATGAGTTAGTTCTCATTGTGGCTGAGGTTGATCCTATTGTTGCCATACGTGTAGGTGGTTTTGAAAGTAAATTGTTAGTAGACGTCAGTTCTGAGATTTCAGTCACTGTGGGAGATTAATTTGAAATTTTGCCAAATAAAACTGATATGTCAGTGTGGCCAGAGTCCTGTGTCAAAGCTGTTCATTGTGGCATGACATTACCAATTAAAACTGTGGATTTAGTAGTTGATGACACATTCCTGATTATTGCTAATTTCAGTGTTGACCTGCTGGTCGGTATAGATTTTTTAAAATGTGTTTCACTGTGATGTAAATTTGGAATTGTGTTCAATGAAGATATACATTAAAGGAACGGCAGTAGAGGCACTGCTCTTGCAGCAAAAGGAACCAGTTAAGGGGCTCCAGAAAGGCTCAAAATCATGAAAAGTTCAGTTTTTACTTTTTTGCGTTTTCTGAATCTGCAGACTATTACCTTTTAATAGATATATAATTTATTCAATTCTGAAGACTACAACTATTTTTAAATTTTTTTTAAAATGTGTTCTACATGGGCGTGACCCACTGTGGCGCTGTTAAACTGCTGTCAAATGGTGTTATTATTAACGTCCGTGTTCATCAGGTACATTTTAGTGATGTGAGATAAAGTATGTGTTGTGGCTAACCTGTGATGGTTCAATATATATCGCTAGTGTGATTGTTTCATGTTTATTTACTCTGTCATTATCTCAAAAATATTCTGTTTCTTGAGTCTCTGTTTTGTTGAAGAATAATAATGAGTAAAAGTAAAGTTATTAGAAATCCTCTGAAGGCTTTTAAGAAAAGGAGAAATCTTGGAAAGCCAAAGGTATGTGTTATTACTGTGAACAATAAAGACGATAACCAAGTGAGTGAACCTAACCTCTCAAGTACACCTGCCCATAGCAGTCAAAGTGGGAAAGAAAATACTTCACAGAAGAAGCTTGGTTCAATGAGTGAAAACTATGAATGTTTTATGGGCGAATCGGATGTGAATGAAATATTTGATATGTCGGTTCTCAAAGGAATTTTTTCAAACTGTGTAAGATGTATTCATTGTAGTGAAGTTGGTCTGGAACTCTCCATAATAAAGCACGTAGGACTTGCTAGTGAAATACAACTGAAATGTGATAAGTGTTCATACATGACCACCTTTTGGAACAGTGTTGCAGTAACTGCAACTGAAGAAAATGGTAGCAAAATCTACGAACGCAACATTAGATTTGTTTATTCCTTGCGTTCAGCTGGTAAGGGTGCTACTGCAGGTGCAATTTTCTGTGGCATCATGAATCTTCCAAATCCCCCAACCAAGTTTATGATCTATAATAAATTAATAGGGTCTAAAGTAGAAGATGTCTGTATAGAATCTATGAAGAACGCTGTGGAAGAGGCAATAATGGAAAATAATGGTAACAGAGATTTGACTGCAGCGTTCGATGGTACCTGGCATAAACGGGGACACACATCTCTTCATGGTGTAGTATCTGCCACCAGTATGTATACAGGGAAAGTTTTAGATGTAGCAGTAATATCAAAGTATTGTAGATGTCCACAAAAATATAAAGGTACACATGAAAATAATTGCAAAGCTAACTATAGTGGCAGTAGTGGAGGAATGGAAGTGGCTGGTGTTGCCAGTATATTCCAGCGTTCTGAGGCGTGTGATAAAGTGCGATATGTTAATTACCTTGGTGACGGTGGTTCAAAAAGTTTCAAACATGTTCAAGGACTGAAGCCCTTTGGTGATGATGTTGTAGTGCAGAAATTTGAGTGTATTGGACACGTACAGAAGCGAATGGGAACAAGACTTCGGCGACTGAAAGCTTTGTACAAAAAACAAAAACTCAGTGATGGTAAAGGGTTGGATGGGAAGGGAAGGTTAACTGACAGTGTAATTGACAAAATACAGAACTATTATGGAATGGCTATTAGGCAAAATACACAAAGTGTTGACGAAATGAAGAAGGCTGTTTGGGTTCTTTTTTTTTTCATACTTCTTCAACCGATGAAAATCCCCAACATAGCTTGTATCCCAAAGAAGAAGACAGTTGGTGTAAATATAACAAAGGATTGCTAACCGGTGAAGTGTACACTCATAAGCATAGTC
The DNA here is from genome assembly GCF_023864345.2 of Schistocerca serialis cubense. Lineage (NCBI taxonomy): Eukaryota > Metazoa > Arthropoda > Insecta > Orthoptera > Acrididae > Schistocerca > Schistocerca serialis. The sequence continues at coordinate 777,601,012 of NC_064640.1, forward strand.
TGCCTCATGCAATAATGGAGGTGATAAAACCTATTTTCAGAGACTTAGCAGCATCTGAACTGTTGAAAAAGTGTATTCACGGAAAAACTCAAAACCCCAATGAAAGTATAAATAGTGTTATATGGTCGAGAATCCCCAAGACTGTATTTGTTGGAATAGAAACACTTCACTTTGGTGTGTATGATGCTGTTGCGACTTTCAATGATGGCAACATTGTAAGGTGCAAGGTATTTAGAAATATGGGAATGAAGATAGGTTCTAACATGGTATGAGCGATGCTTGCTTTAGACAAGGAACGCCTTCGGGCTGCAGACAGGGCTGTAAAGAGTCTAGAAATACAAGCAAGAGTAAACAGGAGGAGGAACAAGAGGAAGCTGGAGGAGGAGTTTGCAGAGAATGAAGATAATCCATCCTATGGACCTGGAATGCACTAAAAAGTTAATCCAAACTTTGTCGCTCGATTCCCAAAACTTTTATTTTCTCATACTAATTACATGTTTTCTAAGGATCTTCCAAACATATTTGTTTCAAACTTTCAGTAAATGTTACACAGTACCTTCTGCATAATTTAACACAGCCTTTTTCCAAAAAACTGTATATTTTTGAATTTATAAATAAAAAATTGCAAAAAAATGTTGTGAATTTTCATTACAATTGAAAAAAATCATCTTTAATAAGTGAACTAAAATTTTGTAAATCCCTGTGTTAAGTTGTAGCCCATATTCCAATAAATAATCTGTAAAAAGTTCAACTTCCTACCTCAAATACTTTGTGAGGAAAGATGTAATTTATAAGCGTTATTTTAACATTGCAAGTATAGGGCGTTCCGGAGCCCCTTAAGGGAACCTTTGAATTTAAAAGATGGGAAGAAAGTAATAATGAAAAAGAAATGCAAAATATAAATATGAATGGCTTGGGAGTTCAAAGAGCAGCTGAAGGTGAATGTAGGTGTTACGTTAGTGAAACAAAATTGGGAAAAGAGAAATGTAATGTAGATGAACTGATGACAGCAGACCCTACACTGTTCTAATGGAGAAGTGTAGCAAGGTATCTCACTCTTTGTGGGACTTCACAGCATCGCAACTGTGCACACCTGAACTATGTAGAGCCATTCTTTCTTCCTGGTTCTACTCCCATCTGCAATATATTTTCTGTCTTTTGCCCTTAGAGGTGAGGGGAGTTTTTCACCTTTAATCTAGTGGAATTAATGGCAAATCAAGGAAAATGACAATGTGAGTAAAGCTGGTGACCTAAAGGAATAATGAAATATGTCAACTAAATTTACGAGGATGATAAAAGGAAAGGATGGTTTCCTCGAAATGCTGAAATACATTATGATAAATATAACTAACCCAGTATATGAGTAGCATAAACAGAGGGTGTGAATGATGAATATGTTTGGGAATATATTTCAAAGTTTGATGATTATTGGTGTTACAGTGGTGTGAGAAATGCGCAAACACTTAATTATAAAGTGAATTTGATAAGGTGTGTGCAATGGAACTGTTTTTGTGTTAAATGATAAGATATTTCTAAATCAGTCAGATTAAGGATTATATGAAGTGTGAAGCAAAGTAGGTAACAAAAACTGTGCTTTATAATGGGCCTGCTGATATTAGATTAAGTAAATGAACAAAAACCTGTGTGATTCGGACTGAGATGCCTTGAGCTCCAGAGTAATTGAAAATTGGCAGGTTAAGAGAATTATGCCATTAGGGTTATGATGTGGGTGAACAAAGACTGAGCATCAGTGTAATAAGAGTTTAAGCTAAGGTAGACTATGTAATTACATGTATAACAGATATAACCAATGAAAAGTCATATGCTACAGAAAGTGCAATATATAGTACGTAGGAGTACAACAGTAATAAACTTTAAGCAAAAATGTTCATGGAAACAAAGTTTGAGACTTTTTTGGTATGAAAAATATGGATTGTGTTGCTGAAAAGCAACAAAAGTTTACCAGATGTGGAGGAAAGTGAGCATTATGGCTGAAGTTAATCAGTATGTTTAGACAAGGTGTTTGGGTCAATTAATTACCAAACTAGGTGAAGGGATAAGACAATAGGTAGTGGTGTGATCCCATGAGAAACCTAATTTAGACTATGAAATGTGCACATTAGGGAAAGAGAGCCAACAAGTAGGGATTAGTGCAGACGGCGACAGTACGGCCGAAGTAATAAATGACATCACAGCAATGCAGGGATCACCATGGCCCCTTCATGTTCCCTGAGTGCAACAGGCCTCAAGGTGGAGAAACAGAGCCCCTTCCCTACTATACACACAGTGTAAAGTGAAAAGAGGATAGAGATAACTGTAAGAAATAAAGAGTGAAAACTGCAGCACTTAAACAAGAATGGCAGAATGAAACAACACCATAAAAATTCTAGGTATTAGATTTAGATGTAGAGATTAGTTAGATGTTATAATTAATAAGGGTTTACATTGAATTGTGGGCAAAAGGAAAGCGTAATTCATATAAGTGGACACAAAAGTCAGTATCCATGTCAAAAAATTTGTAAATTATTATGTTGGTGAGAGAAAGAGTGATGAAAATATTAGCACCTTATAGCCATAATAATCAGAAATGCAGTTTTCTTTAAAATTAATGAGAACTTTAACAACAATGGAGGTGGCGTGAGAGGTGGCAGTGGACTGTCATAACACTGTGTGGGCCCAAATGGCTAAATAAATTAAGTAAACAGACAAGCATAATACTAATGGAAGCAATTAGTTGCAAAATGCGTTACGGAATGTAGTATTTTATTACACTAGGAATGGTGAAAACAGCATGACGATCAGAGTGTATATAGCAGGAATATTTGCTGTATAATACAGCAGGCTTGTTAACTTGGTGAATATCAAATTATTTATTTTCAATTTTCCAAGATGTCCTGCCGAATTGTGATAAGTCACGTGTAACAGAGAGCATCAATTGCATCTCCTCTACTTCGATTAACTGTGTTATGGAATTTATAAAACATAAACTCTGACATGAGTGAAGTTTTGCACATTGCCTTAGCACCACTGCTATCTGCACACTTCCATTTATATTAGCTCCACGAATTCTGATAAGTGCCATCTTTGAATTATTTTCAATGTAAGTACGAATGTGCAACCATTTATTTTGAGGACACTGGGTCTCCACAACATATTTCATTTGTGCCACCAATTAGTTTCTCCTCATTCTTAGTTATATTAAAATTCCCCAATTGTGGTTGTGTTGGAAACCTATCTCGGCAGAAATCACTTGTTGGAGCACGATGCACTGATAACTGCACTAGAGGTAAGGTCAACTGAGCTTCACAGGTTGGAGAAGTGCAGCTGGCCCTCATGAACACCGTACTGCAGGTAGATAAGGGTCTAGACAGTGCCTCACACCTCTTTAAACTGCCTTTTACTGTAACAATGCATTATGTCCAACAGTACATCATCAGTGTTTGTCAATAGATATTCACTCCATGTCAGTCTATGTATTTTTGTTGTGTTCAGCATGAACACAATTGTTAGACTCATACTAAACACTAAACTGACCGTGAGAGGACGCTAGAAATTTTCCACACTGATCCAGCACAGACAATGAGGTTGCCGTCACTCTGTTCGTGAGTTTCAACAAGAATTTGGAGCCATGGCCGAACTACGTTGCCAGGTTGGAACAGCACTTCCATCACAGGTGACACACAGCAGAAAGCATTTTTATATATTTATGCTGGTGCTGATATATATAGACTTACTAGTTGAGTACCCAGCATTGCCCAGATATGTATTTATTCCAGTCTTCTATAAGTCTATCTCCTTCCCTATCTCTCTGTACATCTCCACCACCCCCTCTCTCTCTACTGATCAGACCACACTTTCTGAATAGCTCTTGTATGCCACTGTTTTTGTCCCCTCTGTTCAGGCAGGGTTGAACTCAACAACGTGTGGCTTTTCCTTGTTGTTATCATGTCTTGCTACTAAATGATACTGCTTATGTGTCAGAACTGGTGAGGAAGGGAAAGCAGTAGGCACCTGTTAAGGTGATGAACTTAAACATTTTATTATAGACATTTCAGCAGAAAGTGGTTGAAGGCAGGCCTAGATAAGCCGCCGAAACTGAATGGGCTGTTGCCCAAGAGAGTAAGAGAGGAGAGCGTCTAACCTGGTCAGAAGCTGCCAGCAGGAAAGAACAGAAGGCTTCTTCACTTCTGGCGGCTGGCCATGGCTCCACCCCCACGTTACCACCTCCAAAACTCCCTATTGGACAGCCAAATTATAGATGCGCAGTTCGGTAGCATTACCTCATCAGCAACACGTGAGTTTAGCTGCTGATGGCTCAACATATGAGTTTCGAAGTGGTTCTGTCTGGTATAATGCAAAGTGACTTATGAGCTGAAACTAGCCGCCAGGCAGAAGGCACTGGCGAACATGAACTGAAATATAAAAAATTTAATTTTTATAAAATTACATCCATTCATTAACAATTGCCACTGTACACCCTTCTCTCCTCTGCAGGAGTGAAGCATGGGGAGGCAAACTGACAGTTACTATAAGGCTCCCACGAAGGACAGCCTTACATAATTTTTGACAATAGATTTTTGATTTTTTTTAAAATTTGCATTTTTGCTTAGGAAAAGTATTGAAAGAATGATAATATTTTTTGTATTAATATCTTGCGTGACAAAATTTGGACGATGGTGGATGGTGTGGCAGTGTTGTGAGACACTGCGAGTGGCAGCGCAAGGTGCGCCGATCACCTGTTGGGGCTGGCAGCGGTGAAGGTTGATGGCCACGGCAGGCAGCAGTGGGCTGTGGTGCACTGCAACTTCCACCAGAGTGTATAAGTGGGGGGTTCCAGAAGGGGCGAAGCACAGATCACAAAGGGGGAAGGGGATTAACACTTTTGCATTACTTCACACACACACACACACACATACACACACATACAGAGATTCACTTTGTTGCTTATATCTAAAGGAGCGCCATACCTTTTCTTTCTTGATGTATTTTATTTACTTATTATTCCTTTTCTACTCACATGGTACTTGGACCATGGCAATTTTCTACTGGACTACTACAGTATGGGGCAACAAGAAACATTCCTGTTCTTATTAAAAAAACTTAAGCGTGATATTCCCCATGAGGCTGCTGTTCAGGGACAGCAGGGAGGGGTGACCAAAGTCATGCAAAAACTCTTTTTCTAAAAGCTACCCATAGCAATAAACCAATATGGATAATTTTTAGAGGTGTACATACAGAACTGGGAATGATTATATGACTGACATACTGGTGGTTGTGCCAATCCGTGATATGCGCAGTGGCATGGTCTAGCATGATCTGCCCTCACTCTTTGTTTACCAGGTCAGTTAAAGATTGGATCAGCTGGGAATGTGAGTGATCGGTGAGAGATGGCCAATTGTCAGGCAATGGTAGTACTATTGGTTGCTCTGGTAAATACCACATGAGAGGGGGGGAGTCGCACGTTATGGGCGTAAGATAAGTGTGCAAACACTTTCTTGGTGGGGGTAGTGATATTGCAGTGAGAGCTACTAAATAATAAACTGTTACCACTGCGTAGCACACGGCAGGGCTGGGTTGCTCGGAGGTACTCGTAACACACGATAGTGGCTGCTACTGAGTGGGGTACGGTGTATAAAATACTGTTGCCTATAGCAACGAACTAGGGTTCAATTGTTGGTACAACCAGATGGCTGCAGAGGGGAGTTGCTTGCTCAGTGAGAAACAACGTGACTTCGCACACTTTTTTATGGGTACGAAGGGTAAGTGTTGAACAAATGTAGTACTTTTTGGCAGCTTTGCAAGGCATGCTTGTATAGGACAGAATGAATCCAGCAGTTCTTACTGATAACAAGAATTTCACAGGTTTTCCACATAATGTGAACTAGCTGGTTTGGAGGTGGGGCATCTCATTGCACAGGACTATGAAAGTTGCATAGCCTCAACAGTAGGAAGTGTTGGTGTGGGAGGACAGTGTCAAACATATGGGGCTAATAATGTGTGAATGTATGTTTGTGTTGTTGAGTGCAAAAACAGCTCTGCTTAACGCTCACACCAGGAAAAAAGAAGAGGGAAGCAGGCAGTTTCTCCACTAGACAGAATGCCAAACCTGAGGAGGCAAGATTGGCTGCATTCATCTCAATAAATAAATCAATCACAAGAGGGTGCGAATGAAGAAAAAATATAAAAGGTATCTGTATGCAAGGTTTTTCCTTCCCTCTCCCTTGGTGGGAGGGGGGGGGGGAGGCAATATGTAATATGTCTGAGTAGTATTGGCTGCTGGCCAGGGTACAGAGGAAAGCAAAGCAAGCCTCGTCGTGATGTGTCATTGATGCAGAGATGAAAGAGATAGGTAGGCGATCAGTTTTTGAGAGCGAAAACTGAAAGAATAACCTGATCAGCTGGGCACTCTGCAGGGGCTAACCGCACCGTGTAAGGCACATGGCCCAGGAGGAGGGAGGTACAAAGTAATAGACGAATGACTCAGAGCAATGGTAGTAACACAGTGCAATGCATGGGCAAGGGAAGAACTGTGCTCTGTCTCCATAGGGACAATTTCATCTTGTGGGGGTTAACTACTACAAAATTCCAAAAATCCATGAAGTAACAGGGTGAGCTATGAAAAATAGTGGGGCATGAACTACTGTGACATTGTACAATAAAAAATTTTATTCATTAGGGTGGAAGTGTCTTGCTAACTATATTTACAATAAGATAATGTATTACTGCACTTGGGTGATGACGTCACATCGTGGGTGCTAATCACCAACAATCTAGTGCTTATTTCAGTGGGTGCTTCAATCTTACTATGACATGGGTGTATCTGTTTGAATAAACAAACGGGTGTCTCTCACTTCCTAAATATACGGTGGAGCACTGTATCCAAATGGTAGCAGTACCGATTCCCATGCTCACTTGTAACATCTTCACTTATCACTAAATTACTTTGTAAAAAGTAGGGTGAACAACAATGAAACTTATGTTCGTCTGGGTGAAGGCTTAAATATGCAAAACACACATGGTGTGCTTTGTGCTAACTACAATTCTTCACTTACTTTGGTGAAACTTATTTAGTTTTATCCTATCACAAAATTTATTTCACTTACCGCTCTACAGCGAGAGGGTAGCACACTTCTTCTCAACTTCAGGAGCACATTCGACTCTTCTCTATTGAGTATCTTAGACAACTCGGGTGCTTCCTTTCTTCTAAGCATACCAGTCTGGCTCTGGGCAGGAACATGGAATATAATAGGATTATGGAATCGCTAACTCACAAAATCGTGTATCACAACTGAAGGGGGATCCTATGTAATGGGAGTATTGCTATAGTGCAACATATCTAGAATCCAGGGCTGTGGTGGCCTTGACATACTGGGGTCATAATTATAAAATACAAGTGCATATTGTACAAAACAAATGGAAAAATTATAAAAATACATGCATGGTATAACATATAGGGTATAGCAAGGGCTTTGCTGCACAGCAAAATAACTATGAAATGCTTAAATGTAACAAAAATACAAGTTACTGGGTATCAATTATTAATCTAATCAGCTAGCAACTGGCAATGCATATTGGGTGGGACATATCTCAACACTTCTAATCACACAAAATGTGCATAATACTGAGCCTTCTGGTATACATCTGGGTGCGGAAGAAGAGGTTAGGCACCGTTAACTGGCGGGGTGTACTTGTTTTACTGTTCTGGTTGTGTATCATGTTGTAGTGATGGGACGGACTTAGCTGTAACTATTTTTTTCTTGTTGGCTGTGGCTGAGGCTTGAAGCCTGGTTCTCTTGGGTTGTGTGTTCTCTCCTACTACCTGTAAAGGTATCAGGAGTATAAAGGGTACAATTTGATAGTCTTATGTTTGAGGTGTGGGGTATAGTGAGTAGGTACATAATGTTTTATTCACGGTGTTAATTCTTAAATTTGTCCGTTTGGGGGTTCTCTTATTGGTGGAGATACATGTATGGTGAGAATTTTTAGGATGCCACCAAAACTGAGTGGTAAAACAATTTATCAAACTTGGTACATGATGAAGCAGATAGTATTATAAAACTGACAAGAGGCACAAGCAGACACGCTGCAACGGAGGCAGGTTTCAGGTTAGTGCTGAGATAGCAGAGCGGCTGCATGGCATGTGTAGCATGCCACGGCAACAGCTCTGGTTTGTTCTAAGTGAAAGATTTTCACAACTCCTTGGGACATTTGAATTAACAATTTATAAAATGCAGTTCATGTAACTTAATAATATTAGAGTGGGATTAGTGACTGTTGTGAATAGTGCTCTAACTCCTTTCTCGAACGAATCAATTTATAAGGATTTATTGGGTAAAATTAGTATAACTCATTTATAAAGAATTTTTTACTTTTGTGGTGGCAAAAGTGAATAGGCTGTAATGGGCACATAATGGTGAAACCATTCAAGGATTTGGAAAGGGAGCGTGTAGTCGGTTCTTAAGATGCATCAGACTAGACAGAAGGTGGTATGGTGGTACTATACTTTGGAGGAGGCTCAGAAATGGAGAGCGCCACCAAGCTAAATGGTGGTGCACGGGAAGATGCCCCATAACAGCGCCCTTTGTCACTGCAATACTTTTCCACTTTGCGCTCCATCAGCTAGAGGTTGCTTACTTCCAAACTCCCCTCGGAGTTATAGTCTGGTCAGCAGGTATGTTAAGGGTTTAGGTGTGCAAGTAAATTTATGGGTGGGTTTTCAAGTTGTTGAAGTTACCTAGGTAGGAGATGGGTGGGTAAAGCTCTGATAACCTCTTTCAGAGAGGGAGGCTAAGTGACATCTTAGTTATCATAGCATGGGAGCATAAAATGCATATTGTATAGGTAGAATGTGCAGTTGCAAACGAAAGTAACAAGGTGGTTACTTACGGCTGCCCCCCCCCCCCCTCCCCCTTTTTGGTAGATATAACTGGGAATCTCCTAAGTAAGAAGCAGTACATTGGTGTTTAGTCCCTGGATCTAAGGGTATATGGGTGTTTAGATCTCAGAGTGTATCTAGCGCGAGCTGGGGTTGGTGGAACTTCCCTTTTCCTCTACTTCACAGGGGGAGCAGGACCTGCTGAAGGTCCGGCGCTTGTCTCAGAAGGCGGTGGGAGAGGCATAGTTCCTGAACAGGGTTTTAATATTAAAAATGGATGACCACCTTGTGGTCAGGCAGTTGTAATTCCACTTTGACAGGGGAAGAGAGCCGAATGATTGAATATGGTCCATCACACAGAGGGGTAAGTTTCTTCACTCTTCCTTTCCTTATACTAAAGTTTTTTAGCAAAACCAAATCACCAAGTTTATAGGGGGGAGGATGACATTTTTGTTACTTCTTTCCATCTGTTTATGGGTTGCTTTGTAGTTGTTTCCTTGCGCCCTCTTCCAAATAGCCTTAAGGTGGTAGGCTAGCCCCATAACAGCTGTGTGATCAATTCCCGGAGGTAATTTATCGATCTCAAAGGGAGATTCCATAGGGCGGCCAAACACAATCTCATAAGGGATATGTTCAGTGGCTTCATGGACACAGCTATTGCACACACTTGCCACATACAGAATGTATCTTTCCCAGTCACTGTGGGCTGAATTGATGTAATAGGAGAGCATTCATTTCACAGTGCGATGGACATGCTCGATGCGGCCATTTGCCCGGGGGTGAAAAGGGTTGGTTCTCCATTTTCTAATTCTCAGCAATTTGCAAACTTGGACAAATAAGGCGGACATAAAAGTGGTTCCTTGATCTGTTATAATGGCTTCAGGGCTTCCAAAAGGAAGGACGAGGTGATTCACAAAAGCTCGTGCTACTGTTTCAGCTGACATGTCAGCGATGGGTACCAAAATAAGGTATCGGGAAAAGTGATCAATAATGGATAGAATATATTTACTTCCTTGGGTACTTATGGGAAGTGGCCTGACTATGTCCAAAGCCACAAACTGACAGGTTTTTGATGTCTCAGGAAGAGATTGTAAGGGAATTTTTATTAGTGGGGGTGGCGCTCTTTGGGCGCATGGTAGGCGGTTTTTTTATATATTTAGCAACATCTCGCCATCTTTTGTCCCACCAATACTTGTGGCAATGCGGGTGCTTGTGGCAAGCTTGAATGCTGTCGTGCCACTGGGCAATAATTCTGGATTGTAGGTCTTTAGGTATTATTATATGTTTACCAGGGGGGTCTCATGGTATAGAATCCCATCTTCTGTAACAAACTCCAGATGGAAGCGATACTGGCAACATTTCGTGTCATTCTCCTGTGAATCTTTTAATTCGTCAATTAACACATCGTCTGTTTGAGCTACTCCCACTTTTCTACTAAGGGCATCAGCATTCTGGTGCAATTTTCCAGCTTTGTGATGCACTTGGTAATCATACCCACTCAACTTCAGGGCCCAGCAGGTGAGACGGCTGCTAGGGTCTTTTAAACTTAATAGCCACCGAAGTGCTGCATGATATGTTACTACTGTCAACTTTATCCCATAAAGATAGCATTTAAAATAGTTGACTCCAAACATTAATGCCAGAAATTCTTTCTCCATAGTACTGTAATTAATTTCCGCCTGATTCAGCTGGTGGGATGCGTAACCAATTGGTCTTTCCTCACCATTAGTAATTTGACTCAGAATAGCCCCCACTGCAAAATCGGATGCGTCACAGGAGAGAATGAATGGTTTTTCGAAATCGAGATAGATCAATAAGGGGGAACTAGTCAGAACATCTCTGATTTGCTGCACAGCAGCTTCACACTAGGGGGTCTATTGATAGGGTACATTTTCTTTCAACAGATGGCCAAGGGGTTTGAATACTGCGGCATAGTCTTTTACAAAACTCGTATAATAATTGCCGAAACCCATAAAGCTTCACAATACTTTTACACGTTTAGGGGAAGGGAATGTTCTAACTGCTTCAGTTAGGCAGGGATCTGGCTTTACTCCATCAGCATTAATAATATGCCCTATATACTGTACTTGACTGTCAGCAAAGGAACATTTTTCTATTTCCAAGCTTAAATTGGCACTTCTTAGTCCAGAATAAACATTTCTTAACCTGGTAACATGTTCATCTATGCTTCTGTAAAAGACAATGATATCATCTAGGTAAACTAGGCATATTGCAGGTTTCAGTCCTCTTAAAAGAAAGTCAACAAAGCGTTGGAAGATGGCTGGCACATTGTGCAGCCCCAATGGCATTCTCAATAATTCCTATATACCAGAGGGAACTACAGACGCTGATTTTGGCCTGTCCTGTGGTGCAATCGGTATTTGGTGACACCCACTTTTCATATCAAGGGTCGTGAAGTATTTGCAATTTTCTAGCCTGTACAGTGTTTCATCGATACGTGGGAGAGGGTAAGTATCAGGAGTGGTTACCTTATTTACTGCTCTCATATCGACTAGAAGACGGTAGTTCTTCTCTCCATTGACTGGTTTCTTTGGGACAACGACAATTGGAGACAAACAGGGGCTGGTGGAGGGTTGTGTTATCCCTGCCTCTAGATGCTGTTGGATAGTTTCCTCCACAACAGGCTGGAGGTGATACGGTGGTTTATATGGTTTCTGCGCAATGGGCCTTGCATCTCCGATGGGAATTTCATGGCAAACAAGGTTAGTAACCTGCAAATAACGCCTTTCCTTGAATAACAAGGTGTGTTCTTCCAAGACAGAGTACAGTTTGTTTTGGTCAGCCGCAGGCAGATAAGCTAACTTATCTTTAAATTTGTCTCTGAGCACGGGGGCAATATGACATCTGCTGCATCCTGGAAGCCGTTGTTTTTGGTTAGGTTTTAATTTCTCTTGTACAGGGTGGTTTTCTTCAATCCCGTGGCCGCTGGCTATAATGGTGCCACTAGGAATTTCTACCTCTTTCGTTCCAAAACTGTCCAAACAGATGGGAATATAAAATGTCTTTCCCTGCACTTCTGCTGTCATTAAGCTACGTTTAGCATGTACCTGTAATCTGTCGAGGACATAATTTTGACAGAGAGGAGCCACCAATGTGGTTGTTCTCGGCAGTTCGCAGGATTTGACCCCAAGCCAGAGAATGCATCCCGTGCCACCGCTGATTCTAACAGAGGTAGTTTTACGTAATGCCCACGATTGTGCGGAAGGAACTTGCGGAAGCGGCCGCGTTTCACAAGCACCCTGCGGCGGAATGGCGTGAAGGCCACCAAAACGGTGGGTTTCCTCACCGAAACGGACAGTTTGCGTCCTGTAATCTACTACACTCTGATAGTGGTGGAGGAAATCATTCCCCCGGATGAAGTCAAAATCTCGTCTTTGTTTTCGGATTACATCCATGTCTAGAGGGTAGTGGCTGGATCCGATTTTCAATTTAACTAGGCAATTCCCAGCGGGTGTGATTATTTTTTCGCTCAGACCGCTGTGGTAATGGGGTGGTTTTAACACTTGTCTATCCCTATGCCCTACGAATAATACGCTGGTTTGCTCACCAGTGTCGATAAGCACTCTTAAATTTTTTCCTCGAACTTTGCCGATGAGGAGGATATTCACCGCCTCATTTACAACACTGAGGCGGATTGGGCGTGTGAATTTTACAGGGGGCGCGGTTGGGCGGCAGCGTGACTTGCCGCCCCCCCCCCCCCCCCCCCACACCGACTGTTTCCCGGCTGATTTTGGAGTCGTGAATTGTTTGTGACTTGGTCCTTCTGCTGGTTGTGCGAGGAACCCCCGTTTCCCGGATTCTGCTGGCAGTTTCTTCTCATATGTCCTATGGTTCCACACCGAGAACAATAAGGTGCATGGCACTGCACGGCAGCATGGCCTGCCTTTCGGCGGTGTGAGCATGCCTGCTCGTATTTAAAAATTGGACGCGGTTGTTCGTTTGGACGCACCGAACTGGCAATAAAATGCCCTACCTCCTATCGCATCATTGCGAGTCGTGTGGCATCATGCAACGAGGCAGATAAAGCTATTTTTACCTCTCCTCCAACATACGGGTCGATTCCATGTATAAATACGTCAATCGAGCGGGCTTCCGCCTGCTCAATTAACACCTCGTTACGCGCGGAATCCGAACGCAGCGTGTAAGTGCGGCAAGTCACAGTACGGATTCGGTCAGCAAATGTCTCTACATCCTCCCATTGCTCCTGGCGGAGGTTGGACAACTTGTCCCTGTAATAGCTGGCGTCACGCCTGTCTGAATATCTCTGTTTCAACCCAGCCTTTAACGTGGCAAAAGAGGTGGTGTTCCTAAGGGTGTGAACTGATTCGATATATGTGCGGGCGTCACTTGACAATTTAAGGCGGAGTACATTTAACAGGAAATCGTTTGGCCAAGCGCAAGCGCGGCCTACATCTGGAACAGTTTGTAGAAAGGAATTTATTTGCTCATTAGGTTTCCCAGAAAACGTCGGAATGAAATTGACTGCAGGGAAAGTGTTAGCCAAAGTTACAATGGATGGCTAGGGTACTGTGCTACTTAAGGTGCTTGCAGCCGTCATTTGCGGCGCAGCAGGGTGTGTTTCTGACGCACTTAGATCGGCAGACTGGGTTTGAGACAATTTTTGACATTCTTCCGGCAATTCTATCTTTCTCAACATTAACTTACCGACGTCTCCTAGAAGGGCAGCTAGTGGATCTGGTTTTTCTGTAAGCGGGGAGTTGCCTTCGCCAGTGGCGATACTACGGGTTTGAGGCATGGTTACAATATTAGGACACCTAGTGCTCGCCGAAAACTTTACAATTTGTTGTTATTGTGGTCTTCAGTCCAGAGACTGGTTTGATGCAGCTCTCCATGCTACTCTATCCTGTGCAAGCTTCATCTCCCAGTACCTACTACAACCTACATCCTTCTGAATCTGCTTAATGTATTCATCTCTTGGTCTCCCTCTACGATTTTTACCCTCCACGCTGCCCTCCAGTACCAAATTGGTTATCCCTTGATGCCTCAGAACATGTCCTACCAACCGATCCCTTCTTCTAGTCAAGTTGTGCCACAAAATCCTCTTCTCCCCAATCCTATTCAATATCTCCTCATTAGTTATGTGATCTACCCATCTAATCTACAGCATTCTTCTGTAGCACCACATTTCGCAAGCTTCTATTCTCTTCTTGTCCAAACTATTTATCGTCCACGTTTCACTTCCATACATGGCTACACTCCATACAAAAACTTTCAGAAACGACTTCCTGACACTTAAATCTATACTCGATGTTAACAAATTCCTCTTATGCGAAACGGTTTCCTTGCCATTGCCAGTCTACATTTTATATCCTCTCTACTTTGACCATCATCACTTATTTTGCTCTCCAAATAGCAAAACTCCTTTACTACTTTAAGTGTCTCATTTCCTAATCTAATTCCCTCAGCATCACCCGACTTAATTCGACAACATTCCATTATCCTTGTTATGATTTTGTTGATGTTCATCTTATATCCTCCTTTCAAGACACTGTCCATTCCGTTCAACTGCTCTTCCAAGTCCTTTGCTGTCTCTGACAGAATTACAATGTCATCGGCGAACCTCAAAGTTTTTATTTCTTCTCCATGGAATTAATACCTACTCCGAATTTTTCTATTGTTTCCTTTACTGCTTGCTCAATATACAGATTGAATAACATCGGGTCCGCAGCTCGTGGTCGTGCGGTAGCGTTCTCGCTCCCCGCGCCCCGGTTCCCGGGTTCGATTCCCGGCGGGGTCAGGGATTTTCTCTGCCTCGTGATGACTGGGTGTTGTGTGATGTCCTTAGGTTAGTTAGGTTTAAGTAGTTCTAAGTTCTAGGGGACTGATGACCATAGATGTTAAGTCCCATAGTGCTCAGAGCCATTTGAACCATTTTTGAATAACATCGGGGAGAGGCTACAACCCTGTCCCACTCCGTTCCCAACCACTGCTTCCCTTTCGTGCCCCTCGACTCTTATAACTGCCATCTGGTTTCTGTACAAATTGTAAGTAGCCTTTCGCTCCCTGTATTTTAACCCCGCCACCTTTAGAATTTGAAAGAGAGTATTCCAGTCAACATTGTCAAAAGCTTTCTCTAAGTCTAAAAATGCTAGGAACGTAGGTTTGCCTTTCCTTAATCTTTCTTCTAAGGTGAGTGGTAAGGTCAGTATTGCCTCACGTGTTCCAATATTTCTGCGGAATCCAAACTGATCTTCCCCGAGGTCGGTTTCTACCAGTTTTTCCATTCATCTGTAAGGAATTCGCGTTAGTGTTTTGCTGATGTGACTTATTAAACTGATAGTTCGCTAAATTTCACACAATTAGAGCACAAAAAAGGGCCTACACTCGACAAGATGACAGCGTAGCTAGTAGCAAGGAGGCGGCGGCGAAGAAAAATTGATCGATGAACTTACAGAAGCTGTAGCTGCGGCAGTGGTGGGTCGTCGACGGCTGCATCTCGTTGGACGAGGGCGGCAGGAAACACTGGCGAAGATGATGCCGGCGGTGTCGACGGCTGTGCGATGTGCCTCAGCTAGTCGGCCGCAACATACGCGTTTCCTGGGTGGCGGCGCGCGGCCAGAACATGCCACCGTGCTGCATCGTAGAGGTGTGGGAGACGGCTACCTGTGGCGTGGCGTACCACCCGACTGCTTGGGAATGGCAGCGTCGGCGGCCGGCTGTGTCACTCACACAACACAACTCCTCCGCGTCGTTGGATACATAACACACGGATACAACACAAACAAAGCAACTGGGGCGGTGTTTCGATCGTCTATGGCACAACGGCCTTATACACAAACTCAGCGACGCAGGGTTCCCTGACGGACTCGTACGTCTCTTACACTTATATCTCACGGACAGGAGTTTCAACACCGACGCATTCGGGAGAGCGACGGTTCAATCCCGTCTCCGGCCATCCTGATTTAGGTTTTCCGTGATTTCCCTAAATCGCTTCAGGCAAATGCCGGGATGGTTCCTTTGAAAAAGGGCACGGCCGATTTTCTTCCCCATCCTTCCCTCACCCGAGCATGCGCTCCGTCTCTAATCACCTCGTTGTCGACGGGACGTTATACACTAATCTCCTCTCCAACACCGACGTGCAGGGCAATCAACACGACATGGTATCCAGGCAGGAGTACACCAAGGAAGCATCCTAGGGCCCTTACTGCTTAACCTCTACATTAAAGACCTCACAGCTACACACAACACGACGGTGGCAATCTACGCGCATGACACTGCTCTCCTTGCGCAACATTGGAAGCCGTCTAACTTTAACTCACGACTACAGACTGCACTCAGAGCGGCAGAGCCTTGGCAGGTGAAATGGCGTGTTAGAGTAAACGTCGACAAGTGCGAAGCCGTTATGTTCACTAGAAGACCGAAACTTCTGCGCAAACATCAGCGCTGCAACCCAATAACACCACATGCACGCCCAATACGTTTCCGCGAAAAGGTCAAATACCTCGGTGTCTGGCTGAACCGGAAACTACTCTGGGGGGACCTCATCCAACACGTGACCAACAAAGCAAACGCGAGGCTCAAACAGATCTACCCTATGCTTAACAGACGTAGCACACTGAATATGAGGGTGTCTAGGTCCATGTACATGACACTTATTCGACCCCTGATGACGTTCGCAGCCCCTGTCTGGGGATACGCTGCGCCCACACGCCTGCGCCGTCTGCAGCTCATACAGAACAAAGTACTCAGAATCATAAGCAACGATCCGCGCTACACACTCACCGCGGACCTTCACCGGGAATATCGGCTAGACACCATCTTGCAGGTATTCCAAAAACTCTCCACACGACTGTACAATAACACTACACACTCGCCGGCCGGGGTGGCCGAGCGGTTCTAGGCGCTACAGTCACTTTCGAATCCTGCCTCGGGCATGGATGTGTGTGATATCCTTAGGTTAGTTAGTTTTAAGTAGTTCTAAGTTCAAGGGCACTGATGACCTTAGAAGTTAAGTCCCATAGTGCTCAGAGCCATTTGAACCATTTTTGAACTAGACACTCGCGCAACCCGTTTATCCTTTCCCTGGGTAACTACGACCACAACCATAGATGGAAACATAATAGACCAAAGACACTATTGGCAAGGAACTAAACATCTATGGTCCATAGCACGCTAACACGACAGTACTGGCGAGCCCCTGCAACACAGCTACTACTGGTAACCCAAGATGCTCGACCCGCCGAAAAACAGGCAACCGCAGGGAAATACAAAAATCAAAGAAAAATTCAAAAGAGGTCATGAGAGATTTATACTGCTCACGCTGCATTGTATTTGAGAGGGTGAATAAAACGAAAATTATAACGGCGGAACCAATGTCCAATAGGCAGTAGGAGAAGGCGTGTGTGCTGATACGCTGTCCGCAGCTCGTGGTCGTGCGGTAGCGTTCTCGCTTCCCACGCCCTGGTTCCCGGGTTCGATTCCCGGCGGGGTCGGGGATTTTCTCTGCCTCGTGATGACTGGGTGTTGTGTGATGTCCTTAGGTTAGTTAGGTTTAAGTAGTTCTAAGTTCTAGGGGACTGATGACCATAGATGTTAAGTCCCATAGTGCTCAGAGCCATTTGAACCATTTTGCTGATACGCGTGTAGCACCATCGTTAAGATAGCAAATTCTCATGGATGGAAAAAGGCCAGCGATGATCATTTGATAAGGGTCGTTTCAAGGAAAAGAAACTGCTCAGCAAAAGATTAAATTTGACTCATCAATTTAAGATATTTTATAATTAAGCACAAAGATCCGGCGGAAAAAGTCAGTTTACAACACAGTTGTTTGTATGTTGCGTGAGCCATAGGGAATATCGTCGTTAAATGTGTGCTGATAATGATTATAATGAAAAAATAACTAGACATAGAGATTTCAACTTACGCTTCAAACATATATAGAAAAGATCTGTTTTGCTTTGATAGTAGTCTATGACTCAGTTTATCGTTAGTATTAAAGTTTCTGTTTGCGTTTTTTAACGTACTTCTAAAGTTTTTGCTGACTACTCGTTGTTTAAACTTCTTTGACTTCATTAATTCTTCACTTCTGAATGGTACGAGAAGATGAAAGTTAGCGGGTAGTTGAGATTACAGCAACTTTGTGGCCATAAATCTTCAGCTGGCTTTGACTAAAATATAGGCATTTCTTGTGATTTTGGTGTTGAATGACAATTATCCAATGTCGCTGGCGGTGAAACGACGGATAGAAACCGAATCTGTGATTCGCTTATGGTGAATAGTGACATCAATTGAATAGGTATAATTTTTTTTTTAATTTTTGTAAGAAGGAGAGCTTCAAGCCATTTTTGGCAGCCCTCCCATTCTATCCAAAAACGTTACATGAATGAAACACTCTGAGTATGGAATACGATGGGAATAAAAAAACATCTAATAGAGCAGCGTAATATCAGCAGTTTTATCTCGTTCAGTGCGGTACGTAGCCAACGAGTTGGTGCAGTGGGTAACCCATTCGGAACGAATGAGGTTCGTTTACGTGTCCCCCTGTCAAGATTTGTTTTCCCTAGCTCTCCTGAATACTAAGATGATTACTTGTATGTTCTTTTGTGCCGCATTTACGTCTGTTGTCGAAATTTAAATCGTACGTCGTATTTCAGAAATTTTTTGGAACTTCCTTTCCAGTGTGGGCCTGTAGTTTGCGTGAGGTGGAAGAATGACATATTTCAAGTACAAGTTTTTTGCTGCACTATTTATTTATTTACTCGTGGTCATACAAGTCCGCCCCGATAGCTGAGTGGTCAGCGCGGCGGTCTGTCACGCCAAGGGGCACGGGTTCGATTCCCCCTGCTGGGTTAGAGATTTTACCCACTCAGGGACTGGGTGTTGTGTTGTCCTCATTATCGTTTCATCATCATCAGTGGAAGGCAACGGGAAACCACCACTGGAATCACTTCCCTAGACGCTCATGCGGTGGACCTCTCTGACGAGGCTTCCCCCACGTAAGGCAGAATACAAAGTAAGTAATCGATGCAAGTTAAACGACGAGCTCGTTTTGCAATTATCAAGTGCACCTTTGAAAATAGCATAATAGGTGCCATATTGTTCCTTACGTCTGTGTTAGTCTATGTCTACATATGACACCTTATGCTTACGTATTAGCTGGTATGACGTGATCAATACGGCATCTTGGAGCGTACATGTCGATTGTCTGTTTGTCATGGAGTGATTACATTATTTACACGTGTACCTTTTATTTGCATCATCTTATACACTGAGGTGCCGAAGGCAGTAGAATAGCGATATACATATACACAGACGACGGTAGTATCGCGTACACAAAGTACAAAAGGGCAGTGCATTGGCGGAGCAGTCATTTGTACTCAGGTGGCTCGTATGAAAAGATTTCTGACATGATTATGGCCGCACGACGGCAGTTAATAGACTTCAAACGCGCAGTGGTAGTTGGAACTAGACGCATGGGACATTCCATTTAGGAAATCGCTAGGGAATTCAATATTTCGAGATCCACAGTGTGAAGAGTGTGCAGATAATACTAAATTTTAGGCATTACTTTTCACCACGGACAACGCAGTGGCCGTCGGCTTTCACTTAACGACCGAGAGCAGCAGCGTAGGCGTAAAGTTGTCAGTAGTAACAGATAAACAACACTGCGTGAAATAACCGCAGAAATCAATGTGGGATATACGACGAACGCGTCCGTTAGGACAGTACGGCGAAATTTGGCTTTAATGGGCTATGGCAGCAGATGATCGACGTGAGTGCCTTTGCTAACAGCACGACATCGCCTGCAGCGCCTGTCCTGGGATCGTGACCATATCGGTTGGGCCCTAAACGACTGGAAAACCGTGGCCTGGTCACATAAGTCCCCATTTCAGCTGGTAAGAACTGATGGTAGAGTTCGAGTGTGGTGCAGATTCCATGAACCCATGGACGCAAGTTGAAGGCACTGTGCAATCTTGTGGTGGCTACATAATGGCGTGGGCTGTGTTTATATGGAATGTACTGGGTCCTCTGGTCCAACTGAACCTTCATTTACTGCAAATGGTTATGTTCAACTACTTTGAGACCATTTGCAGCCAAACAAACATGGAATTTTTATGGATCAGAATGCGCCAAGTTACGGAGCCCCAATTGTTCGCGATTGGTTTGGAGAACATTCTGGACAGTTCGAGGGAATGATTTGGCCACCCAGATCGCCCGACATGAGTCCCATTGAACATTTATGGGAAATAATGTAGAGGTCAGTTAGTGCACAAAATCCTGCACCGGCAACTCGTTCGCAAGTGAGGACGGCTATAGAGGCAGCCTCCAGGGGACGTCCAACTTGTTGAGTCCATCCACATCGAGATGCTGTACTACGCCGTGCAAAATGGGGTCCGATACAATGTTGGGAGGTGTCTCATGACTATTGGCATCTCAGTGTAAAGATATTTTTGATACCTTTTTTGGCAGCATTGGTTCCAGCTATGCTATATATTTGTGATGAAATTTCTATTTTGCAGGGAATCAGTGATTACGTTTAGTATTTAAGAGACAGATTTTTTTGGTTTTTGCATAAACGATGTAATTAATGACTATGTTGAGTTTCTGTTTTTTGATGATTATGATAAAATAATAATTATTATTAAGTAATGTTGAAAATATTATGTATCTTTCTTTTTTTTGGCTTATCGCTTATCTTCATGGGGTGGCATTTCAATGAGGATTTGACAATGTTAGTGAGTGAGGATGGCCATATGCCCTCCCTTTCACCACCCCTTCCCTCCACTGGATCGTTGTTGTGCACCCCATCTGCCTGCGTTTAGTGCTACCCATGTGAAAGTGTGTCAGCATTTGCGAAATGTTTTCGAATGGCGTACTTAATGTTACCTGGACCCACATTCAGGAGCAGTGAGGTACAAATCCCTGTCCGACTATCAATACTTAGGTTTTGCGTGGTTTCCCTAATTCATTATGGCGACATAGTTTCTTTGTAAAGAACATTACATATTTCCTTCCTCAACCCAGAAGTAGCTCCGTTTCCGATGATCTCTTCGTCTGCCTGGCGGGAAAACACCATCTTCCTTCCTTTTTCCCCACGTATGAGGAAATAAATTAATGTTTCCTCACCAAAAAATGATTCAAATGGCTCTAACCACTATGGGACTTAACATCTGAGGTCATCAGTCCCCTAGACTTAGAACTACGTAAACCTAACTAACCTAAGGACATCACACACATCCATGCCCGAGGCAGGATTCGAACCTGCGACCGTAGCAGCAGCGCGGTTCCGTACTGAAGCGCCTAGAACCGCTCGGCCACAGCGGCCTGCGTTTCCTCACCAGAAACGGGCAAAGTTAGTGTCATCTACCAGAAAGGTTATGGCCATCGTTTTCTGAAATGCAGCAAATTACTTTGGAAAGGAGAACACAGTAATTGCTGAATATAATAAAAAAAGAATAAAAAAGGAAGAACAAGTCCAACACACCTTATATTGTGGGCAGCCACAGCTGTTGAAATGCGTTCTTGTTACACAAAGCCACAGTAATTGTTCAATAATCGATTGTTAGTATAACCGATTTCGCAACCAAAAGAAGCATCATCGGCTACATCTGATTAGGAAAAACGGAAAATGAGGGAAAATTTTAAAGGAACTGATAAGAGGTTCAGCGAAATCAGTATGTAACTTCAATGGTAATTTAGAAATCGTCAGCTTTAAGTGCTCACGAAATCTGATCTCAAAATTCCACCTGGTTTGACCAATGCATTTCATGTGGCAGTTTTCACACCTAACACAATACATGTACTCCAGTAGTTGAATGTTTGGTAGTTGTGGGATTCTCCTTATGCCTCTACTTATCTCGACATTGCTAGGAGTGAAGTAAGCTGGTTTTATACTTTTTCCTTTCAACTTGGAACCTATCTTATAGGAAATATTCCCGAATGAGATTTTCACTCTGCAGTGGAGTGTGCGCTGATATGAAACTTCCTTGCAGATTAAAACTGTGTGCCGGACCGAGGCTCGAACTCGGGACCTTTGCCTTTCGCGGGCAAGTGCTCTACCGTCTGAGCTACCCAAGCAGGACTCACTTCTGTTAAGTTTGGACGGTAGGAGACGAGGTACTGGCAGAAGTAAAGCTGTGAGGACGGGGCGTGAGTCGTGCTTGGGTAGCTCAGACGGTAGAGCACTTGCCCGCGAAAGGCAAAAGTCCCGAGTTCGAGTCTCGGTCCGGCACACATTTAATCTGCCAGGATGTTTCATAGGGAATATTGCCCAAGCATGTAACCCTGTGATATACGATGTTATCCGTAAAATGTTGATCACTATTCGTCAACGTAATTGGATGACTGCGATGGGTGTGTGGCTTTAGTCATTTTAATATAACACTATGAATGCAAGGGTGTCCCAGCACCCTTAGTATGGTTTCATTATTTACTGTCTTTGTTTCATCTTGCCGCACCGTCTATTTCCGGATCTGCTTAGCGCTTCCATGTCAACTTGACACTTGTCGGTGCGCTCGCTAATCAGCTGGTATCGGCACCTGCTTGTTCTCGCAGTGATACGTCGGATGCATACGGCAAGACACAGGATATTTATCCTTCTACTTATCTTTTTTTTTTTTCTTCTTTTTGCCACTCTTTATCTTCCAGCCGTCTTATTTTCATTATAGATTTCTTTATTTCACTACAGTTTATACGATTTTGGTACTTTTATAGTATTGTCCATCTCATGGCCCTACACGATAATTGGGGCTATTTTCCTCCAGGTGATTATGTTACAACAGAATTTTATTCATTCCTTATTCCGGTTTCTGTATTTTTATTATGTTATTCTTCATTTTAACTTTCTTTAACTTGAGGCATTGCCATGACCGTCTCCTTCATTGGGATACTCTTATTTTGACCACCGTTCCTTTTAAGGACGTCTTAACACAACTTGGCTGACACTGATGAGGGCGTCCAATAATTTCTGTTTTTCGATGTAAATGATGTAATTGTGAGTGTCTTGCTTATTGCATGCTCGATTCTCTTGAGAATTATTGTCCATTTTGTGTATTTAGTGTGGTATCGATAGTTACGATGCCACGGCGTAGGTAAAACTTCTTAGGTTGACACTACGACACCGATACCGAAGACAGCGCCCCCTAGCCGGCGCTGTGCAGCTCTACGAGCGCCGCTCCAGATTCTGCCCATTTGATTCCGAGTAGACGACCAAGCAACATTGTTTCTGTTTCATAGTGAGTGAGCTACTACAGATTTTGCCTGTGTAACTTTTGCAAGCTTCGATACATCCGGCTTTGCACCTACGTGCTCCTCAGTGCAAAGTTAGGTATTCACATTATGTATTCAAGTGATATTGTTGTGATATAGTAAAACCATTTCTAGAGCAGTACCGAGAGATTTTTGCCTCACCTGCTCCTACTCGCTTCCTGCATTCAGCCTACCCTTCAGTTTACAGGGGGAGACCCACGCGCCGCCTACCAGGCGGGATACAAAATTTAAGATCTATACATCATTGAAGTTTCATATTATTTTCACTGAACCTCTGGTCAGATTTGTTAAAATTTTGCTTCATGTACTGGTTTTTCTATTCTAATGAACCTCATGATGCAACTTTAGGTTGCGAAACCGGTTGTACTAATAAAGGATTATACAATATTTCAGTGCCTGTGTTATTCTGAATTAGGATGCAAAGTTCCTTTGTACATGCATGTATGTCAAAACGAACAGTCACTGCGGCGACTGCAGCCGTTCGGAGCCGAACCCGTATTTCCCGCTTATCGCAGGAGCTCGCCGTACCATTTGGCTATCCGTGCACGACTCACTGCTAACCCCGAAATTCCATATGCCGTCAACCACGCGCCTACAACCTGTGCTCTTACATCCATTATGTGTATTCCCGAATAGGTGAGACATTTTACTTTAAACCCCTTGCCCGGCTACGGAGGATAAATACGATATTGCAGTGCCTGTGTTATTCCGAATTACGATGCAATGTGCCTTTGGACTCGCACACATGGTTGACGAGATATGGAAGTTTGAGTCTGGCCGTGAGTCGTGTACGGCTATGCAAATGGCCCAGCGACCGCTCGCGATAAGCGGGAACTCAGGGTTGGAGTCCCGGTCCGGCACGAACTTTCATTAACGTCATTCCATTCTACAGCTGATGGTTGTCCATATTCGCAATTGCGAGTGCATTTCATGTATAATAAAGGATTATTCAAAACAGCTGAGGCGGTTCCGCTTACGGTGGGGGGGGGGGGGGGGGGGTAGTACGTCAAGCGGGCCGACTTGGAGCAGGAGAGTCACCACAGGCCATTTAATTTCTACTGTCTATACTTTTACAAATAAATTCATAAAACTTTGTCACCATGACCAGGAAGGATTGAGGACTCACACTCATCGCAGTGGGAGTTCAAAAACGTAGCAAAATACCTTTTTATTTACATGTGGAATTTCATCATTTTTTTCACTTATTACTGGATGTATTTGTTGCTACAGGTACACTTTTCTTCCTAAGTAAGAGAGATTGTTCGATGAATTTTTCGTAGCATACAAACAGTAGTTACAGGTGTATGAAACTCTAGAATTTTCCAAATCTATTAAAAATCTGGGGAAAAAATTGGGATAATTAACTATAAAACTTGAATTTTTTCTAAACATGAAGTTTAAATTGTAACAGTTCATTCAGTTTTTCATAAATTAAGTAACTTCAAGAGTTTCATACACCTGTAACTATGGTTTGTATGCTGTGCAAAAGTCATCGAAGAATCTCTCTTACTTAGGAAGAAAAGCGTACCTATAACAACAAATGCATCCAGTAATAAGTGAAAAAATGATGAAATTTCACATGTAAAAAAAAATGTGTTTTGTTACGTTTTTGAGCTTCCACTGCTATGAGTATGAATCCTAAATCCTTCCTGGTCATGCTTTTAAAGTTTTATGAATTTATTTGTAAAAGCATAGACAGTGGAAATTATAATGTCCTGTGGTGCCTCTCCTGCTCCAAATCGGCCCGTTTGACGTCCCACCCCCCTTAAATGGTTCAAATGGCTCTGAGCACTGTGGGACTTAACTGCTGAGGTCATCAGTCCCCTAGAACTTAGAATTACTTAAACCTAATTAACCTAAGGACATCACACACATCCATGCCCGAGGCAGGATTCGAACCTGCGACCGTAGCGGTCGCGCGGTTCTAGACTGTAGCGCCTAGAACCGCTCGGCTACTCCGGCCGGCTACCCCCCTTAACACGAATAATAAGAGACTAGGGTAGCAAAAGGAAACACCCTATTTGTTCAGGAAAATACAACCGTGATGGGTATGAAGTATGAATTGCTGGGTCCTGCACACTGTTAATAAGATTTGGTTCACTATGACTTACACTTACTTTCAGACCTAAAGAAATTCTTTTTCTTTTTTCTTCTTTGTTTTTTGGATGTTGTGGTAGCCGTGTGATATCAGAGTATTTCTCGCTTAATGCTAGAGAAAGTTAGCTTTGACACCCACTTAACACAGGCTGGCCAGGGTGTCGGGAGCCATTCTGCTGTAATCTGTGGAAGCCGGCCGAGTTACAGCGTAGTTAACGGATGCAGTGAATAGCCAATCACTTAAAGGGAACTGCTGTGCCTTCAGAGTTCGTGTTGATGTTTGGTGGCAGTCTGCCAGTCACTGCACTCGCAGCCGCATAGCAGAGGCATCGCCCTACGTTGGGCGTGGTCCCGGCCACGCCCTTGAACAACAATCCAGTTTCTAACCAACGAAGCCGTTAAAATTTGGGCAATCTCCACGAGTACGTAATGATTTACCTCCCCTGAAGACGTTGCTGTGCTACACTGTGGCTTTTGCTTACCATCGAGTGCGGATCAACATGGTGGCAGACTGGTAAAAAGGACCAGAGTAGCGGAAGCTATTTTTGTCGTAGTGCAAACTGTCGGAAGTTCCTGATGGCGTTCTGAACGCTGATATCTGAGAGACAGGCCGCCCTAACTTAAAGCGCATTTTAATGTCCACACTATATTCGGAATTTGTAGTTCGTTCATAATATCGAAACTAGTGGCCCAGAAACCTCAGAAATTTTTTTTTCTAGCTATAATTCTGTTCTGCCACGGCCTGACTGTTACATCGAGACCGCTAACGGACGCTTGTACCGAGGCACTCGTGTTTACGGTAGCTGCCTAGAATCGTGATGTTGAAACATGTTTCTACCGTCAGTATGGGACCGGGAACGTGAGAAGAGGTAGTGGAGTAAAGTTAACGGTCACGTAGGGTAGTGCTAATGCCTTGTATTGCATTCCAAACCTACATTTAGTGTCTCATGCAACAAGGACATATGACATGGTTGACGGCGATCCGCCCGCGGATCAGGATGTTAAGCTCAACACCTTTGGTGCTATTCAGCAGGCTATGTGGTAGCACCAGATTTCAACCTCTCTCTTCTCGTTCACCATTGGTATTTGCGTTTGGTGTAGAAAAAAGGTTCAGATGGTTCAAATGGCTCTAAGCACTATGGGACTTAACATCTGAGCTCATCAGCCCCCTAGACTTAGAACTACTTAAACCTAACTAACCTAAGGACATCACACACATCCATGCCCGAGGCAGGATTCGAACCTGCGACCGTAGCAGCAGTGCGGTTCCGGACTGAAGCGCCTAGAACCACTCGGTCACAGCGGCGGGCTAGAAAAAAGGTCAAGCACTAACAAGCTCAGAAGGTCGATGCTGATACCACTACAGTTTGCGATTGAAGACGCTAATACTTTAATAAATACAGTAGTGTTGTAAAGAGGTAAAAAGCTAACCGTCGTATCCAATATTTATTTTTCTTTGTAATAATTCTATTGTTGATTTTAATGATTATTGTCAGTCTTCTTTCGAAGACTGATGAGCAACACTTTTTAATAACCAGTTATGCATGTTCTTTTCATTTTGACGGGTACAGGAAGTTTCAGCTTGAGGAAAATGAACAAAATGGAGTAATTTTAGGGTATATGGGACTCTAGCGTTAATAAACAGCTTCAGAAAGTTTTTCGCGCTACCTTTATATCTGCGGTCGTGTGTGGGCTTAGATTCAGGGAGAGCAGGGAGTGGTAATAATAATAATAATAATAATACTGAGAAATAGAAAGAGGACTCCTAAAATATGGAAAAGGGCAAATGTCATAATCATACAAAAAGGGAAGGACAAGGACCCTACAGAACCAAAATCCTATAGGCCAATCTGCCTCTTAGACAACTTAGGGAAATTATTGGAGAAGTTACTAGCTGACAGACTGACAGCTCACAGGATGCTGTGCGGGATGAGCGACAGGCAGTTCGGCTTCAGGCCGGGGCGATCTGCGTCTGACGCAATTGCCCTGGCGGCTGAGGTCTGTGGCTCAACCCAGCACAAGTATGTGGTAGGCATCATGGTGGACATCAGTGGCGCCTTCGACAACCTGTGGTGGCCCTCGCTCTTCTCTCGCTTGCGAGAGAAGGAGTGTCCAGGGCCCCTCTATGGCTGTCTGAGGAGCTATTGCATGGACAGGGAGGTATGGCTATCATCGCCTAGCGGGAGAATCAGTAAAACCATCACGAAGGGGTGTCCCCAGGGATCAGTTCTGGGGCCACTCTTTTGGGATAGTAATATAGAACCCCTCTTAGAGAAACTACAACAAAGTGAGGACGTGCTAGACGTGATAGCTTACGCTGACGACCTCCTCCTGCTGGTAGGCGGCCGAAGCCGAGAAGAACTAGAGCCAAAAGTAGAACACACAATGACAGTACTTCAGAGATGGTGCCAAGAATCCAAAATGAAAGTTGCACCACACAAATCAACGTATCTATTACTGAAAGGAAGTCTTGTCAGGAATCCAACGGTTAGAATTGAGGGAACACCAGTTCTTCGGCGACGAGAGGCCAGGTACTTAGGAATCATAGTAGATGAAAAATGGAGCTATAACACCCACATAGAACACATATCACAACGTGCATTAGAGGTCCTAAACAATCTCATAAATATAGGCCATAGGAGGTTTCATCTACCTCCATCCTTAATAAAACTTTACCATAACAGTATTTTAACGTCTTTAGTTGGATATGCCAGTGGGGTGTGGGCACACAGGCTCACGAGGGTAGTGCCTGCAGTGACTGTTAGAAGGGTGCAGCGAAACATGCTGTTGCGCTCTGTAGGAGCTTACCGAACAACACCTGGGGGGGCCCTGTTAGTAATAATAGGATTATGTCCATTAGATATAAAAATTAGGGAGCAGGGGGCGTGGTACTGGGTCTCCAAAGGGAAAATAGATAAAACCAGGGAAATCATGGGGGTACAAGTGGGGGACAAGTACTCAATAAAGAGAAGGGGGGAAGAACTTTGGCAACAGCAATGGGAAAGTGAGGAAACGGGAAGGAGGGTTTTCCAATTACTACCTAATATCAAAGAACGGCTACAAATGAGCTATTTTGAGCCAAGTAGAGGTCTGCTGCACTTTCTAACAGGTCACGGGCCATATCCGACATATTTATGTCGATTTGGCAAACAGGCAACGCCAGCGTGTGACTGTGGTGCTCTGGAGGGAACACCAGAACACGTCGTATACGACAGTACGTTGTATGACGACGTGGGGCTAGAACTAAGAAATCAGTTACCGAATAGAGATACATATACATTACTACGACGTGCCGAGACCTTCAATGTCCTCAACAATTTGGCTAATGCAATCTCTAAAAAGATTCTGAGGGACTTCATTAGGAACCAATAGGACAAATAACAACCCGATAAAGACTCAGGTGCACCTGCAGTTGCCGCCGAGCGCGGAACTGGCCAGTTGTTACACAACTGGAATCCGCCGCGTTATCGGATTAGGAGAGCAGGAGCACCTTTCCCGGACTTGACAAACGCACTAGATTCTATAGGAACTAGATATACCGAATAATGTAGAATTAGAATACCAATAACAAATAACATAGGTAGGGACTGCAGCGAAATAACAGTATTGGCCAGCCCAGTGCCAGGGGCACGCTCGCTGGGATTAGCTCAGCGAGCAGGCCTAACAGTAGGTTTATAAACATCATCTGGCACACATGTAATCGCTGCAGAGTAGCTAGTCATAGATTAACCAAGTAGTCACGTAGCTAGATTAACCCTGTCCGTAGCTAGTGCCAATTTCCAATAAAAATAATAATAATAAGCTGCATGATTTTTCAAATTTTATCATAATAGGACCCACTAATTTTGTAAGGTGGCGGGTCAATATGTATCAAACAATGTTTGCTGTTTTTTATGAGTCATTGTATCAAATTTGTTTTTCAATTGAGTTTAATGTTGTAGTTGTTGTTGTATCAATAAAGAGTTTTTTTTTTTTTTTTTTTTTAAAAAAAAAAAAAAATAGAAAGAGGATACCAACCAAAATAAACGCAGTCTGTTCGAAAGCGCATATCTTCGTACATGTATGAAATCCAAATCTGCTGCTGGTTGACATTCAGTACCAGCCCATCGCTCCTTGGCATGCTGTCCATAAGATGTTCGAGAAGTTGCTGCTAACTCTTCGATGGCGGTCTTCTTGCGATATCCAGTATGTGTGGGGAGTGCTTGAGGCGACGGAATGGAAATTCCAATTGGTTCCAAACATCCGCAATCGGCCCATCTTAGCAAATACCAAAGGCCATTCCATTTGGATGAGATCTGTCTCCTGAATAGGGGGAGGGGTCAGACATGAGAGGAGGAGAGGGGAATAGGGGTTGTACATGTGGAGGGCACACTGTGCTTGTGCACTATCATCATCGAAATATTGACTCTATTAGTGGACAGTAGATTAAAGGATCCTGTTCCGATACTGTATATCCCAAATTACCACTGATAACAATGATAGCTGTCCACGGTCTGTAAAAGATACTGGCGCTAACCGTAACGGACTTATCTCTCCGCTGAACCCGAGGGACTGGTTGCCTTAGATGATCGTTGGTACTTTGCTGCCTTTGCACTATTCTTCCACCATAATCAGGGGTCAGACAAATCCCGCACTCGTCTATATAGAAATCCGTACGCCAATTCCATTATAGACTTTCCCTTGCTCATCTCCTTCACGCACCATGGTGTTTGTACTGTTGTTCATAATGGACGCGTAGAGTCCGTATGGATCGAGTTGAGGTAATTGGGTACTGTCTGGGTGGACACAGCTTTCCCATTTGCCTCAATAAAGGCAGCACCCAGTTGAGGTGTTTTCTGCACAGAACACCATATTTCTAAGTAGCGGTCATCAGTTTTGTTGACAATCAGGTGACATCAGGTGACAAACACAAGGTACATCTTTAATATTTTGTGTCTCACAATACTTGTTGAATGTTCAAATGGTGCCACTGTGCTGCACGCCAATTTGGCAAGCCCTGTCCTGTACTCACGACCTTCTTGCCATAAAGTGACAATGTGCACACTATCTAAGCTTCGAATCACCCTTCAACGCATGTCGACAGACTGAACGGTGTACACAGACTGTATTGCATTGCTCGTGATTGGAGACACGGGGCTCTAGTGATCTGCATTGAGAATACAGGTTTGCTTTTACCTCCATTACACAGATGGTTGAGAGTAGCAAAATAGTACTGAGAAAGAAGTTTCAAATTAAAAGAACATAAACTATACAATTTGTCGGCGAAGTGCTACACGGATAGGAAGTAACAGGTTTCATAAAAGGTGGGGCCCCTCCACTCCCACACCAACGTGGTGACCAAACCAAAAGTTCTACTGTCACCTCCGTATAACATGTTAGTTTTCAAATCGTGAGTCACGGGATGCGAGCTGTGATGTCCATGCGTCTGGGTAGGATTACTCAATGACATGGTCCATCATGAGACAGAAAGTGGACGAAAGCGATCGAAGGGTAGTGGTTTGTAAGGCCAGAGGGAAAAAAAAAGTGCAAAGGCAAGCGCCAAGGAAAAAAAAAAATCACTGCGACAGTAGGACGGGTAGTAAGGGCAGTAGCGGCATGCTAGCTGCGACAGTGCATGCAAGGTCAGGTTATGTTAGTGCAAGGTATCGTGCATCGTTACCTCTGTCGTTGCGGGTGTAGTTGTAGGGCCTGCTGCAGCTGTTGCGTCCCTGTAGCAGTTCAAGGTCGTCATACATTAGTGGGCGATCGGTCACAGATCAGCTCACAGTGTAGAGGGTGTGTGTGGTTTGTTTGCGTGCTGTGTACAGTACGGTTACCCTGCGACTGCCTGTTTCTCGGCGGGTCAAATGGTTCAAATGGCTCTGAGC
This sequence comes from Schistocerca serialis cubense, assembly GCF_023864345.2. Taxonomy (NCBI): domain Eukaryota; kingdom Metazoa; phylum Arthropoda; class Insecta; order Orthoptera; family Acrididae; genus Schistocerca; species Schistocerca serialis. The sequence continues at coordinate 777,632,101 of NC_064640.1, forward strand.
ACTATGGGACTTAACATCTATGGTCATCAGTCACCTAGAACTTAGAACTACTTAAACCTAACTAACCTAAGGACAGCACACAACACCCAGCCATCACGAGGCAGAGAAAACCCCTGTGGTCGTAGTTACCCAGAGAAAGGATGAACAGGTTACGCGAGTGTCTCGTGTTTCTGTACAGTCGTGTGGAGAGTTTTTGGAATACCTGCAAGATGGTATCTAGCCGATACTCTCGGTGAAGATCCGCGGTGCGTGTGTAGCGCGGAGCATTGCTTATGATTCTGAGTACTTTGTTCTGTATGAGCTGCAGACGGCGCAGGCGTGTGGGCGCAGCGTATCCCCAGACCGGAGCAACATACGTCATCAGAGGTCTGATAAGTGTGGTGTACAGGGACCTGGACACCCTCCTATTCAGTATGCTACGCCTGTTAAGCATAGGGTAGAGTTGTTTGAGCTTCGCGTTTGCTTTGTTGGTCACGTGTTGAATGTTGTCCCCCCAGAGTAGTTTCCGAACCAGCCAGACGCCGAGGTAGTTGACCTTCTCACGGAAACGTATTGGGCGTGCATGTAGTTTTATTGAGTTGTAGTGTTGATGTTTGCGCAGTAGTTTCGGTCTTCTAGTCGACAGAATGGCTTCGCACTTGTCGACGTTTACTCTAACACGCCATTTCACAACCCAAGACTCTGCCGCTCTGAGTGCAGTCTGTAGTCGTGAGTTAAAGTTAGACGGCTTCCAATCTTGCGCAAGGACGGCAGTGTCATCCGCGTAGATTGCCACCATCATGTTGCGTGTAGCTGGGAGGTCATTAATGTAGAGGTTTAACAGCAAGGGCCCTAGAAGGCTTCCTTGGGGTACTCCAGCCTGGATACTATGTCGTGTCGATTGTTTGCCCTGCACGTCGGTGTTGAAACTCCTGTCCGTGAGATATGTGTGTACGAGACGTACGAGTCCGTCGGGGAACCCTGCGTCGCTGAGTTTGTGTATGAAGCCGTTGTGCCACAGACGATCGAAGGCCTTTTCGATGTCCAGGAACACCGCCCCAGTTGCTTTGTTTGTATTGTATCCGTGTCTTATGTATTCAACGAGGTGGAGGAGTTGTTGTGTTGTCGAGTGGTGATTCCTGAAGTCAAATTGCTCCGGCCTCAGGGTGTCGTTTGTAATGCAATGCCTAGTGAGTCGTTTTAGTACTACCTTCTCAACGATCTTGCTGAGCGCGCTCAGTAGACTGATGGGTCGGTAATTTTGTGGGAGGGAGTGGTCTTTCCCCGGCTTCCTGAACATCAGGACCTTGGCCATCTTCCAAAAGGCGGGGAAGTGTTGGTGTTTAAGTATGGCATTCTTGATGTGAGGTATTCTACTGCTTTATCCGTGAACTCCTGGAGGACACGGTTTTGAATGCCATCGTGACCAGGAGCCTTCCTTGCTGTGATATGCGTGATGGCCCATTTGACTTCCGCTGTGCTAGCCTGTCGGATTTCGTTGCGCGATGGATGGGCCAAGATGCGTGTAACCTCCTGGTCGGTCGTAAGTGTGAACGCTGGGTCTGAGGGATTCAGGTTCGGTATGAATGACGCTGCAGGTGTGAGGGCCATCAGCTTCGCTTTTTCTTCCGCAGAATATGTCGGTACATCGGGCCCTTGTAGCGTGGGTGGGTACAGTTTCTCCCTGGTGAAGTGTCGGGCCATCTGTGCAGATATTTTTATGTTTGGTACCTTAATATGTTGCACATCACTGCGTTGGTCGTTTTTTCTCTGCCTCAAACAGTTTTCCTACAAGCATGTCACAGTAATCATGCCTGCCAATGTAGACTAACCACTTCTGCGAAGAGTAGCTGGTGTCAGTCCATACAAATCCTACTCACCAGCCGGCCCCGGTGGTCTCGCGGTTCTAGGCGCGCAGTCCGGAACCGCGCGACTGCTACGGTCGCAGGTTCGAATCCTGCCTCGGGCATGGCTGTGTGTGATGTACTTAGGTCAGTTAGGTTTAAGTAGTTCTAAGTTCTAGGGGACTGATGACCACAGCTGTTAAGTCCCATAGTGCTCAGAGCCATTTGAACCATTTGAACCTACTCACCAGGTCTTTCATGCGAGGCCCAGCGGCGATGGAAAGCGTCGGTTTGTTTCCCGTTAAAAAAAGAAAAAAACAAAAATTAAGTGGAATTTAATGTGCCCATTTGAAAGTGCCGTCCCAAATTATTATAGCGCGATATGCGTTTTACCGATATGTATCAACAGGGGCAATAGAACGCGAGGAATGACGAGTATGCAGCAATGACAGCACTGTATCGGCGTGGCAAATCCGCGTGAGTAGTGTTCGTCTGCATGACTCGCTTTGCCCGCCCACACGGAACCATGTAGCTAGTTCACACTCGATATCACGGTGCGCTCACTCACGGACTGATGGGCGACGGCTGCGTGGCTAGAATTTCTTCTTAGCTGTCGATTTTTCATGTGTTCTGCGGGGAAGGTGTGTGCTGTATACCTGAGATTTGCCAAGTGTTAACTCAGTATAACGAAAATTAGAATGATAACCAAATATTGAATATAATTGAAGGTCATTGTTTCAGTTGTGGAACTGTATATTTCCGCGAAATAACAGCTGATAAATTAATGCTCGCTTCCAGTCAGCTGCTAAAACTGCAATTGACATTTAGAGATATTTCGAACAGAACAAATTAATGTGATGTTTAAAGCTTTCCCGGCGTATTGATTGTTCCATAAAAACACGGGAGACCTGCCGGATGTCACATTAACGTGAGATTAACGTGAGGAGTGTGACAACAGACTATAATTATCAACTTTGTTTAAAATTAACAAAAAATTTCAGCCTAGCTACACTGTAGGCTTTCGTGAGTAAATCGAGCAAATGAACAAGTAAGTCTCGTTAATTTTAATAATAAGAACAGAAAGAGAAAGGAAGCATGAGGTGTAGTGATGAAAAGATATGGATACCATTCGAATAGATTTCTATCTGGATAATTATTCGAATAAATAGATAATTCAAATAAATTTATTCGCCAATAAATTATCTGTAAATTAAATAACGAATAACCTATAATGTCGATGTATTTTCTTCTTGTTCAAAAATAGTATATATTCCCTTGGCTCAGTGCAGTTTCTGTTTGATAAATGACTTATTCGCCTTTGTGACTCAGTGGCTTAAGTTCGAGGCTACTTAACTTACGCTTACGGTTCGATCCCCAGTTGGTCCTACGATTTTCTCCATTACTTATCGCTTGTTTCACCTGAAACAATGACAATAATGCCAAGTCGACTTGGACCGTATTTCAGAGCAAGCGTTGAAATGTAGGTTCCTCTGTTGACTGGTTTAATAAGTCTGTTCGGAAGTGGAAGGAAGTCAAGTGCACACCACCATGCCTAATAAAGCACTGCAGCGTAGAAACCATCTTTCATGTTGACCACAGTTTTACTTGATTTACAGCGTAATAAATGAAACATAAAAATGCTTATAGGTGGACTGCCTCAGCGTTTTGGGCTATAACGCACTAGGCAGCCGCAATGTTGAGCAGCCAATTTAGTCCGCCTGCTGAAGCTCAGTCGTGACGGATGAGCCTAGCGAGATGAGCGTGGAGTATGTTATACCTTTTCTCCCACAACAAATGTACTTTACTACAATTATAAATATTAGTTTTCCGTTGTTTTACTTGTTTTATGCGCTGCGGATTATAAGTTGACTTACAAAGATGTTGGAGCATACGGAAAATATAGTGAACCAGCTACGTTTTTATGCAATCAGTTTTGCATGAAAATCTTGACAGTAAAAATTTACGTATATCGGAGAAAAGCCTCAAATCCAAAAAGGGAGTCATTGTGGGAGACGAGGCATTTGGTATATCTAAAAATGTAATGCGTCCTGATGGAGGAAGGAGTTCAATAAAAAGAACCTTAAAAAATACTGTCTCAGACTAGGCGGTTTATAGAATGCATATCTGGTACTTTGGCAAATAAATAAACAGAAGTTTTCATCGCCCACTGGATGCTTAAGAAGAATTTGCAGTTGCCATAATAAATGAATGCTGTGTTTTACAGAAATGTGCCAGAAAGAGATGGTTATAAATTTGAAGACATATTTCAAGTCTCTCCAGCACGGGAAATTCTCCCAGGTCCTACAATCTGTCGAAAGTCATCATGAAATTTGTTTCACGATGCAAGCAACTGTAAGGTGTCAGGCAAATCCAACACCTTCCATGAAAACCCTGACATAATAAGCAAATCCAGTAGTATGTCACATAGCTCCGAATAAATCGTGACATTACATTAACCAAGGTAATACGAGTAACGAGTGAGCAAATGGAATACCACAGACTAACACACGAATGCCTAAATGGATGTCATACCTTCCCACCGTGAGACAGACGCAGTTCCGAGGGGAGAAACGAGAACAGAAGCCGAGAGCAGAACCGTGTTAAGCTAGAAGGCCCTACGGTAAGGGACGGACACCCAAGTCTCCAGCTAACCACCAGGACCACCCCCCAGCCCATGTTAAAAGCTAGAGCCCTCCAGAAGAACGGTATAGATCTTACGATAACACTAAAAGGGCCACACCAGCCGCAAGTTTTAGCGTGAGACTTTTTCGCGTCGCTTTTATGTTGCAAACTTTAAAAACATTGCCCCACCACGAAAAGTATAACGTTTCTCATTGGATAGACAGAATTTTTGTAGGCAGAGCTTAAGGTTAACATTGAGACCCTGATTGGTCAGATGAAAACACAGCCAGATAGTTTTTTTTTTAAACCAACTTCGGTAAATTGTAGTAAGGAGAAGTTAGAAGAGAGTTGCTTCCGAGACGGCGAGCTGGATGGAGCTGCGCCGGCCGCCGCCCCCTGACGAACACCGACAAGGTAATGAATGCACGCGATGCCGCATTTTTGAGCGCATAAGGCTTCATTCCTCCCCCCATGAACCATGGACCTTGCCGTTGGTGGGGAGGCTTGCGTGCCTCAGCGATACAGATAGCCGTACCGTAGGTGCAACCACAACGGAGGGGTATCTGTTGAGAGGCCAGACAAACGTGTGGTTCCTGAAGAGGGGCAGCAGCCTTTTCAGTAATTGCAAGGGCAACTGTCTGGATGATTGACTGATCTGGCCTTGTAACAATAACCAAAACGGCCTTGCCGTGCCGGTACTGCGAACGGCTGAAAGCAAGGGGAAACTACAGCCGTAATTTTTCCCGAGGGCATGCAGCTTTACTGTATGATTACATGATGATGGCGTCCTCTTGGTCGGGTGATGCTGAGGGAATTAGATTAGGAAATGAGGCACTTAAAGTAGTAAAGGAGTTTTGCTATTTGGGGAGCAAAATAACTGATGATGGTCGAAGTAGAGAGGATATAAAATGTAGGCTGGCAATGGCAAGGAAAGCGTTTCTGAAGAAGAGAAATTTGTTAACATCCAGTATTGATTTAAGTGTCAGGAAGTCATTTCTGAAAGTATTCGTATGGAGTGTAGCCATGTATGGAAGTGAAACATGGACGATAAATAGTTTGGACAAGAAGAGAATAGAAGCTTTCGAAATGTGGTGCTACAGAAGAATGCTGAAGATTAGATGGGTAAATCACATAACTAATGAGGAAGTATTGAATAGGATTGGGGAGAAGAGAAGTTTGTGGCACAACTTGACCAGAAGAAGGGATCGGTTGGTAGGACATGTTCTGAGGCATCAAGGGATCACCAATTTAGTATTGGAGGGCAGCGTGGAGGGTAAAAATCGTAGAGGGAGACCAAGAGATGAATACACTAAGCAGATTCAGAAGGATGTAGGTTGCAGTAGGTACTGGGAGATGAAGAAGCTTGCACAGGATAGAGTAGCATGGACAGCTGCATCAAACCAGTCTCAGGACTGAAGACCACAACAACAACAACAAGGCTTCATTCGGAACTGCAGAAGTCTCATCTGTTACATCCCCTTTTTACGTAATACTAGTGTCGATCGTCAATTGAAGCTCATGGTATTCACATTTGCTACGTAAGTTAAAATCTGAAACGCGATGATTTTTCTCTTATATAATTGTTGAGAAGCCACATCAGCCACTGTAATTTACGACAAGTTAGATAAGTAATTAAAGATAATTGAGGGTCACTATAGACAATTTTGATAGTTTTCTCTTTTGTGAAACTTAATTTAAACCTAGATTATAGATGTGATATGGCATAGGTCATCCTTCGATCCATTGTAGAACTTGGAAACGCATTCAGGGAATATTCGTTCACATTTTTGTTGAACGCAGTTGGTTTTTATCATCCTGTATTAAAACATTTCCTTTTATCAATAGTGCAATTTATAAGCAGTGTTTTGTGAGTAGAATAAAATTTCCAATGGTAAACTTAAGTGCTTTTTCGACGTTATTTTACCAGCTAACTAAAAATAGGAAAGCCTTAAACCCCTTCCACTAAATTTAATTAGTATTAAGATTCTTTTACAGAGAGTGCAGTGGAGCTGACGATGAAATCATTAAGTATGTGGTTATATCATCGCTAGTCTCACTGAACTCTTCTGAACTCTACATGTCATGTGTGGTCTGGCGTCTCCTTACCAGCAACAGGTCCCAGGTTCAAACTAGTCAATTCCCTAAAAAACACGCTCAGAGCGTCGTTGCGCGAAGGTGATAGGGAGACACGACATAGAACAACAGACACCACGCAGAATGTTAGACAACGTCTAGCTGCCTCGGCATGTGCACGGGCACTGAAGGTAGCCACATGTGTTCTCCACGAGTCAAACCTCTCACAACTAGGAGTACAGAGACACGAAATCTCAGCGGCCTAGTGTGCAGGCTGCAATGCACGTTACTTTTTATTGGCTGTCGCAGACGGCCTGCCTATTGATTTACAGCCATTACAGTACCGACTCGGTCCCCTTCAACAATGTCTGCACCTGACCCAACGACGAGAATGCAGTCGATAAAAACTCTCAATCTGTAACACCTCTCTTAGATTGCTAACCCTACCAGACATGCATGTCTCCTTGATATAAATAGGCAATTCGTTATTGTAGTGCTACAAAATGAGTGAAACAAGCAAGAATACAGTGGTTCTTAATGACTAACATCACCACACTTTTAATCTAACGTCTCCTAGAACGATTATGGAATGCTGCTGGACGTCCAAAGCCATCCAAAGCGTTTTAGATTTATCTCTGTTAAGCTTGCCATTAGAATATGTAATAATTTTTCGATTCGGGGTACAAGTGTATAAAAGAGTTATAATATTGCAGGACAATTGCAACTTGTGTATTACAGAAGTGTCAAGCAGTGGCGGATGCATAGGGGGGACAGCGTGGTGCGTGCGTGCGTGCGTGTGTGTGTGTGTGTGTGTGTGTGTGTGTGTGTGTGTGTGTGTGTGTTCCTTCGGATGTGTCCAAAAGAACATATACCACACACATGTAATTAAGTCGAGGACTGCCAGTGATCTCTTCGGTGCAGATGCATACCAGGCTACAATTCTTACAGGAATCAGCGAAATGCGGCGAGTCATGCGAGTAATGGGCAAGGGCACTACATTTGTAGTGTGTGGGTAAGTTGAGAATTTGGGTCTTAGGATAGACGCGCTAGAGTTATCAAATTAGTTGCGCTGGCCGCTGTGTCCGGATGGCGAAATGTCGGCGCATTTTTCTAGTAAGCGGGAGACCAAAGTTCGAATCCCAGTCTGGGATAAATTTTGTACTTTCTCTATTGATTTAAATCAATGCCCACTCGCAGCCAATTTCTATAATTCCTTCTTATCTTAAAAGAATTTAACACGTGGCTTAAAGTTACACAAGGGAGAGCTCAATGTAACTTATCTGTCCACCGTAAAGTTTGTGAAAGTTATTTTGAAACTCTGTTCTTTTTGTAATATAAGGATGTAAAACATAATGGCTATATGATTAAAATACATAGCAATAACGTTTAAACATTAATATAAAATGATGTTAATAGAAAATGATATAATAATCACCACACAGCTCTTGTGCTTACGTCTTGTGTCGACGATGCAAGTGTGGCCAATCCGCCGCTGTCCTCAGCCGACGTACACTATGTGATCAAAAGTATCCGAACACCTGGCTGAAAATGACTAACACGTTCGTGATGCCCTCCATCGGTAATGCGGGAATTCAATATGGTGTTGGCAAATCCTTATCCTTGATGACAGCTTCCACTCTCGCAGGCATACGTTCAATCAGGTGCTGGAAGGTTTCTTGAGGAATGGCAGCCCATTCTTCACGGAGTGCTGCAGTGAGGAGAGATATCGATGTCGGTCGATGAGACCTGGCATGAAGTCGGCGTTCTAAAACCTCCCAGATGTGTTCTGTAGGATTCAGGTCAGGACTCTGTGCAGGCCAGTCCACTACAGGGATGGTATTCTCGTGTAACCACTCCGCTACAGGCCGTGAATTATGAACAGGTCGTCGATCGTGTTGAAAGATGCAGTCGCCATCCTATAATTGCTCTTCAACAGTGGGAAGCAATAAGGTGCCTAAAGCATCAAGTAGGCCTGTGCTGTGATAGTGCCACACAAAACAACAACAGATGCAAGCCCTCTCCATGAAAAACACGACCACTCCATAACACTAACGCCTCCGAATTTTACTGTTGGCTCTACACATGCTGGCAGATAATGTGCACCGGGCATTCGCCATACCCACACCCTGCCATCGGATCGTCACATTGTGTACCGTGATTCGTCACTCAACACAACGGTTTTCCACCGTTCAATCGTCCAACGTTTACGTTCCTTACACCAAGCGTGGCGTCGTTTGGCTTTTACCGGCGTGATGTATGATTCATGAGCAGCCGCTCGACCATGAAATCCAAGTTTTTCCCTCTCTCATAATTGTCATAGCACTTGCAGTGAATCCTGATGCAGGTTTGAATTCCTGTGTGATGGTCTGGATAGATGTCTGCCTGTTACACATTACGACCCTCTTCAACTGTCGGCGGTCTTTGTCAATCAACAGACGAGGTCGGCCTATACGCCTTTGTGCTGTACGTGTCCCTTCACGTTTCCTCTTCACTATCACAGCGGAAACAGTGGACCTAGGGATGTTTAAGAGTGTGGAAATCTCGAGTACAGACGTATGACACAGGTGACACCCAACCACCTGACCACGTTGGAAGTCCGTGAGTTCCGTGGAGCGCCCCATTCTGCTCTCTCACGATGTCTAATGGCTACTGAGGTTGCTGATATGGAGTATCTGGCAGTAGGTGGCAGCACAATGCACCCAATATTAAAAACGTATGTTTTTTGGTGTGTCCGGATACTCTAGATCACATAGTGTAGCTCAAGATATCGTTAGCGCCCCCTCCTTGAGGTTATCTGTATCCACAACTGGTGTCAAGGAACGATTTGAAGATGTTTTTAGTTTTTCTGTACCAACTGTAATTATTGCAGAAAAGTCTTACACACGATTTAAGAACAAGTAGTTCACATCTATTGTTATCCATGATCAAGGAGGGCTTACAACAAACTTCGGAGATATGAAAGCCAAAGAAATGTCAAAGTAAATGGGTCACGAGATTCTGTTGAAATCATGACATAAATAGAAGATTTTATTTGAAGTGTGATCTAAGAAGTGAAGTTAAAGTGGAATCACAACAAAGTACTTGAAAAAATTGATTTCTGAATTTTTATTGAAGAAGACTGTGAGCTGAAAGTCATACATTGAAGTCGTGATTAAAGACGAATTCAGGAGTGCATTCTACATCTACATCTACATCTATACTCCATAAGCCACCTGACGGTGTGTGGCGGAGGGTACCTTGAGTACCTCTTTCGGTTCTCCATTCTATTCCAGTCTCGTGTTGTTCGTGGAAAGAAGGATTGTCGGTATGCCTCTGTGTGGGCTCTAATCTCTCTGATTTTATCCTCATGGTCTCTTCGCGAGACATACGTAGGAGGGAGCAATATACTGCTTGACTCCTCGGTGAAGGTATGTTCTCGAAACTTCAACAAAAGCCCGTACCGAGCTACTGAGCGTCTCTCCTGCAGTCTTCCACTGGAGTTTATCTATCATCTCCGTAACGCTTTCGCGATTACTAAATGATCCTGTAACGGAGCGCGCTGCTCTCCGTTGGATCTTCTCTATCTCTTCTATCAACCTTATCTGGTACGGCTCCCACACTGGTGAGCAGTATTCAAGCAGTGGGCGAACAGGGATACTGTAACCTACTTCTTTTGTTTTCGGATTGCATTTCCTTAGGATTCTTCCAATGAATCTCAGTCTGGCATCTGCTTTACCGGCGATCATCTTTATATGATCATTACATTTTAAATCACTCCTATTGCGACCGAGCGAGGTGGCGCAGTGGTTAGACACTGGACTCGCATTCCGGAGGACGACGGTTCAATCCCGCGTCCAGCCATCCTGATTTAGGTTTTCCGTGATTTCCCTAAATCGCTCCAGGCAAATGCCGGGATGGGTCCTTTCAAAGGGCACGGCCGACAACCTTCCCCGTCCTTCCCTAATCCGATGAGACCGATGACCTCGCTGTCTGGTCTCCTTCTCCAAAACATCCAACCAGCTCCTAACGCGTACTCCCAGATAATTTATGGAATTAACTGCTTCCAGTTTCTGACCTGCTATATTGTATCTAAATGATATGGGATCTTTCTTTCTGTGTATTCGCAGCACATTACACTTGTCTACATTGAGATTCAATTGCCATTCCCTGCACCATGCGTCAATTCGCTGCAGATCCTCCTGCATTTCAGTACAATTTTCCATTGTTACAACCTCTCGATATACCACAGCATCATCCGCAAAAAGCCTCAGTGAACTTCCGATGTCATCCACAAGGTCATTATACTCGATCATAATACGTGTTCCAAAATTCTACAACTGATCGACGTTAGAGACATAGGTCTATAGTTCTGCACATCTGTTGTAAGTAGGCTGTTTAGGTTTTTATAGTGGTAACGCCACGTAGCGTACTGTATGAAAATCACTGGCTGTATGAAGATCACTGGCTGCGCTGTGTGCAGTCTGTGGCTAGTTTTGCATTGTTGTCTGCCATTGTAGTGTTGGGCAGCTGGATGTTAACAGCGCGTAGCGTTGCACAGTTGGAGGTGAGCCGCCAGCAGTGGTGGATGTGGAGAAGTAAGATGGCGGATTTTTGAGAGCGGATGATCTGGACGTGTGTCCATCAGAGACAGTACATTTGTAAGACTGGATGTCATGAACTGATATATATAATATGACTTTTGAACAATATTAAGGTAAATACATTGTTTGTTCTCTATCAAAATCTTTCTTTTGCTAACTGTGCTTATCAGTAGTTAGTGCCTTCAGTAGTTTGAATCTTTTATTTAGCTGGCAGTAGTGGCGCTCGCTGTAATGCAGTAGTTCGAGTAACGAAGATTTTTGTGAGGTAAGTGATTTGTGAAACGTATAGGTTAATGTTAGTCAGGGCCATTCTTTTGTAGGGATTTTTGAAAGTCAGATTGCGTTGCGCTAAAAATATTGTGTGTCAGTTTAAGCACAGTCATGTATAATTTTTCTAAGGGGATGTTTCACTGTCCGACGTCCCTTCTTGAAAACGGGGATAACGCGTGCCCTTTTTAATCCTTTGGAACGCTACGCTCTTCTAGAGACCTGCGGTACACCGCTGCAAGAAGGGGGGCAGGTTCCTTCGCGTACTCTGTGTAAAATCGAACTGGTATCCCATCAGGTCCAGCGGCCTTTCCTCTTTTGGGCGATTTTAATTGTTTCTCTATCCCTCTGTCGTCTATTTCGATATCTACCATTTTGTCATCTGTGCGACAATCTAGAGAAGGAACTACAGTGCAGTCTTCCTATGTGAAACAACTTTGGAAAAAGACATTTAGTATTTCGGCCTTTAGTCTGTCATCCTCCGTTTCAGTACCATTTTGGTCACAGAGTGTCTAGACATTTTGTTTTGATCCACCTACCGCTTTGACATAAGACCAAAATTTCTTAGGATTTTCTGCCAAGTCAGTACATAGAACTTTACTTTAGAATTCATTGAACGCCTCTCGCATGGCCATCCTCACATGTAATGTGAGTGCATTGCATGTGTAGAATGCATTTTCCTTAGTGTCACGATGGTAAAGCCCTGTAAATCAAATAAAGTCACTGAAGAGACTTCAAAAAAGATTTGTTTCAAAAACTAATCTAAAAGAAATGAAAAGTACGTTCCTTTAATAAATGACAAAAAATTGGAGCAATAAATAGAATTGGATTTAAGGTTTATCTATTGTTCTTAACACTCTTTATTCACAAATGATTAATAAGTGTTTTTTTTCATGTAAGTGAATAATGTTTCAAATAATATTTGTTATACACGAATAACGAATAGTAATTTATATCTGTATTCTTTATTCCTCAGTCGCATAATTTTCAGCCAAGTATGGTGCTTAGCAAGGCGCATCGCGCATGCGCACACTGCAGGTTGGCAGTCTATGAGCAAATGAGTGCAAGCGCGTGAAATCCCTCAGCGACTGTGCCAGCCAGGTGGCCGGTGTACAAGCGCTCACGCGTCTGTCATTAGCATCCGTAAATGCCTCCCAATTTCCGCGAAAATTCGCAAAGCGTATCCGCGCTCCCACTCGCACACCGCAGGAGCGTGCGGGACATGCGGACAGGCCACGCGGTTGCAGGGATCTAGATAGGACCGCCAAAGTCGGCGCTGTATGCAACCACCATGCAGAATCAAATGGTTCAAATGGCTCTGAGCACTATGGGACGCAACTGCCGAGGTCATGAGTCCCCTAGAACTTACAACTACTTAAACCTAACTAACCTAAGGGCATCACACACATCCATGCCCGAGGCAGGATTCGAACCTGCGACCGTAGCAGTCGCACGGTTCCGGACTGCGCGCCTAGAACCGCGAGACCACCGCGGCCTGCCCATGCAGAATCGAGCCGCCCAGTTGCTGCTGGAGTGCTGATTGCCCTTAATATATTACTATTCCTATTAACACACATCGATAAAATCATTAACGCACTAGACAAATCTGGGAGTGCACTACCGAATGGGTAAGTAAAATTCTGTTTGACGCTGGGTGAGCCGGCCGTGGTTGCCGAGCGGTTCTAGGCGCTTCAGTCCGGAACCGCGAGACTGCTACGGTCGCAGGTTCGAATCCTGCCTCGGGCATGGATGTGTGTGATGTCCTTAGGTTAGTTAGGTTTAAGTAGTTCTAAGTTCTAGGGGACTGATGACCTCAGATGTTAGGTCCCATAGTGCTCAGAGCCATTTGACGCTGGGTGTCGCATGAAGGACAGAATGTGCAGGATTTGTTTGGGCTGTCACCAATTATACTCTGCAAAAACGAAATTGCAAACCTCTGCTCAGACACTAGAGAGAATGCGCCTGACGACCAATAGGAGAGACACCTGATATAATGAAAGGGTACAGTACTGCCCGACACTGAAAATAGGTTCAACATTCATCGTTATTCTGGTCAGAAGAACACATTTTTGTAATAATAGCTCAATTTAACTTAATACACCGAAGCCGGATACCAGTGTAGGAAAGAATGACAATTTATTTATTTAATTGATCACATGTGCACTCCCACAAAATAAATCCCTACATCCAATTTGGTGAGATCTGTGAAATGAATGAATGTATGGTCGTCTGCTAATCGCAGATAGTGAATGTGCAATATATGATCATCTTTGAGACGGTCCTTTGGTGGAACCAAAGAGATGAAATTTACCTGAGCTTTGAGCGCCTGAAATGTGGCTGACCAATAAGGTAGCATGGTGTTCCCCCACCTTGGCCGAGGTGCGAGTTGACCTGAAGCACGGCCATGTTTCAGCACTCTGGCGCTGGATCTTGTGTTGGTAAGACCTGTCTTAGGTGTGCTCCGTAAAGACAAAAGAGTGGAGTAAATGGTATGCGTGTGAAATACTTAAAGAGTAGTTTGGAATAATTATTTCTCTATTTCAGGAACTTTTTTTTTGGGGGGGGGGGGAATTAAGTGACAGGCAGGTAATATTAAGGGGATCGTAGTAATATTCGGAAGTGATCAACGGTCACAGTGAAACCACGTGTAGCAATAAGTTGAAACACTTGCGAGTGCTAGTACTAAGTTGGAATACTTGCCAGTGCTAGTACTAAGTTGAAATACTTCCGAGTTCTAAAGTTGAGCTGAATTACTGGCGTGTGTACCGTAAGTTGGAAATATTTAAAAAATGGCATGTGCAGGACTTGAAAATAGAGACGAGTACTTCCACGTGGTGAGTACTGTGTGAGTCTCAATCTGTGTATGAGACAAAGGATAAAGAGAAGTACTCGTCCATGGTATCAGTTGAGGACACGCATGTGTGACGATTATATTCTTAATATTACTTTGGTTGTTATGTTTCCGTGTGACGCTGGATTCAAACTCTAATACTCTGAGAGTGAAGCAAGGTGAGTCAGCCGTCTATCCAGCAACACCACTTGGTTTGCATTGCAGAGGAAGACGTGCACATATCCTCCAGAGTTCGTAGTAGGAAAGAAAAGTTACGAGATGGGGCAGTGTCATGTGAAGCTGGGATGAATACTGATTGAAGTGGGAAAGATGAAAGTGATGTGACTCTAACGTTTGTAATGACACATTCCGACGCAGAGACATACAATATCTTAAAGGCTGCGCCAAAGATTAAATTGAGAGGCATGTAGATTATAATCTTTGTAATGTTCACATTGGATTCTCTTTTGTTTCATACTCCAAGGAGCTAAGGGACACTTTCGATTGTTGCCTCGTGGAGGGTGGACGTAATTTTTGGTGTGTGCGGAAAGGTAGCCACATTGTTAGTAATTATGGTTTGTGCGACGAGCACAGCAAGTCTTATTGTGTTGAGAATAAAAAATAGTGAGAAGTATCGAAGTTTTACGAGAATTATTTAAAGTGACGTAGCATTGTATTTCCTTGGGTTCCACCGTCTTCGTGAAGTGAACCGATGCCGACTCAGGAAGATACACACAGTCAACAAAGAGAAGAACACCGATGGCGACTAATGAATTAATATTGTGGCAGAAGGACTAATTCTACGTCTAAGGTGAGAACTCTGATTAAATCAATGACGTAGAATTCAAAATGTAATTAATCGGAATGGTAAATTATACTACAGGCATATTTCACGCAGCACTGAATTTGTCCGCATTCAAGCCGGTCAATACAGTCCGTAAAAAAGCCCTTCAAAAATTCTAAAGTTACAGTTCCATGTCCGTAATTTTCTCCTTTTCAAAAAAAATCAATAAATTTAATTTTTTTATATTTATTTCACCACACGTTGTGACTATTCTTTGTGTTGTATTGTATGTTGCCAGTGTGATGTATTTCATGTAATTTAAGTGTGTGTGGTTTGCATGGGAGAGTAGCAAGATAGGTTCAGAGACAGTGGGTTATGCATGTTCCTTTTTGTACCGCTCGGACTGGAGTAAATTTTCGTGATGATGGGTGTGAGAGTCGAAGTGTGAGATACAGCAAAAGATCCACCATCCTATCCAGAAAGTGCACTGTAGCGTTAGATAATTACGAGACCATAAGATAGATAATCACAAATGTAAAGCCATGCCGACTGGGCGGAGTTTCTCATGTGTAATTACTGTATAAAAATGTAATAATAGAATAATAGAATTTATCGGAATAAAAAAAGATAGTGAAAAGAAAAAAGATTGGTGGCCTTGATCTTTGAATAGTGTGTAGTCATGATATCCAGAATTTATAATCTGTGCGCCATTCACATTCAGTGCGATGGCCACGTGTTGATCAAAGCCGTTGAGTAAGAAAGAAAATGTGGTATTGCCAGTGCGTAGTGAACAATCAGAGTTGTGTAAATTACTAATAATCAGATGTGCGTTATCCGTTTCCGTTGCGTAACATTCAAACATGAGAATAATCTGTAGTTTAATTGTGAGTACTGGAGCTCATAAGCAGTCATTCATGTTTTGCAATAAATAAGAATAAATCCACTCGCTTGGCAGACCACTCATCTTGCAGGCCTGACTGTTTGATGCCACAGCCTCTCAATATATTGTAACCTCCCCTCCGCAATTTTCTAAGAAATAAATGACAATACTTAATACAAATGGGAGCCAAGTGTAACCTCCCTACAAAAATTTTAAAAGAAATGGACGATACTAATTAGAAATGCTGATGGACATGGCTCTATGCGTAACCTGCCCTCAATCAAATGTACTGACAATGGCAACAAATGTGAAATTCGCAATCTGACTCAATTATAAATCCTTCAAAAAATTAAAGTCCATTCAGTGACAAGAAAATTCAATTAAACCGAAATATCGGTCTTTGGCCCTGTGTAAAACAATCAGAATTAAAGTCTTACCTCAGAATAAATCGATGTCACATATCTGCTCTTGTTGTTGCGCACCGCTTGGAGGAACTGCATTGCAAATAATAATTTCTCCCTTTTTTTTTTGATTCTAGTGAAATTTTTCTTCAAAAGAAGTGGAATGAAATGGGAAGTGCAACGAAATCTTGAGTTCAATAAAAAATTAAATTTTTGAAAAAATGCTTTTGAAATAAAAAATTATTATTGGGAGACTTGTTGAAGAATAATTACAATAAATAAAATTTTTCATTATCTAATGATTATATTAATTAACAGTATACCTTATTCCTCATCTTGACCATTGTTGCCGACCGCCTACATCACACAACCGCACTGGGCTGCTACTACTGACCGACCGCTCTGCATGAGGACTACAGACTGAGTACTGCTCTCAACTAGACAGAGCTACAGACTCGCAACGACTGAACTGACAGACTCGCAACGACTGACTGACTGCTACTCTGCATAGCGACAACTCACTCGCAAAGACTACTACTGACTGAGAACCGCTCGCAACACTCGCGCGGTCAAGCGCATACTCTCTGGTCACAGATGCTACAATGCCTCGCCATCGCTGCTGCGTTACATACGTGTTTCATAACCCTCCACTCGGGGGGCAAAAATTTGGCAGCGATGGTGAGTCATTTGGACTTGCCAATCGCGGCAAAATTTTTCTTTAATTAACAAAATCCTACAACTTACAGAATATTTAAATGTTGTGCACACGCACTAAGTACAAAATATATCAGACAAGGACAAAATGTGAATACTAAACATAGTAGCAAATCAGAAAAAAGTATATACAAACTTTTTGACAGATAAAGTGCACAGGCACTGAAAAAATTCTTTAGCATATGCAGAACAAATAAACAGACTGGCAAAAAATATTATGTTGACAAGTGTACATGCACTGAAAAATGTCTTTAGCATTTTCACAACAAATAAACATAATGGCAAAAAAAAAAAAAAATTCATGTCCAAAGTGCACATGCACTGAAAAATGTCTTTAGTATTTTCACAACAAATAAACATAATGGCAAAAAAAAATTCATGTCCAAAGTGCACATGCACTGAAAAATGTCTTTAGTATTTTCACAACAAATAAACATAATGGCAAAAAAATTCATGTCCAAAGTGCACATGCACTGAAAAATGTCTTTAGTATTTTCACAACAAATAAACATAATGGCAAACATCATGTCGACCAGTGACATAAGTGTACTCACACTGGAGTTTAGCGAATCGAAAAATGTATAACCTATGAACATAAATGATGTTACCAAAAAAAAAAAAATTTTTTTTCTTTATGTGACAAGAATCAGGATAGGAAAGGGAAGGATTGCATCATGGTTGTAGCACTTTAGATTGCACACAGCTGCTCTGAAAGTCCATATCTTTCCACAGTAGTACAACACCAAGTGACACAACTTGAAGTTCTTTTCCCATCAGAATTTATCAGTGTAGCCAAGACACTGAACTGTTGTAGTAATGTTCCATGTTTTCATTTTGGCAGTACATTAGGTACACCAAACAGTGGGACCATAATAATGTCTTCATCGCTCATGGTGGTGGACAGCATGTCGTGTCAACACCACACTCTTACAAGGCACACCAACGTAGAATTAGTGCAAAACCAAATATAGTGCTCCATGATCACTGGGATAAACAGGACAAATGGACATTGCAGTAATTCAGGGTAGTCAGCTTATGAGGTGAAGGACATCAAGTCACATAATATTGACAATTACAGTAGTAGTGTGCGGCATTCATAGCCCAGTTATTGAACATTTCTGTACCAAGTATGTAGTATTACAGAAAAATGTTCATTAATTGTTGTACATAGAATCAGTAGCCTTCTTTTCCTGGTTACAAAGCATTATGAAATAATCGCATTCTTTTCAGTTACAGAGTATAATCAAGAATCATTAACCTTTTCCTAATTACAGTTAATTAATCATTTGTCATTAATTAATCATTTGTCTAATTACAGTTAATTAATCATTTGTATAATTACAGTTAATTAATCATTTGTCGTTAATTAATCATTTGTCTAATTACAGTTAATTAATCATTTGTATAATTACAGTTAATTAATCATTTGTCGTTAATTAATCATTTGTCTAATTACAGTTAATTAATCATTTGTCGTTAATTAATCATTTGTCTAATTACAGTTAATTAATTAATCATTTGTCATTTCAATATATTAAGAATCATTAGTCTTTTCCTAATTACAAAGCATTATGAAACAGTCACATTTATTTCCAATTACAAAGTATGAACATTGAAACAAGAGTTAATTAATGGCATAATTAATAACAATTTCGTTGATTGACATTAATTATTGGCACTCAGTGGCCATCAAGTATTGAATAGAATAAAACATAGTTCATCATTCAGTATTATTCAGATCATTACAAAGTCATTATTAAAAATCAGTTAATTACAGTCAAATCATTAGTAATCACAGGCATTACAATAAACAGTGGCAGTTATTAGCTAGTGACAAAACATTATTTTGAATATAGTCTCATTAAGAGGTCATTACTCGAGTGACATGCTATTCAGAGTTGATCAGTATTATTCAGAATTATCATAAACTAGTGACATTATGTGGGACTGGTAATACATTTTTTTGGTAGCAATGCATTGCGTTGGGATCGATAATTAATTGCTGAGGCATAATACTTTTTGCTTTTGACCTATTGCTGCAAATGAGGATAGGTAACGTCATTCGTCATGAGTCAGCTGTAGCAAGATTATGTAACAAGGCAGTACATGTGATCACATTTATAAATGATAAACACAAATGGGTAAAAAATATAAAAATGCAAGTACTAGAACAGGTATAATAAGTAACAGGTTTAGTAAGTGTCATGAAAAACTTCTCCTGGAAAAAATACAAAAACGGATTATTGACCTGAAAGAAGAAACGCACACTATGCTGAAAAGTAGTGAACTTCGAATTAACAAGTAGTGAAATGTGTATAAAATGTGTTCCATAGCTGTCCTTTCCAAAACTTTCCGTCATCCTACTATGCAATGTAACACCTGCTGTCAAAGCAAACTGCAACAAATACTTAAAAAACTACGTAGCATAAATACATAACTTCAACATTATCCTCATCTGTAAAGAAAAAACTTCATTATCCATCACTTCATTATCCATATTATCATAACTTCATTATTATCACCACCTGTAAAGAAAAACTTCATTATTCATAACATCATATCCTTCATCATTATTCATCAGTATTCATTATCATCTGCAAAAAAATCACTTCATTACTCATTACCTAACTATTCCTTATCTCTAGCATACTTCATCACTAAAACTAAGATGTGTAGTTCTCTCTGACAGCCTGCATCAATCACCTTGTATTCTGAAAGAAAAAATTAGTTAAGACTGCTATTCTGTGATGAGTATAGTATAGTCTTGTTAATGCTTGTTAATCCTGATCCCTTTACTCTTCCTCATAAAGTTATTGCATCTCCTTTCGTTTATTCCGTAGGTGAAATTCCCATTTCTGTTGAATTTATTTCTTACATATATCATTTCTTTCTGAAATTGATGAACAAAGATTAATGTCTTGCATTTAAATCCTATACCCACTAAATAATGACTGGTTTATGGTGACACAATTAACCATACAGCATAACATGACAGAAAACGTAATATGTCCAAGACATTGACAGTGTTCGGATGCGAAAAAATGTACACAGAATAATACAATGCAGTAGCAAAAAATGTGAAACAGTCACGATGTTGAGATGTCATAAGGCAAAAAAAAAAAAATGTCAAAGTCGACTGGTGTGTGTTATATCTTAACTATTTCATAGTGCATACAAACAAAACTGGAGTACAGTCATATACACAAAAAAATGGAAAATGTGCACGGTCTGATGTGTAACGACAAGAAAAGCGACCTGCTAACCTTACCTTGCCGGGCACTTGCCAAGAAAAAAAAATACGATAATCATCAATAAGTAGTCACATAAATATAATTGCAGAAATAGTCGTAAATGTGTAAATTCATCTGGAAAAATATGCACGGTCTGATGTGTAACGACAAGAAGAGCGACCTGCTAACCTTACCTTGCCGGGCACTTGCCAAGAAAAAAAATACGATAATCATCAATAATTAGTCAGGTGAATTAATTGCATTAGTAAATGGCATCATAGTGTGTTGAATCATACAGTGGTTTCACTCAATAAACGGTTTAATGTTTGAGATATGGTGATTGCCTTTCGATTTTCTGGTTCTCAAAGTTTCGACGTGTACAACATTGGGGTGAGGGATGCTGCGAATCCGATATGGACCTGCGTATAGAAGTTCAAATTTACTGCACTTACCTTTTAATTTGCTGGATAAATAGTGTGTACGTACTAATATCTTCTGTCCAACGTGAAAGTCGCGGCGTGTACAAACCTGTTTTTGCTGTCTTCTCCGGCGCTCTGCGGCACGTTTGATGTTGTTCAGCGCAATGTCAATTATTTCATGGTGTCGTAGGCGACGATTTTTGGGGAATTCTATTAATTCTTTAATTTTGTTCGGTGGTTCAACGTTTTTCAGTATAACAGTCGGAGATAGCATAGTGGATTCATTTGGAATGGAATTAATTACATCTTGGAATGAGAGTATGTGTGTATCCCAATCAATATGTCTTTTGTGGCAGTATATTCTGCACAGCTTACCAATTTCCTTCATTAATCTTTCACAAGGGTTCGAAGAAGCGTGGTACTTGGATATATAGATCGGAGAAATGTTTCTAGCTCGTAACATGCGTGTCCATACACTACTACGAAATTGAGATCCATTGTCAGAAATTACTTTCATTACATGCCCTACATGAAATAGAAAATGTTTTACAAATGCTTTCGAAACAGTTTTAGCAGTAGCTTTGCGTAACGGAGTGAAAGTAACAAATTTTGAAGTGAGCTCAACAGCGACAAAAATGTAGCAAAAACCTCTGTTAGTTCTCGGAATCGGACCAAAAATATCTACTGCGGCCATGTGTCTTAATTTCACAGGTATAATGGGATATAAAGGAGGAATATGTGAAGTGGTGTCTGATTTAGCTTTCTGGCAAATTTTACAAGACGCTAAAACTCGTCGTATACGTTTTTCCATGTTGGTAAAATAACAGTTCTGTCTCAGTATAAGAAAACATTTTCGTGCTCCGTAATGTGCGTAACTTAAATGAGTGTACCAAATTAGTTTGTTAACCAGTTCGTCAGGAATGCATAATAACCAAATGTTGCTGTCAGGATGAGAGCGGCGAAACAGAATGTCATTGCGTACAGTGTAGTGGTTCCTAATCGTAACATTTTTCCTATCTTGCCAAAGGTGTTTAATTTCTTTCCACACATTGTCCTTATTTTGTTCTTGTGCTATGTCCTGTAATGACGATGAAATAAAATTTTCAAATGCAACCTGCTGAATGTACATGACACTGAAATTTGCTTTGCAGAAGTTGGTTGCTACGTCTTGCTGATTGTTACTGAGAGAACGCGATAGTGCGTCTGCTATAACATTTTGCGTACCGGGAATGTGAACTATTGTAAAATTAAATTCCTGTAAATATAGTTTCCATCTGCTTAACCTGTCGTGAGTGAATTTAGCTGAAAGTAAAAATTGTATCGCTCTATGGTCTGTGTAGACGGTGGTATGTCTGCCGTAAAGAAAGTGCCTAAATCTCGTAAAAGCCCATACAACACATAATGTTTCAAGTTCTGTAACAGAATAATTTCGTTCAGCAGGTGACAAAATGCGACTTGCAAATGCGATGTTTTTAATTACTGTAGAACCATCTTCTTCTATTTCCTGGAAAATGTGTACGCCTAAAGCGGTATTGGAACTGTCGGTAGCAATGGAAAAATTTCTAGTAAGATCTGGATGCGATAAAAGTGGTGCATTCAACAAAGCATGTTTCAGGTTCATGAATTCAGAGTGTGCTTGCTTATCCCAAGACCAAATAGTGTTTTTACCCGTTAATTGGCATAGTCTAGGCGTGTCTAAAGCAGAATGGTGAATAAATTTACGAAAAAAGTTAATTAAGCCCAAAAAACTGCGTAATTGCTTTTTTGTTGTAGGAACAGTAATGTCACGTAGAGCTTGAAGTTTTTCCGGATCAGGTGCAATGCCTTCTGCTGAAATTACGTGTCCAAGAAATTTTATAGAAGTTTTGCCAAAGTGCGATTTACTGAGGTTAACTGTGAGTCCTTGTGCATGAAAAGTTTGTAACAGTTGTTCAAGAATCATATTGTGTTCAGACCAGTTAGCTTCTGCGATAAGAATATCGTCTACATACGTCGTAATTCTGTCTTTAAGTTCTGTCGGAAGTATTGTGTTCAAACCGCGAATAAAAGCTGCAGAAGAAATAGTTAAGCCGAACGGTAGTTTGCAAAATTGATAACAGTCGCCGAAACAGAGAAAAGCTGTATATTTTCTACAATTCGGATGAAGTTGAATTTGCCAAAATCCCGATTTCAAATCTAATGTGGAATAAATAGCTGTACCGTGAAATTTCTGTAAAAGTTCCTCTAATGTCTGTGGTCGATCTGTTTCATTAATAATAATGTCATTAATGTGACGTGAATCAAGTACAAGGCGAAGTGAGCCATCTTTTTTCTTAACAATATGTAGTGGGTTTATGTACGGACTAACTGCTGGTTCTATAATTCCTTGGTCGAGCATATCCTGCAATTCTTTTTTAACTTGTTCTCTGTGAATATATGGAATAGGATAATGCTTTGCTTTAAATGTGTCATGCGGTTTGACTTGAAATTCATACATAAAGCCGGACATAGTACCAGGAATGTTGTCAAAAACTGGAGCTTGCTGTAAAAGAATTTTGTGTAATTGCGTTCGTTCGTCGTCTGTAATTGCACTACTCTCTTTAACTTTATCGGAAATCATTTGTATTACGTCGTAGTCCATTTCGTCTAGAGTATTATAGTTGTGTACGTACGTATCCGTGAACAATGTAGGATTACAATCTATGTCACGTGTTGCGGAAATCACCTCTGTGCGGTTAATTGTTTGTTCTTCCGCAGATAGTGAGTGCTGAAATTCTAAAGCAAGTTGTACGTTTTCATCCTTTAACATTAAATAAGAATTCTGAAAATCAATGACTGCGTCGTGTTGTACCAGAAAATTCGTACCTAAAATAACGTCTGTTGTTAATAAAGGCACAATCCAAAAATTAGAGTGAAAAGTATGACCTCCAATACAAAATGATAAATGCGTCTGTAATTTAACGTCTACACCTTTACTCGATACTGCTCCTTTCACTTTTGTTTTGCCTAAAGGTAACGTCGGATAAGTATTCTCTTTGTTGCACTCATTAAAAGTCTCCTCATTTATTACTGATATTGGTGATCCGGAATCGATTACTGCTGAAAATTTCGATGAACCAATTTTAATTTCGATAACAGGATGTGAAATGGTTTTCTGAATAACTGGTCTTTCCTGTAAAAGAGTGTCTCTGATGTCGTCAAAAGTAATTACATTTTCGTGAACAACATTTTGCGTGTCTAAGGTAGTGCTTGTGTTATTAGAAGATGCGTCCTGTGCAGTATTTAGTCAGATTCTATCTGACGTGTTATTATTATTAGGAGGATTCTGTGGCATTTCGACTATTTGAACTGTCCTATTACTTCTTCCAGGCGTGTTACGCTCTGGATGGTACCTACTGTCGGGTTCATTCATGAGAATATGTTCTTGCGTATGATTTTGCTGTTGGTATGACCGACTGTTGTTAGATGTTCGCTGAAAATTGTCCTCATTATTTTTACGTCTGTCGTAATAGTCATTCCTATACGGTGCATTACGATAGGAATTGAAATACTGTCTTCTTTGTACGTAGTTGTTTCCTTGCTGACGTACGTTACTATTTGTTGGACCAGGGGCTATACGTCCACGCGGCGAAACATTAAAGCCTGGTTGACCTTGTGTATTCCATTGTCGGTTAGGTATGCTAACCGGCTGGTTTTGATGTTGTTGTTGTGAAACACCTCTATTGTTACTAAAGTGTTGTTCCTGTTGCTGAAAATTTTGACGGTATTGATAATTGGAATTTTGCCTGTTATTAAAGTTTTGGTAGTTGTCGTTCCTAAAACGTCTGTTATCTTTCCGATTGGAATTACGTCCCTGATCATAATTGCAGTACTGTTGTTGACCTTGGTTGTTACTCGAAAAGTTTTTGTTTACAAAAGAATAATCGGATTGCTGTACTTCCAAGAGCTGTAAAAGATCTCTGAATGCTGAAATGTTTTCTTTTTGCTGGCCCGTTAGAAGTGACACTCGTAATGACCGTGGTAATTTAGAGATGCATAGTTGTATAAGTGCGGATTCACTGTACGGTTCACTTAGGTACTGGTTTTGTTGTACCATGTGCTCAAAAAATTGCGTTACACTGGGAAAATTTGAGTTTTCATAGTTTGGCAAACTAATTAGTTGATCTTTAATTCCGCGCTGTGTCGTCTTCGACCAGTACGCTGACAGAAAAGCATTCTGAAATTCCTCTACCGAGTAACACTGTCTCGCGATCGGTCTCATACGAGTTGCCGGTTCGCCTTCCAAAAAACTGCAAATAAATTCAAGTTTATGTGTTACAGGCCAAGTCGGTGGAAGAGCAAAGCTAAACTGTTGAATCCAATCCAGTGGGTGAATCTGCGTTCTATCGTTTTTAAATATTTTGAACTTTCTTACTGACAGAAAATGTTTGTAGTCGAAATTATCATCTCTGTGTGATGGAACAGGTTCAGGATCGTAAGAGTATCTATTGAACTGTGGTTGTTCGGAATCTAAGTCCCGTACTCTCTGCAGATTACCCAAATTATATGCGCTGCGTGAGTCTGACACATGTTCATAAAGTGGCGTCTGTTGTGTATTATTAACAGAAGTGTTTTTCATTTCTGTTACTTCTTGTTGTAAATTTGATAACTTCCTACGTAACGTGTTGTTAGATGAATCGATCTCATTAATTGTCTGCTGTAAATTTTGAAATTCAGGCGTTTGGATAAATGAAACCGGTGCAGTATCGTCTGATTTATTGTCATTAGTATTTTCGATGACATCAATACGGCTGGCCAATTCATCACATTTTTCAGACAGCATTTTAACCTGATCATCGGTTTTAGAATCAGACGCATTAATCTGTTTTTGCAACTTGCGCGTAGTTTCGCTCAGTTTTTTAACATCACCTTTGATAACATCACAATCCTGTGTTAGATCTAATTGTTCGAATCTATCTGTCACTGTTTGAATATTTACTGTGTGAGTATCTGTTTTTGATTTAAGGTCAGAAATTTCATCCCGTAATTCCGCGTTCAATTGTTCTATGGTATTAATTTTGTCGGACACTGTAGTAATATTATTGTCTACATACGTCTTCGCTTTCGCGAATATTTTACGTTTGTCCTCTTGTCTCTGTGCAGTGATTGTTTCCATGACTTGTCGTTTTACTTTGTTTTGATCTTGAATAAATCTGCGGAAACGCGTATCACTGTTCTGTATGTGCTGACTAAAGCGCTCGTTAATCTGAGTGTTCTGCTGTTCGAATTTCGCGTCTATCTTTGCGTCCATAGTGCGCGAAAGTTCT
This sequence comes from Schistocerca serialis cubense, assembly GCF_023864345.2. Taxonomy (NCBI): domain Eukaryota; kingdom Metazoa; phylum Arthropoda; class Insecta; order Orthoptera; family Acrididae; genus Schistocerca; species Schistocerca serialis. Next base: position 777,658,009 of record NC_064640.1, read on the forward strand.
ACCGTCATTGCTCTAAACTCGTCCCGTAATTGTGTAGCTTTTTCAGAGCACTGTTTGGCGACTCCGCTAATTTCGTCTCTGAGTGTATCTGTCGCGGCTGTTTGCATTTCTCTTAATTCCTTCGCAACAGATTTAATTTCTTCGCTATTTTTATGTGAACCCGCCTCAATTTCCACGCGCAACTGTTCCTTAGTGTCATGGCACTGCGCGGCAACGGCTGTAATTTGTTCACTAAGTTGTTTGAAATTTTCGTCATTATTGTCAAGTTTTTCATTTAAGTGTTTGTTATCTTCCCTAAGTTGTTTGACCTGTTCATTGAGTTGTTGTTTGAGATTTTCGTTATCTTGTTTGTTCTGTTCCCTAAGTTGTTTGAAATTCTCTTTAAATTGTTTGTTATCTACACTATTTTCATTAAGTTGTTTACTCATTTGTCGCAACAAAGCCATAATTGGATTCGACTCAAGGTCAGCATTTCTATTCTCTGTACTGTTCAATAGTGGATCTGGAATTGTTTCACTTTCTGTAACCATTTGGTCATTCTGAAATTTACAAAAAGGTTTGTCAGTCAAATGTATACTATCAGTCATTGTTTCGGAATTAAATACATCTGTCCTACTTTGTGTGATCTGTTCATTTTCATTAGACAGATTTGACTGTACATTACTTGAATTTTCCAAATCGGGTGTGTTAAGCTCTACAGCGCTCATTACCATAGAGCATTCTGCGTCATCAATTGTCGTCAAGTTAACAGACGAGACAATTGAGTTCGTTTGTTCATCATTAAGGTGAAAGTCATCATTAGTGGTTGGAATGCACTGATTGTTAGTGAACGCAGGATTGTCATCATTACGTTGCGTATCACAATTACTATCGGTCACGTTGTTTAAGTCGGTAATTTCATTCACAATACTTCGCGATACACTATTCACAGTCTTTCGCGGCATTTTTACAATAGTCAAAATTTTTCACAAAACAAATAAGCACAATGCAAAAGCAACACACAAATACAACAAAGCAGCAAATTGCCGTTGACCTGTAGAAAGAAAGTCACAATATTATTAAAAGCGTTGCGCCAGATCCTAATTATCTAAGCAAATAAGAGCAGATATCTGACTGTCGCTCAAAAGACTCTCAACGAAATACGATCCTGGACTGGGTGTCGCCAAGTGTAACCTCCCCTCCGCAATTTTCTAAGAAATAAATGACAATACTTAATACAAATGGGAGCCAAGTGTAACCTCCCTACAAAAATTTTAAAAGAAATGGACGATACTAATTAGAAATGCTGATGGACATGGCTCTATGCGTAACCTGCCCTCAATCAAATGTACTGACAATGGCAACAAATGTGAAATTCGCAATCTGACTCAATTATAAATCCTTCAAAAAATTAAAGTCCATTCAGTGACAAGAAAATTCAATTAAACCGAAATATCGGTCTTTGGCCCTGTGTAAAACAATCAGAATTAAAGTCTTACCTCAGAATAAATCGATGTCACATATCTGCTCTTGTTGTTGCGCACCGCTTGGAGGAACTGCATTGCAAATAATAATTTCTCCCTTTTTTTTTTGATTCTAGTGAAATTTTTCTTCAAAAGAAGTGGAATGAAATGGGAAGTGCAACGAAATCTTGAGTTCAATAAAAAATTAAATTTTTGAAAAAATGCTTTTGAAATAAAAAATTATTATTGGGAGACTTGTTGAAGAATAATTACAATAAATAAAATTTTTCATTATCTAATGATTATATTAATTAACAGTATACCTTATTCCTCATCTTGACCATTGTTGCCGACCGCCTACATCACACAACCGCACTGGGCTGCTACTACTGACCGACCGCTCTGCATGAGGACTACAGACTGAGTACTGCTCTCAACTAGACAGAGCTACAGACTCGCAACGACTGAACTGACAGACTCGCAACGACTGACTGACTGCTACTCTGCATAGCGACAACTCACTCGCAAAGACTACTACTGACTGAGAACCGCTCGCAACACTCGCGCGGTCAAGCGCATACTCTCTGGTCACAGATGCTACAATGCCTCGCCATCGCTGCTGCGTTACATACGTGTTTCAATATACAGGGTGTAAATTTTAAGTTGACAAACCACAATAACTCGAAAAATAAGCTTCAGACGAAAAAACGTGTAGAATCCAAAGTTGATTATTTTCGAGGGGGACATCTTCTGGTGCTAAAATTAGGCCGCCACCCCCTGGGGGTGGGGCGGGAGGCAACTTTAAAATTTCAAATGGGAATCCCCATTTTTTATTGCAGAATCAGATTTTACATAAAAAACTTCGTATATTTTGTCTTAAATCTTTGTTTTGATTCTTAGTAGTTGGCGCTATAATTCAAGAAAATCCATGTACTCATTTTTGCGTAGAAATTGGTTACGGATAAATAAAAAGTAGGATGTTTGGTTAGTTAGTTGGCTAGTCAGATGATTTGTTTGATAATTGGAAGTTGTGTGGCCTCATGACCGCGAAACAAACAAAACTTATCCGAATCTGCAGAAAAAATTAATACAGCATCTGGGTCAACGTTTGTAAAACTCTAATTCCTCTCTCTCTCAAACCCCACGCTATGGGGAGAGAGGGAGAGTTTTGGTTTTAGCGAATCAAAATTTACGAAGTAAATAAGTATTTTTTATTTTTCCATAACCATTTTCCACGCAAAAATGAGAACACGGATTTTCTTGAATTACTGAGCCAACTACCAAGAATCAAAACCAATGTTTAAGAGAAAATGTAGAATCTGTTTCTGCAATAAAACATGTGGGTTCCCATTTGAAATTTTAAAGTTGCCTCCCGCCTCACCCCAGGGGGCTGGGGTGGTGGCCTAATTTTAGCACCAGCGGATGTCCCCCTCGAAAATAATCAACTTTGGATTCTACACATTTTTTCGTGTGAAGGTTATTTTTCGAGTTATTCTGGTTTGTCGACTTAAAATTTACACCCTGTATATAGGGTTGTCATAAACAATCTGGAAAGCTTGTAAGTGTGTTGCAGTGTAGGTGGTGCTGAGAAATAATGGCATAGATCATGGATACTAGAGTACATGGTTGGGGTCAAATGCAGTCAGGCTGTGAGCTGTGACGTCATTGTGCAACCTCTCGCCACGCCACACTGAATTGAAGTTTACAGGCACGTAGCACACATGTTTAACTCATACTGAAGTATGAATGTAAACGAGATTTTCCATGTTTTAGTGTATTATTATTATTAGCTTTATATTAATTAGATTATTTTTTCTGTGATTGATGAAATGCTAATGTAAAGCCCCCGATGGGCGTCAACGTCTTTCACCATCTCTGCTTGTTTTTCTGGGAGAAGAGGCTTACATAAGTTTAGACCATATAAACCTATATTACATAGAAACTCTGTATACTATCATCTTAAACTCTAAAAGTGTTAACATGTCTTTTTTTCTATTCTGGGGAGTTGTATTACAACTTTTTTCATTTTTTCAGTTTTTGTCTTTGTTCACTCTCAGTTCGCTTACTACTTTGCGTTTGTTTTTCTTATTGATAGCTTTCATTCTGATAAAGGTGCCTGTCGTTATGAATCACATCACAGCCAAGCCCTCCATACCTGAATACTTCTGATTTATAATATCTTTTAACCTAAGAAAAGCTTTTGGGTTGTGGTTAACGTGATTGCCGTGGAATTGTTGGAATTCTCTTTTCATCTTCGAAGCGAATTCCAGAAGATTTTCAGTTGGCTTCATTAAAGATCCTCTTGAAATCGTATGAAGCCAATTATTTCCTGAAAAAATTACGTGATCAGTTCGTTTACTATAGCAATGTGCTGATTCGCGTTGTTTGCGTTTAACTCTATAATCAACATACCCTGCAATCTTATGTAACAGCTCAAAATTTTCCTTCAAATCTGGAACGTTTTTCACCTCGTATTCGGTACTATTTAAAAAAATTTTTCCCACTCCTGAAACAATCTTTCCAACTTCCTTGTTGTCACATTCACTTTCCTGTAGACGATAAGCGTCTTGCTTGTCCGAAGATGACAGATCTACAGTCGTATAAAGAGTTTCGGACAACAAAAAAATGGTTCAAATGGCTCTGAGCACTATGGGACTTAACATCTGAGGTCATCAGTCCCCTAGAACTTAGAACTACTTAAACCTAACTAACCTAAGGACATCACACAGCCGCGCGGGATTAGCCGAGCGGTCTGAGGCGCTGCAGTCATGGACTGTGCGGCTGGTCCCGGCGGAGGTTCGCGTCCTCCCTCGGGCATGGGTGTGTGTGTTTGTCCTTAAAATAATTTAGGTTAAGTAGTGTGTAAGCTTAGGGACTGATGACCTTAGCAGTTAAGCCCCATAAGATTTCACACACATTTGTACATTTTTTTTGACATCACACACATCCATGCCCGAGGCAGGATTCGGACAACATGTTAGCACTTACAGTATCAAATTCTTTCTCATTCTTGCGTGTACCACCTTAGAGGATTTCGCTCACATTACGGCTCAAAATCAAATAATTCTTTGAGAGACAATGGTAGGCAAGGGGTGCTCATAGAATCTCCTCGTCCTCTTACTCTGGAAAAATAGCTCTCAAGAATATCTTGACAACATCTTGAGGGCATGACGTACTTGTAGCCTTCCATTGTTAACTCCATTATCAAAGAGCGCAGACTTTATAGACATCAAAACCCCTTTCTGAAAAGGAAACAAATCATCAGGAAGTTCCTTTTTTTTTTTTTTTTTTTGGATTTATTCATTTCTGTTTCATCATTTCTTCTGGTGTAACACGAACACGCTGGTCAATGTTTTCTTGTTATTATTTTCTCATCCTCTTTTTTTATTATTACTCTCATTGTGAGAATGAGATCACACAGTTCTTCTAACGCATTATCTTGTTCAGGTAAATAATTACCATATGCACTTTCTATTTTGCATCCATCAATAGGAGAACTAGAGTTCAGTACATCAATTCCATTGTTTATGACTTTTACAGCCTCACCATCGTGACTAAAATCAGGAAGGATGTGGCAAATGACTTACTCTACAGTGAGAGGAAACAGCTCGGCTTCTTTCCTTACGTTTTGCCTTTCGGTGGCAGCAACAAGTAAATAGTTCATGGTTACTTTATGTGAATATTGTAAATCTAAGCCAGTGTTTTGATGCTCAATGAACTTAATGAAAGATTCTTTCATTAGCAAACTACCAGCTTTTAGTAGATAACCATCGTAAAGCAGATAATTCAGTAACAATTTTAGGGCATGAGGCACATCACAGAAAAACCATACTTTCTTGTTTTGATTTCTTGGATTATCTTATCCGGTGTTATCAAATGTAATCTTCAGACTCCCTATAAGTTTTCTGTTTGATGGTCCATATCATACACAAATACTCTCACTTTTAATTCAACATTTTCTATTACTCTAACCGTTTCAGTCAACAAGTCCTTACAAACGGCTGTGTCAAACTTATAATAAATGGGCTGCATCTAATTTTCCTACTAAACTTCTGATGACCATAACTTGAGCGTTGTTGTGTGGTCCTCTGATAATCTCCTCTATCTGCTCTAACCATAAATCATTGTTTATTTTAATTTCGTCAAAGCGAAGAACTATGTCTTTTTCAAATTTTGTTATAACATTGATTGAGTTTTCAAAACACTAAGGCTTAAATCAGTAAAACCTGGTGGAACGCTAAACTGCCTGAGTCTTCTTTTAATAATAGCCGGCCGAAGTGGCCGTGCGGTTAAAGGCGCTGCAGTCTGGAACCGCAAGACCGCTACGGTCGCAGGTTCGAATCCTGCCTCGGGCATGGATGTTTGTGATGTCCTTAGGTTAGTTAGGTTTAACTAGTTCTAAGTTCTAGGGGACTAATGACCTCAGCAGTTGAGTCCCATAGTGCTCAGAGCCATTTGAACCATTTTAATAATGACTTCACTAGGAAGAGGACATTTCAGTACGTCCCTGACAAAAGATAACGCTTTGTAAGATAGGTTGAAGCCTTTGCAATATCTTCAGATGACCAATTAGTACACCGTCCTTTCATAACAACTTTATGTTGAAAGCCAGAAAAAGAGCCGTGAATAACTTTTTGGACATGTTTTAATTTCAGTAACTCGGTGCTGCACCGAGAGAGACGTTCCTGTAGATCTGTATTCGTTTGCGTAAGGTCTCTTGTTTCTGTTTCCATAATTTGTGATTGTTGCGTAAGCACGCACTGTCGCATTCACAGCAGTGGTTGTTTTTAGGCTAACAATTTGTCTAGCAGTAATTTCTTCGTTAGTTGTTAAAATATCTTCCACTAATTTACGGTAGCTTTGTTTTTGTGTTCAAATATTTCCCTCGTTATTAGGCTCATTACAACGCTCTAAATCATCACTGAAGTTGGACCAACATCAGTATTTAACTTGCGTTTCGAAGGAATAGTCAACAGTTCACTTTTCAGATCCCTTTCATAATCTGAACGAGTAAAATGTATCGAACCGAGACGAGAATTTTCAACTGAAAACGAATCTGCACGTTAACAGGCATTTATCCAGTTTCGTTTCGTGTCATTGTTTTTAGGAAATCTATGAAACTCGATTCCTAACTTACTTGTTTGTCTGCTGTGGTTAGTACAACAGGCGATAGCGAAGAAAACCATTATTTTTCACTCAAAATTTTACCATAAAAAATCCCTCAATACGCTGATAATTATGGGGTCGCTGTGGCTTCAATCGCCACTCACTAATAAAATTTCACACTGCCGTAAACCTAGTTTTCGCTCGTAAACACAATAAAAACACATTACGTTATGGAAATCGAGGAATACTGAACGCTAGTTGGGTGCACTTGGACATCATCGGCACCGTTTGCCACTGCGCATTCATCTCGTGATCACTACCGTGTAATCTAGTATCCATGGCGTAGACGATAACGCACGAGACTGCTTAGCCATTGGCTTGAGTTCGATCCTTACTACCGCTCCAAGTCCAGTTCTTGTATCGCTCTTTTGTTCGGATTTAGGAAACCGAATGAAGAACATGTTTGGCGACACCGTCTCTGGCGGGCGGCTTGAATTTGCGTGCACAACGGCCTTGACGGCAAACTTTAACGAAATCGGAAACGGCGTACTGTATCGAATTTTTTTCTTAACGATTATTTCTCAATAAAACCCACCCCTAAACACCCTCACAAGGTTTTTAGACTGTTTGTTGGCACCCTATATATATGTTCCGGTACTGTGACATACCGGGGGTGTTCTCTTTTTTCGAAATTTAGACGTCTTAAAACATTACTTTTTCGTCAGAGACGTTTACTGTCACAAATGAAGGACCGTATACACCTATAACGGGTCTGCCAATCGGACAAAATCGCAGTGAGCAATGAGGCAATCATCCTACCGACGAACCAGGTTAAAGATACCTGTTTGGAAAAACACGATGTCCTGCTGCGTGAAGAAGCACGAAACTGCTTGCTGCACATCGTTCTCGTCCGAAAAAAAATCAACGACCCTTCAAGACCTTTTTGAAAGGTCCGAAGGCGTGATAAATGCATGGGGAGTGATCGGGGCTGTAGGAAGTGCGCTCGAGTTTATTCCACTTTAGTTTCAGTAACGCCTCCGTTACAAAATTTGCGATATGGGGACCTAAGTTATCATGAAGCAGCAGTACCCCTTGGCTCACCATTCCGCAACGGTGGTTTTCGACAGACATGCTGTGCCATACACATTTTTAATTCTTCGATGAAAGTCTACCGGTATTTGCCAAGAAAAGAGTAACAGCATGTTGGTCCAGTTTGGACGCATTTGGTAACGGAGTTGCCATAGTTCACGTTTCCGCCTTTACCGCATGCATCTCGAAAAGACACAAATGCCACACTAATCCCTTATCTACATGCCGGTTCTGATACACCCACATTGGAGTCGCGCTATGTTGTATATATGCTTCAGGAATGCCCTGAAACCAAAACTTTTAATCGCCCCATACACACTGCCCACAAAAACTGAAGTATAGCTCTTTCAAAACCCCGTATGTCCCATTCATTGCAACGCTTGTGTTTGAAATTTGGCACGCCTCTGCGATGAGTGACAGAACCGCGACACACAGCGTTGAAATCACACTGTTTTCTCTCGAGTGGCAGAGGAAAACATTCTAGACATACCGCTATCCAGAATAGACACGAAAAGGCCTCAGGGGATGGCGTTGATTCCGACACATTTTGCACTCTAAAACAAAAGTTTGCTGTGTGATGAGCACAGTAAGACGTTCTTGACAACCTATGACTCTGTGGACGCCCTCGGACGTTTCACCTCTTCTCTAAGGACATGGTGAGGTTGAGCCCCATTAAACGTGATCTGGTCCGTTTGAAACACAACGCAACCGCAATTTTTGCTCTGATGTAAAGGCTGGAACCACTAGGGACCGTTAAACGCAATTCGACGAAAGTCGAACGTTATCCAAAGCAGCAAAGGGTGCTTATGCTTTTTCATCCGTCTTAGTTCGCGTCCTCCTGCGATGTGATCACAGGGGAATGCAACACAGACACATGCGTAAATAAAACGACAAAGGGTCCATCTAAGACCCCTCCATTTGGTAAAACTCTCGGTGCTGCTGACTCGCCTTTGTTGAGCACCTTAAAAGTGTACGTGGACAGACAGAACCTCTGTCGAGAGTCCCAGGTGCACTCACACAAGCTACACTGCTGCTCTTTCGCAGCCAGACTGCAGCTTTCTAGCCTGACAATAAGCCGTTCGGAATCAGAGAGTGTCGAAGGGACTGCAGGTATGCCAGCACCTTGGACTTCGTCACAGGTTCTGTCTGTACAGTTACATTTTTAAAATTCTCGATAAAGTTGGGCGGGTGCCACCGAGTGTCTTGCTGAAATGGGGAATCTAAGATGGACTCTTTGCCGTTTTACTCATGTATGTGTCAATGTCACATCATCACCGTGATCAAGTGACAGAAGGAAACAAAATAGGATAACTGAGAAAGCATAAACACCATTTGCTGCTTTGGATCACGTTCAAATTTAGTCGAATAGTTTTGAACGTCCCTAGTGGTTCCATTCTGTAATCGAGAGCAAAAATTGTGGTCACGTAGGACTCCAAATGAGTGCGATCACGTTCGATGGGGGTACAGCCCCAGAATGTCTTTAGAGAACGGTTGAAACGTCTGAGGGGAGTCAGTAGTGTCAAAGGGTGTCAGTGTCTTGCTATTGCTCATGTCACTGCAAACTGTCGTTCTCGACCGCGAATTGTATGGAAATCAACGCCCCAGGGAAAGACATGGTTTCATTGTCGCCCTTTGTGGCACCCCCTGCGGCCTTTTCGTACCGATTCTGAGCCGTGGTGTGTCTGGAATGTTCCCCTCGGCCACTCATAAAAAAACTGCATGATTTCGACGCTGGGAGTCGCTGTTCTGAGCTTCATCACAGAGGTGTCAAAAGAACGGGTGAAATGAAGATAAGAGGGGGTGTGACGACCTTACGATCGAATGGCGCGTCCACGGTGGTATTGGGCATTATTGTGGCGAAATCGGGTGCCAAGGTGACATCATTAACTCACCTTACACATCACATGAACCTCTGGAATGTGGATTTTATTTCGCATGTGTCGCCACCTTTCTGCATGCGCCTTCGTCGAGTCCGAGGGTGATGCCGTGGAGAATGGTTGTTAGTACCTTGAGCCAAATTTCAAACTTAAACGCCGCAATTGGTGGGAATTACGGCGTTTTGAAAATGTTATCCTTTAATTCTGTTGCTAAGTTTTGCATACACAGGGTGAATCACCTAAAACTTGCACTGTAAAAATTGCGGAAATGGAAAGTGCTATTGATGTTCAGTTTTCACATAATGAATTGGTAGACAGAGGCCCATGTTATTAGACAATCAACGGATTGTAATAATACTTAGAAAGTGTATTTTTTGTACAGTTATACACTTTTTAAATAGAACAATACCTACTGATTTTAACAAACTAAAAGTGGGGTAAATTAGAGTGATAGTGGTGTTTGATGTGCGAGTCGTTTGCGAGGTATCGTATTTTGAAAAGTTTACACACCGACGTTTGTGCAACACCTGTGTTAGCGCACGCTAAAGAATAAGACAAGTACATACACTAGTTATGTGGATTCCGACCAGTAACGAGACAACTGACCGTCACCGGCAATACACACTTGCAGTCTGGTACGGAACGACTGCTGCACACGTGATAGCATTTCAGCGGAGATGTCCGAGCAGGTTGCAGTAATACGTCGTTGTATGTCATCGGGAGTAGTTGGTATGTCCTCCTAGACAGCGTCTTTCAGCTTTCTCCACAGAAAAAGGTCTACAGGCTTCAAAACTGGCGAACAGACCGACCAAGGTACAGACCCTCTGCGTCCAGTCCAACGATATGGTAACGATTTGTGAAGACATGCCGTAGTACTTGGTGCACTAAGGGCAGGACAGCCATCATGTTGGTACCACAAGCTCCTCTTAGTCTGCGGAGGAACATCTTCTAGCATCCGTGGTAGATGATCTGATATGAGGCTGCTATACTTGCTCACGTTTAGTGTCGGTCTATGAAAAACCGACCTACGTGCTGATGGTTCACTATCCCACACCACACGTTTACATTTCATGGACGCTGACGTTCCATCTGACGAAGAAAATAGGTGTTGTCAATAGACCAACAGTGCATGTTTCGGCGGTTTATCTGGTCAAAAAATGGTTCAAATGGCTCTGAGCACTATGGGACTCAACTTCTGAGGTCATTAGTCCCCTAGAACTTAGAACTAATTAAACCTAACTAACCTAAGGACATCACAAACATCCATGCCCGAGGCAGGATTCGAACCTGCTACCGTAGCGGTCTTGCGGTTCCAGACTGCAGCGCCTATAACCGCACGGCCACTTCGGCCGGCTTTATCTGATCATGATTCGTGAATATGGCTTCATTATTAAACAAGATACATGGTAGATTTGGAGTATCCTGTCTTAATGACCGTGTACAGAAATTCACACGCGTCTCAGAATGGTTTCCCTGCAGTTGTTGACCGAGAGAGATGTGAAAGGTGGAACCTACGTCATTGGAGAATGCGTAGGACAGTTGCGTGGCTCATGCCACTTCCCCGAGGGACTGTGCGGGAGCTAACGTGCAGATCAACTGCTACAGAAGCAAAAACATTAATTTCCTCCTCTTCTGTCGTCACTTGTTTCCTTCTATTACGTTGTCTAGGCGTTACGTCAACACTTCCACGTACCTAGTTGAAGAGGTTGATAAATAACTGCTGAGATGGTTGACGTCTATTGCGATATCTTGCAGCATACTCTGTACAAGAACGAATTACATTCTTCCTACACTCTTCATACCCCATGTGCGTTCGACTATTTCTGCATAACAATAACATCGTCCACTCGTTAGGACTGTCATACGGTAACTGACTAGCAATCCTCAACACACTCAAACTCATTGCAAGGAAAAATAATAACATCGTACCTAGCAACTACGCAGGCTGTATGGCACACTGAACTGCTGGTGTGGAAACTTTTCAAAATACATTATCTCGCAAACGACACCCTCTAGAATTCTGTAGCAAACACCAATGACATTCCAACTTACCCTACTTTTAGTTTGTTAATGACAATAGCCATTGTTCTATATATACTCGCACAAAAAATACATTTTCAAGTATTATTACAATCTGTTTACTGTCCAATAATAGGCACCCCTGACTACCAATCCATTCTGTGAAAACAGCCCGCCAACAGCACTTTCCATTTCAGAAATATGTGTGGTGAAAGTTTTAGGTGATTTACTCTTTAGATACAGGGTGTTCAAAAAAGAGTTCCGAGTACTTTGAGAGGTGGTAGCACTCATCGAAACGCCGGCCGCGGTGGTCTAGCGGTTCTAGGCGCGCAGTCCGGAACCGCGCGACTGCTACGGTCGCAGGTTCGAATCCTGCCTCGGGCGTGGATGTGTGTGATGTCCTTAGGTTAGTTAGGTTTAAGTAGTTCTAAGTTCTAGGGGACTGATGACCACAGTAGTTAAGTCCCATAGT